>NC_142764.1:26215357-26892165 GCF_054948205.1 Urtica dioica subsp. dioica
AATATTTATTTACTATTTTATTAAAAAAAATCAAAATCTCTCTTTATAAAAAAAAACCTTAACTTTTTATAAAGAAATTTTTTAATTTAATTTTTTTTATATAGAATAGAAGATAAAAAATTATTTCATTAAGGGTATTTAGGGGATTTCAAATTATTTTTTTTGTAAAAAATAAACGAAAAAGGGTGATATTTGTAATATAACATTTTTTTAGGGGATGTATTTGTCATTTATATTAAACTGGAAGGATATGTCTGATATTTTTAGAAATAGAGGGGATAAATCTCGCATTTCGATTAAATACAAGGGATACTCTTGATATTTTCCCTATATAATATCTCTCCTTCAATTTTTTTTTTCTCATTGACCAGACAAGATGGTGCACTTATGTCATGAAAGGCGGCTTTTTTTTTAGTGGAAGGATAAAGTATAAAACTAATCCAACTTTCCGCCGCGTGAAACCCGATGTTGAATAACTACAAATGATGAAGAAAATATCTATTTCGTAAATTATTTTATAATACGTCAAAATATGATATTTATTGTTACGAATATTGCTATAAATACCCTCTGCTTACATTTTTAAAAAATTATGTCCTTATCGTCAAGGTTTTTCAGGTTGTAAGTTGTAACGTGATTTCTGCTTTTCGCGTTGATAAAAAAACCAATTGACGCGATAAGGATAAACTTCTTTAAAACATAAACAGAATGTAACGAAAACACCATGAAACATGTTAATAGCAGAGTAATGAAAAAGCGAACTTAAAAGAGTTCCAAAACATCATTATTAATTAATTGGCAATCTATATTGTGTACGATTAACATTACATTCATACACGGACCAAAAATTATAAACCCTTTTTCTATTTTTTTTAGAAACTAAATCCTTTCTATTCATAGCTGTTTTGCCACTTTTTTTTTTCTTTGTAACTTTGTAATTGCCATATATGTTGTTTTATTTCATGGGATTCTACTTTCTAGCCACTTGAGAACAGACTCTTTAAAAATGATATAAAACATAAGCAACTATGCGCATCTGGTTGAAAGAAAGTGGTTGAAAGTTGTAATTAAGAAAAAAAATAAAGTGGTTGAAAGTTGAAGTTTTATAATCTTTCCCTTTCACTCTTGTCGCTTATCAAAGAGAGAATACAAAATACTAATAACAATAATAATTAAAAAAAAAGTTTAGATCTTACAACTTGATTCAAAATTTTATTAAATATACTCGAATCACTTTTAATTTTATAATCCTCCGAATCTTACCAAATCATATATTGTTGTAGAGTTTACCAAATCTCGCTCGTTTCGTCACAAACGATTATTAGAGTGAGCAGACTAGAGTCATAGATGAAAAGAAACCATGAGAAGAGCTGATCTTGATGCGCCCATACAAGGAATTTCAATGAGACCTTCCTAATTCACCGACCATCATTAGAGAGAATACGATATGCCTTTGATTCATTATTGAGAAAGGAATAGAGGTCATGACTGTTGGGATGCAAACCAAAGTCCCACATCGGAAGTGAATGCAAAGAATGCATTGGATATAAGAGACCCACCTAACTACACTAGTATGATGTCTTTTGGGAAGGAAACCCAAAAACAAATCCGTGCGGGCTTGGACCCAAAGCGGACAATATCATACTAAGGTGGGTGGCAGCCCAACACGGTGGAGGAACTCGGCCCTAGCAAATGGTATCAGAGCCGATGGTTCAGGAGACTGGGAGTTTGGGTTGGGCTTGCGATATGGAAGGAGAATCCCTCTGTGTGGTGACCTCACGATGGTGTGCCTTGTGTCGAAAGTCTTCCTGACAATGATGTCGGTCAGGCGGCGGGTCCCGTTAGCGTCCAAACGGCGGTACAAGATGATTTCGCTTGAGGGAATGACGTGTGTATGTGGTCCTTGGTTTGAGGGAAGGATTGTTGGGATGCAAACCAAAGTCCCACATCGGAAGTGAATGCAAAGAATGCATTGGATATAAGAGACCCACCTAACTACACTAGTATGAGACCTTTTGGGAAGGAAATCCAAAAACAAATCCGTGCGGGCTTGGGCCCAAAGCAGACAATATCATACTAAGGTGGGTGGCAGCCCAACACGGTGGAGGAACTCGGCCCTAACAATGACCTCAAATTGTTGCGAGAACTTGGTGACACGAAAGTAGAAAATTGTTGTTGGAGAGCTTGATTGAGGGATTTGGATACGGTTGTCTCATATTTTTTAACGGTAGGTTTCTATATGCCTTATTTTATGTTTCTTGTTAGATCATGCCCATTTTTAGTGTACACAAAAGTATAGACATGAGACATTATTATTAGAAAAATATGAAATGGGCATAGAAGTCTATCATTCTAAAAGTTGGGACAGTTGCTGTCATTTTCTCCTTGTAATGATTGCGAGTGAGTATGTGAAAATCATAGGTCTAAGCTTCATCGGAGACGATGCCAACAAAATGCTCCACTATGTGGCAGTGAATTTTCCATTCTCGGTGAACTATACTATGATACCATGATAAAGCTTAAGAGAGAAAAGGTTTTAACAAAAGATTAAATGCACTAACAATTGTTCCAAGTTCTAACTGAAGATTTAGGGATTTCAAAGAGAAAAAGAGAGTCCAAATAATAACGTGATAATGGGAAATATAATAGTTTGAGTATATAATGCTAATACAAAAAAAAAAAAAAAAAAAAAAAAAAAAAAAAAAAAAAAAAACTAAAAAAAAACTTTATGATAAATAAAATAATAATAAAGTTGATATACTATGCTAATACTAACACACTCGAAACAATTTTGCAAACACAGCATATAATAAATACGCATAAACTAAAAATTATTTATTTATATAATATTTGTTTTGCAAGGATTAAGTTTATGTAATTTTCAGTGGTATGGCACGGTTTCTTTTATGAATTTATATTTTTTTAATTGAAAAATGAACAAATATTCTTTGAGTTTAGCGATGAAAGATATCATACTGAATTTTTTTAATATACAACTTTATATATATAAAAAAAAAAGTATCCATCCGTCCAACTTAGAGTAAAAATCCCTAAATATAATTTTTTAACTATCATATGTGCCTTAATGTTTTTCAATTTTTTTAAGGTTTCTTATTATTATTATTTTTTTATGAAAAATTACACGGACTAAGCCACTTGTAACGTTGAAATTGCGATCTATCCAACGTTTCAACTAAGTTTCAAATATAGCCAAAATTGATGACGTGGCTTTATAATTCATATAACAAATTACATTATTATCCTTTGTTTAAAAGTCAGCTAAAGTTGACATGTGAAACCCCGAAAAATATAATCTTTAAGAGCAAGGAATTTATGTATTGGGAAATTCTAATTTCGAATTACATGTCTGTACTTTGTGAAGTATAAGTATTGTATTAGCCATGATGATTTTCTCCAACAAAAAAAAAAAAAAAAAAAAATCTATCGGAGAGAATTTAAGAGATTTATGTGTGATGCTCATTTAAAGTCTAGGCTGCTAGATATTTTTTTTGTATTACGTACATGAGTATGTAAGTATACTAGGTAGTTAAAGGTATAATATATATAACGTGCTTTTGTGTGGCTGTGGAATGCGTGCTTGTGATTATATATATATAACGTATATTTTTTTGTGATGTTTTTAGAAAGCAGCTCAATAGTAATTATGCACGCATATATATATAGTAATAGTATAACTCTTTTCTTGCATGCTTTGAGCTGAAGGAACGTAATTGTGGGGGGAATAATGAAAATTAATTGTCTAGCAATGCAGAAGTAATGAAATTGTTTTATAGGTGTTAATACTTTCCTTGGAAGCCGTTTCAGTGATGATTCTTTGTGAATAATAGGAGAAAGTCAAACCTTAAGAATTGAAGCTGTCAAATATTTTGTTTATACTTTTGGAGCATCATATTTTCTTGGAGCATCATATTTTCTTTTCTGACGCTATTTTTTTTTCTATCCCTAATTCTGTCACCCTCACAGTCACTCTCCCTCCCTCCCTCGTAGAATCTCTCTATCTCCCCTATATACTTTTCCCTATCAGTAAAGACAAACCCTAATAACCCCAAAGACTTTATATCGCCTAATTTGTGTTTCTAAGAAGAATTAAGAGCAGTCTTTCACGTTTTCCTCAAGGTATTTTCGTTTATTTTGCTGGTCTCTCTTATGGTGTTCATATTTTTTTGTTTGGTAAGATATTTTTATGAAGAAAAAAAAATATAGTCTTAAACGTGTTGTGTTTGTCAAATTTTAGGCAGTAAGAAAACGTATGAATCATTATTAGCTACGCATATTATTTTAGTCTGATTTTTTTATACCGAAATAATCAAGATGTTTATAATATGTATATTAAATTTCATGATTTTTGGATAAACCATTTTTATTCTAAAAATATTTTACCATCGGTGCGCATATAATTTTACATGGATTCAATCAGCAAGGTCTTGTTTTTTTTTTTTTTAAATACCTAGAAAATGTATTTTGGAATGAAATTTTTATACAAGATACTTTTATATGTTTATATTATATGATAAAATTTTGATGAGTTTTTAAATAGCAGAACTATTTCTGAACTGAAATTTCGGACCAATGCGCAGATAGGTTCCAGAAGTTTTTTTTTAAGCGTCTTTTTACATTTTATGCTTTTAATTTAGTTCTGTTATTTGGGATCCGATTTTGGTAACACCACTGAAGATGAAAACGTTCAGTTATTTATTCTCTAGCTTCTGTAATATTTTCAGAATTTTTTTTCAGAAAACGTTTTTCCCCGATACTTCAGGATTAAGGGTATTTTGGTCTTTTCATGTCCAATTTTCATTTCTGGAATTCTTTTTCCAGCAGCCTTGTATGTTTTTTTTTAAGAGTACCAGAGATAGTTAGTGATAAGCTTTATTTATTTATTTTCTTTCGTTTAGGTCCCGAGCCAAATACGTTTTCCGATCGTTCGATAGTTTAAAGTCGCACGTTCCCGAAACAAGGTGAGAATAATCTCACTACAATACGGAGTTTTCTCATATGATATGTTTATTAGATGGTGCGAACTATGGGAGGTCTCAGCCCCGTAGTTCGTTTCCAAAGTGTACACTGAAATTAGTACGACTACTCTAGGGGCACCCCGAATAAAATATGATAAGATTTATGATACGAAAGACCATGACACCGTTAGAACTAAAACACTAATTAATCGGTCATGCATTTCATTACTCATCTCTTTTTGTGAGTCATAGTTATTCTCGCTGAGCGTTAGCTCATATTATGTGTATTCGTCCGTATTGTAGGTAAGCAACAAATGAACAAGTGAGGAGGGTGGATCAGCGGCGTTCGATGGCTAAAGGGTTGGGTTGTGGTTCCGCTCACTTATTTAAAAGACTTCCGCTACAAAATTTTCTAAACACTCGGTTTGAGATTTTTATGCTTAAGATACTTTCCAAGTTTAATTAGTTTTGCAGAACTGAAGTTGAATTCTTATGGTTTTATTTCCGTTGAATATCCCAACCATCTACTTTAGTTTGGAATTCCGAATTAATTATTTCTCTTATATTCATCAAATATTTTTGTAAGATTTCAAATGTTGGTTATTGTCAAAGATTGTTTTATTTTAAAGTCCAAACTTTATAAATATATGAAACGATGTTTAAAAAAAAAATTATCCACTATTTTTTTTTTCTAAGTAAAAGAATTAAGCTTAGTATGACGGTCCGAAAAGTCGGGTCGTCACATGACATGTAGCCCACGATTGGCGTAGTCAAATAGTCAGAATAAATAAACGTTATACTCATTTATTCCATAATATTTTATTTTCTAATTATTATCCAATTAGTTGCTCGAAACATGGATTTGATTTTCATTGAACTTCAAATTTAATTCACACGTTGATATATTTTAATGTTGAAATCCCTTTAATTAGGGAGTAGTTATTTTTTTGTTATTTTGAACTTAGGAAAATCGGTTAGACTCACTTTTTTTTATTACGTGCTCCTCTCTCTCTCTCTCTCCCTCTCTCTCTATCCTACGATCAGGTAATATTATTTATTTTAATTTCTCTTTGATTGATCATAAGCTATCGGAAAACTGTATTTATGTATTTCTAGGGCGGATTTTCCTGGGACAATTGTCGTCAATAGAATTGTGTTAACCTCATATGATATTGTCCTCGGGAAGTTGATGTGGTTGCCGGAGAAATGACTCCTCTTCGGTGCCTCCTCTACTATCCCCCCACCTCTATTGTTTGAACCAGGTTTGTGACCTATTTTTTCCGTTTATTTTGGTTTATTTTAATATTGTCATATGTTGTGTGTGGCGGACTCGTTCTGGGTTGGGTGCTTCAAATTTATTTTGGTTTATTTTTGTATATTTTTTTTTGTAGCGTGTTTTTTCAGATTTAATCTTGATGCTTCTCAGTCGTCGCAAAAGACAGAGGAGTTTGGAGTTCGTCGCGGCGTTATGTGTGGCGGAGATTCATTGTGGGTTGGGTGCTTCCGATTTATTTTAGCTTGTTTTCGTGTATTTGTTGTTCATTCTTGACGTGATGTTGTATTATTGTTGTTGTCTATGTATTATTATCATCTTCTTAATAAGTATTTTTTGTCAAAAATATATGATGTTTATATATTTGTTTTTTCATATTCAATAATTTATGCTTTTCAATCTTCGTGTTCGCCTTCTGAAATATTTTACATTTGATAAAGTTGAAAGAGATAAGTTTGGTAGAGAAAAAAACTAAAATTTACAAAAACTAAAGTTAGTAATTTATAAATTAACAAAAATTAACACACATTAACTATGATCTGTTTCCATTCTATAGAGCTCAAAATTAAAAAAAAAACCTAAGAAAATTTAAAAAAAATACATCGGCTGATAAAAAACATGCCTATCTCAAAAACACAGGAAAAAAATGCAATATGAGATTAAAAAATATATATTTATTTTGGTTTATTTTCATAATTTCTGGTCTAATAATTGTTTTCCACTTTTACAGGTCTGATATAAGTTTTATTGATATAATCAATATTTATTGTATTTCCTATATTATATTCATAGATTACGTTTATTTATTGCATTCTAAACATTTCAAATTTCAATCTCAAGTGCCTATTATGGAATTCTTAACAGACGAAGTTGACTTTCTAAATGGGTTGGCTGAAACGTTGGCTAGTGTTTAGTTTTCCCTATTCAAACTACATAAAGGTATATTCGTTATTTTATATTCGTAAATTTCAGTAAATGGCTACATTACAAAATTTACCAAATGTGGGCTAGATCTTTAAAAACACGTTTCAAAATGACTACGTTGCTAGTTTGCCCTTTTTTTATTGTCGATTGAAAACTAAGATATTCAATACGCTATAAGATAAATTTCGTGATCAACGCATATTTATTTGTAATATATATATATATATATATATATATATATATTGAATATTATATATATATATAGATATGAGAAAAGCTTTGTATATAACAAACAGTTATATAGTTCAAGGTGTTGGAATAAGATCTGTGTGGCTGATTTGTGGCTAAGATTTGAGTGAGGTCCACTCATCGGAATTGATTAATTTTAATGTATTTTTATTATTTGCTGCGATGGGTATATAATTGAATATCTATTTGCCAAAATCAATGCTATATTTGAATGAGAAATTGATGCTCAAAGTAAGTTAGAAAATACCAATAATTATGAAAGAAATATGGAAGTGTTGTGGTTGAGAGTGCTCTTACAAAAGTTCAACATGGAAGAGAGATGTACACTTTGTATGAGCTTATATACCAACTTTGATCAAAAGGGTTTGGATTCCCTAAGGTGACCCAGCTTTATAGATAGACAAGGACTTAGTGAAGCACAAATCCACCACACAAACGCATGCTCACCGTCTGATCGGTCGTGCCGAGCTTGGCTCGGCTCGTGATCTACTTTTGTTGACCGTTTTATTCCTTCATAATTTATTTATTTAATTATTAAATAAATATTAATTGGTTTTATTGGATGGTGTGTAACCGAGCGAGCAATAAGTGGTCAGTTTTCAACCTTATAACCGTGCTTTAATGTGCTGTACGTTTTTTAGTTTAAACCTGTCATAATGGACGAGCATTAAGGATCCTTAATAGTTATAAACGTTGGTTGAAACGTTTGTAACCGAAGGCTTGGCTCTTCTATAAAAGGAGACATTGGTTTCTCATTCGAAACACACCGAAACCAACAAGTTTGTTGCTCTCCTCTCTCCCTCCGAAATTGTTTGTTTTCTTTTGTAGTCCGATGATAGTACCGTGGTTCAAGTTTGCTGTAGTCAAGCTGATTGGTGCTAAACTTGTCTTCTTGTCGTTGTAACTTGAGAGACTTTCACTCGACTAATCCAGCACCTGTGGAGAGCGATAAAAAGCTTCAAAAAAACCCGTCCAACGGGTCTTGAAACCCCTTTGTTTCCTTCTGTTCTTGTTCTTTCCGATTAAAGTTTATAGCGGTTTATTTTGTTTTTCCTTATGTTATTTGATTATTAGTTTTTTGAAATTAATTAATTATTTTTCGCAAATTGTTTGATTTCACATAAAATATTTTCATAATATTTGCTAAGACAAGGTTCTGACTAGGGGTGTAATCGGGTTGGGTTAGTCGGTTTTTTCATGTTCTACCAACCCAAACCGCTACAACTAATTTTTTAATTTTAAAACTCAAACCAACCCGATTGAAAGGTAAAACCAAACCAAACCAACCCGAAAATAATCACGTTGGTTTGGGTTGGTTTTTTCGGATTATAATTCTCGACAAATGACTTTATAACTCGAATGAAAATCATATATATATATATTATATCTAGAACATTTTGTCAAATAAAATTAAAATTTTACTTATCGTTAAAAAAATTACGTATTAAAATAAATATTTCGCATATTTTCAAGTTTTCAAGTTTTCATATTTTTACCAATCATATATGACTGCTCTAACCTGTTTTGTTCGATGCCTTTTTCGTCACAAAAAATGCAATATATTTGTCAAACAACCATTAAATCGGGCCAATCAAAATAGATTACATAAAACATTTCTGTATTATTCCACAGTGACGACAAATGTTCGATGTATGACTTAAAAGCTTAGCCGTAGTTGAGGCGGAATATATCATTCAGTACGACGAAGCGTTGCGCGACTTGAACTAAATGAAACATCTGCACAGAAATAGGCAACGACGAGAAAATCACTCAAAATTTATGTGACTCTGATGATCACGTAAATACTGATGAAAACTTTCCATATTATAGATTTTATGATGAAAATTTTCACCGATTTATATCAAAACGAAACAAATAACTTTCGTCATGAATTAGAGGTGAAGTTATTGCGGTTAGGGGGACAAATTTGATTGAAAAGATTATTCTAACTTTTTTAAGGGTAATTAGGAAAATAAAAATTCACGGGATATATATGGAAAATTCGTATAATTTCGGGCTAAAAAGTTAAATGATAAATTTTGGGAGAAATTTCTAATTTTTAAATATTCAGGAGGTCATGTCCCCTGATCCTTAGCTATTTCCTCCCTTAGGTGCACTGCTTAAATCTTAAAAATTTATTTTATTTCATCTTCAAAAACAATTTTTACCCTAGTAAATGCGAATTTTTTTTTTCCCCCTTTCCCTTATGTCGTTTTTTCAATAAAAAATTACACGCGCACCTAACGACTATTATAATCAGCTTACACCTAAAAAGGTCACATAAAATATGCATGAGATTTTTTTCCCTTTCATTTGTAGTTTATTTTTATGGCTAACATAATAAAGTTTTCTCCTAAATGGCCAACGTGCCTGGAAAAAAAATACTGAAATATATGTACAAAAATATGATTTTTCGGGGAAAATATTTGTCACAAAATTAAAACCTCAATGTTATTGTCATTACTAAAACATTATGGTAGTCGGTGAAAATCTTTATTCAAAGATAAAATTAAGGAAATCACACGTTTTTATTTATTTATTTATTTATTTTTTTTAAATTCAAGTAAAACAACCCTATGGCCTAAAAGTATTTGGCCATGAAATGACCAAAAAAAAAAACCTGGCTGAATCGCAAGGGGTGGTCTTCATTGGGCAATCGGAGAGCGCCGCTGACGAAGACCACAATGCCGTTGGTGGAGGAAGAGGGCTGCGAATCAACGGTGCTGATCACGTGCTTGCATTGATCGAACGGCAGTTGATTAAGCTTAGAAGATATGGCCTCCGCACCGAGTATCTTCTGACCCTCGAAGGTCAGCACAGAGCCGGGTAGATAAAGCGAGGCTAGTGAAGCTCTGTCGTTTTCGAACAGGTGGTAATAGTGATCAACGAATGCCCTTCCCACCATCTCAACTTGCTCCTCCATCTCTCTCTCTCTCTCTCTCTCTCTCTCAAGAGTAGATAGAATTAAATTAGCTTGCTTGCTTCTTCTCCAAATTGGCCATAGATATAAGTAGAAACTAGTTTGTAAAGCGCTCCTTGTAAAATAAATGATTAGATTTCTTTGCTTGATATTTGGTATGTTGTGACGGTTATTGTCCTCGCAATGTAGCCTGTAAAATGAATTGCTACAAGGATACACGGGTAATTGCACAAAACTAGTATAGACTGGAGGGAAAAGGGAATCCTCAGAAGCTGCGAATGGACGCAAAGTAAAAGCATATATGCTTTGAACTGAAGATCATCAAATCAAACAACCGAAAGTAAGGATTAGGGGAATATATGCTGTCTTGAGAGGCCATTCAAATTCTTAAAAAGAATGCCAGCGGTTTAAGGAACAAGATAGAAGAATCTGCAGATCATCAAACCTATGTGACTGTTGCTTGGTAAGATATTATGGTTAATTGAAACCGACATTGATCGATCACAATTCACAACCAAAGCTTAAATAACCCATCTCTCTATATCGCTCGTACGGCTTTAAATAGCTTATTGGAAATTTTGCGAACATTGTAGGAACTCAAGATACATTATCAAATTATAGCCTAGTAATACAAATCAGCCAACAAAAAATAAAATTCTTGTAATCATGCCCTAGAGTTTTAAAAGCGAAACCCACAGCACCCATACACTGTAAAATTCGGGTGTAATTGGCATCACAAATACCGATTTCTGGGAGAATATACTCGGTAAAAGCAATCCTCAGGCAGAATTGAACCGTGGTTGATAAGGTTGGTTTCATCAAAGTTGGGGTAGCAAAGCACATATAGAAACCCAGACGTGTTTCTCTTCTCTCTAGTAGAGCTGAATAAGACTCTACATAATATTAATAGGCACGTGGGTTCGTTATATTTTTAACAAATCAAGCATAACCCTGATCTGAGGTCCACAAATGAATCGCGGAACTCATTAAAATTTTGATCCAGCTTCGAACAACATGCCTCAACTAAGCCTCTCACATCAAGAGCTCAGGTCTATGTCACACAAATGTGATACCCTAAACTGGTCTTTCATAGTTGAAGATCCTAACCCTGTTCTCTCTTCTAAGAAATCTAAAAACATATCTTCTCTATATAGAATAAAATAAAATAAAGATTCAGTTCAGAATAGAATTCAGAAAGACCGATCGGATTTGGCCGAGACTGATTAGAATCAAAGGGCAGGCCTCAACACTCAGAATCTCAGTTGACAACTCAACCTTCTAAGCAAGGAACACCATGAGCCAGAATTGAACCCAACACTGTACTCTAATTTTCCATTTCAGGTATAGATTTTTCATCACTCGGGACCTAAACATAGCAGCCTTATATTCACGCCCCACTATTTGTCTTCCTAAAACTTTGGCCTTCCATTCCTCTAACAAAACTTCTGCAACATGAGAGGCCAAAAGCACACAGAACTTCAAAACTGCAAACACTCTAACCCCAGGTCGCAGAAATATAAAAAAAAAACTATTAAGTAAAGAAACTCTCTGTAAGGAGAATCATAATCAAGTTACATAAGAGTTGTTTTCATTCCTCAAATATCCAAAAACTGTTCTTTCTCGCTAAGACTCAAGATTAGAAGAAAAAGCTATCACCTTTGTCCTCTCACTCTCTCTATATATCATATCTCAGTTCCAACTGGTGGGCCAGAAGGCGTGGATCCCGTACCCGGTCTTCCAATTATCGAGCTGAATCACCTTCTTGACGGCCCAGAACGACACGAACATAGCGAAGATCATGACGCCCCGCTGGACGTTGACGCTCCTGACGCGGACCAGCACTCGGGTCACGAGGGCCAGAAGGAGTCCGACGACGGTGTAGAGGGACCCGATGGCGAAGCCCTCGGCCCCGAGCTGCATCCCCGAGCCCTGGTAGAAGAACACGAGCTTGTTCGGGTCTTCTCGGTCCGCCAAAAACATGGGCATCTTCCTTATGATGTTGTGCATCGCGCCCGAGACGCTGAAGAAGTAGACGAACACCGCGCCCGCGAGCCACAGCCTCGGCTCGTGGAGGATCGTCTTTCCCGAGATCACCTTCTTGGCGGCGAACGGGGTCCAGATCAGCAGCGCCAGCGCGGCGAACGCCAGCTGGCGGCCGGAGACGATGGGGGGGCGGGCGATGGGGCCCACGGAGATCCTGGTCCTGGACTCGACGAACTCGGCCATGGCGTCGGCGAGGCGAGAGAAGTCGCCCTGGTCCATATGGTCCGAGTCCTTCGGGGATTTGGCGGAGGAGACGAGCCTGATGTGTGGGAGCGCGTTGACGCCGAAGAGAGCGAAGCTCTGCTGGGACTCCTTGAACTCGATCTCCACGAAGAAGAGCTTGCCGTGGGAGGGATCGGAGGGGTCTTTGGAGTTGGCGGCGAAGGAGGAAGCGACGACGCCGAACTCGGATCGGAGCTCTTTCAGGTGGAGCTCCTGCTTGTCGTGGAGCTGAACGGCGTCGAAGAAGACGACGAACGAGTACGGCCGGGGAATCTCGACGGCGGTGAGGAACCGGGCGAGGGAACGATCGTTCAGGTGGATCACGCCGGTGGGGGATCGGGACTGGAGTTCGAGGAGCTCCGCCACGAGGTCGCTTCTGTCGGAGGCGGAGGAGATCGCGACGATGATGGATAGGACGATGAAGATCGGAGTTAGGGTTCGGAGAGACGCCATTTTTGTTTTGTTTTTTGGAGATCGATCTTGAGGAAATCGCAAACCAAGGATATGGCGAGATGACTTTGTTTTTGGGGGCGAATCCGATTGAGCGTTGACTGTTGATGCTTTGGGTTTTTGGGTACCCGCTCTTTGTTCGGGTTTGGATTATGAATTGGGTTAAAAAAAAAAAAGGATATTTTTGAAGGTTTGATGAAGATTTTATGAATATATTTGTGGAATTTTCTTCATTTATTTTCTATGGGTGATCATTGGTTAAAGGGAAATGATTTTTGTCACGACGACTGACGACTTCCCCACCAAAAGTGATAAACACCAAAAACTGTTTAAAATTGTTCCACTTGTCACACACTCAGTGGATCGTTAAAAGTCGGACCTGTGACGAATAGCATTACTCTTGGTTAAATGTAGAGATTTTGATAAATATTAATTCGTGTCATTTTATCAAAATTAACTAAAACCTAGAAAATTCTATTCTAAAATGAGTTGTACAAAGAATATATTATTTTACATAATTTCGTAACTGATCGATAATGAAGTACATAATTTCGTGATAATTCGATCACAAAATTTTGTAATTCATGAATGATATTGAAAATTTTTGACCGGCCGTGGCCGGTCACGACATAAGAAAATAGTCACAAAAGAGTATTTTTGCAATTGACATGAATTTAGTAATATTCGTGTAAAAATCCTTTAAATGTACATCAGGTTTAGCAGATATTCTGAAATCATGTGTTTTATTTATTTATTAAAATGTCCGTAAAATTTACATAACCTTTACAGTCATCTCAATCTCTTAAACCCGTTTGGAACTCTCTTTAACGTTTAACCAGTAAGTTTATTATTTTTCTTTTGCTAACTATATTTTTATTCTTTAGTTACAACTTTCAACTACATTAAGCATCACTGCTCGGAATTCTGCTCTTTAATTGTTCTTCGGCAATTTATTTGCTACTTCAATTCAACTTTCTGTTTTTTTAGGCTTATTAGGCTTAACTTGTTGAGTTTCAACATTTATGATACTTTGTACTAGTTTATTTGGCAGTAACAGTTAGATATATTCTTTAGTAAAATCGATCAGATTTGAACTACCTTAAGGCAATTAGGTGGACTACTCGATTATGAGATTAAATTTTGCAAACTATACATAACCCAGCGAGTGCAAAAAATTAAATATCAATCATCTGTGAATGGTATTTTTACTTGAACCACAAAATCAGCTTCTTATAGGTTGGTCTATCGGGTTTAAGTCCCAGCTTCAACATTTCGTCGTGAAGTCTCATGGCCTTTCTGAGTTGACCAACACGAGAAAGGCCATGAATCACGGCCACAAACGCATCGCTGCTAAGCCGCTCGTGCTTTCGCATGTGATCGAAAACCCTAACAGCTTCTTCGACCCTATTATTATCGTCCGCAACAAGCCCCGTGAGAAGCACGTTGTAAGTCGCGACGTCCAAGCTAAGCTCCGATCTCTCCATCTTATCGTGCAACGCCATCGCCGAATCCAAGAGTCCGTTCGAACAGTAATGTTCGACGAGCGAGCGACATGAGACCGAATCCGGTAAAAGCCCTTTGTCGAGAACGACGTTAAACATTTCCCCGGCTTCGTTCCACTTCCTCTCTCTGCACAGAACCGTGAGGAATCCCGATAGTTCCGGTGCCGGGAGACTAGACCCGCTTCGTACGATCTCCATCATCAACTCGGAGGTGTTTTCGCTCTGATCTTCCTTGAGAACGAGGTGCGAAAACGCTTCGCAAGTATCGTCGGACAATACGAAGCCCTTCTCGGACATCAAGCGAAACACCCAAATCGCTCGCTCTCTTTTTCCCTCTGTAGACATTGCCTTTAAGGTGATTCCGTAGGTCGTGCCCTTCAGCGTGACTCTCTCTTCTACGGCTTTCCTAAAGAACATTTCCGCCGCGTAATTATGATCCAGGCCACAGAGCTTCTCTATCAGCTCGTCGGATTCACGTAAAGGGTCTTTGGAAAGGAGTTTGTTCTCGATCATGATGTTCATTACTCTCTCCATCATTTCGGAGCTCTCGTTTTTGCATGCTCCGTTGAGGATCGAACTGAATGTAGTGAAACCCGGGTCGAGTTTCCTATCGAGCATGTCTTGTAACCGATCAAACGCGGCTGCAAAATTTCCGTTTTTGCTGAGACAATCAACGACCTTTTCGTATATCTCGAAGCTGTAAAAACCCATGTCTACAATTTTAGCAACTCTCTCAGGCTTCCCACATTTGGTTAAAACTCGAGAAATCAGCGACCAAGTATAAGCATTCGGCGAAACCCCGATCCGAAGCATGGCTCCATAAAAACACCAAGCGAGTCTAGTCTCGTTCCTTCGCTGCATGACATCAAGCAGTTCATTGCAAGCGGTTACCGAAGGACTAAAACCCCGGACGCGCATTTCATCGAACACCTGTAAGCCCTCTCTGAACAAACCCTTCTTTCCATAATTCTCGAGAACAAAACTCAGACAAAGGGACTGGGAATCACTACCTTCGCAGGCCTCAACCATGGAATCAGCAAGAACCGGTGGTGGGTAGTTCCGAACGAGACGATCCAGAAGCGGGTCGGCGGGCTGAGAGAGGCCCGACTCGAGGGAGATCTTGATGAGGTGAGAGGCGGGTTTAAGGTCGGGTTCGAACCCGAGACGGGATTTGGCCCAGTGAAAGAATCGTAAAGCGATGTGTGGGTCGGATTTGACGCTGCGTAGGATCCGATGGAACAGCGGTGAAGTGAGCTTCGAAGAGAGGTTAAGGCTTTGAAGGAGCTGAGGCCAGTTGTGTCTCTGCAACAGAATACCTGAGATTTGGGAAGCTAGTTGGTCGTTATGGATTTTGGTTCTCCAACGTTGGAACAGAGGAGTTTTGTTATTCATCGTACGAGTGTTCTTCTAGTGACTAACTTCTACTCAATAAACTAATTTCAATTTCAAGGGATTTATTAGACGATATAATTTACCAATAATGAAAAATATATACTTATTATCTCAATATAGATGAAACATTTTTCTTTATTTATCTGAGAGGCTTCTTTTCGGACCCTTTTATGTTTAGGCATTTGAATATAATAATTTCCTACACAACTGTTCAAGTATGAGCATATACATTCACATATTTACGGCTGTATTGTAATTTGTAAGTAAGTGATCTACAAACTTTGAGCCCTCAAGTTATGAAATCATCTTAAAATTGATGGTTCGTAGAATTATCTCTCGTGTCCCCTCCTAAGTAACAAAATGCGCGTATGCTAGTTGTCCACATGTAATGTTCTGAACTCTGAGTGCTTCAGATCTAACGATTACTTAGTGATCCACATTCCACGGTTCCACCTATTAAAAAAGTTATAATTACTTTCATATTTCTGATTATTCAAAGTGCAAGGAGAAAGAGAGAGAGAGAGAGAGAGAGCAATACAGTATATTTCCTTTCCTAGACTTGATAATTGCTTCAGTATGGTCATTGACTCATTGTTCGATTCCAAATGTTTTCCTTGCGAAATTAGCAGCTATATAAATATTACAAATCATAACCCACGCCATAGTTTTTGTAATAGTCTGAGAGACCAAAACTTCACTTCGAAATTCACGAACGAATTCGTTTAACTTCTTTCGGTAAATATAATCAGTTTTCCAATATTTCTTTGCTTTTGTGTTTTTTTGTCGCAGCATAGATATGTGTGGCAGGCTATCCAACCCATATCATGTCGGTGCATAAAGCAATCAAATATGACTTTATTTGTGGGTGAGATTTAACAAAAAATATATCTTTTGTTCTCGAATTGACAAAAGTAATTCCAGTTTAGTGTTTGCTTTACTTCCTTTCCTTTGCCGTGATTTATGTTACTTGAACTAATAATAAACTATTTGGCATTAGGCAAGAGATATCTATCATAATTTAATTAAAAAAAACTTAGTCATTATTTGTAGAAGTTAAATTATATACAATATCTTATTATAGATAAAGTTGTATTTCATTTCGGTATGGTTCTTTTCTTATTAAGAATTTTTTTTTTTCAATATCTCTCTCTATCTGTCTTAGATCAACGGCAAACTCTTGCAACAAAACTCTCGTCGCAAATCCGTCTCCCACAAAAGAACATTGTCACAGAATCATCGAGCCATGCTCAGACCCGGCGTTACCTTTAAGCAACTTAGGCAGTTGCTTCAGGCCCCGTATCTTTTAAAAATTAATAGGCCTAAAAAAGGCCCATTTTTGAAATATCTCTCGTATATCAAACCCTCCTCTCTCTTTTTATTTTCGTGGACCCCATCTGATACTTTTTGTACTTATTTAATGCAATCAATCTCTCTCTCTCTCTCTCTCTCTCTCTCTCTCTCACTAGTACCCTGGAATACAATCTTTTTGCTCAAAATACACTCCAATACAATCATCTGGTACATGTCGTGCCTTATATTAACAAAGCTCTTATTCCCACAAAAAAAAAATTAATAAACAAAGCTCTTATTCTTTTAAAGTGTAAATACTAAGTACTTATTTATTACTATAACATTCAACTTTTTTTAATTACTACAAACTTAATTATTAAAATTGACTAACTTACGAATAGGTAATTACATATTAAAAAACAGCTTACAAATAAATAATAGCTAAGATATATATAAAAATAGCGAAATTTAAAGTATTTTTAAAAAATAAGTAGGTACAATTATAACAGTTTATTTATTTAGTTGGTAAGTAGTAGTTATTATTTGCTATTAATTTTTCTCTATGATAAAAAAATCGGTTTAGCTGTTTCATTTATTCTTTATTTATATTTCTTTTAACTAATTTATGTATAATAAAAAGTTAGTTTAACTGTTTAAATAAACAATGGACTAACATTCTATTTTTTTTAATCTCTTTTTAGTGATTTTATGGTCAAAATATAATTTTTTATAGTTTTTTTTTATGAAATCATAAGATGTTTTAGTTTGAAAATATGTTTGAACTGTTTAGTTATTAAATAATGGCATATATAATAATTAAAAGGAGTAAATGCTATGAAATTAATAGATTATAGACCAAAATTATCAACAAAAAAAATATCGTTACCCAAATGCTACAATGATAGAAGGTTATGAACTATTTGCATTAAAAAAAATTAAGGCCTAATTATTAATTTTCGCTTAAGGCCTCATTATGTCTAGGACCGGCCCTGGCCATGCTCCAAGCCTTTTTCTCCAAGTGTATGTAATGATATGGGCTTTGAACTTGTCTATTTTTTGTACGTATTTTATTATTTTACATTCTTGTTGCAAAATACTGATTTAGATTTTATGCAATTAATCTAGATTAATAAATAGTTTGTAAGATTTCTAAGTAAACTTTCAATTATTAGATGTTTGATAGTTGTAAATTTTTTTCATCAAGATAGTTTTAAAATTTCAGATGAGATAGGTTGTGATGATTTGCAATAGCTTAGGATGAGATGACTTGCTATGAGTTGGCAATGCCGCAATGGCATACTAGGGGATATTTACTATTATATTTGTCTTAAACAAAAAAAAAAATGCATAATTTTTCGATATTTACTAATGTATCTGTCGATTAAATCAAGAAACAAAGCATACTCTCACGTTATTCTATACGACATGTGGGCCCATCTTATATTGCAAATCGTTTGGCTGGCGAGCAATTACTCATCACTCCTCCCAATGACTACCAATTTGTTTTTGTTCATTTATTTCGATCCATGCCCATATTATTTCACACGAATTTCAACCGCCTCCTTGTAGAAGTTAAGTTGCTTATTTTGAAGCCAAACAAAAAAAAAAGTTGCTTATAAAGATAAAGTTAGAGAATTTTCCAGGGGATAACTGATTTTAGATAAATAAGTTATCATTCATTGGCAAGAAATATCTTACTTTCTAATAATTAAATTTGATCAATGCTGTTATAATTTTCTATTTATGTAAGTAATTAACTTAATTGTTATATGTATTGTATTGGAATTAATTTTGATGAAATTAATTAGTTCTATATTGATTAATTTGTTTATATATAGCTTTAGAATTTCACAGGTGATTTATTAAAGTATAGTTATGGTTTAATAAGAATAGTTAGTTTTTTTTTAATAGAATGATGATGGATTTTATCAATTCGAATATAGCAAGAGGTTGCAATTATATACTATAAGATATACTCAAATAGAAATTGGTTGGAAATTATTTTATAGTTATGCATTTTTAAATTTTCATCAGTATAGTAGCCGGCAATATATACTTGTAAAACCAATGTAGACATAAGTTAACACCCTACAAAAGAAGCAAACCACATGGCCAACATAAATTAACGGCAAAAACTGCATATATTTATCAGATTTTTTTTTTGGTATTGAATATCAACTTTGTAAGTTTCCTGTTTTGCCCTTGACGACAGTAATCATAATTTTCAAAATGGGATGATCACTTAATAATATGTGCACCACATTGACCTCCTTCACTACTATCTCTTTTCCCACCAAAATGGAAACCTCAATCCTCTCTAGAGTTTTCATTCTTCTTCCTCTTCTTCTTCTGGCTGTTTCTGTGTCCGAATCAGCCCACCCGAGCACGTCTTTCGAAGAAAACTTCGACATAATGTGGTCGGAAGATCATTTCACAACCTCGGAAGATGGGCAGATCTGGCATCTAGCTCTAGACAATGACACAGGTACAAATTCTATACATATTAACCGTATTCAAATGTGTTCTATGCAATGAAACTGACAGTTATGATTGATATTATAGGGTGTGGATTTCAAACGAAGCAAAGGTACAGATTCGGGTGGTTCAGCATGAAACTCAAGCTAGTCGGCGGCGACTCTGCCGGCATTGTCACTGCCTATTATGTAAGCACTACTACTGTGTCTCTTTGTTCTTTGACACTCCTTCAAACGCAGCGTTTTGATTGCAGCTGAGATATATAATGTGATTATTATCAGATGTGCTCGGAGAACGGTGCGGGGCCGGAGAGAGACGAGGTAGATTTCGAGTTCCTGGGGAACAGGAGTGGAGAGCCGTACCTGATTCAGACCAATATTTACAAGAACGGGACTGGCGGGCGAGAGATGAGGCATATGCTTTGGTTTGATCCAACTAAAGAGTTTCACACTTATTCGGTTCTTTGGAATAACAAGCAGCTTTTGTAAGTGCTATTTTGAAATAATACATGTCTTGATTTCCATATTTTGATATAATATCTGCCTAGCAAGTTCCTAAGAGCTGTACTACTGCTAATTTTAGTGCCATAGTCTGGTGGTCACTCTTTGAATTAATCATGGGGTCGTACCCCATGACAACCCATGTGGGATATTTTTTAAATCAAATAATCATAATGTCATTTCCCAAGTAGCTCTGCATAGGCAGATTGGATCTCTGAATCCCATTTATTTTGTTGTTGTACTTTATCATCTAATTTTGATTAGTAACATGCATCTTTTATTCTAAAAATTATTTAGCTATTGTCACAATTTAACTAATATCTGTTTTTTCTTCACATATTCAATTTTTTTTCTTTAAAAAATTAGGAAAATAGCTAACTTAAACGCTTGACATCGCTAAATAGCCGACGTTTGGTAAATCTTAGATAAATAGCCGTAAATGATTATGTGACCTAATATAAGAAAGTGGTCATTTACCAAAGATTTACGTCTGTAAATATATGAAAGTGTCTATTTACCTAAGATTTATCAAACGTTAATAATTTAGCAATGTTAAACGTTTAAATTGGTTATTTTTCTAATGGACCTTTTTTTTTTTTATATATATAAGTATTTATCTTTCACATATCCATTCATCTGACTTTTCTTTTTTTTCAAATATGATATAATTTCACAGATTTTTAGTAGACAAAGTAGTGATAAGGGTGTTCCAAAACAACGGGAAAGAGAACAATTTCTTCCCGAACGAGAAGCCGATGTACTTGTTCTCGAGCATATGGAACGCGGACGACTGGGCGACGAGAGGAGGGCTCGAGAAGACGGATTGGAAGAAGGCGCCGTTCGTGTCATCGTACAAGGACTTCAACGTCGACGCGTGCCAATGGGAGGACCCGTACCCGAAATGCGTATCGACCACCACAGACAACTGGTGGGACCAACGCGACGCGTGGTACCTCTCCGATTCGCAGACGATTGACCACGCTTGGGTGCGCAGAAACCTCGTCATATACGATTATTGCCAGGATACCGAGCGCTACCCAACCTTGCCCGAGGAGTGCTTGCTCAGCCCTTTGAACTAGCACTATTCATATGTCTGCTTTTTTTTTTTTTTTTTTTTTTTAATGTGGGGCCATTTGCCTATCCGGTGGATTATTCAGTTACTTGCTGAAAGGTAGAATATAATCTATTCTTTTTACGTTAGCATTAATAAAAATGTGTTAAGAAATTCAAATATGAAGCCGAACCATAGAGCATGGTATTTAAAAATAGGGTGATGTAACTAACTAGTCTTATGAATTTTTGCAAAATAGTCAAAGTTTGTCTTAATTTAATGAAATAGCAAAAATGTGCAACAATCTGATTTAAAAAAAAAAAATTTGACTCCAAGATTAATTTTTTTGAAAGTGTTATATTGCTTATAATAATCGTCAAAAATTTTAATCTCGACTATTAAAAAAATTTTGAAAACGTAAATTTGACTACTTTACTAAAAAGTTGAAACTTTGGCTATTTTGCAAATCAATAAGTTTCAAATAGTTATTTTGTAAAAAAATTTCTTAAAAATATAATAATATTTAGCTTAACATATCACTTTTATAAAAAAGGGCAAAAAAAAATATATTAACAAATGTGAAATTGACAAACAATTTAACACTAAGTCAACACGTATGCCGTTCTTATTCTTACATTATGTAATATATCGGGTATTCTAAATTTAATATGGATTTTAATTTATATTTCATTCTTATATAACATACACTCAATTACAATAGATATTTATGCTACTTCAAACAAAACAAAAAAACAAATTGTTAATCGTGTTTTTGGATTAGCATTCAGAACCGTCCGTGGTTCGATCTAGGGTCCGACCCTATGATCGCACGTGGGTTAGGTGTGGTGAAGTTCTTCTATTCTCGTCGTCCTTGCCTCACCGGAAAGTGGTTTCCGGCTCCTCATCTCTTCATCAATCGTCGGTTTTCGTGTTCTTCACATTCTTCGTGTTCTTTCGCGTTCTTCGTGTTCTTCAACCTGAGAATCAAGAAACATGAACTAGGGGGCGCGGAGGGTTTTCCTCCGACGCGCGTTCCGACGCTCAACATTAGCAAAGGTGGGGGGTCTTATCTCATCTCCAGAGGGTAGAGAGAGAGGATATGTTTCTCTAGTGAGAGAGAGGCATAGTTTTTCAAGTCCCGAGAGAACTCACCTTGAGAATGGATGTAGAGGAGTATTTATAGGATCTTGAGTCTGCAAAGTCATAGACACTTGGTCGGAGGGATCATCTGGTTATGTGGATTTTACAGGAGGAATCCTCCGATTTTGTGGGTTCTACCAAAGGGATCCTCCGGTTTTGTGGGTTCTATCGGAGGGATCCTCCGGTTTTGGGGATTTTACCAGAGGGGTCCTCCGATTTTGTGGGTTCTACCGGAGGAATCCTCTGGTTTTATGGATTTTACAAGATGGGTCCTCCGGTTTTGTGGGTTCTACCGGTGGGATCCTTCGGTTTTGGAGATTTTACCGGAGGGGTCCTCCGGTTTTGTGGGTTCTACCGGAGGAATCCTTTGTTTTGTGGATTTTACCAGAGGAATCCTCTGGTTTTGTGGGTTCTACCAGAGGGGTCCTTCGGTTTTTGGAGTCCTGGCGGAGGGGTTCTCTAGTTTAGGACTTTTGACGAAGGGATCCTCTGGTCTTGATGTTTCGGCAGAAGGATCTTTCGGTTTTATGTCGTTTTTTACTCTCGGGGTGTCATTTTTACTTCATGAAAAATATGGCATAACATTAACCCCCCAGTTTCTTGTACGACTTGTCGTGCGGGAAATTTGTCTTGTGTTCCCCGAAAGCTTCGTGATTGATGTCTTTAGATCATTTGATCTTGTGACTTGGAGACATATCTCGTACTAGTGCGCTTCGCGGAGTGCAACTTTGCAAAATGTGACCTCGTAAGGCTGATCACGTAGGATTGTGTCTCGTAAGTCATATTACGTAAAGCTTGATCATGTAGGATTGAGTCTCATGGGACGTGGCCTTGTTTAGTTTTGATTAGTTTAGGTTAATTGAAATTGTCAAATTGAAATTGTAATTAGTTTAATAATATGTTTAGGTTGTTTAGTTTTGATTAGTTTAGGTTAATTGAAATTGTCAAATTGAAATTGTAATTAGTTTAATAATATGTATTAAATTGTTAATCATGAAATTAAAATTAGTTATGTTATTGTATAATTTAGTTTTATTTCACACATTTTTTTATAAATGAGTATAGATTATTGTATTTTTGTTGTAAACGAGCCACGGAGGTTCTGTTTAGGGTTTAGTTGATTATTAGGATAGTTTTGGATGATTTGTATATGCTTTTAAATGAGTTTGCAGGTTTTTGGTTTGTTAGTATTATAGGGGAAACTCTGCCGCCTACGACTCGTGATTGGAGTGAAGTGACGCCCCAGACGTTGGCTGCTATATATTTTGAGCGCACTTCATTCCGAGTTCAGATTTGTGTACACGGATCCTGACACCGGCGAGGATCTGCCTGCAGATTGCTATAAAAATACGATTGATCAGGCTATCATTCGGAATTCCAAGATCAGGCGACGCAACCAGAAGTCCAAGCTATCAGAGAAGTTCAGGTTGGAGTTTTGTGGGAGCAAAGAAAACGCTAAGGCGGAAACACCACCGGGATATAAGAAAGAGGATTGGGAGGCGGTGGTAGACGCATTCGCAACTGACGATTGGAAGGTACGTAATGTATGATTGTAATAAATCACAATATCTTTATCAGATTGAATAATGACAAAATTAATTATTTGTAGAAAAAATCTAATCGCAACAAGGAGAATTCGAAGAAGAAGAAGACAAGGTCGACTCAAGGATCTCTTTCTTTCTTGGCTCATCGTCATTTGAACGTCAGTTATTCTAATTTTGAAATACTTAATTTGAAATAAATTCAATACTTATATTTTCATAACAATTGCAGAGTAAGGATGATGGGACTTTGGGCTCCGCGTTAACGACGTGGGAGCAAAAAACCATAATAGAAAAGGTGAATGGACGACAGATTAGGCGAGACGAGCACATGTAAGTCATATGTGATAATTACGATTACGTTACTTACATAATAATTCATTTTTAATAATTTTTCTTATGTGTAAAGGCGCGGATAATTACTCTACTGGCGGATCTTCAGCGACAAGCAGAAGAGCAAGGCGTAGTCTTTAACCAGGACGACGCAGAGGAGCACGCGATGCTAGAAATTCTCGGGAACCGTCAAGATTGGTACGTTGGAATAGGTCCAGCGGTCCCGAGATCATCTTGGGCTATTGCTCAGGCTCAGGACGAAAGCTCGTCGTCAGGCTCAGGCTCGTCGCGGCGCCGCGTTCCAGATCCAGTGGTTGGCGAGCTCCAAGCTCAGGTGGCGGCACAACAACTTGCTATGGATGAGATGAGGCGAGCCTAACAACAGCAGATGGAGGAGATGCAGTGACAACTGTTCGCGTTCACGCAGCAGTTTTCGCCCTTGCCTCAGATGTCGTCCGGCGCGATGCCACAGATGCCTCAGATGTCGCCCGGCATGTTGCCACGGATGCCTCAGACGACGCCGTCGCCTCAAATGCACTCGTTGCCTCAGACAACGCCGCCATCAGTTTCAATGGCAGATGCTCAGACGACGCCGCCAGCTTCAGCAGAATTCCAGTGAGAGCGTACGAGCGGCAGTGCACGAGGAGGTAGCAGCAGTTCCGGAGGAAGATTTGGCGGAAGAGGGAGTAAAACATTCAAGGAGTGGTTTACAAACCGAGGAAAAGGAAAGGGAAAAGAATGAACATTTTTTTTAATTATTTGTCGTACATTATAATAATTATTGTAATCGAACAACAAATGTTTAGTTTTTATTATTATTATGAATATTAATTAATGAATTTTCTAATTAATAAACTATTTAGTAAGTATTATTTTATTATAATCATAGAATTTATAAGCATAATAAACCAAAAAAAAAATTAAAAAAAAAACTATCGGGTGCGACTATCCGCACCCGAAAATTGAGCGGGTAGACCTTTGGATGCGAATAGTCGCACCCAAAGGTTTGGCTGGTAGGCCTTTGGGTGCGAAAAGTCGCACCCAATGGCCTTCCCGCGGACTTTTTCGCACATCTTTTCTGACTTATGGGTGCGAATTTGGGTGCGGAAAACCGCACCTAAAAGTCGCACCTAAAAATCATGACCATCGGGTGCGACTTTTCGCACCCATCACCTTTAGGTGCGAACTTTCGGGTGTGACAAAGTCGCACCTAAAGTCGCACCTGAAGGTATCATTGGGTGCGACTTTTGACTTTTAGGTGCGAAAAAAGTCGCACCCAATGATGTTTTTTGTACTAGTGGTTTATTTTTTTCTAATTAGATTTGGCAAAAAAATAATTACAGCTATAACTATGGTTAAGCTAAATTCTACAACTAAGATTAAACTGAGTTGTGATTGGAGCGTCATCTCTAACACCTAACACTTATAGGCTCGAAGCGTGCAAAGATATAAAACTCCTCTCGGCATAGAGAATACATTGGAAACAACTGGCCCTAGCTAATTAGAATCTCACGGCGTTGAAGAATGAATAATAAAAAAAAAAAAATATATATATATATATATATATATATATATATATATATATATATAGCATGAACTGTTTTATAAATGATTAGATAATTTAATTATACTAAAAATTTGACACATAAATCAAAATGACCACGTGCCTATGCCTAGTTCTCCTTTAAACATATTGAAATTCAATAATAACAATAAACAACAAATCCGACTATAAAAGTGTAACGGTAGGAGCATTGAAAAGTTGTAAAAAAATTCATAACAAAATTATAAAAAAAAAACATATCCTCCCTTGAACCAAGTTTAATCTATATGCTTAAACTGCTTTAATAAATATCACGGGTATATGTATATTAAGCCGTATTAAGTGAAGTGGGGTTCATGGACAGTTGTCGAGGACCATTAATTTTTTAATCTACTTGGCTAAGAGCCTAAGGTTATGGAACTCAATATAACATTCAGCGAATAGTGAGTGGTCTCCTTTTTCTTTTGAGAACTAACATCAGTGATCCAATATTGACTAAATCTTTCAAGACTCCCGGATGATTACGTTGATTAATAATTCGACAAGTTTGAGACTGACATGTATTTGTTTTATTTTATATTTACACTCCTATTACTTTGCAAAGTAGTGTTTTGCCACTGGTCCCATTTCTCTAATAAGTGCTGACAGACGAATTTTCCAATCTTAATACAAAGTTCTATCAACTTCATTTTCGTTTCCTTGTTTGGCCTTTCTATCAAATTATAGTAACGTGTCAGATGATAAAGCCACTACGGGTGCAGATAAGTTTATACAAATTATCCTCTTGTCAACCATTCATAATTAAGAAGAGAAAAATAAAAGAAAATGCCTAATTAATTATGCACACCTAGTCTACGACTTAGTCAACTAAAATTACTGGTTTTATATTACGATCATTTTTGCAACTCCATCTGAGTTGCTATTATTCACTTCAATCACCATAGAAAAGCTACTACTATATAATATACTATTCATAATTATTATATATATATTTCATCATGTGGATATCATATGTGAATCTGGGCATACACATAATTGTATTGATGAGAGTGACACTCGCAGCGGCGGAATCAGGGAAAGCAAAAAACCTAACAGAAAACTGCCCAGAAGACCACGCTCACTGCGAGGACGTCAAAATCTCATACCCTTTTGGCGTCTCTCAAAATTGCTCTCTCGGACCCAACTTCCTCGTCACTTGCGACAAATCCTCCGTGCCATACAGAGCCTATCTGGCAGCCGGAAGCTACAGGGCCGTCGTAAAAAACGTTCGGCTCCGCAGCGCCGAGCTCGAGATTCTTCAGCCCCACGTGGCCAAAATATGCCCTGGCTCGTCCGACGCGATCGAAAACCCGTACTATACGGCTTCGTTCCCGCCGAATCTCACGATCTCCGAGTCCAAGAACGAGCTCTTCTCCGTCGGCTGCGATGCCAACGCGACGCTCGAGGGTTTCGCCGCCGAGAAGAGGCTCACGGTGAGTTCCGGGTCCGGGTGCCGGAGCGGGGTGAAATCGATCGGCCGAGCGGATATTCCGATGGGGCTCAGAAACTTCACCGTGTCGCTGACCGGCGATCGCTTCGCCGACCAGGACCGGCCGTGCAGTTTCGGTTTCGTGGCCTCCACAGCCGGGTTCGGGTTCGATAATTTGTCGAGGACCAATAATGGTTTTGACGCGGTGGCGATGTTTCCGATGGTGGTCGAGTGGTCCGTCGGCGACGTGGGGTGTGACGTGGCGGTGAAGCTTGAGGATTACGCTTGCTTGGGTAAAAACAGCAAGTGCGTTGACTCTCCAACTGGGATCGGCTACGTTTGTCAGTGCTTGCCTGGTTTTGATGGGAATCCATACTATCCTGATGGCTGTCTAGGTAATTATATAATGATTATATATGAACAAATTCTCTTGGCCGGCTCAGTGGCCATAGCCACAATTTTTTTTTTTTTTTTTTTTTTTTTTGGAGGTTTTCACAAAATAAAATACTTATCGTCTAAATAATTGGTTAAAAATACTTGGTAGAACTATGTATTAAAATTTAATTTTAATAATCATTCAATTAATTTCTTTTTGGGTAAATAAATTAATATATATATATATATATATATATATATCTTGTTAATTTATATTCCTACCAATATTAGCATGTGATTTTTTTATGAACAAATTATATATTTTCTAACTGCGTATGTATGCCTACAATTAATGGGACAGATTCAGCTTTTTTTTTTCTTCTTTTTTTTTTTTGGGTTAAAGCATGAATAAAAAGTATTGTATGATATTGAATATATATGAAGAAACATGCAATGAATGTTTTTTTTTAAATGTTTTTATATATAAATGTAATATTTATTTAAATAAATTAATACGATATCTAATATATACGAATATTACAATTTAAATACTAAAAGTTATAAAAATTAGTCAGAATTAAAATAATCATACAGGCGGTGGGTTGATTAAGTAGTAAATACTAAAACCATGTATTATAGTAGAATGTTAAACAAACGGTATAAACTGTTTACACACACACACACACACACACACACACACACACACACACACACACACACACACACACACATATATATACACACACACAAGTACAACTGAATGAAAATATAAGTAAATAGTAAAATAATTTATTTTAACAAATTATATAATATGTAGATTTATAATTTAAATTTCCATCTAGATATTGTAACATATATATTTGTATAATAAAATTAATGCATATATATATTATATATATAATTCAAGGAAAAGTTCATTTAAAAATAAAATAAATAAATAAAATAATAAAATCTAATACAACAAGTATTTGGTTCTGTAGCGTGCGGAAATGATTGCCCAAATGATTCTCCACTTCAAGGCGAACAAAAGAATCACCACCACAAAACCAAAAAAGATATCGTGATTGGAGTTGCCGTGTCGGTATTATTTCTCATCACGGTGGTGTTAGGAATTCTTTGGAGGACGAAATATAGGAGAACAACAACAAGGGAAACAGGTCTTTAAAAATAATGAATTATTTGAATAAAATCGTAATCGTCCATTTTCAACATGAAAAACAATATATACGTAATATGACGAGGCTTATAATTTTTTGTGGAACAGAGTTGAGAGGGATGGGCGTGCAAACCGGTGTGTTCACCTACGCGCAAATTAAAACTGCGACCAATAACTTCAATCTCGCTAATAAAATCGGCGAAGGCGGTTTCGGACCCGTTCACAAGGTACATGCCCGAAAATATTTTTCTTGGGAAAATTCCACAAAAACCACTCAAATACCTCTAATTTTTTTTTTTTTTTTTTTTTTTTTTGTAATTTTCTTATGCTTTTCCTTAAATAACTAAAAAAAAGTGAAATGAAACGGTAAACATTGCAACTATAATAAAATAAATAACAATAATATAAATGTAAACTGATCGCGGAATATTATTCGATATAATTAGTATAAGAATACGAAATAAGATATTTTCATAATTTTTTTAAAATAAAATAGTCGGATAATTTTCACTCTTCTTTGTTTTTTACCATAAGAAGATGAATAATGAGAATGAATTGAATTCTTATTAGATTGATTGTGATTCTCATTAAGTCGATAGACGCATTGTATTTGCTTAACTGAAATTATAACAACTAACAAATCATTAACTAATTACAATCCACTTGCATAAGCCATCTGGTACTCTAACCAACTCATATGGCATTGGCAAGTGAACTCTCTTCTTGATTGACGTGAACTATACTGCAGGGTACAATGCGTGACGGTACTATAATCGCTGTGAAGCAACTCTCGTCGAGATCAAAGCAAGGAAACCGAGAATTCGTGACCGAGATAGGCTTGGTTTCGGGGCTCAACCACCCGAATCTTGTAACATTGTACGGATGCTGTATCGATAAAAACAAGTTGTTTCTAGTCTACGAGTACATGGAAAACAACAGTCTTGCTCGGTGCTTGTTCTGTGAGTCTAATCTAATCATTATCAAGAGCTAATAGTAATACTAATTTTAAGATCATCAATCTTTTCCTAACTATATTCAATTCTTACTCCAGATAAAGAACAACTGATCTTAGACTGGTCTTTGAGGAAGAAGATTTGTATAGGAGTCGCGAAAGGTCTGGCTTTCTTGCACGAGGGATCGGTGCTTAAGGTAGTCCATAGAGACATCAAAGCCACCAATATACTACTCGATAAGGACTTTGGTGCGAAGATCGCGGACTTTGGTTTAGCCAAGCTCAACGAGGATGAAAACACTCACATGAGCACCAGAATCACCGGGACCGTGTGAGTATTAGTTTTAGCGTATTGGTTCAAAGATTTTATTTTGTTTTATCTTATTTTATTTTATTTTTCTGTAGTGGATACATGGCTCCAGAGTACGCGCAATGGGGTCACCTAACCTTCAAAGCAGACGTCTATAGTTTTGGTGTTGTCGCACTGGAAATCGTTGCCGGGAAAAGCAACATGAAATTCCAATCTATAAACGCAAATTGCATTTGCCTTGTAGATCAGGTAACACCGCATTTATTAACTATAACACCGACGAAAAAAAGTAGTGAAATAAATTGCATTTTTGTGCCACTTTTATGTTTTTTTTTTCCTTTCATGTAGCTTTCAGGGGTTCGATTTTCCATGAAAAATAGGGTGGAAAATGTTATTTATCCAAATTTTTACATGTAGCGCTCACGTTTGTTTGTGTCTATTTTCTCACTTTCTTTCTCTCTTATTTTTCATGAGTTTTAATTACACAACATATAATTTCAATTTTTCTTTTATTTTCCTTTCCATTTGCCTTTTCCCTCATATTTAACTCTCTTTTATTTTCTGGATTCGAAACAGAGCCATAAATATCTAAAACTAGCACGCCGTTGGAACAAAATGTGACAGTTATTAATAATGATCATTCCCTGCAACTCTATATATATATACGTGAGATTGATTTAAAGTCGTTTTACAGGCCCTTGATATGCAGCAGAATGGAGGCAATTTATTGGAATTGGTGGACCCAAATTTTGGCTCGGATTTAGACGAGAACGAGGCCCTTCTAGTGATCAAAATCGCGTTGATGTGCGTAAATCATTCACCGGCGCTGAGGCCTACAATGTCCGAAGTAGTAAGCATGCTCGAGATAGGAATTGATTCTGTTCGTAAACCGATGATCGGCGATCAACACAGCAGCTTTGACGGTCAAAATATGGCCGACCTAAGGGACTCGGGGGATCAGGCTGTGGGACGGAACCCGGAAGAAGAGTCTCAAAGTATCGTTCGATCAAAAGATATGATCACAATTAGTACGGAAGCCTCTTGTTCACCACCTCCCAAGGATCTCTATCCAATTGATTAGCGATGTATAGTTACTTGTATACAGGGCCGGCCCAAACTCACCGGGGGCCCTAGGCGATTCAATATTTTGGGGCCCTAAAATACTAATAAAAATTTAAATTTTTAGGGTAAAAATGTAAATTTTTTAAAAAATGGGCCAAAAGTGTAAATTTTTAGGGTAAAAAATGTAAATTTTCTTAAAAATAGGCAAAAAGTGTAAATTTTTGGGACCCATCTACATATGCGGCCCTAGGCCTGGGCCTAGCCCGCCTTAGCCCAGGGCCGGCTCTGCTTGTATACTAAATATAGAATATATATTTTCTGTGATATCTACAGTCACAATTTGAGGTCATAATATATCTACAGTTTTATTTGTTAGCCCACCCGCCTAGAGGAGTGGCGAGGACCCTTCTCGCCCACGCTGAGGGATTCTCGCTAAAGATGGTTAAAACTAACCAGTTAGACCGGTTAAAATTTGCCGGTCACCGGTTAAAATTACCTGTTACAATTGAGAGGTTATAATAACTCGAACAGTTAATTATAATCATTCGTTTTGGTCAGAATTTGTTGCAACTAGTCAATTCTCTAACTTTTTTTTAGATTATAATCAAAGTTTCATTTTATTAAAAAAAAAATAGCCCACCAAGCCAAAGTAAATTAAATTACTAATAATTAACTATATAAGCCACCTAAACTGTAGGAATTGTGAATTAGCCAACTTTTAGTAAATACTCTATAAATAGCCACTGTGCATACGCGGAAGCTTATTAACTGCTTAATTTTTACATTTTTGCCCTTATTAATTTCGGCCACCTGTTTTTTATTAGGCAGTTTTTTTTAAAAAAAATTGAATCAAATATATAACCGATTAGGAAGTTTCAATTTGAATAACCAGCGATATTAAAAAATTTGACCGCTTGCTTGATTTGAATTAGTTTCTATTTTCGGAAATTAACAGTAAATTGAGTTCCCGAATATTTTCTCATTTATTAGCAATCTGTTATTTATTTTCGGAATATTTATTGATACCTTTTGAAATTCAAATTGAATTCCTTTTCAGCGTTCTTCCTAAAATTCCAGAATTTTAGGACGTCCAAAACAATCTACTTTATTTTACGACTTATTTACTATAATTTTACTATAAAGTAGTCTGAATATGGAGAGTATATGTTGAGCATTCCTGTTGATTGCTATAATTTCCTGATTTACATCTACCCAGGCATAACGATTACAAGTTGTTATGTTCTGTAAGTAATAGATTTATTGAGCATAATGTCATATTTCAACCAACAAAAATTACATCATTCCTACATACAGGTTAATCTATGCATCCAAAAATTTTCCTACACGCTCGTGTTGGTCGATCTTTTGACAGGGTGTGGAATCGGCACCTTCTTTGGTATCTTTTTTGGCAGAGTAGGATCAACTTCGGGCTTGTCAAGGGCATGTCCATTCACAATTTATTAACAGTTAATAACTGGAAAAAAATTTCAAGACCAACAATTTTTCAGAATTACAAACCCATACCGAAACAAAATTTATAAACTCATTTCAATCTTTCACTCGAAACCCATTTTCACACCTTTAAAACGACAGCCATTTCTATTTTCTATTTCGTCCCCAAACAATCGTAACCCAAAACTGTAACCCACTTCCCGAAATAAAGCAAATGATTTTCCGATGAAAAAAAATCTCAAAACAACCAAAATTTTAAAAAAAAATTGTTGTCGCATGTAAGTTAATCGTTCATGCATACCTTCTTCTGAGCCGTCTGCTTTGAACTCGGTTTTAGATCTTCAAACGCCGGTCAGATTTTCCTTTGATTTCGAATCGCTGCTTAGGGTTTGCCTCCAATTTTGTGTGTGTGTGTGTAGAGATTCCGGTTACGTGTGATGACTTATTTCTGGTGTAAATGAATATCCCTCGATTTCTGCGCGAGCAGTTAAGGCCGAAATTTGATTTTCTTTTTTAATTAATGGGCTAATAATATCGGGCGGGAAACGGCTGTGATATAAGTGTCTTTTCGTCTATTGTAAATAAGTGGCTCTGAATATTTACAGCATATTAACGAAATGTGGGCTATTTTAGAAAATCACTATAGCGTTATGGCTATATAGCTTAATAACCCATCTAATTAACTAAAATAGTTAATTTAATTTACTTCGGCCTGATAGGTTATTTTCTTAATAAAATGCAAATTTGGCTTTTTTTATTTTTTTAAAAAAGGGTGGGATATTAAATTATGGGCAAACTAGCAACGTAGCCATTTTGAAACGTGCTTTTTGGTTTCTAGCCCACGTTTGGTAAATTTTTTAATCTAGCAATTTATTGAAATTTACAGCTATGAATTACCTAATATACCCTTGTGATCAAATTTAATTGAAGAAAATAGTAGCCAACATTTGAGGGAATTCTAATCTACACGTGACTGAAATTCGGTTTATTTGAATACATAAAAGTATATTTGTTAATGTAATAAGAAAGGAAAGAAATATTAATTGATTGTAGAAGTCAACTAAATAAATGCGTATTGAAAATTTGATCGGCGTTGTGAATAACACCGTATTAAATGCGTATTAAAGGAAAGGAAAGAAATATCAATTGATAACACCATCGATAACTTCAAACTGGTGGGCATTGATCGGCTCTACCTGCATATATGTAAATTTACCATAATTAACAAAGCAGCAGAGATTAACAAAAATTTACAAATATTTACACTGTATTTGATTACATGGCTATAATGTTCATTAAAGAAATAAGCGCTCAATAACCAACTTTGCCAAATATAGAATTTTTTTTAAAATTCGAAATATATACACATGTATTAACTTCGAAAATTTTGAATGATTAAACGTGAGCTACAAGTTTTTTAAGCCAAATTATAGCAGAGGATATTATAGTAATTAACATCTTACATAATTAAGACACGTCATCATTTTTTGCTAGAGTGAAAATTTGGACAAAACGTTGGCTAGATTACAATTTCAACGTTTCAGGTGGCTTGGTTCGACTAATTTTTCTTAAACTATTGGCCTAATTATCCCTTAATTTTAACCGGTTATTTTATCGTTAACCGCAGTTAACTAACTATCAAGAAAAAATAATATTGAAACCACCGGTTAATTGGTTTACTGTTATAAAAAAACACAATTAACTCGTTAAATCTTTAATCGTTATGAACGGTTAATGGACTATTAACCGTTCAAAATGGTTAAAGGTTTAACCGGTTAACCATTTTGTCCACCTTTAGGCGGACACCTTCAAACAGGTCCAATGGCCCATTTCGTCCAGACCCACATCAAAGACTCTATAAACAGGACATCTAACACCACTTTTAAGCCTCTCTCAACTGAGGCGAAACTATGTCAAATTCTATGCCCAACTTATATCTTTCACTAAAAAAATATTTGAGATAAAAAATAACAATCAACTAAAGTCCACCACCTCTCATTGTCACCGAGACTGATATTGTGCGTCGGAGAAAAACCCGCCGCGCCCTTATAATTCACATTTTTCATGTTTTTTAGGAAAAGAAGGTCAAGGACCTGCTTCCGGTAAGGAGAAGGCACGTGGAGCTATAACAACCACTCTCAATCCTTCCCTAAAATTTGTGGATTGAGTGACATTTCGGGTTGACACACAAATTATCACATCTTTCCGGACTTCGACGGAATTAATCCATCTTCTACAAATTGCAATTTAAGGATTCCTCTAGATCTAATGGTTATTCGGGCTTACACTTCAATCTACCATGACCTTCTCGAAATCTACGAAAAGCAACTTCGAGGATCGGAACAGTGTCAAGCCCCAATAATGCCACAACACTAGTACAAAATATAGCATCAGGTGCGACTTTTTTCGCACCTGAAAGTGCAAAAGTCGCACCTGAAAGTACTTTCAGGTGCGACTTTAGATTCGACAAAGTCGCACCTGAAAGTCCGCACTTGATAATCCTCTTGATTATCAGGTGCGAAAAGTCGCACCTGAAAGTGTCTTGATTATCAGATGCGACAAGTCGCACCTGAAAGTCTTGATTATCAGGTGCGAAAAGTCGCATCTGATGCTCTTTATCTTTTAAAAAAAAAATTAATACTCGATTCTCAGAACCAAACTCACGGCAAAAACACACAACCAACCCAAACCAAACACACGGCAAAGTCACACACGGCCACAACAAAACTCAAACCAAACAATTCCAAAACCTCAAAATCATCATAGCCTCAAACAAACGTTCATCAATCATTCCCAAACAACTAAACACACAACAATTCACGCTCAAAATAAGAACCCCAAAACAAGTTCATACCCTTAACCCATTTTCGACCAAATTCAAACCAAGACAAGAAATTCGAGTTCAAGTTATCAATATTAATTATTAAGCTCAAACAACAACACTCAATTCCTCAGAAATCACCATAGAACTCGAAACCCCCTAAATTGGAATATGAACCCTAATTTTCGAGTTCTTCAATTCAGCCAACAAAAATTTATACCTTGCTTGAAGAATTGAGCTACTCTGACCGTCTACTCTCTCTTTCCCTCGTCGGAGATGCTCGCCAGAGTTCCTGAGACACGCGACGTTTCTCTCCTCTCAGCTGATGGCGCACGCGCGGCTTGGTGGAGGAGCTGCTGGCGGGCGTTTCTCTCCTCTCGGCTGGTGGCGCGCTCTCCTTCTCTCTCTCACTCTCTTAGCTTTTTCCTCTCTCTCACTCTTTTTCCCTCTCTCTTTCGGTTCAGCCCTCTTCTTCTTCTTTCTGATTGTCGGCCAAGTGATAAAAATCACTTAAATCCACCCATTTTAAAACTGAATGAAAAAATGAGGGGGAGAATTGGCCCGCTTAAAATTTTAAACAATCAGGTGCGACAAAAGTCGCACCTGAAAGTTTTTTTAACTATCTGGTGCGAAAAGTCGCACCTGATACTCAAAAGAAAAAACAATTTTAGCGAAATTTTTTGGACTTTTGGTTGACAATCTGATGCGACTAGTCGCACCCGAAAGTCATTTAGATGCGACTTTTAGGTGCGACTAGTCGCACCTGATAGTCATGCGCATCAGAAAACTAAATTTGTAGTAGTGCAAGTCCCTCACACCATATACCCAGTGAGAGGCCGTTTTTATTTGTTGATGGGTTTGGTAGGTTTTACGCATTTAATTATGGGTCTATTAGATAAATAGTCATATTTATATTTTGACATTGCTAAATAGCCAATGTTTCGTAAATTTTATGTAAATAGCCACGTGCATGTACTAAACGTTGGTTATTTACTTAAGATTTACGTCTTAAAGTGGATATTTACCTAAAATTTACCGAATGTTGGCTATTTAGCAATATCAAATGTTTAAGTTGGTTATTTTCCTAATTTTCTTAAATAATAGTTTTCTGGAGTTTGATTTTCCTCATATAAAACAAAGTAAATTTATAATTTTTCTCAAATTTTTGAAAAAATAAAATAAAATAAATCGACAAGTCTTAAACCCAAACATCAAATTATAAATTACATCCAAGTATTTTTCCGTACCTTCTAGAAATTCAAATTTGGGTTCCAAAGACTTACTTTTTTTTTTTTTTTTTTTGCATATGCAGAGAGAAATTAAGATGAAAGTCTTTTTGAAGCTTGGCCCACAGAAGAAAAAAAATGCTTATCCATGTTGTGGTATATCTTATTTATTATGCATTCACATACAACTAAACGAAAGGGAAATTTGGCTTCATAGCGTTGCTAACAAGCAGGGATAGACTTTTCTTCTCGACTGAGACCCCATAATGGCATAACATGTGCCATATTATCAACTCGTCTGTCATATCTGTATAAATGCAAGAGAGCCTCTCTTTGTAATTGAACAATTATTAGCTCATTAGAGAAATATCATACACTAAAATAGCTTCCACAGCAACTTTGGTCGTTGCCATTTTCTCTGTTCTCTTCGTTGGGGCGTTCGGTCAGCTTTCTCCGACATTTTACGACGAAAGTTGCCCCAGCGCGAGCAGCATCGTCCGTGGTGTCATCGAAGGAGCTCTGTTGACTGATCCGCGAATCACAGCCAGTCTCATTCGCCTCCATTTCCATGACTGCTTTGTCCAAGTATCAACTCCTCTAATCAATTAACCGCTTACCTCTTTTAGTTTTCTTGCTTTTTGTCAAATGATATAATATTATATTTTGATATCTTGCTTGAAGGGAACACCCTGCTTGGCGGTTAAATATATATTTTTTACTAAATTTTTCCAGTGTTATATAATACAAGTATTGTCTTGGTATAAGCAGACCAGACATGTATAGAGTAACAAGTTCAAAAGGTTCGTAATTAACAACACATTTTAAAATTTTCAAGTTTTACTTGCTATTTTTTTCTTCGCAAATATGGTCAAAAATTAAATCGTTGATTCTTTGTGTGTTTCGTCTATGAAGTTATTTCGTATATCAAACTGATAAAAATGTTCTGCTCAAAATAAACAAAAAACTGATAAAATTGAAGAATTACAAACTTGAAATTATGGATTCATAAGGTGAGAGGGTATGAGATTTGGATTTGAAGTTGAGTGAATTATTATGGGTCATGAGGTTTTTTTTTCCTTTGAACAAGAGTCTTGTTTATTTTTCTCTAATTAGATTTGGCAAAAAAAAAAAAAAATACAGCTATATCTATGGTTAAGCTAATTCTACAACTAAGATTAAACTGAGTTGTGATTGGAGCGTCATCTCTAACACCTAACACTTATAGGCTCGAAGCGTGCAAAGATATAAAACTCCTCTCGGCATAGAGAATACATTGGAAACAACTGGCCCTAGCTAATTAGAATCTCACGGCGTTGAAGAATGAATAATAATAATAAAAATATAAAATATAGCATGAACTGTTTTATAAATGATTAGATAATTTAATTATACTAAAAATTTGACACATAAATCAAAATGACCACGTGCCTATGCCTAGTTCTCCTTTAAACATATTGAATTTTTTTTTTTTTTTTTTTTGAGGGAAAACCAGTCCTTGGGGAAAACATATTGAAATTCAATAATAACAATAAACAACAAATCCGACTATAAAAGTGTAACGGTAGGAACATTGAGAAGTTGTAGGAAAATATTCATAACAAAATTTAAAAAAAAAAAAAAAACATAATCCTCCCTTGAACCAAGTTTAATCTATATGCTTAAAGCCTTAAACTACTCTAATAAATATCACGGGTATATGTATAATAGGCCGTATTAACTATTAAGTGAAGTGGGGTTCATGGACAGTTGTCGAGGACCATTCATTTTTTAATCTCTACTTGGCTAAGACTATGGAACTCAATATACATTCAGCGAATAGTGAGTGGTCTCCTTTTTCTTTTGAGAACTAACATCAGTGATCCAATATTGACTAAATCTTCATACACTTTCAAGACTCCCGGATATCTGATTATAATTCGACAAGTTTGAGACTGACATTTATTTGTTTTATTTTATATTTACACTCTTATTACTTTGCAAAGTAGTGTTTTTGCCACTTGTCCCATTTCTATAATAAGTGCTAACAGACGACTTTTCCAGTCTTAATCCTAAGTTCTATCAACTTCATTTTCGTTTCCTTGTTTGGGCTTTCTAACAAATTATAGTAATGCGTCAGATGATAAAGCCACTACCGGTGCAGATAAGTTTATACAAATTATCCTCTTGTCAACCAAGAAAATGCCAAATTAATTATGCACGCATAGTCTACGACTTACTTAGTCAACTAAAATTATTGGTTTTATATTCCGATCACTTTTGCAACTCCATCTGAGTTGCTATTATTCACTTAATTCAATCACCATAGAAAGGCATATTATTCATAATCATCATATATTTATTTCATCATGGGGATATCATATGTGAAGCTGGGCATACACATAGTTGTATTGATGAGAGTGACACTCGCAGCGGCGGAATCAGGGAAAGCAAAAAACCTAACAGAAAACTGCTCAGAAGACCACGCTCACTGCGGCGACGTCAAAATCTCATACCCTTTTGGCTTCACTCAAAGTTGCTCTCTCGGACCCAACTTCCTCGTCACTTGCAACAAATCCTCCGAGCCATACAAAGCCTATCTGGAAGCGGGAAGCTACGTGGCCGTCATCCAAAACGTCCGGCTCCGCAGCGCCGAGCTCGAGATTCTTCAGCCCCACGTGGCCAAAATATGCCCCGGCTCGTCCGACGCGATAAAAAACCCAAACTATACGGCTTCGTTCCCGCCGAATCTCACGATCTCCGAGTCCAAGAACGAGCTCTTCTCCGTCGGCTGCGATGCCACCGCGACGCTCGAGGGTTTCGCCGCCGAGACGAGGCTCACGGCGAGTTCCGGGTCCGGGTGCCGGAGCGGGGGGAAATCGATCGGCCGGGCGGATATTCCGATGGGGCTCAGAAACTTTACCGTGTCACTGACCGGCGATCGCTTCGCTGGCCCGGACCGGCCGTGCAGTTTCGGTTTCGTGGCCTCCACGGCCGGGTTCGATAATTTGTCGAGGACCAACAATGGTTTTGAGGCGGCGATGGTTCCGATGGTGGTCGAGTGGTCCGTCGGTGACGTGGGGTGTGACGTGGCGGTGAAGCTTGATGATTACGCTTGCTTGGGTAACAACAGCAAGTGTGTTGACTCTCCGACTGGGATCGGCTACGTTTGTCAGTGCTTGCCTGGTTTTGATGGGAATCCATACTATCCTGATGGCTGTCTAGGTAATTATATAATAATTATATATGAACAAATTCTCTTGGCCGGCTCGGTGGCCATAGCCAAATACTTTTTTTTTTTTTTTTTTTGAGGTTTTTACAAAATAAAATACTTTAATCGTCTAAATAATTGGTTAAAATACTTGGTAGAACTATGTATATATATCTTGTTAATTTATATTCCTACCAATATTAGCATGTGATTTTTTTTAGGAACAAATTATTTATTTTCTAACTGCGTATATATATGCCTACAATGAGACAGATTCAGCTTCTTTTTTTTTTTTTTTTTTTTTTTTTTTGGGTTAAAGCATGAATAAAAAGTATTGTATGATATTGAATATATATGAAGAAACATGAAATGATTGTTTTTTTTTAATGTTTTTATAAATTAATACGATATCTAATACATACGAATGTTATAATTTTAAATACTAAAAGTCTTAAAAATTAGTCAGAATTAAAATAATCATACAGGCGGTGGGTTGATTAAGTAGTAAATACTAAAACCATGTATTATAGTAGAATGTGTTAAACAAACGGTATAAACTGTTTATACACACACACACACACACACACACACACACATATATATATATATATATATATATATATATATATATATATATATACACACACACACAAGTACAACTGAATGAAAGTATAAGTAAATAGTAAAATAATTTCTTTTAACAAATTATATAATATGTAGATTTATAATTTAAATTTCTATCTAGATTTTGTAACATATATATTTGTATAATAAAATTAATGCATATATATATATATTATATATATAATTCAAAGAAAACTTCATATAAAAAAAAATAATAATAAATAAAAGAATAAAATCTAATACAACAAGTGTTGGTTCTGTAGCGTGCGGAAATAATTGCCCAAGTGATTCTCCACTTCAAGGCGAACAAAAGAATCACCACCAAAAAACCAAAAAAGATATCGTGATTGGAGTTACCGTGTCGGCATTATTTCTCATCACGGTGGTGTTAGGAATTCTTTGGAGGACGAAATATAGGAGAACAACAACAAGGGAAACAGGTCTTTAAAAATAATGAATTATTTGAATAAAATCGTAATCGTCCATTTTCAACATGAAAAACAATATATATGTAATATGACAAGGCTTATAATTTTTTTGGAACAGAGTTGAGAGGGATGGGCGTGCAAACCGGTGTGTTCACCTACGCGCAAATTAAAACTGCGACCAATAACTTCAATCTCGCTAATAAAATCGGCGAAGGCGGTTTCGGACCCGTTCACAAGGTACATGTCCGAAAATATCTCTCTTGGGAAAATTCCACAAAAACCACTCAAATACTTCTAATTTTCAAAAAAAAAAAATTGTAATTTTCATATGATTTTTCCTTTAGTAGTAACTGAAAAAAAAAGTGAAATGAAACGGTAAACATTGCAACTAGAATAAAATAAATAACTAAAATAAAAATGTAAAATGATTGCGGAATATAATTTGATATTATTAGTATAAGAATGCGAAATAAGATATTTTTATAGTTTGTTTTAAAATAAAGTAGTCGGATAATTTTCACTCTTTTTTTTTTTTACTCATAAGAAGATGAATATATAACTGATGATTTCGGAATGAGAATTGTGAGGATAAAAAAAATGGATATTCTTCTTAATGAGAACGAATTGAATTCTTATTAGATTGATTGTGATTCTCATTAAGTCGATAGATGCATTGCATTTGCTTAACTGAAATTATAACAACTAACAAATCATTAACTAATTACAATCCACTTGCATAAGCCTTCTCAAATGGCAAGTGAACTCTCTTCTTGATTGACGTGAACTACTACAGGGTACAATGCGTGACGGTACTATAATCGCAGTGAAGCAACTCTCGTCGAGATCAAAGCAAGGAAACCGAGAATTCGTGACCGAGATAGGCTTGGTTTCGGGGCTCAAACACCCGAATCTTGTAACATTGTATGGATGCTGTATCGATAAAAACAAGTTGTTTCTAGTCTACGAGTACATGGAAAACAATAGTCTTGCCCGGTGCTTGTTCTGTGAGTCTAATAATTATCAATAGCTAATAGTAATACTAATTTTAAGATCATCAATCTTTTTCTAACTATATTCAATTCTTACTCCAGATAAAGAACAACTGATCTTAGACTGGTCTTTGAGGAAGAAGATTTGTATAGGAGTCGCGAAAGGTCTGGCTTTCTTGCACGAGGGATCGGTGCTTAAGGTAGTCCATAGAGACATCAAAGCCACCAATATACTACTCGATAAGGACTTTGGCGCAAAGATCGCGGACTTTGGTTTGGCCAAGCTCAACGAGGATGAGAACACTCACATGAGCACCAGAATCACCGGGACCGTGTGAGTATAAGTTTTAGTAGTATCATTGGTTCCAAGATTTTATTTTGTTTTTTTTATCTTATTTTATTTTTCTGTAGTGGATACATGTCTCCAGAGTACGCGCAATGGGGTCACCTAACCTTCAAAGCAGACGTCTATAGTTTTGGTGTTGTCGCACTGGAAATCGTTGCTGGGAAAAGCAACATGAAATTCCAATCTATAAACACAAATTGCATTTGCCTTGTAGATCAGGTAACACCGCATTTATTACTAACACCAACGAAAAAAAGTAGCGAAATAAATTGCATTTTTGTGCCACTTTTATGTGTTTTTTCCTTTCATGTAGGTTTCATTTGAAACCCGGAAAATAGGTGAGGAAGGAAAATGAAACGACCCCTCCTATGTTCTGTGTTTTATTTGTAAGGGAAAAAATAGGAAGAAAAATGCATATCTAACGAGGGCATTCCATTTTCCATGAAAAATTTGGTGGAAAATGTTATTTATCCAAATATTTACATGTAGCGCTCACGTTTGTTTGTGTCTATTTTCTCACTTTCTTTCTCTCTTATTTTTCATGAGTTTTAATTACACAACATGTAATTTTGATTTTTCTTTTATTTTCCTTTCCATTTGCCTTTTTCCCTCATATTTTACTCTCTTTTATTTTTCTGGATTAAACAGAGCCATAAAAATATCTAAAACTAGCAAGCCGTTGGAACAAAATGTGACAGTTATTAATAATGATCATTCCCTGCAACTCTCTCTCTCTCTCTCTCTATATATATATATATATATATATATATATATATATATACGTGAGATTGATTTAAAGTCGTTTTACAGGCCCTTGATATGCAGCAGAATGGAGGCAATTTATTGGAATTGGTGGACCCAAATTTTGGCTGGGATTTAGACGAGAACGAGGCCCTTCTAGTGATCAAAGTCGCGTTGATGTGCGTAAATCATTCACCGACGCTGAGGCCTACAATGTCCGAAGTAGTAATCATGCTCGAGAAAGGAATTGATTCTGTTTGTAAACCGATGATCGGCGATCGACACAGAAGCGTTGACGGTCAAAATATGGCGGACGTAAGGGACTCATGGGATCAGGCTGTGGGACGGAACCCGGAAGAAGAGTCTCAAAGTATCATTCGATCAAAAGATATTATCACAATTAGTCCGGAAGCATCTTGTTCACCACCTCCCAAGGATCTCTATCCAATTGATTAATTAGCGATGTATAGTTACTTGTATACTAAATGTGGAATATATATATTTAGGTTGGAAGATGGTTCTGACGTCTGTGCCTCTAGTGCCATTTCTATGTTGGAAGTTATCGTTGTTATGCCGTCTTTTCTTTATGGTAAAAACGACGCCTCAATTGCAAAAACGACGTTACAATATAAAAGGACAATTTGGTCAAATGCTAAAAATACACATGACTAAAAACAAGCGACAAGCGAATTTGGGACAAGCGACAAGCGAATTTTCAACAAACGATAAGCGACAAGCGAATTTTCAACAAGCGACAAGCGAATTTTCAACAAGTGACAAGCGAATTTTCAACAAGCGGCATGTTTTCCCTATAAATAGCTCACTCACACAAATCAAAAGGGAATTCACAACTGAGAATCCTCTGAACTTTCAGTTTTTCTCTCAACCCCAGAATTCTCTCAGCCAAATACTCTCCCAACTTCAAAATTATCCCGGATCATAAACAAAGACCGAGAGCCACCTCTCGACGGGAGGAAGAAAAACAAAAATCCAATAATCCACTCACATAGCAAACACACTCACCCTGAACTACGTCATGACCTGATCCCGCCAAGCGGGTACGTAGGCAGCTCACGAAGAGCACAGTCACACCCCCCACCCTCCAGGCGAGCTAGAGCTCCAAGCGGGCTTGGCCTCCAGGCGAGCTAGACCTCCACGCAGGATCGACCTCCAGGCGAGCTCGACCTCCAGGCAGGCTCGATCTCCAGGCAGGATCGACCTCCAGGCGAGCTCGACCTCCAGGCAGGATCGACCTCCAGGCGAGCTAGACCTCCAGGCAGGATCGACCTCCAGGCGAGCTAGACCTCCAGGCAGGATCGACCTCCAGGCAGGATCGACCTCCAGGCGAGCTCGACCTCCAGGCAGGATCGACCTCCAGACGAGCTCGACCTCCAGGCAGGCTCGATCTCCAGGCGAGCTCGACCTCCAGGCAGGCTCGACCTCCAGGCAGGCTCGACCTCCAGGCGAGCTCGACCTCCAGGCAGGCTCGACCTCCAGGCAGGGTCGATCTCCAGGCCAGGTTCGACCCCCAGGCGAGCTCGACCCCCAGGCGAGCTCGACCTCCAGGCGGGCTACGAAGAACGCATTCCCGACGAAGAAGAAGGCAAAGCATTATTTCCCTCTTTGCGATTCTAAGATCCTCTGAAGCTCTTGGACGCTTTGGGCTTTGTCCCGAACTTCCTTGAGCCCTTTGGACTCTCGAAAAGTAATTTGGGCCGATCCAATACTAGGCACATGACTATTCCAGGCACACCACATGTCCTCAAATGTTAAATCCAAAAAACGGCTTAACATTTTGGCGCTAGAAGGAGGGGATCTCGAGAATAACCACGAGCTCTCCACCGGCAAACTCACTTCCTCCACAGAAGATCACAAAACTCACGTACAACAAATGGCTAGCCACCTAGCTATCTTCGAGGGCGGCGCCCCTCCGGCGGGAAGCATCGCATTCAACACTCGGGCCCGAGCCCGCCAAGCCCAAGAGAACGACGCCCCTCGAGAGGAATCTCTCCCCGCACTCGTTCAAGGCGACCGAGACGCAAGATTGGAGCGAATCGAGACAAGTATCTTTCGTCTCGCCGGCGTTGTCGCGAGACTCGGAGGCCAAGACACCCTCATCAACGACGTCTTCGACAAGCAAGACATACCAGAGTATATCCCGTTGGGACCGGAAATTGAAGACTCGGATCAAATCCCCGACGACAACCCCGAAGGCGAAGCACCCGAACCCCTTCAAGAAGAAAGCGATGACGTCCCCGATCCGAGCATTCAGGACATCAGCCACAACCACCTCAAAGGAGCACGATGAGTTCATGACCATCACCGACGCCGTCAGGCTAGCCGAGCGATGGTCGAGCCAAGGCCACGAAACCACCCAGCCGCCTCACAAAGCTCTCGCTCCTTCGTCGAGGCTAGAACGGATCGGTCGCGTCCGTCCACCTTCGATCTCCGAGGCCACGAAGAGGACATGGCGGCTAGCGGCGATACTCGAAGGTTCGCACCACCAAGACGCATCCATAACCCGAGACCCAGGACCTACCATGACCAAGACCAAATGCAACAACTAAACGCTCGATGGGAGATTCCACGGAATCCCCACCCCCCGACGTACCCCCGAGCGGCAATGAGACCGATCCCGACCGATCCAACTCCACCACACATTGCGCCTCTCGACCAGGCGTCTAACGAGAGAGGACGCACGACAAGACTTGCCCCCGCGGTAACCCCCACTAACAATACGGATGTGATGACACTCTTCCAAAAGTTTAGGGACGAAGTGCAAGACATCAGAGCAACCCAAACATTGACGCCAGACGTCCGCAACATGATGGAAGACGCTGCGTCTCCATTCACCACGAATATCCTCGCAGAGGATTTTAAGCACGACTTCCTTCTACCACGCATCCTTGCTTATGATGGAAAGGCTGACCCACTTTGTCACATACAGCAGTACCAGATGTGGATGAAAGTGGGGAGACACTCAATGGCGATCATGTGTCAGGCTTTTTGCCTCACCTTGAGCGGCCCTGCCTACCAATGGTTCCTCAAGCTAAGGCCCAGAACCATTCGATCTTTCGAGGAGCTGCAACAAAACTTTCTTGCCCGCTTCAGCGGCTCTAGAGAGAGAAAGCTGGGGAAGAGCCACCTCCGGACAGTCAGGCAGAGGAGAAGCGAATCTCTGCGCGAATACTTGTCACGTTTCACTGAGGAGTCAAACAGAGTTGACAAGTTCGAAGATGGCGACGCCATTTCGGTGATTCTCGACGGACTCCTACTTGGCGACTTCCTCAATTCCTTGATCAAGAAAGAGCCAAAGACAAGACCGAGCTCACGGCCCGAGCCGGGAAATACATCACTCTAGAAGAGTTTGTCCAGATCCGAAGGACAAGCGACCAAGGAAATCGCCGAAGGGAGGACGAAGAGTCCGACGACTGGAAAAGGAAAAAGGCGCGTGCCGACAATTCCGGACGACCTCATGCTAATTCAAAGAGTCTGTTGGTGGAAAAATTTCGAGACCACTCGAATTTCACTCCGCTGAACGCCCCGCCTGAGAGGATCCTCGCGTTAACTCGCGACAAGTTTACCGACCCCGCGTCTCTAAAAAGCGATCCCGCTAAACGAGACCGGTCCAAGTACTGTGAGTTTCACCAGTGTTACGGACATGTGACCTCTGGATGCATCGATTTGAAGAGACAAATCGAGTCCTTAATCCGAGGAGGAGAACTAAAAGAGTTCGTTCTTAAAATGGTCAACAACTCTGAAGCCTAGACAAGCCGACACGGCAAAGCAGTCGACAAGGGGAACAATGAGAATGAAGCTCAAAGGGCAAGAGCTCCTCTCAACGTTGTCACCTAAAAGTTAGAAGCCGCCCAGGCAAGAGCAAGACCCGCATAATTACGATCGGACTCCACTTAATCTACGTTTTTATCACCATCTTTTTGTGTCTGATCACATGTAATCCCCGCGAAGGGAAACCTTTTGTAATCCACCCAGTGGAAATACTTATATCAATGATAAAATGATCCAAAAATCCCGACCCCCGTGGTTTAGGGTCGCTCGATCTTCGTGATCGAGTCGCTTAACGCCCCCGTGGCTCCGAAAATCCCGACCCCCGTGGTGTAGGGTCGCTCGATCCCCGTGCTCGAGTCGCTTAAGGCCCCCGTGGCTCCGAAAATCCCGACCCCCGTGGTTTAGGGTCGCTCTATCCCCGTGATCGAGTCGCTTAAGGCCCCCGTGGCTCCGAAAATCCCGACCCCCGTGGTTTAGGGTCGTTCGATCCCCGTGATCGAGTCGCTTAAGGCCCCCGTGGCTCCGAAAATCCCGACCCCCGTGGTTTAGGGTCGTTCGATCCCCGTGATCGAGTCGCTTAAGGCCCCCGTGGCTCCGAAAATCCTGACCCCCGTGGTTTAGGGTCGTTCGATCCCCGTGATCGAGTCGCTTAAGGCCCCCGTGGCTCCGAAAATCCCGACCCCCGTGGTTTAGGGTCGTTCGATCCCCGTGATCGAGTCGCTTAAGGCCCCCGTGGCTCCAAAAATCTCGAACCCCGTGGTTTAGGATCGCTCGATCCCCGTGATCGAGTCGCTTAAGGCCCCCGTGGCTCCGAAAATCCCGATCCCCGTGGTTTAGGGTCGCTCGATCCCCGTGATCGAGTCGCTTAAGGCCCCCGTGGCTCCGAAAATCCCGACCCCCGTGGTTTAGGGTCGCTCGATCCCCGTGATCGAGTCGCTTAAGGCCTCTGTGGCTCCGAAAATCCCGACCCCCGTGGATTAGGGTCGCCTGATTCCTGGGATCAAGTCGCTAATAGCCCCTATGGCTCCGAAATCAACGACGGGCTCAAAGTTCAGACGACCACCCACCAAGGCCATTGCCAAAAAGACAAGGAAAAACTACCTCCAAACAATTAAATTTCTCGCACGACAAGTCGCACGAGAAACTGGGGGGTTAATGTTATGCCGTCTTTTCCTTATGTTAAAAACGACGCCTCAATTGCAAAAATGACGTTACAATATAAAAGGACAATTTAGTCAAATGCTAAAAATACGCATGACTAAAAACAAGCGACAAGCGAATTTGGGACAAGCGACAAGCGAATTTTCAACAAGCGACAAGCGAATTTTCAACAAGCGGCATGTTTTCCCTATAAATAGCTCACTCACACAAATCAAAAGGGAATTCACAACTGAGAATCCTCTGAACTTTCAGTTTTTCTCTCAACCCCAGAATTCTCTCAGCCAAATACTCTCCCAACTTCAAAATTATCCCGGATCATAAACAAAGACCGAGAGCCACCTCTCGACGGGAGGAAGAAAAACAAAAATCCAATAATCCACTCACATAGCAAACACACTCACCCTGAACTACGTCATGACCTGATCCCGCCAAGCGGGTACGTAGGCAGCTCACGAAGAGCACAGTCACACCCCCCACCCTCCAGGCGAGCTAGAGCTCCAAGCGGGCTCGACCTCCAGGCGAGCTAGACCTCCACGCAGGATCGACCTCCAGGCGAGCTCGACCTCCAGGCAGGCTCGATCTCCAGGCAGGATCGACCTCCAGGCGAGCTCGACCTCCAGGCAGGATCGACCTCCAGGCGAGCTAGACCTCCAGGCAGGATCGACCTCCAGGCGAGCTTGACCTCCAGGCAGGCTCAATCTCCAGGCAGGATCGACCTCCAGGCGAGCTCGACCTCCAGGTAGGATCGACCTCCAGACGAGCTCGACCTCCAGGCAGGCTCGATCTCCAGGCGAGCTCGACCTCCAGGCAGGCTCGACCTCCAGGCAGGCTCGACCTCCAGGCGAGCTCGACCTCCAGGCAGGCTCGACCTCCAGGCAGGGTCGATCTCCAGGCCAGGTTCGACCCCCAGGCGAGCTCGACCCCCAGGCGAGCTCGACCTCCAGGCGGGCTACGAAGAACGCATTCCCGACGAAGAAGAAGGCAAAGCATTATTTCCCTCTTTGCGATTCTAAGATCCTCTGAAGCTCTTGGACGCTTTGGGCTTTGTCCCGAACTTCCTTGAGCCCTTTGGACTCTCGAAAAGTAATTTGGGCCGATCCAATACTAGGCACATGACTATTCCAGGCACACCACATGTCCTCAAATGTTAAATCCAAAAAACGGCTTAACATTTTGGCGCTAGAAGGAGGGGATCTCGAGAATAACCACGAGCTCTCCACCGGCAAACTCACTTCCTCCACGGAAGATCACAAAACTCACGTACAACAAATGGCTAGCCACCTAGCTATCTTCGAGGGCGGCGCCCCTCCGGCGGGAAGCATCGCATTCAACACTCGGGCCCGAGCCCGCCAAGCCCAAGAGAACGACGCCCCTCGAGAGGAATCTCTCCCCGCACTCGTTCAAGGCGACCGAGACGCAAGATTGGAGCGAATCGAGACAAGTATCTTTCGTCTCGCCGGCGTTGTCGCGAGACTCGGAGGCCAAGACACCCTCATCAACGACGTCTTCGACGAGCAAGACATACCAGAGTATATCCCGTTGGGACCGGAAATTGAAGACTCGGATCAAATCCCCGACGACAACCCCGAAGGCGAAGCACCCGAACCCCTTCAAGAAGAAAGCGATGACGTCCCCGATCCGAGCATTCAGGACATCAGCCACAACCACCTCAAAGGAGCACGATGAGTTCATGACCATCACCGACGCCGTCAGGCTAGCCGAGCGATGGTCGAGCCAAGGCCACGAAACCACCCAGCCGCCTCACAAAGCTCTCGCTCCTTCGTCGAGGCTAGAACGGATCGGTCGCGTCCGTCCACCTTCGATCTCCGAGGCCACGAAGAGGACATGGCGGCTAGCGGCGATACTCGAAGGTTCGCACCACCAAGACGCATCCATAACCCGAGACCCAGGACCCACCATGACCAAGACCAAAGGCAACAACTAAACGCTCGATGGGAGATTCCACAGAATCCCCACCCCCCGACGAACCCCCGAGCGGCAATGAGACCGATCCCGACCGATCTAACTCCACCACACATTGCGCCTCTCGACCAGGCGTCTAACGAGAGAGGACACACGACAAGATTTGCCCCCGCGGTAACCCCCACTAACAATACGGACGTGATGACACTCTTCCAAAAGTTTAGGGACGAAGTGCAAGACATCAGAGCAACCCAAACATTGTCGCCAGACGTCCGCAACATGATGGAAGACGCTGCGTCTCCATTCACCACGAATATCCTCGCAGAGGATTTTAAGCACGACTTCCTTCTACCACGCATCCCTGTTTATGATGGAAAGGCTGACCCACTTTGTCACATACAGCAGTACCAGATGTGGATGAAAGTGGGGAGACACTCAATGGCGATCATGTGTCAGGCTCGACCTCCAGGCAGGGTCGACCTCCAGGCCAGGTTCGACCCCCAAGCGAGCTCGACCTCCAGGCGAGTTCGACCCCCAAGCGAGCTCGACCTCCAGGCGGGCTACGAAGAACGCATTCCCGACGAAGAAGAAGGCAAAGCATTATTTCCCTCTTTGCGATTCTAAGATCCTCTGAAGCTCTTGGACGCTTTGGGCTTTGTCCCGAACTTCCTTGAGCCCTTTGGACTCTCGAAAAGTAATTTGGGCCGATCCAATACTAGGCACGTGACTATTCCAGGCACACCACATGTCCTCAAATGTTAAATCCAAAAAACGGCTTAACAATCGTGATTCGTTAGGGCAGATAATAGAATCCTAAACTATTTACATTCTACAAAAACACGGGCAATAGACATATATAATTTCTAATTTCAATGATGACTTCTAATTAAAAGCAACAATAAGACTAATTATGCGGTTTAGAATTACTTACAATTAATCCCGGTATTTGAGGATTCCACATTGTCTAACAGATCTTCATGTTTCTCGCGTTCTTTGTGATAGATCAACACCAAATCGCCCTTCAGATGCACAAGTATGATAGCGTGGGCCAACTCTATTACCTCACAATTATTCCAACGAGATGTTAGAATAATTTTGTGGGCTAACTCTATTACCTCATAATTATTCCAACGAGATGCTAGAATAATTTATTATCTTTTCGGGAATGATATAGTGCAGAATTTTCTCTATGGGAAGAGAGAAAAATTCATCCACCTTGCTAATTATAGAATATAGCTTGGTTTGAATATTTTCTTAAAACCTTAGTATATTTATAGCTTTTCAACTTAATAGAATAAAGGGAAATCAAATATTTATTATTCTAATTTTATCTGATCTTATTCCTTAGTACTAATAGAATAAAGGAAATAGAATATCTTAATAACTAATATAATATAGTATATTAATTCTTTATCAGTATATATGATATATTATTATAGGAGTAGAACATTAATACTTAATATATCCAAGCCAAAAAAATTCAAATTCATTTATTCATATAAACGTCACTAACCCTAGCCACTTTCTCTCTCCCAAAATTTCAAGACTCGAGCTTTTAATCTTCGGTGTCGTTGCCTCCCCTGGAAGACAGAGATTCTAATTGTCTTGACCAATAGAGAACTCTCGATCTTGGGGAAGGTACCTTTTATTTTTATTTTATTTTTCATGTTTTACTTTTTCCAGACTTATTAGATCTGGTTTTGTACCGCCCGATCTTTAATTGGAGGGATTAGTTTCTTCATATCTTAATTTCAGATCTAAGGTATGATTTTCTCTGGGCGTGGATCTCTGTCAGACAAGAAATCTAAAACTGCAATCTGCTAGGGCGAAGATTGGGGTTTTCGCTCGTGATTCGTATAGTAATCTGATAATGATTGATTATCTGCATAGATGGGTAATCCACATGTTATTTTGTTATATTTATGATCGCTTGTGATCCACATTTCATCTTTTTCATGTAGAAAGTTTTGAATTCTTTTACACTATTGTAATCTAAATTTTTGGCTTTTATCAACATATTCTCTTAAAGAGCTTTTTATCAACAACAAAAAAATTGAATATATCCAAGATATTCTAATATATAATGTTAAACTAAATATTTTCTGAACCATATATTACATTTAATATATTATTTCATAAGAGAACCCAAATTGCTCATTGGGTTTTACCCAACAAAATTTCAAGGCCCATAATCCCTTTTTCAACTTTTTTTTTTAAATAAATAAATAAAAAAACGACAACTGTTTTAAAATCTTAAACACAAATACTAACAATCTGAATTCTGAACTACGTACACATCTAAACATTTTTTTCGTCCGTTCTAGAGATTCAAAATTGGGTTCCAAAGACGGAATGATTACTTGTTTTATTTGCTTTGCACAAGCAGAGATAAATGAAAATAAAAGTCTTTTCAAAACTTGGCCCACAGGAGAAAAAAAAAATGCTTATCCATATTGTGGTATATCTTATTTATTATGCATTCACATACAACTAAACGAAAGATGTTTTGGCGTTACTAACAAGCCATAGACTTTTCTTCTTGACCGAGACCCCAATAATACATAACATGTGCCAAATTAACTTGTCTATCACATCTATATAAAATTATTAATGCAAGAGCCTCTCTTTGTAATTGAACAATAATTACCTCATTAGAGAAATATCATACTACAATGGCTTCCACAGCAAATTTAATCGTCGCCATTTTCGCTGCTCTCTTTGTTGGCGCGTTCGCTCAGCTTTCTCCGACATTTTACGATGGAAGTTGTCCCAACGCCAGCAACATCGTCCGTAGTGTCATCGAAGGAGCTCTGCAGACCGATCCTCGAATCACAGCCAGCCTTATTCGCCTCCATTTCCATGACTGCTTTGTCCAAGTATGAACTAGTCCCTCTTTATATATCACTATAATGGAACTACTTACCTTGTTTCCTTGCATTTTGTCAAATAAAATGAAATCTATTTCAATATCTTGCTTAAAGGGAACAACCGGCTTATAGCATATGTAATTTTTACTAAATTTTTCCTGTGCTATAAACATATAAGATAAGTCTGGCCGTGGTATAAGCAGACCGGACATGTCTAGGGTAATAAGTTCAAAAGGTTCGTTTAATGATCCTCAACATATTTTAAATTTTCTATATTTTAGTCATTATCTTTTTTCTTTGCAAGATGGTTAGAAATTTAGTAAAAAGTAGGCCCCAAGTCCGCTTTTGTTACTGTTTTTACTTAATTGACTGCTTGACTAGTTTCATCTCAAAATCGATATCAATTGAACAAAAAGAGTATCTTATGACCTTTTTTTCATGTTTATAAACACTTGGCTCATATCTTAGACGAAATCTCAAAGATTTGTGTGGTTATACATGTTTGAGCTGTATGAGCTTTGATACCATATATGATTCATATCATGATATTTAATCTCGAAGTCGATTGCCAAATAGATGAGTAACTCTTGTCTTTTATAAACACCTGGTATTAAGATTGATATTTTCTTCACAAAAATCATTAATTCTATTTGAAAACTTTCCCTCTTATGTTTAATTTCAAGAAAATTTTGGTAATTAATTAAAGTGTGTCACTGCGATTATACTAAATTAAGTCGATGATTTCAGGGCTGTGACGGATCACTTTTATTGGACAACAGCGACACGATAGTGAGCGAAAAAGCAGCAATTGGAAACAACAACTCAACGAGGGGCTTTGATGTGGTGGACAACATCAAAGCCGCGCTTGAGAGTGCTTGCCCCGGCATGGTCTCCTGCGCCGACATTCTTGCTATTGCATCTGTTCATTCCACCAATTTGGTATATTATATATATATATATATATATATATATATATATATATATATATATATATATATCTTCGCACTTTTTACTTATTTTAAACTATGACATTAGAAGATAGAATATGAAGGTCATATGTTATTTCACATAATATCTTGGCTTACACAACTCAATCCAGCATCGGTCAAAAATATAATGGGATGTGATCTAATCTAACACGAGTAACCAAAAATCAAGATCTTTCATTCAAAAAAAAAAAAAAGTATAAAATACAAATTTTCTAAATTCATCGGCTGAAGACAGTGACTCATTTGATTTTTTTTTTTTGCTCAATCTTTTAAATACTTTTAGTGTTTATTTAGTTTTTACGTAATGACATGAAAGATATTATTTGGAAGCGTTCAAGGAATTTAAGCCACGTAGCACCTTGATACGACCCAAAGCGTAATAAAGTTTGTAGGACAAAACGTGGTATTTATATGAATAGCTACCTATCTTTGTGACAAAGTCTAGCTGACCATTTCAGCAATATCAGTACAGTAAAAAAAAATATGCTTAGATTATCTAGGTTTTACTGCTTTTAAACAAAAGCCTAGCATTCCTTATCTCCCTTACAACAATAGTACTATCCAGTTACGCTCAAATTCAATCAGTTTTGCAAAATGTCTATAGTTGCAAACCTATATACTGGTTATTAAGTTGTTGATATTTAAATATATGTATACTTTTAATTAATTTATACTGTACGGAATCTAGTCAGGAGGTCCCCTTTGGGCGGTCCCATTGGGGAGAAGGGATGGTTTAACAGCAAACTTAACACTGGCCAATGAAGACCTTCCAAGTCCGTTTTCGTCCGTTGATGAACTAAAAGCGAACTTCACGAGACAAGGACTCGATACGACCGATCTAGTTGCTCTTTCCGGTAACTTTACTTACATTTTCTACAGATGCTATCTCTGCAATAAGTTAAATGAAAAAAAAAAAATATATATATATATATATATATTCAATGCAGAACATGAGTATTTGATTGATTCGATGAATTACATTCATGGCTGAAACTTGAAAGCCACAACTGATGATTCCCTTTTTTGGCTTTTGGGTAAGGTAACAGCCACAGGACCCAAAAATTCACGTGTCGGCATATTATAGCAAAACAAAACAATTGATTAATTAGTTGAGACTTGAAACAATAGTTGTACGAATCTAACGTGTGACAGACGTCAGTTCAAACGTCATTATTTATTTTTCTTCTATAAATCAAAAGTCATTATTTGGGTTAAGGTCAATGTAAAATAAGTGAATGAAATAAAATTCAAACAACATTATCGCAAAATGTGAGGATATTTCAAATATCCTAGGCATATTCTTTAATTGTCTACGCCTATAGAAACTGTATTTCAAATATCCAGCAAGTTTCATAATAGGATCTATTTTCTTTTCTTTCTTTGGAAAATTTTGCAAGGTAAGAAACAGTTTAGCAAGTGATCATTTGGCAAATATATGTAGAGTTTAAATATGTGATTAACGGTTCAAAATGAAAGGAACAAAAATTCAATTATTTTCATTTCTATTACTAAGTGCATTATCTCTATTATATATAGCTAGTCAATTATTATTAATAGATCTGTAAAACAATTAAAATTTGTTTAAAATTAGTAAATAGTCAATATATACAAAAAAAATGTGCAATTACAAAATGTCAATAAAATTCAACCCCACCAATATTTTGTTTTACAGCAATAAATTATTTATATAAGTGTCAATTTGACCTTGACTATGATTTGCTAATAAAAATCGGCTATTTTCCAGATCTAAACCTTTATCTTTCTAAGAGACCGTATGGAAATTCACATGATATTTTTCATGTATGGAAATATATGTATAAAATGGTAGATATATGAGGAAAATAAATTTTTTTCATCATGCACATAATCCAAAATGTAGGTCTTGAGTAATATAAATATAAAATCCAAAATATATTTTCATCGTGCAAATTAAATGACCTAAGATATATTATGATTTATGTGCGTGTGTTATACATATGCATGTAGGAGCTCACACGTTTGGAAAGTCTCGATGTGGAGCTTTCAGTCGCAGACTTTTCAACTTCTCAAATACCGGAAATCCCGACCCGACTCTGAACACGACCCTCTTGGAGACCCTTCGGCAGATCTGTCCTCAGGGCGGCGTAGCCCAGGTGGTGACCGATCTTGACCAGACGACCCCGAACGATTTCGACAACAAGTATTTCTCCAACCTCGAACAGCTCAACGGACTCCTCATCTCCGACCAAGTCCTCTTCTCCACCGTCGGCACCGACACCAGACCCATCGTCGACGCCTTCGCCGCCGACCAGACCGCTTTCTTCGACTCCTTCGCTGCCTCGATGATCAAGATGGGAAACATCGGCGTTTTGACCGGCGCTCAAGGAGAGATTAGGGCAAACTGCAGAAGGGTCAACGGAGCTATTACCCGCGTTGTTTCGAACCGTAAGGCTGGTGGTTCAGTGGCTTCGTACTAGTTAGTAGTGTAGTGTGTGTGGTTTTTATTATATAAGTGGATTTATATTATGAATAATCATCATGACATCAGCTTTGCCCGCGCGAGCTCTTCTCAATGCTTTTGTGTGATCGTGCTTTTCATATTTAGTAGCGTCGTGTGTATTACTACTGGAACAATAAAATTGTAACTCTGAATCATTGGTTCTCTGTTCGAATCTGTAATTTTGATGACTATCACCTCTCGATTTTTACCCTTTTGCATCTTTTTACGTTTCTCACGATTAAGTGACTGTTGTTTATATTTTAATTTTTTAATAAGTTACATATATGACGTGAATGAATAAAGATAATTACTGTTTACATATAAATATTATAGTCAACATCAATATGAAAAGTCAATAAAAAGAAGATTTGTGACACTGTTGTCTATGTTATTTCACATAATATATTGGCTTACACAACTCAATCTAGCATCGGTCAAAATATAATGGGATGTGATCTAATCTAACACGAGTAACCAAAAATCAAGATCTTCCATTAATAACATATATATATATATATATATATATATATATATATATATAAAATACAAATTTTCTAAATTCATCGGCTGAAGACAGTGGCTCATTTGATTTTTTTTGCTCAATCTTTTAAATACTTTGTGTTTATTTAGTTTTTACGTAATGACATGAAAGATATTATTTGGAAGCGTTCAAAGAATTTAAGCCACGTAGCACCTTGATGCGACCCAAAGCGTAATAAAGTTTGTAGGACAAAACGTGGTATTTATGAAGTTTATAAAGGTCATATGTTATTTCACATAATATCATGGCTTACACAACTCAATCCTGCATCGGTCAAAAATACAACGGGTTGTGATCTAACGCGAGTGAACAAAAAGTCAAGATCTTTCATAAAAAAAAAAATAATAATAATAATAATAAAATTATACAATACAAATTTTCTAAATTCATCGGCTGAAGTGACTCGTTACTTTTTTTTTTTTTTTGCTCAATCTTTTCAAGAGTTTAGTGTTTATTTAGTTATTACGTAATGACATGGAAGATATTATTTGGAAGCGTAAGGAATTTAAGCCACGTAGCACCGTTAGACGACCCAAAGCGTAATAAAGTTTGTAGGACAAAACGGGTGAATTATTTATGAAGCTGTCTACCTCTCTTTGTGACAAAGTCTAGATGACCATTTCAGCAGTACCGATATGATCAGTAAAAAATAAAAAAAATAAATAAAACTACTACTTAGATTACCTAGGTTTTACTGCTTTAATTACTATATTACAAAAGTCTAGCATTCCTTATCTCCTTTACAACATATCCAATTACGCTCAATTAGTTTTGCAAAATGTCTATGGCTGCAAACCCATACTGGTTATTAAGTCGTTGATATTTAAATATATGTATATACTTTTAATTAATTTATACTGTACGTAATCTAGTCAGGAGGGCGCTCTTGGGCGGTCCCATTGGGAAGAAGGGATGGTTTAACAGCAAACTTAGAGCTGGCGCGTCTAGACCTACCAAATCCGTTTTTATCGGTTGTTGAACTAAAAGAGAACTTCGGGAGACAAAATCTCAGTACTACCGATCTAGTTGCTCTCTCCGGTAATTTCTCTTACATTTTCTACACATGTTATATGTGCAATCTGCAGAACATGAGTATTTGATTGATTCGATGAATTACTTTCATGGCTTAAACTTCAAAGCCACAACTTTGATGATAGCCTTTTTTGGCTTCTGCTGGGTAAGGTAACAGCCACAGGACTAAAAATTCACGTGTCGCTACATTTAGCAAAATAAAACAAACAAAAAAATGATTAATTAGTTGAAATAATAGTTGGACGAATCTAGATACTTTCAAAATTCTGTATAAATTTAATAGTCACTATTTCAGAAAATAGCAATTAGTGACGTGTCTCGTGAGAAAATAAAAAAAATAATGTAAAAAAGAAACAGATATTGAACGTTGAAACGAGGTGTTAACGTGTGAGGACAAAGGGTCGATTCAAACGTCATTATGTTTTTTTCTTCTATAAATCAGACGTCATTATTTGGGCTAAGGTCAATTTAAAATAAGTGAATGAAATAAATTCAAACAACATTATCGCAAAACTTCAGGATATTTCAAAGGGCCCTCTATTTCAAATATCACATTATCGCAAAACTTCAGGATATTTCAAATATCCTAGGAATATTCTTTAATAGTTGCATAGTCAAATCCAGCAATTTTCATAATAGGATCTATCTTTTTTTGTTTCGTTGAAAAAATTTTGCAAGGTAAGAAACTAAAAGTTTTAGCAAGTCATTTGACAAATATATGTAGAATTTGAAATATGTGATTAACGGCTCAAAATAAAAGGAACAACAATTCAATCATTTATATTTCTATTACTAAGTGCGGCTAGTTATTATATAGCTAGCCAATTATAAATAATAGATTTGTAAAGTAATTAAAACTTGTTTAAAATTAGTAAACAGTCAAAATTTACAACAACAAAAAAATGTGCAACTAGCTACAAAACGTCAATAAAATTCGACCCCGCCATTATTGCTTGTGTGTTTACATGCATGCAGGGGCTCACACGTTTGGAAAGTCTCGCTGTGGAGCTTTCCGGGGCAGACTTTTCGACTTCAACAGTACGGGGAATCCCGACCCGACCCTGAACACAACCCTCCTCGAGACCCTTCGGCAGATTTGCCCTCAGGGCGGCGATCCCGTGGTGGTGACTGATCTTGACCAGACGACCCCGAACACCTTCGACAACAAATACTTCTCCAACCTCGAACAGCTCAACGGACTCCTCATCACCGACCAAGTCCTCTTCTCCACCCCCGGCGCCGACACCAGACCCATCGTCGACGCCTTCGCCGCCAACGAAGACGCTTTCTTCGACGCCTTCACGGCCTCGATGATCAAGATGGGAAACATCCGCGTTTTGACCGGCGCTCAGGGAGAGATTAGGGCAAACTGCAGAAGGGTTAACGGAGCTATTGCCCGCGTTGTTTCGAACCGTAAGGCTGGTGGTTCCGTGGCTTCGTACTAAGTGTGTCTGGTTTTTTTTTTTATTATATGAGTGAATGAATTAATAAAATGAATAATCATCAGCTTTGCCTGAGCTTCTTATGCTTTTGTGTGATCGGATCCGCTTTTCGTGCTATCAGTGTGGTGTAACTATATGCCAGCGTGTTTGTAATAATAAGAAAGTTTATTATCTGTGTATTATATAATTACTACTGGTTCAATTCAATGATGCTATATATCTCTTAAAACCAGTTGATTACATAAAATGAAAATTAACCGCCAAGCTTCGATCTACAATCGCCTGTCTCTTAGACTTATTGTCTTCCGTAGGAGCTCCAAGTCTTTGCACCATCACTAACAAAAGGCCTCATTGAATTCCTCTATCTTCAGGACCATGTTTGGGTCCAAAAGCTCTTTATAGTTTAGAGATAAATTCATGTCCACCTCAGCATCTGAAGATGTGGCGTCCATGTCAGCAGAAGAAAGGCCTAGATTGGCCAGGCTGACTGAAGTTTGTGTTAGCAGCTTTAATCTAGATTATTATGATAGTTTATTTGTTTAGTTTATTAAAAAGATTTGTAACTAACTAGACCACTTTAAACATGTAATTTTGAATCTAGCTTATGTTTGACAATTTTTAGGGAAATAGCCAAATGACTTATGTGGCAATAATTAAGGTCTTATTTGCCATTATTTATTTACAAATTCGTCACTTACTCTCTATTATTTTTTTTCAAATAATTTTTTTTCATCAAAACTTCAAAAATTCGTATCTTTCTCATACGAACTCGAAATTGAGTGATTTCAGATCGTACAAATTCGTGGCATCAAGATCTTCAAAAGTAGACCCATTGTGTTTGATGAAAAATTATGTTTAATGCATCATAGTTACGTTTCCATTTATTTTTTTGATAATTTCAAAAATTTCCAGTTATTTCCATATTTAATGTAGTAACGTGATTTTTCTACATCTATGGTATTAAACATGATTTTTCATCAAACACAATAGATCTATTTTTGAAGATCTCGGCGTCACGAATTCGTAGAATTTGGAATCACTTAATTTCGAGTTCATATGAGATAGATATGGTTTTTTGAAGTTTTTATGTAAAAAAAAGTGTAGAAAAAAAGTAGGAGAGAGAAAATTACGAATTTGTTAATAAATAAGAGTAAATCAGACCTTAATTATTGCCACGTAAACCTGTTGGTTATTTCCCTAAAAGTTGTGAAACATAGGCTAAAAACAAAATTCATAATTTCATTTTGACTATTTTGCTACACTGCCCATTATTAAAACGTGGTCAAATATCCCTAAATTTGTGTTAGTATTTTAGTGGTTTCATTTGTGTAGTCTGTAGTGGGTGGTTACGTGTGTGTTAGTGGCCTTATTTGTAGTCTTATTTTAGTGGATCTAAGATAGTGGGAGTGAGTTATTTATTTGTATTTAAAGACCCGATAGTGTGTTAATTGTAACTCTTTATTCTGCAAACGAATAGTAGAAAATCTCTCCAGAATTACTTTGTTTCCTTGCAAATCAAATTCCTTCTCATATTTTTCTTTATTGTTGTAGAAACCATTATTAAAACGTGGTCAAATATCCCTAAATTTGTGTTAGTATTTTAGTGGTTTCATTTGTGTAGTCTGTAGTGGGTGGTTACGTGTGTGTTAGTGGCCTTATTTGTAGTCTTATTTTAGTGGATCTAAGATAGTGGGAGTGAGTTATTTATTTGTATTTAAAGACCCGATAGTGTGTTAATTGTAACTCTTTATTCTGCAAACGAATAGTAGAAAATCTCTCCAGAATTACTTTGTTTCCTTGCAAATCAAATTCCTTCTCATATTTTTCTTTATTGTTGTAGAAACTATGTGTGTCTATGACTTTGATGTGTTGATTTAGGGACCATATCCAACAGTTTGTCAGGCTCAACTTTTTTAAACGAAACCGTTTTGTAACTTATCATGCCATATTGTAATTTCTCGTATCTTCATCCAATCAGATTCAGAAGAATAGAAAACAAAACGGGGAAGAGAAGATTTTCTATCTCTGTCTACCAAACTCAATTATTATTTTTGACGTTTATCTCACCTATAATCCATCTAATCGTTTCCTAGTTTTCTCACAAATAAGATAACAATAATAATAGAAAAGTAGATTTATAATTTTTCACGACTTTTTTTTAGAAAAAGATCGACAGCTGGCACAAAAACTAAGGGGCCGTTTGGTTTAGTTTTCTAAACTCGTTTTCTGTTTTTAAATTCTGTTTTCTGATTCTAATTTTTAAATTTAAAAAACAGATTTAGAATTACGTTTCAGAATATTTTAAATGTTGTTTGGTTATGTTTTCCATTCAATTGTATAGAGATAAAACAGAAAACAACTTTTCATTGTTTTCTGTTTTCTAAACAAATTTCAAAGAAAACAGAAACATGATTCTAAATCTGTTTTCTGAATTTATAACCAAACAGTTTTTCTAAAACTGTTTTCTAGAATTTAGAATCAGAAAACAGAAAACAAAAATAGAAAAGTTAACCAAACAGGGGCTAACAATCTAAGCTAAAAAGATAATTTCTTCCCTCCCTTCTAGGAAATTCAAATATGGGTTCTAAGGACGGCCTAATTACTTTTTTTTTCCGCTTTGCATGTGCAGAGGAGAGAAAGTGAAACAATAGTTTTTCTAAAAGCTTGGCCCACGTAAAGAAGAAAGTAAATATATGCTTTATCCATGTTAGTGCTATCTTTTTTATACCCATTCACATACAACTCCATTAACGAAAGAATCTATAATATACTTAAATACTTTTGCTTTATAGCTAGTAGCGTTGCCATATACGACTTTCTTATCAACTAAGACCCCCATAATACACATCACATGTACATGACGCGTGCCATACACGAGCTTATCTTGATCTATATAAATGCAAGAGCTGCTCTCTGTCATTGAACAAGTATTAGCTCACCAGTAAAAATATATCATATACTGTAATGGCTTCCACAGCAACTTTGGTCGTTGTCGTTTTGTCGGTTCTCTTTCTTGGCGCGTTCGGTCAGCTTCGTCCGACGTTTTACGACAGAAGTTGCCCACAGGCGAGCAACATCGTTCGTCGCGTCCTCAAAAGAGCTTTTCAGACTGATCCTCGAATCACTGCCAGCCTCATTCGCCTTCATTTCCATGACTGCTTTGTCCAAGTATGAGTACTCATCTTCGTCAATATATTGTCAATTACTTTTTTATTATTAATTATTATCTAATAAGAGTTATTTGTTCCAAAAGTATGCGGCTCTGTTTGGCATTGCTATTGCTGTTGCTTTTAAATTTTGCTGTGGAAAAAAAGCTCATGTTTTCAAAGTAGTGTTTTTAATAAACTGTTTCTCAAAAGCTTGAATTTTTGTCAAAAGTGTTTTTAAACAATATTTATTAAAAGTTGTTTTATCAAATAGTTCAAAGCGGTTAAGTTGGGTTAATAAATAATGTCAAACAGTGCCGATAAATATCATAAAAAAAAAACTACTTTTAAATGAGTAATGAGGGAGTTTTTATTATTATTGTTTGCCTGTAAACGGTGTTAGAAGAGATTTAACATAAGTTTAAAAACTAAAAATAGGAGATGATGTGTCGTTATTTCATTAGAAGGACAGAGAAAAGTGACACAATTTGGGGACAGGTGATCTCGGTTTGGATGTGATTTTTTTTACTATATGTATAAAAACAAAATAGTGCAACATGTTCAAGGTCATGGTAAAACTATTAGGAATATATATATATATTTTTTTTTTTAAATCTTTGTTTTATTGATATTTTTTTAATTATCCCCAAAAAAGTCATGACCCTATCTTTGTTTACTATATGTAACCTATCCTATTACTGAACTGACTTTTTTTTTTAATGACTTTCGCCGAATAAAAAGTATTCAATAACTGTTTTCTAATTATTGATCTCGTGTGCATTATATTCTACTTAATTTTTGTCCTTGTTATTTTTTCTTGGCAGCATCCAGATAATTTTACACTAGATTACAAGAAAATATTAGTCCTTATAATTAAGATTTTAATTTCAGGGCTGCGACGGATCGCTTCTGTTGGACGACAGTGACACGATAGTGAGCGAGAAAGTAGCATTGGGAAACAACAACTCGGCTAGGGGCTTTCCAGTGGTGGACGACATCAAAGCGGCGCTTGAGAGTGCTTGCCCCGGCATCGTCTCCTGTGCCGACATTCTTGCAATCGCTTCTGTTCATTCCTCCAAATTGGTGCATATCTCTCTTAATCAACACTTCATTTCACTTCATTCAATACTATAATCTCACATTAGAAATATATTAAATCATTTCACATTGTTTATTATAGGCCACAAGTTGAAATTCTACAATTATAATATGACATCCCGTCTAAAAATAATGAGATTCGTTATAAATTAGAGAGCCAACGAAACCATGGTCTTATAAAAAAAAGACTTAAAATTTACATGTAGAATATAACATATTTTAAATCATAGGCTGTGGTGAGAAACACCTGCCCGAGTGTTCAAGTCATACTGAATACATTAATACATTAGTTTAAGAGAAAATCGAGTGGTTATCCCCAATTAAAATTATACTTATTAATTAAGAATATAGCTCAGTTCGTGGCTATGTCTCATATAACATTATGATTTGATTTCTTAATTATTGTATAATTAAACTAAAATTTTAAAGTAACTGGAGTGATGTTGTCATATGGTCTCTTAGTTTGAAAACTTGTTAATTATTGCGTAATGGCATGTAAGATAATTGGAAATTATGTTGCTCAAATAAAAATAATTTAATCTGCCACGGAACGACGTTAGATTCAGTGTAATAAAGTTTGTAGGACAAAACATGTGAATTATTATTAATGTAGCCAACGATCTTTAGGACATAGTCTAGCTAGCTGACCATATCCCTAATAATAATAATATGAACAGTACCATTTAGCAATGCCGTAGAGCAAACGTCAGAAAAAAAAAGTCAGCTAAGATTATCTTGGGCTATAACTGAATCATTAAAGTCTTGTGTTCGTTCACTACCCACCATTTTAATAATTTTATTTTTTAATAATGATCTCAAATTCAACGGTAATTACATAAATATGTATACTATTGAGTAGTTGATATTTAAATATATGTATAAATAAATTAGTTTATATTATACAACATCTAGTCAGGAGGTCCCTCTTGGGCGGTCCCACTGGGAAGAAGGGATGGTTTAACAGCAAACTTAGCGGAGGCCAATGCAGCCCTTCCAAGTCCATTTTTGCCCCTTGATCGGCTAAAAAAGAACTTCTTGGACCAAGGACTCAATAGTACCGATCTAGTTGCTCTCTCCGGTAACTACTTCTCTAACTTTTCTATATCATCAAGTGTATTCCTTCTGTATTTAAAAAAATATATATATCTCAAATTTGCATCAACAATTAGTGACTGCAGAACATGGGTATATGATTCGATTCGATTAATTACTTTAGTGGCTGTAGCAAAAAAGCCAAAACTTTGATAATGGTTGTGTTTGACATAGTTTTGCTTTTTAAAAAAGTGATTTTAAAATACTTGTATGAAAAAACTGTTGTTTTAAAAAACAGATGAGTGTTTGCTAAACTATTGTAAAATAGCTGTAGCTGTTAACAAAAAATGATTTAGTGTTTGGTAAAATATATATTAATATTTATAAGTGATAATTATTTATATAAAATGTAATTAATAATAATAATAAGATATATTTTGTTATATAAAAAATATATCAAAGTGGGTGTCTATAGAATGTAAAAAATAAATTATAAATTTTGGTGACGTCAAAAAAATTATTTGATAAAAGCATATAAAGATAATTAGAATTAAAAGTTAGTGTAAGAGAAACAAAAAAGTTAAGAGAGAGAAATTACAATCCAAAAACTAAAGCTACGTATAAAAGCTACAAATTGTAGCTTTTGGTTTTTTAGTTAAAATATTCAAAAACACTTTTTAGCTTTTAGAAAAAAGCAATTTTATCAAACACTTAAATATGATTTAACTTTTAGAAAAAACTAAAATCAAGCTTAATAAACTGAACCAAGCATAGCCAATAATAGCCGTTTTTGGCTTTTTGGTAAGGTAACATGACCCTGAAATTCACGTGTCGGCACATTATAACAAAACAAAAAAAAAATATTATTCTGTTGATTCGATAATAAATGAACGAATCTTGATATTATTTTCCAATTTTTTAATGCTTTTGTTTAAAAAAATTAGTTTACATTATTACAGAAAATAAAAAAAGTAATTTAGTGACGTGTCTCGTTAGAAAACAAAATAGTGATAATAATAATAGAGTGGTGACCACATAGCTATATAAAGAAACTAGGTGTTAACGTGTGGGGGCAGAAGTCGATTGAAAAGTCTTTATTTGGCGTATGGTCAATTTCTAATAAGTGAATGAAAAATAATCAAACATTATCCCAAAACTTCAAGATATTTCAAATATCCTAGGAATATTCTTTAATAATAATATAATATACGGCTATAGAAATTGAATTGCATAGCCAAATCCAGCAAATTTCATAATAGGATCTATCTCTTACAAAAAAAAACTTTAAAATTTTTTGCAGGGTAAGAAAACCATATCATTTGAAATTTATATATAATTTGCAATACGTGATTAACGGGTTAACGAAAGGAAAGAATTTAAATTATTTTCGTTTTTATTACTAAGTGCATCTTATATTTAAACCTTTATTTAGGTACGGAAAAAAAAAATCCACATGATATTTCCCTGCATGCATGTATAATATATCTACATACGAAAAAATGGAACAAATACAAAAGAGCAAATATACAAATTTCGCATTATTAAACTCTTTCCATTTATTCCATACCAAAAAAAAAAGGTCTTGAGAAGATGACGTAATCATCCCAGCGTAATATATATGGCGTAAGATAATTATACTCGATATTCGATACCCGACGTCCATTAAATGATAATGGATACATCTGTCTGTGGATGTTTAATGCACATGCATGCATATCCATGGACCATGATGATGTAGGGCTCACACGTTTGGAAAAGCTCGCTGCGGAACTTTTATCCGCAGACTCAATATTTTAAGCTCTGTTATACGAATGCTATAAAACAGCGTGAAAAAAAGGATTAGATCGAATATAATCTAACTTTATTTTTTATAATGTAATAGAATAGGCTAAATACCCACTAAGTATATGATAATGGATATCTGTCTCTGTGTTTAATACGCAGGGGCTCACACGTTTGGAAAAGCTCGCTGTGGAACTTTTATCCGCAGACTCAACAGTACAAATCCCGACCCGACTCTGAACAAGACCTTCTTGGCGACCCTTCGGAAGATCTGCCCTCAGGGCGGTGATCCCCTGGTGTTGACCGACCTCGACAAGACGACCCCGAACGCCTTCGACAACAAATACTTCTCCAACCTCGGACAGCTCAACGGACTCCTCATCACCGACCAAGTCCTCTTCTCCACCCCCGGCGCCGACACCAAACGCATCGTCGACGCCTTCGCCGCCAACCAGGCCGCTTTCTTCAAATCCTTCGCCGCCTCCATGATCAAGATGGGAAACATCCGCGTTTTGACCGGCGCTCAGGGAGAGATTAGGGCAAACTGCAGAAGGGTCAACGGAGCTATTACCCGCGTTGTTTCGAACCGTAAGGCTGGTGGCTCAGTGGCTTCGTACTAGTTAGTAGTGTAGTGTGTGTGGTTTTTATTATATAAGTGGATTTATATTATGAATAATCATCATGACATCAGCTTTGCCCGCGCGAGCTCTTCTCAATGCTTTTGTGTGATCGTGCTTTTCATATTTAGTAGCGTCGTGTGTATTACTACTGGAACAATAAAATAGTAGTTTAATTGGTATCTGTTATCTATTATTTTGATTACTACTGGTTCGATGATGTTATGTATATCTTTTAAAACAAATTAAATTCGTCAAACGAAAATTAGTCCGTTTTACAAGTTTTTTTAACCAATGAAATAAGTATAGATAAAGCATGGAGGACTTAATTAATTCCAGTTTTTCCTCTTTTAATAGTTAAAAATTTTATTAAAAAAAACAAAAAATTAGAAAAATAGTCAAGTTAAACATTTGATATTGCTAAATAACCAAGGTTTGATAATTATTAAGTAAATAGACATAAATGATGACATGGTTTAATATGACAGTGGCTAATTACTTAATATTTATATTTGTAAATATATAAAATTGGCTATTAATCTAATATTTATCAAACTTTGATTATTTAACAATTTTCAACGTTTAAATTGGCTATTTTACTAAATTACCCTAAAAAAATGGGAAAGTAGTACTATGATTATGCATGAATTACTAGTACTCAACCTTTATCAAATAGCTTAAAATGTTTGAAGTTTGTTTACTTTTTTATAAAGTTTCAATCTAAAAGGATTTTAATTATCTATTATTTTTTAAATGTTTCACTTTAAAAATATTGTAGTTGTAATAGGCTTAATTTCATAAATCATGTGGAAATTTTATGTGATAGTATTTCTTGAAATTAATGACATAAATAACGTGTCTAGAACTTTTGCTATAGCTTTTTTTAAGTGGTAATCATTTTCATGATCATGTTTACATTTTCTTTTAATTTTTTTCTATTCTTTTGGGATTTAAATAATTCAAAATAACTGGTAACTCATCTAAATTAAAAAAAAAAAAAAAAAAGAAGAAGAAGAAGGGGGGGGGGGGGGGGGGGGGGGGGGGGGGGGGGGTTGGTGGTATTTGTAGAATGTTTAAATGTTGAGGTATTCGGAGAATCATTATCTTCTAATATATTTTTGGAATCCCCCTTCTTATCAAGCATATGGGCTTCGCTGGCCATTATCATGATCAGCCCATTACAAAGTAACCCATCACCAGTGCAATATCATCACCACAAGCAACAACACCGTGGCGAACTTTCTTATTCCCATCCCAAGATTGGGCTTTAGCTCATTATCACGTGCGGGCTCAAAAAGGGAAACCATTAATTACTTTTGAGAGAGGAGAGAGGAGAGGAGATATATATTTGAAGCAGAGTTCGTAATGTCTCTTCAACTTGCATCTTGGTGCCATAACGTGGCGCCGCCTGACGTTTTTTTTTGGCTTTTAACTTTTTTTTTCTTCCATTCTTTTCGGCTTTTAACTTTTTTTTTTAGTCTTTAACTTTTTTTTTTCTTTTCTTTCATCAATATATTTTGTATAATTTATTTATGTATATTATAATCATAATTACTAATACTATATTATACTATATCAATAACATACATTATCCTTTATTTTTTTTCCCGACCTTTAATTTTTTTCCCTCTTTCATCAATATATTTTATATATCTTTTTTATTTATATTATTTTCTTTTTTCTCCATCTTTCATCAATATATTTTGTATAATTTGTTTATGTATATTATAATCATAATTACAAATACTATATTATCATATATCAATAACATACATTATTTTGAATATATGTTATTATATATCTATATATAACATAGTTAATAAGGACCAACTCCTCCCCCACATGCATCCTAGGGCCGTCACGTGGCCCCGCCAGACAGCGACACGTGGCGGTTTTTTTTTTTTTTTTCCAGCCTTTAATTTTTTTTCCCATCTTTCATCAATATATTTTGTATAATATTTTTTATGTATATTGATTTTTTTCCTCCATCTCTTATCAATATATTTTGTATAATTTTTTTTTTATGTATATTGTAATCATAATTACTAATACTATACCAATAACATACATTATTTTGAGTGTTATTATTATTATTATATATATACATATATTCTTGGAAAAACTATGTGGGATTAATATTACACGTAGATTTTATATGTTATTGTTTGATGTATAATACACTTTTGCAATTTAACTTAACAATATTTATTATTAATATAAATATAAGATTTTTTTTTTTACTTTCTATTTCTTTATATCGTTTTTTATTTATTTCTTTTATCAAAATTTAACTTCAACTTTTACTTACATAATTTGTTTTCCCATAATACTTCTAAGAAATCTGACAGATAGGAAAACATGCAGTTTTTTGAAAACCTTTGAATCATAACAGTTTTTTTTTCTATCTTTTCTTATTGTTTAAACATCATTGACAACGATTTTGCTAGATTTAATTTAATACAATAAAAAAATTTCAACTTACTTTATTTTTCTTATTTTTATTTTCCTCTTTTTGTTTAAAAATATTAATAGTTTTGCTGACTCGCGCATCGCGCGTTTTTTAAACTAGTTTCGTTAGACAAACCTAGTTTGGATTTGAGATTATTAGTTACTGTAATGTCAAATAATTTATCTCCCTCTCTTACACATTTTCAGATATATTTGTTTTTGTCTATATTAGGAGAGCTACTCAAAGCCACACAAAGCCACTGATATATATTTGTTACAAAAATAAATGACACAACCATTTAGCTTTAAAGATCATTCAAGACCTAACCTCGTGTACAGGCTAATCAAGTCACTTATAGCCTAAAGTAAGCCCCAAGAGCATGAGCATGATTTGAAAAGCTTCATGATGCGCTCATGTCACAGGGTTCGAGTCAGCTAAAACTGATCATTCATTATTTGTGCTTCACACTCTTCTTGTTAGAGGAGTGCAGCCTAATCGGCGTCGAAGTGACAAAACTGACGAGTGAAGACCTTAACACGATGATTTGCGAAAATATTATTGTAAGGTTAATTAGTTGGGGGTATTTTGAGAATTTCAAGCATGTCTATTAGACCTAGTGTCTTCCCTATAAATACTCTATGCGTCGATGTTCTTTGTAGAGCGCAAGAGAGTTGTAAACATTTTTTCTCGATTTGGGTTTTAGTGAGAATTTGCAGTGGCAAAGTGGATGTGGTTTTTGCATTGAAAGTGAACCACTGTAAATCTGTGTGTGCTTTATTTTGTTTTTCGCAAATTTCGTTTTCAGATTTTAGGTCGGATTTGTTTGTTGAATCTCAACACTTCTCTGCAAGTCTTTATCTTAGTCTCTACAAATGGTATTATGTTTATAGAGAATAATGAATCACATGTACAACTCATCATCAAACAACTCTCTAGGAGAGATCATCAACTACTTCCTAGGAGTTAAAGTCCAAAAGAGTGAAGATGGGTTATTTTTAAGTCAATCAAAGTACATCAAAGATCTATTTGTCAAATCCAAGATACAACAGTCAAAAACTCATGCTCAGCACCACTGAAATATGCGCATAAGTTCCTGAAGTATGGAAGTGCTGCTATTGAAGATGTTCGCTTGTGTAGAAGTACAACCGGTGCTTTGCAATAAGTGGCTATTACAAGACCTGAATGTTGCGATTTTTCCGTACGCAAGTGCACGTAGTCGCTCAAGTAGTAGAGTTCGTAAGTACGAGTCGATCCCACGAGGAAAATGTTTAATTAAATTGACAAGATTACTAGCACGAATTGAACCGATGATTTGATGATTGTCAAAACGAACGAAAATTAAAAACAATTAAAAAACGATAGATTACGATAATGAGAAAGCAAGAACTATGGCTTCACAAGTTATTCCTATGGTTTGGATTCGGGAATTAAGCACTAAACACACACTCTTATCTTTGCTAATCACGCTCACGATAATGATAATCTAAGATTTCTCTCGAACATCTAAGAATCTAAACCTATGCCGGAATATCTTCTCTCGATCTCAACCCCTAAAAACAACGGCTAGCTTTAAAAACAAGAACGTTCACACGACTCCGAAACAGCCTAGTTATGTCTAGCCTAGGAATGTATCCCAGTAAATTAATCTTTGTGCACGACTAACCTAATCTCTTCCGAGCATCAAACAATATTCCTAATATCATGAACATGGTAGCTAATTGAATTCAAGCATTACACACGGAATTAAAATAAACAAACATGTTAGAGCATATGGGCATTAATTTGACATGATTGAATCCATAACCATATTCATAACTTGCTACACCATAGCCCTTAATGAATTTAGTGCATTATTGAACGGAAAATAAACGGCGATGAATATAAAGCAATCATGAATAAAACTGAATTATATTAATAAAAACGGGAGTTTCAAAGATTCAAAGAATAGAGATAAAAACTGTGAGTGGTGAAAACGAGATTGTGGCGACGGAGATCCTCTCTGAATGCTTCTTCTCTCCTGGGATTTTTTTTGTGGCCGAATAAGAGAAAACAAAACTAAAAACAAAAGCAAAAGATATGTTTCTAAATAAACTAAAATGTTTTTTTAGGTTTCCTAGGTTTTTCGGAGCTCATATGGGCCGTCGGATCATGTTCAACGGTTTGGATTACAATTAAAACGCGCGACAAATAAGTTGGAATTGGGGCCTATGCGCCGCACACCCCTTCCTGTGCGCCGCACAGGTCTTTTCTGGGCAGCCTGTGCGCCGCACACCAACGCACAGGGTGAATGCACAGGGTCTTCAAATGGCTGTGCGCCGCACAGGGACCGCACAGGGCAAACGCACAAGACTCTGTAAGTTTGTATGTTGCCTCGAAGGTCCGATTCACCTTGAACCACCTATCTTGAGCTCCGGGTGTCGGAATCGAGATCCGAAAAATGTTCTGAACTCCTTGTGATTGCCCCGTCGTCCTCGAATGCTCTATTTGTCATTTTTGCTGAAAATTAAGAAAAAACACTCCAAAACACATGAAAATGCTCTCGAACTAACTTCTTTTCACTTCCGAGAGTACAAACAAAACACGTTTATAACGCGCTTATCACTGAACTTACATACAGTGTCAATAGACTATATCAATCTATCCATGAGTCTCTTAAAGATGATTGGAAGGCTGTGAAGAGTATTCACAGTTTGAGTGGCATGATTGAGCATGGTTTTCATTTGACACGCCGGCCACTTTGATCCTAGCCTATGAGTGGCTTCTATAGGAGGTCAACGTCAAGATTCTGTCTTTTTTTTTTTGCCACAATCCCATCGGATGGCAGTCAAATAAACTACGTACAATATCAAGGTCATATAACGAAGCTAAGTGTGGAAGTCTTGCATCACTTGTTGCTAAATTCCTCGTCACGACATCTTCTTTTAGAACTAAATGTTACTTCTACTCAGACTCTAGTTCTTAGGTGTGATAGCCTTAGTGTTGTTCATCTCGTTGAAAATACAGTTCTACATGCTAGCACAAAGCATATAGGGCTGAACTTGTACTTTGTCTGTTAAAAGGTCTTCCGCAAAGTTATCAAAGTCAAGCATATCCTAGTTGTAGACCAAGTGGCTGATGTTATGGCCAAAGATTTGTCAAGCTCGTCCTTATATATATATATATATATATATATATATATATATATATATATATATATATATATATATATATATATATAAATATAAAAGGTCCAAGCTTAAGGTCATCGGTCTGAACACCATGAGCTAGACGGGGAAGTGTAATTAGGAGAGCTACTCAAAGCCATTGAAACGATCATCTCAACGGTACAACTCAGCAAGTGATATTCCAAGCTGGAGAATGCGTGCTCACCAAGCAATAGCTTGAGAGCTAAGCTGAAGAATGAGTAGTAAGAAAGCAACAATTTGAGAGTTAGCTAGAGTTAAAGTTAGTTAAATGTAGTTAATGTAAATGTAATTATGGTTAAAAGTTAGTTAGAAGAGTTAGTTAGTCATTAAATGTACTCTCTACATCAATCTGTTAATTAACACATAGATTTGTTGAAGAAATCGTCTCTATTCTTCTCTTCATTCCCATTCTTACTCTATTGTGCAGTCTAGATTAGAGGCTTGCTGTATGATATCATGAGGTATATATTCGTAGACCATACATGGCGTCCAAAGGGTGCAAATAACTCTTTATATGAAGTACATTCTAAGCCTATAAGTCCATAACCACCGACATATATTAGAGTTTAATGATCTTTCAAACATTTATATAATGTGTCTATATACCGTCCACGACCTTGTATCAAATTCATATACAAGTACATCTATCTTGTCTTATTCCCCCCATTTTTTTTATGCATGGATGCCTTGCAAACTAGCTTTATCATACGTATATATACTTTGTACCACGTTTTTAAACTTGAACTCTCGTATTGTTACGTCATGTCATCCTCATTTTACTTTAGAATGATTAAGCAGTGAATTTTTTAAGCACGTGTTACTAGGCATAAGTCGCCAAAAAAACGTTCCTGTACATGCATGCAGAAATGAGCATGGATTAAAACATTCAGAACCATCCCAGTATCAATGTATTATGTTATTAAATCGTCATGTGATATGTAGATGGCCATCATATATATATATATATATATTGACTATTCTCACTTTATAATTCTGTTATTCTTATCAATGTGTCGTCTTTTTGGCTAACGAGATGTATGTCTTCTTCGTCAAGATACTCCAATTCATGATAAATAAACAAATTTTTATCATGTGGCTCTCTTTTTTTTTTTTTTTGTAAGAGAGACTTCAAATATCTTCAAAGAATTTGACCTAAATATTCGCACGATTGATTAACGATCAACCTAAAACATAATTAAGATTTTGTGATATAAATGTCATTAAATCACGGATTTTTTTTATATATATTTTAACAAATCTAAATCTATTGACATACATCTTTGTGAGGCCCACTAATATAATATATTTTTTTATTATATTTTTAGTTGATTTCGGGAAAGAAAAAAAAAACTAATTTTACTAATATGTAAGTACAAAACTTGTTTTTAGAAATAAAGTATGGAACAAAGCGTGACAGTGATATATTTATGATATATTTATATTTATATATATATTAATTTTAACTGTGCACTAGCCTTATATAGCGAATTTTTTTTTAAAAAAAATAGTCATAAATTACTTGGGTTCCTTCCAGCCCCTTACAACTTTCTTCTAACAGTTTGTAGATCACAGTGGAATCGATAGATTATTATCATGCTAAAATAATTGATATATAAAATGCTAATTTATTGGGAGTGATATAGAATAGTGCAGGCAACTTCATAGCCGTTTTGATTGCTAGGAAGCATGTGGGGCACTATTGCATGTACTGTGTACATGTTCAATGAGTGCTTTTTTTTTTTTTTTTTTTTTTTTTTTTTTTTGCAGTTGATAGTAGCCACACGTACTATTCCGGCCATATTTCAATGTCTTGTAAGAATCATGAATATAACACGCTCTATTAATGAAAAAGTAAAGTCAAAGATATAATAGAAACTTTAATATCTACTTCAAATTATATATGTATTTATGAATGAATATCTCAACGTGCGCATAAACAGAAATTAATGCAAATTATATATGCGATTGCTTCTCATCTTTTCAAGCAGTACTGAAAAGTACTCCGACTCAAATCAAAGTGCATTCCACCAGGAAGTTTTCACTTACGTACCTATTTTTTAACGTTATTCCGCAAATATCCACCTACTTAACTAGTCTATTTCCAATCAGAGTTGTTTATTTATTTTTTTCTATTTCCCATCTCTAAGATTATCATTTTGTTTCCCAAATTTTGATTTCTATGTGATTTTAAACTTTTTCTAATTTTTTAAATTTAATTATTTATATATTTTATTTGCTGAATAAAAATATATACATCTAGACAATTTATTGCTTTCACTTCAGAAATTTTTTACATCTTTCAAAACTGTTTACATTTTGACAACTTATTCATTCAATTACTCAGAAGTTTATTTGTGTAACAATTATATCTATAAGAACCAAGTAATGCAAGAGATCGTTAGAAGTGTATTCATTAGTGCAACTCCAACCATACTCCAAAATATTAAAATTCACACCAATAGGTACAACCTGTAATTTTTTTTTGGGAGGTACGATGACTTTCATTTTGAGACGAACAAGAACAAATTAAATTTTAATTTATTTTTTTAATGATGCAAAAATCATCAATTATTTATTACCAAGCAATTTTACGAATTTGTCAGTTTTAAGGGTCTTATGTTAGCAAACAGTTAAAATTTGACGGAAGATATGTATGATATATTTTTAAACTTAAAGAATATTTATGTAATAATAATAGTAATGTATGCTAATAACTTTCCACGGCTCTGGAAATGGCTTCAAGTTGATTCCGGTGATATTCTCCGCTTGAACAGAACTTGCGCAATAATGTTATGTAAATGCTCTTATTACAATTTAGAATATATATTACATTTATTCGGGAGTAAATTGAGTTAGGGTTAATTTCCTTAGAATATATTTTGTTACCGCGTTCGTACATTTCATTGAATCAAAGACTACAAAATATTTGCACAATTGCACTCGTTTTTATTTGTTTGTTTTTAAATAATTGTTTTAATATAAATAATGGACTGTTTTCATAGAAAAAGCCAACATTCATGTTAGGTCATATCATCATCGTGATGGCAAGCATGTTAGGCATATCGTGTGTTGGCCCCGCGTATAACTTTCATAAATATGCAGACACTTCACCGCAGTTAATGCACTCAGGCTTTTGCCCCACCACTAATAATAATACAACTAATTCAGTTCCACTTTAAATCCCATATTTAGCTCCTTGATCCAGGTTTTAAATTTTAGGATTTTCGCTGAAAATTAAAAGAAAATTATTATGACATTTTTTACTCGATGAAGGATAAATTTGAATTTTTTTCACCAAAAAATTAGCGATATTTCAATAAAAAAAAATTTGTAATGAAAAATTATTTCCATAATTAAGAAAATGAAATATAATTTTCATAACTTCATATATAAGCGTTGTTCCGTATATATATATGTATATATAAATTGTGTATATGTAAAAATATATGTATTAAGTTCTTTGGAATATTAATTCACATCTAGTAATATATATTAAATTTTTATTTAGCACATATATAAAATAAAATAAAAAGTCATATTTTTTTTATTATATTCCGCAACATTTACACAATTTTCCGTTTCCAGCCGCTTTTCTATTTCCGAGACCATTAAAACGACATATAGAAGGATATTTAAAATCTTGCCTAGATCTCTAGTTATCTATTTTGGGTGTGTATACCTATGAATTACAACAAAGTACATATTATACTAATGATATATTGTTAGTGAAGTGAATTTACCAATAAGAAAACAACAAATAGTTTTTGTTTTACAAAGTCTCGAGAAATATCTCCATTATTTCGATTATCTCAAGTTTGAGGGGTGTTTTGAGAAACAGCCGTATCATTACAACTCCTCTCTCTCTCTCTCTCTCTCTCTCTCTCTCTCTCTCTCTCTCTCTCTACTCAGTTCATTGTTCCACATCTTGACAAAATATAATAATTTTTTAAGTGAAAAAATTTGTTTCTAACTTTAGACATATCTGAGTCGCCCTAGACAATCTACAAGGATATAACCTCAGCTTTGCAAAGGTTTCAATGTATGAAACCGTTTTATCGAGTGGATTAAAGTTTCTTTTAATAGAAAACTATATATGTAGATATACATTCCATGTTTCTCTTTACCATTATTAGAACAATATTAACGTTGCTTTTCTGTTTTTTTTTTTTTTTCCGTTGATTTGACTTGATAGAGATACGTACATCTTCAACAGTGAAACTCTCTCCCATTTTATCAAACACACTAACATGGGAACTAAATATCTATATCATATATATCTCATATATACTCAGCTAAGAAAAAGTTCATGTATCATCAACACCAAAACTATAATTGAACACGTTTAGCTCGCTTATAAACAGCTAGCTTGCTATAGCTAGACCTTTAATATCATTGAATATAATAATACACACACACACAAACACGTCAACATTTACATGTGTATAAAAAGACACAAATCTAAGCTCTAAACCATGCACATCATATCACAGGTCGCTCGAAAAAAAAATGGCGATATTCCAAGAGAGATCATCGCAGACTCATCATCATCAAGACCTTCACAGTGATGATTTTAAGTGTTCCAAAAAGGCGCCAAAAGGACACTTTGTAGTGTACGTGGGAAAGGGAGTGCTAAAGAGATTTGTGATTCCTTTGTCGTATCTGAAGAATCCCGTTTTCCAGGAACTTCTTGAGAAATCTGCTGATGAATTCGGGTTCGACAATTACTCCAAGGGCATCGTGATTCCTTGTGACGAATCCACTTTCCGAAGGGTCATAGAAATTATTCTAGGTTAGTTATTATCTGGGTACTAATTCATTATTATTTGCTAGAGGTAATTCATCGTTAATGGGATGAAATGGGACCGGGGATTTTTTTTTTTTGTAGTCCACGGATACGTATTTACAGAAATTGTCAAACTATGTAATAAGTTTTGGTGAGGTATTTTAAATGTAGTGAATATATATATATATATATATATATATATATATATATATATATGTATATTGATATATTTGTTTCTCATTTGTGTAAGTTACGCCAGTAATTTTCGCTAATTCACCGAAAACTCTAAATTTTGTCTAACGAGTCATAAATGCTATCATGGGGTCTTTACCAGCAATTTAATTAAAGTTTGGAGACATTGAAAATTGGATGAACTTTGACTCAGTCAAAGTCGATCTTTATATTGGAGCCTCGTCTTATTAACTCAATACAAGTCTGACTTTCCCTAAACAGGAAGTGCGGGCAGTGGGTCTTATTTGAAACTTAATCCCTCAAATATCACATTTATTTTTTTATTCTATAGGTATTTAAAATTTACTGCATTTTTTATTGTTTATAGTTTTATTTTACTTATTATTTTTTTTAAAGTATTATTTAACTATTTCTTAGTTGTTTAAAGTTTTATTCAATATTAGCATATAATCGTCCAAATTTTTAAAAAAAAATTAGGATATATATGAAAGGTTTAAAATTTAACATACTTAAGAAATAGCATCTTCTAAATGAGGTATTTTTATTTCAAGTATTTGGGGATTTAGCATTTTCAAATGACATATCTGTATACCAGTTAATTTACACAATAAAAAAAATGTGAAAATTTCCGGAACTACCCTAATTTAAAACCTTTTTGAGAACATCACACTTCTCATTATTATTTTGAGAATATAATATTTTGTTTCGAGAATAGCTCTTTTTACAGATTTCTTTGTTGTTTACAGTTTTATTTGATTTATTTATTCTTTAAAAAAAATTGAAAATTACAAAAAAAATCATGAAATATTTAAAAATTGGATATATTCAATAAATCACCATCTTCTTCATATGAGCTTTTTTTTGGAAAAATCTTCTTCATATGAGCTATTTTGAAATTTTCGCCAATAAAGTTACATAGTACACACCCATTTTGAATGCCCTATGCCCATCGCCATGAAAGAAAATAGAAGAAATTATCTAGCACATTTGTAAACTTAATTCTTCAAATATTGACAAAAAAAAAAAAAAAAAATAGTCTCATAAAATACTGATGGTCTACAGTTTTATTTAACATATATTTATTGATGTTTTAAGTTTTATTTTTATAGATTACAGTTATATATATATATATATATATATATATATATATATAGTTTATGATTTTATTTATAATAAAAATTGCCGTTTTAATTTTTAAAAAGGGTGATGTAGATAAATTGCTAATTTAATTAAAGTTATGAATTTGCAAAAGTGAAATTTGTTGTTACTAACCAAGTTTGTCATTCTTATTGGGGGAATAGCTTAAGTTTCATTTTATTAAGCAAATAGCCCATATTTTCGGCTCAGACCATAATGCCCTTGGTAAATTCGCGAATTGGTTCATTTAATTAACCTACTGAAGTGAGTTAGGTTAATTAATTAACTTATTGGTTGAATATTAGTTTAGGTTCTGAGTTTTTTGTGAGTAAAGTTAATTTACTAAAAGATTGAATTCAGAATTAGGTTAATTAATTGAATACTTTGAATATCAATTGACTTAAGTTATGATTTTTGTAAATTTTTTGTGAATTTCAAATCATTCACGAATCAGTTAATTAATTAACCTAACTCACTCCAGTAGGTTAATTAAATTAACCGATTCGCGAATTTACAAAGTGTCTCTCCTCAATCCCCTCCATCGCCGCCGATTTCCTCTCCGCCGCCGATTCCTCTCACCCCACCGATTTTCGAGTCAATCTGGTTCGTTCCGGTCGAGCATCGCCGCCGTCGGAGCTCGACGGAATCGACGCCGTCTATGGCGGATCTTGACGGCGTCTATGGTGGATTTCGCCGACGACATGTTAGGGATCAGCAACGAGGATGGACGACGATCGGCGACGACGCGGCGGCGTGAAATGGATCGGCGGCGATCGACGGCGTGAAGTGGATCGGTGACGTGAAATGGACGAGGATGAGTTTAGGTTTAGGTTTTGGGAAAATTGAGTTTTACTCTTATATATGAGGGTAATTTAGGTAGTGAAATATTAATTGGGCTATTCACTTAATTTATTCAAAATTGGGCTATTCTCCTAATATTGGTGAGTTGATTGGGCTAGTATGCTCACTCTCCCTTTGCAAAATAGTCAAGGTTTGTCTTAATACAGTGAAATAGCCAACATGTACAGTAATCTGGTTTCAAATTTTTTTTTATCCCAAGATTAATTTTTTTTAAAGTGATAAATTGCTTATAATAATGGGAGAGTGAGCATACTAGCCCAATCAGCCCACCAATATTAGGAGAATAGCCCAAATTTGAATAAATTAAGTGAATAACCCAATTAATATTTCACTACCTAAATTACACTCGTATATAAGAGCAAAACTCAATTTTCTCAAACCTAAACCTAAACTCATCCTCCTCCTCGTCCATTTCACGCCACTGGTCCACTTCACGCCGCCGATCGCGGCCGATCTTTCACGCCGCCGCGTCGTCGCCGATCGTCGTCCATCCTCGTTGCTGATCCCTAACTTCGCCGACGAGATCTGTCATAGACGCCGTCGAGATCCGCCATAGACGCCGTCGATTCCGTCGAGCTCCGCGGCGGCGATGCTCGACCTCACCGGAACAAACCAGCTCAACCACGGCGCCGAGGAACAAGACGAAGAAGGGAAGACAATCTACTGCTTGGCGGCGCAGGGAAGGTACGGCGAGGATCGGCCGGACTGGTGAGGAGAGAGAGTGGTGAGAGATCGGAAGTGGAGAAGAAGAAGAAACAGTTTCGCGAATAGGTTAATTTAATTAACCTACTGGATTGAGTTAGGTTACTAAATGATTGAATTAGAAATTTGGTTAATTAATTGAATTCTTTGAATGACAAATTTGACTTAAATTATGATTTTTGTAAATTTTTTGTGAATTTCAAATTTTTCATGAATCAGTTAATTAATTAACCTAACTCACTCCAGTAGGTTAATTAAATTAACCTATTCGCGAATTTACCAAGGGCATTATGGACTGAATCGAAAATATGGACTATATTTACATAATAAAATAAAACTTTGGCTATTCTCCCAATAAGAATGGCAAACTTGACTAGATACAACAAATTTCACTATAATAATCATCAAAAATATAATTTTAAGCGGCTATTTTATATAATTTCAAAAGGCTTCTTCATTTACCCATGACCTATTTTGTATAATATATTGTGAATGGGCCTAATTTTAGGCATATTCAAAATTCCCTATCCACGGAATTGGCACATTCTTTACTTTACTTACAGCGAAGACAGCGCGTTTGGGTTGTTTTTTTTTTTCAAGAAACTTTGCAATCGGTTCGTGTAAAATAGAAACTCAGCTCTCGCGAAAAGTGTACATGACATCACATTCTAATTGAAGCATTTTGGATCATAAAGCAATTGGATTTTGCATTTCCTTTTTTTTTAATGAAAATACACACAATCTCAAACCTTTCGCATTCACTGAATTTAACGAGCAATAATGAACTAATTTGGTATTCAAAGAGGATCTAAGTTCCGATACATATTTATTGTGAATGCATTTTTAATAAAAATAACAGATGATCTAGGGTTTCTCTTCTGCTTTTGTTATGTGATTTAACTAATACCTTGCTTTTTTCAGAAATAATTTGTATGTGACAGATTCTGGCTTCGTACTTTGGTGGATCTCCGAGATCCTTTCAAGGACCTATATATGTTGCTCGATTGTGTAAATCCCGTGGTAGCAACCGAATAGGGAAAGTATACAGAAAGGACTTTTATTTTCTAATATATTAATATTTTATATTGGCTAGTCATTTTGGCTCATTGAGTCCATTCTTGCGTGCTAAATTGTTTGCACCAGTCTTACCTTTTGTCTCTGTAGACTGAAGAGAAAGGGGAATCTGTGAGCATAGGTTATAATTAACATGCGAAAAGCAAGCCTCAACCTCTTTCGAATATACAACATGGATTTCCATGTTTTGGAAATGCAGCTTAGTTAGACTCTTATGTTGATCCAAATGAATCATCTTTTTCAAGGAGGTAAATCTTTGTCTGCTAGGCAAGAGGATAACAAGTTACAACATAGGATATGTATTTCTATTACTAGTATATGTAGTTTTGTTATAAAGAGTTTCAAGGAACTTAGTCGCTTGCTTTGGTGTGGTCTATAAATATATAGGGATTGATATGATGATACTTTTGGATGGTTTTTTTTTTCTTCATATACTGTCCATTGAAAAAGTTTTTTTTTTCTTTTTTTGTTTATAACAAACATGTCATGAAAAAGTACAGTAGTTAATAACTATATATCATGGAAAAAACTGTATCCAATGACAACCACAGTCATAAAAGTGGAATAAAGGATTTTTAATAGATAATGGAAAAAAAATCAATTAATCATAATTTTAGAGAGAGAGAGAGAGAGAGAGAGAGGATGTTGTTTGTTCTTTTGTTCGATATTTTGATAAATAATAGAATGTACTTTGCTTAGGTCATTTATTTAAGAGCCCTTTATTTAATTGACGTATTAATTATTTATTTTTGTGCCATGCAAAGACAGTATTTCGCAACTTTAGCCAATTCTCTAAAAAAATAATTATAATTAAGTAACTACTTCTTGATGACATGATTGATTAGATATTATAGGGAATCGATCAACGGCTTTTTTTAGGAGAGAAGAAGAGTAAGTGGTTTAGAATTAGCAACGGCCGTTTCGCGCCTAATTTTTCAAGCCCACGTTGTATGGGGTCAGTCAGACCATCCGCGTCTTATTTTTGTGATGCTTTAAGAAACGTTAAACCGGCCATAAATATTAGAGGAATATAATTTGGTAGTATCAGTCTGCAGGGTTACTTTTAGTACTAAATATTAAATACGTCAATTACATGGATTGTCTATGTAATTTAATACAGACTGGGTTATACTGAAAGTAAAATACAAGTTGGAGAAATCACTAGTGTTTAAAAGATAAAAGGCTTTTACAGAGATGTCGTCGATCCAAAATTATACATCTATGGAACGGAAATAAATCCATGAATAACGAAGAAAAAATGTTTCGAAATTAAATAGAAAAATCCAAAAAATTCCAAAAATCACAAAAATAGTAAAAAGAAAAAAAATAAATAGGAAAGTGCCATTTTAGAGGCCTTAACAACGAAATTTGGAACGAAGTCCAATTATAATTGGGAATTTGACGTTAATAATACCATCTTGTTGTCACTTACCATATTTAGCCCAAAACTCAAAATTTGACACATGTAATACCTACACCAATAGGTAAAGACTATTATACCCTCAAAACTCATTTAAACGAAATAAACCATCCCAACCCAATTTTCTCCATTTTCCCTCGCACACCTACACCTCTTCATCTTCTCGGTTTATCTCCCTCCCTCTCTCTCTCACGATTTTTCAAACCTCCAACCCCTCCCACATTTTCGCTCTCACGATTTCACTATCTCTTCCTCTTCCCTCCCACGATTTCGCTCTCTAATCATCTTCCTCTGTGTCTCTCTTTCTCTCCCTGTCCTTCTCTTTCTCTTTCTCGCTCAAAAATCGCGACGACCCATCTCGGGGACCCACGACCCAGCTCTCGGCGACCCAGGTCTCGGCGGCGAAGGCGCAACCCACCTCTGCTCGACCCAGCTCTCGGCGACCCAGCATTCGGTGACCCAGCTGTCGGCGACCCACTCCTCGGCGACCCAGCTCTCGGCGGCGAAGGCGCAACCCACCTCTGCATGACCCAGCTCTCGGCGACGAAGGCACCTCTGCTCGACCCAGCTCTCGGTCTCTATCACATTCTTGACGTTAATCGGTGAAGAAGAAGAAAAGATTGTGTTCATCTTCATATCAAGGTAAATCGGCCGATCTCTATTAAAGCCTCAAATTGATTGAAAACTCTATTTAACCTCAAATTATTTGATTTAGGGTTTTTGGCTCAAATTTTTTTTGGGTGTTTTAGTGTATTTGGTGTTTGGGCGAGTGTTTGTTGTGTTTGGCCGAGAATGTGTTGTATTTGGGCGTTTGATTGTATTTGGGTTTGGGTGTTTGAGTGTATTTGTGTTTGGGTGTTTGAGTGTATTTGTGTTTGGCCGAGAATGTGTTGTCTTTGAGTGTTTGTGATTATTTGTGTTTGGGCGAGTGTGTCACGGAATGACCCGAGTCCGTGACACTTGTGTCACGAAGTGGATTCACTCCGTGACACATATTTCATTTAGTTCGGTCTCTTAAAACCCTAGAAATACTGGTGAGTGTTTGTTAAAACCCTATTTCATTTACTCAAAAAGGTATGGGTATCTCTATTTCATTTATTTCGGCCGAGTATTTGTTGATTTAGGGTTTTTGGCTCAAAATTTTTTTGGAGGTTTTAGTGTATTTGGTGTTTGGGCGAGTGTTTGTTGTGTTTGGCCGAGAATGTGTTATATTTGGGTGTTTTATTGTATTTGGGTTTGGGTGTTTGAGTGTATTTGTGTTCGGGTGTTTGAGTGTATTTGTGTTTGGCCGAGAATGTGTTGTCTTTGAGTGTTTGTGTGTATTGTGTTTGGCCGAGAATGTGTGTGTTTGTGTGTGTTTCGTGCTCGTGTATATATTTGATTGAACAATGTTAGGTTTTGACGAGTGTGTGTGTGCGTATTTGGTCTTGAAGTTGTTGAAAATTGGTGACTTGATTTGTTTCAGGTTTTATATATTCAATGACGAAGTCTAAAATAACCAAGGTCGAGGAGGCCTCAAACGTTCGAAGAAGTTCTAGGACGGCTTCGAAAAGGAAAATAATTTCGCCGTCCAAGCGTTCCAACGATGACGACGCGTTCGTCGTCGCACCAACAAAGATAAAGAAGGTATAGAATAAAAATGAAGTGACTTAATTAGATGTATGTGCACCTATTTGATTTTGTTTTGTGTTTGATATAGCCAAAAAACAAGGCTGAGTCATCGGGCGTTGCGACCGCCTTGGAGAGTCCTACAACTGCTATTCCCCGAAAGGTGAGTGTCAGAAACTCATTTTGATCCTGGTTCATGACAGATGTGTCACGGACTCGATGACTTCGTGACAGATGTGTCACGAAGTCAGCGAGTCCGTGACACATCCGTCACGAAGTGGGTGAGTCCGTGACACATCTGTCACGAACTCAAGCATAATGGTTTCACTAATAATGTCATTGACTCATATGTGTAGGAGTGGAGACGGTTTATACCCGAGTCCAACGTTGAAGGATTTTCCTTTAACTTCCACGGGGGATTGGAAAATTTCCTCGCTCTCTTACTCGGCCGCAGCGCCGAGACTCAAGCTGGATTCGCCCAATCATGTTTTGGGCAGTTCGTGGGGCAACCCAAAATAGTCCGGTCGTCGGCGATTATAAGCCACTTGGTGTTGAGGACCGGGAGCTTCGAGGGCGAAACCACTGACGGGCTTCTGATTGAGATTGGAGGCCGAGTCCGGGAGTTCACGAAGAGAGACTTCCAGGAGATCACATTCCTCAAAGTCGTCGATGACTACGAGGAATTCAAGTTCGAGGGGGTTGTTTCTAATGACAGCCTGTTCAAAAAATTCTTCCCGGGGAAGTATTTGAGTCGGAACTTGGTCAACCAATTCTTGGAGGCGAGCGTAGATTGGCCGACAGAAGTTCAGGTAAATTACCTGAAAATTTACTTCGTCTTGAATGTCCTCCTGGCGGACGATGCGAAGAACAGGACACCGTGCGTAGAGCTCATTAAGGCGGTGGAGGACACGGACACATTCGGTCGCCATCCATGGGGCAACGTGGTGTGGAACTACCTTCTCGGCGAAGTCCGGAAGTTTGTGGAGAAGGGTGGCGAGCCAATGGAGCAAGGTAAAAAAAAAAAGGAAGCTCCATCTCCCCGGATTCGTCGAGCCGCTTCAGGTTTGGGGGTACGAGTGTCTTCCTTTCCTGACGAACATGGGGGTTTGTGAGAAAGTCTCCACCACAGCTCGGCCAATAATGCGTCGGTGGAAGTCTATCGGACTTGTTCAAGATGCCGCCATGAGAGGAATCAACTTCAATGAGGTAATAAATTTGTAGGTTAATTCATACTTTAAATTGATGACACTCATTTGTTAACTTGTCCCACGTATAGGTTGAATTTCACGGAATCGGCGACACTTCTTCAAGCGTTGCAACCCCTTCTACGACGGCAGCGGGGGTGGACAAACGCTCGGAGAAGAAACCCAAAAAAGACGCCCCACAACCAGAAACACCACCACCACAACCACCACAACAACCGTCCCATTCACAAGCACAGACAGTTGAGGTAACACAATTTTGGGTTTCTATTTTAATTTAAATGCATCCACTCCGTGACACATCTGTCACGGAGTGGATCCACTCCGTGACAGATGTGTCACGGAGTGGATTCACTCCGTGACACATCTGTCACGGAGTGGATCCACTCCGTGACACATCTGTCACGGAGTGGATTCACTCCGTGATAGATGTGTCACGTACTGGATTTACTCGTCAGCCAGCTTACTTTGTTATTTTGGTCATGGACAGTCCCGGCTCGACTCTCTCGAAAACTCAGTTGGAAATCTCGACGAGCGTTTCCGCTATATGCAAGACGACTACAGGAAGTTCAAAAAAGAAATTTTGGACGCGGTGAAGAGCTACAGAGTGGCTCTTGATGAACTGGATCAGTACTACGATTGGAGAAACGAGTTACAGTTAGAAAAGAAGCGCCGGGAGAAGAAAGCGGCCAAATTGAAGAAGTGGGAAGAAGTGATGGCGAAGAAGAGAGCGGAAAAAGAAAAGAAAAAAAAAGAGGAAGAAGAATATGTTGAGAAGCTGAAGAAAATGCAGGAAGAAGAGAAGAAAATGCGGGAAGAAGAAAGAAGAAGCAGAGAGAAGAAGAAGAGGATAAGAAGAAAGAAGAAGAGGAGAAGAAGAAGAAAGAGGAAGACGAGGAGAAGAAGAAGAAAGACGAAGAAGAGAAGAAGAAGAAAGACGACGAAGACGAGAAGAAGAAGAAAGACGACGAGGACAAGAAGAAAAAGGACGACGGGGACAAGAAAAATAAGCAGGACAAAGACGACAAGAATAAGAAGGACGATGGCGCCAAGAAGAGCAAGAAACAGGAGGAGAAGAAGGATGACAACCAAAAGAAGAAGAAAAACGAAGTCGAGAAAGGGAAAAGAAACAAACCAGTCAACAAGAGGTACAAGATATGCAATAGACATATTATTTTTTTCTTTAAGAGTGGATTCACTCCGTGACAGATGTGTCACGGAGTGTACTTAGTGCGTGACACAGTGTCACGGAGTCGCTGAATTTCGTTATTTTGATTACACTCATGTTGAACTAAATGATTTTGAATGGTCAGGAGGATGAAAGTGACGTCGAAAACACACAAGGTCAACAATCTTGGGGTGATGAAGATTCGCCTCTCAGTCTAGAAGCCCAAATGAATGCAGAGGCTATGGAAGAGTATGAGTTGTTAGGGACACAGGGGGTTCAAGAGGTACCTCCATTAATTTGATGGTTGAACTTAATTCTTGACTTGTTTAGAAGCATATAATTGTTATGGTTGAACTCAACAATAAACTTGAACTCAAATAAGCATATAATTGTTATGAAATATTATTTTATGGTTGAACTCAACAATAAACTTGAACTCTATTTCTCTTGTTTGATAGATATATGACTTGAAGACACCGAATCCCCATATCCTTATTGAAGACTCACCTATCAAGAAACATTTGACCCGGCAACGACGCAGCCCCGATAGGTTTACTCCTTCCAAAAAGGCGTTGCCTTTTCTGAGGTTCACCAATGCTCCGGACGTGCTTCCTGATGAACTGCCGCTGTCGGAGGTAACCAAACAACCGGACCAGGATGACGTTGACGTCATGAAGTTGTGGTTCCAAGTCGGCTTGAAGAGGGGCCACAAGAACATATCTCAGGGCAAACCAAAATATAAGCCGGAGGAAGAAACCATAGCGCCTTCTATGGAACTTGGACAGATGGCTATCAACCAGAAGACCTTCTTCTACAACATGTGGCACGAGGACGGTTGGTTGTCTGATCAGGTATTAATGTGTGTCAGTAATTTTTAAAATATGTCTTGTTTTGCAGCTCACTTCGTGACAGATGTGTCACGGAGTCAATTCACTTCGTGACAGATGTGTCACGGAGTCAATTCACTTCGTGATAAATGTGTCACGGAGTCAATTCACTTCGTGACAGATGTGTCACGGAGTGAATTGACTCCGTGACACATGTGTCACGGAGTGAATTGACTCCGTGACACATCTATCACGAAGTGAATTGACTCCGTGACACATCTGTCACGAAGTGTACTCAGTCCGTGACACATCTGTCACGGAGTGAATCCACTCCGTGACACATCTGTCACGGAGTGAATCCACTCCGTGACACATCTGTCACGAACTAAAGTCACTCCGTGACACTTGTGTCACGGACTGAGGTATTTAGTGCTTATGTTTATCTTTTGTCGTGCAGCATGTGGACGTCGCGATGTACTACCTCCGGAAGAAGAAAAAGGCGGGTTTGTTACGTCACTCCTTCACCATCATGTCCACGGTCTTCTTTAAGTATCTCCGAGATAGTTACACTCAGTTCAATGCTAGTCAAGATCCGGGTGTATTCTTAAAGAAGAAACTGAAAAAATGTGTCGTCGACCACATTACCGGAGAGTCTGGAGCGGAGCAACTGGTGGACCCATGGGACGGGGTCGATGATGTCTTCATCCCTGTAATAGATGGCGGACACTGGTATCTTCTTGTTGTCAACGTGCGTTCAAGGTGTATAACGGTGTACGACTCCATGAGTTCCACCGGTGGACACCAAACGCTCGTGGACACTGAAGTCAGAAACTTGGCCACCATTTTGCCATATGTTCTGCATGTCGCCGGCGTTCTACTCTCCAATGAAGAAATATTCAAGGTCGTCCACTACGATCAAATGCCACAACAAGACAATGGGTAAATATTTTAATTCTTAATTTTACATTCTTAATGACACATATCAATTAAAGCATGCGTTTTTTGTTCCTTCAGAAATGATTGTGGCATGTTTATGATCAAGACTGCCGAGTTTTTGGCGCACGACCTTCCATTGTCTGATTTGAAACAGGAGGACATGATCATGTATCGACAGAAAATGACCACCGAATTATACCGACACGGAGCGCTAAAACTACACACGCGTGGAAATGTCAATGTTGAGGCAACTTGAAATTATGTGTTTATGATTGTACGCATGTGTTTATAACTTTATATATGTATTATTAGAACTTCAATTTCGTAGTTTAAAAGTGTATGTATGTGTTTATAACTTTTTATATGTATTCTTAGAACTTCAATTTCTTAGTTTAAAAGTGTATGTATTGTTTATAACTTTATATATGTATTCTTAGAACTTCAATTTCTTAGTTTAAAAGTGTATGTATTGTTTATAACTTTATATATGTATTCTTAGAACTTCAATTTCTTAGTTTAAAAGTGTATGTATTGTTTATAACTTTATATATGTATTCTTAGAACTTCAATTTCTTAGTTTAAAAGTGTATGTATTGTTTATAACTTTATATATGTATTCTTAGAACTTCAATTTCTTAACAATAACATTGTTTCAATACCAATAAAGTTCAAAACATTCAAAATGTAATACATAGCAAAACACCAAGGAAGTTCTAGATATTCAATGATAAAACGTGTCGAATTACAAACCAAACCAATGTCCCATCCCCGGAGCCCTCATTTCCGGTGGAATTGGGTTGTGACACGTAGCTCTATTGTGACCTACACCTCCACAACGGGAACATTTACGAAGCGGGGCATCAGATTCTCCAAGAGAGGGAATCCTTCTCTTCTTAGGTCTACCCGCCGGACGACCTAAGAAGTTAGGCGGATTTACTTTGATCTGCTTGATTTCGTCGGGAAAAGTCCATGACGATTCACTTCCTTGAGGATGAATAACCCCTGCATACGCCAATTTCCAATACTCGGTCGTGTAGTACTCTGCACAATAGCTCTCAACTGGTAGGTTGCGTAAGCGACAAGCCGCAATGGCATGGACACATACAAATAGATCAGTTTGAAATTCTCGACACGAGCACGTCTTATCAATCAAGTTCACTGCCCATGGTGTTCCTTCTGTGTCTAAAACCTCGAATTCGTATACTGCAGAAGGCCGGACCTAAAACATAAGCAAAAAAAAGTTTAAACATAACCACTCAGTCCGTGACACATGTGTCACGAAATGACCCGAGTCCGTGACACTTGCGTCACGAAGTGGATTCACTCCGTGACACATGTGTCACGGACTGAAGTCACTCCGTGACACAAGTGTCACGGACTCGGGTCATTTCGTGACAGAATTTAAAAATTAAAAACACACTATAACCTGCATATTTGCCGAGACAACAAGTTTTTTTAACATTTCGGTATGATATTCCATTGACAACACACTTTGAGTTGATGCCGCCTTTTCTCGTCGTTGGTAGAACCAAACTTGCATTCTCTCCCTCAACCAATCAAGGCACTTCACTATTGGAAATGATCTTGCTTTAACAGTTAACGCATTCAAAGACTCTGCGTTGTTTGAAGTTATGATCGTATACCTTGATGTCTTGAAAAAACAACGTGCCCACTTCTCATTTCCTACTTCGTTGACAAGGTACGAACGTATCAACGGGTCTTCCTTGTCCAACATGCGCATAAACTTTTGATATTCAAATATAGTATACGCTTTTGCTGCACCGTAGAACTTCCAATTGAATTCCTTGCCAAGTTTTTTGAATTTTGCCTTGACGTTATTCTTCACGTGGTATGCGCAAAAACCATGTTCTGCTCTTGGAAAAACTTTCTTCGCGGCGTTAATGATTCCGGTGTTTCGGTCGGATACGATGACCATGTTATCCCTCTCCCCCAATGCTTCCTTAAGTTTGTTGAAGAAATAAAACCAGGACTTGGAAGTTTCGGACTCACCAATACCATAGGCAAGCGGGAATATTTGCTCATTTGCGTCCATCGCGGAAGCCGTAAACATGCTGCCCTTGTGATAGTTTGTCAAGAAGGTTGCATCAACAATTACAACAGGCCGACAATACTTCCATCCCTCTCTGAACGGAGCCAAAGAAACGAAAAAGTACATGAAATATTTATGACGGTCAGTTTTTAGGTCGATGAGAGAACCTGGATTCTTTTGCTCTAACATGTACTTGTATTTTGCAAGAGAGGCATATGACTCATCATCAGTCCCATACAAGGATTGTATTGCACATTCTTTTGCCCTCCATGCTTTTCTGTATGAAATATTGACTCCAACCTCTGTTCGCATGTAACTCTGAATCTCCTTTGGGGTACAACTATGTACAGTTGGATCAATAAATTTGTGTTTCACCCTCTCTCCAACGAACTCTGCAGTAGCTTGCGGTTGCCCTTTTTGTCTTTCCTCCACAGAACAAGTGTGCTTTGGATCATATCTTGAACCATAAACACATACACACGATCAAAAACAATTTAAAATTAAAAGGGCATACATTTCCTGACATATCTGTCACGAAGTACATCCACTCGTGTCAGGAGTGGATTCACGTCGTGATAGATCTGTCACGGACTGATTCATCTACGAAGAGAAATGAAATTTCAAATAAAATCAGTTTTTAGGTCGTGAAATTTTACCTTCTAATTTCAAAACAATCCGTGTTCTTTAGCTTCACTGCCCGGACCGCCCAATCACAATTTTTACCCGCACAAATGACATGAAGTTTGAGCGGAGATGAGTTCTTCGTTTTGAACCGATAATGATTATTGATTGCATCCATCCGCAAATGCTTCAACAACGCCGCTTTGTTTGCATATAATCCTTTTTTTTTTACTCTTACCGGAGATAAAATATCCAACACCTCAATATCGTTACTCTCGACACATGTATTTGATTCGGGAGCCGTAACCGAACACCCCCCATTCTCTTGGCTCGATACATTCTCTTTTCTTTGTGATCGAGTTGGCGGCTGTGGTGGAAGAGGAGGCTCTTCCTGGTGTTGAGTCTGTGGTGGAGCCTCTATTGACAAAATAACTGGTGGTGGAGACCTTCTGGGTTGGGGTGTTGCCTGGCTAACAGTATTCATGTCATCCAACCCAACAGTATCATTGTCGAAAGCCTCCGGACTTGGTACGTCCCATTCACGTGCCTCGGATATAGGACTCGGCATGTTTGGAATGATCCTGCTTCGATTGCAACCAAATCCACTCTCGCTTGTGTTTGCTGTTGGAGTGGATCCAACCCGTGGAGAAGACGCGCCATCCGCTTTTTTATCCTGAAATGCCTCCGGACTAATCTCAAGTACAAGATTCAACTTCGTCCGGTTCGGTTCGTTCTTCCTCAAGTACAAATAACATCGCAAACTTTCGTCGTCGTCTATGGTTGGCGGTACGAGCCCGTCAGCTTCATGCTTGACGTTGATTGAATGCGTTGCAGGGGTCACGTTCAACCGAGCATACAATGTTTGCATCAAACTTTGGTAATTCAATTTGGTAGGAAGTAAAAGCGTAAGAGTACCACCCTCTTGATATACGCCCGGTTTTACCCATTTCCCGCTATGCTTAGCATATAAACATATTTCCGCCATACCTGTATACGTTCACTCAGTATTAGAAATGAGTATTAAAAGACGGTTATTAACATGGAAAAACATCCAGTTCGTGACACTAGTGTCACGAAGTGAATCCAGTTCGTGACACTAGTGTCACGAAGTGAATCCAGTTCGTGACACTAGTGTCACGAAGTGAATCCAGTTCGTGACACCTGGAAAATTTCAACACTGAAATTCCAAACACCATTTTTGGCGAAGTAAAAACTCAAAAAAGCTTTGGAACACGTTCAAACTGAACGAAATCACTAAAATAGCTCTTAGTTGTTAGAAGAACAAGCTACTTACCCAGATTTGACGCCAAGATTTGACGGTCACCGGAGAAGACACTCGACCCAAATCTGACGACGGTGACCGGAGAAGACTTGGACCCACGCTGAAGAGGGTGAGCGATTGAAGAGTGAGCGTGAATGAGAGAGATGCTTGGAGGGAAATGAAGATCTGAGTCAGCGTGAATGAGAGAGCTGCTTTGGAGCGTGAATGAGGGTTTTTTTTTTCAGAGACCGTGAAAGAGAGAGTGAAGATGAGAGAGTGAGCGCAAGAAGGAAGATCTGAGGGGAGGGTAATTGAGGAAATTTTTATTTCTCTTTCCTAGTCAAAGTAACATATGTGTCAAAATATTGGTTTTGGGCTAAATATGGTAAGTGACAACAAGATGGTATTATTGCTGTCAAAACCCCATTATAATTCTGAAGACATGTCTGCTCTCTTGATCTTGTATTATGAATATTTATGATGTATCCACTTTTTTTTTTCCTTTGTGGTGCAAATGTGCAATTCAACATGGTATTATTTGAACGTGGCAATAAAGTCATAAAAAATTTCGTACAAAATGCTATAAAGTGACGATATATTGTAATCTTGCGTTACAAAAATGTATACGTTGCAGAGATCATGCCACTTTGTAGTATTTTATAAAAAAATGGTGAATTCGTTGAGATATTTGTTAATAATTATCCCATCTTATAAAGATTAAAATGATAGCCAAACTATCAACTTATTTTAAAATAATAGCCAACATTCACATGAATTCTCAAAAATACCCATTTCCCCCCAAATTCACTTATGATTCCTCATATCTCTCACGCTTCATCTTCTTGAACCGTCATTTCTACTCCATTGATTCCTTCGTCACTCTCACCATCGTCTTCAAGATCCGATGCGCCCATTCCACCCCTCGACGTCGCCGAGCTCCTCTGCCACGCCCGCAACGCCGATATCGACCCTCACCTAATCTTCGCCCCAACCCATGGAGCTTCCGACTTTTCTCTCTCGTCCTGGGACCCACCGCTCCGCAGTCTGGTCAACCACTCGGTGCGAACAATTCTTTCCATCGCCGCGGAGGATCGGAGCCCCGACGAGGAGCTCTCCGTCACGGCTCTGATTTTTGGAAACTCCGACCGAGGCAGTGTTCTTGATGTCCACATCCACGCCGGAGTCTATAAGCCGCTCGCGTTTGGCGTCCGAGAAAATAGAGCGAATTTGGCAGTGGTCGGTCATCCCAGAGAAGCCGCTGAGGCAAAGTATTCGGTTTTGGGCGAGGTCTGAACTGAGTCTAGGGCTTGCGTTTATCAATACCTAAATGTGATTCTGGTTTGTTTGTTCTCGAGGGTGGTGGGGGCGATTTTGGACAGGATGTTGCCGCGGGCGACGAAGGCGGCGGTGAAGGCGTTGGTAAAGGCATACCGGTGGGGGAGGAACCGGGCGAAGGCGGCAGAAGCGGGGGCGACGCACGCGGCGATGGAGGTGTCATTTCAGATTCTAGGATGTTTTGTTTCGACAGTTAACCCGATTAACTGTCACGGTTAATCTGATCAACTGTGATGAACCTCATCCGAATACGATTTCGAACACAGGCGAGTCTCGCGGTTGCGTCGATCCGGCCGTTCGAATGTCGCAAGTCGAGTTCGCATATTAACTATGACAATTAATCGGATTAATTGTGAAGGTTATTCCGATTAAGAGTGGCAATCCTCCTCCGAAAACGACCGTTTGAAGGTCACAAGTCCAGTCTTGAAATCGTCGGAAGAAGCTGAGATTTGAGAACTTTGTCGCCGAAGGTCAAGACCTCGTTTTCGACGTAGACGAGTGAGACTTCGCTGGAGAATGGAGCAACGTTGGAGGCGATCCAGTTAACGGCGGCGTTCGGATTGAAAGCTAGGGTTAAGATTTCGCCGTTTGAAATTTTGATTAAATCTCGGATTCCGGAGACGGCAAAGATGACAGTTAATAAAATTTATTGCTGTTCTTGTTACGGTTAATAAGATTTACTATTGTTCTTATTATGGGTAATGAGATTTACTATTTTTCTTGTTACCGTTAATATTATTTACTCTGACAGTTAATAATAACAACCCTTAAAGGTACTATTGGAATGTTATTATAAAAAATTGATTACTTTTCTAAATATGTTAATAATTGAGCTATAATTTTAAAATACGTGAGCTGTTTGGGCTAGATACTTAGCCCGTCCATATTTGTTTGCATTTTAAAGTATTATTTTTAACTAAAAAAGATAGAAACTCATATAGAAAAATACTTACCATATTTTTCTTATTTGCGGTTCTTGAATTTATTTTATTTTGACATATTGACTGTTCGTCTGTTCCTATTCTCTTTTTTATGAAATGAGATATGATCATTAGCTACGGCAATAACCATAAATAATAATGATGATAACTATGATAATAATGAGGAACATATGCTTATGTTTTCTTTTATATAGGTCTTCCTCTATGCCACTCTAATCGAAATAATACGTACGTCATCACTTATTTATAGTATTATTATATTTTTTCAGCTTAAATGTATTAAAAATAATATGTTTTATTTATATGGGAGGGAGGGACACGGAGGAACACAAAAAATGAATGCATGGATGGACACCTAGTTTTTCTTAGCAAGGAAAATTTGAAGTTTCAGTGAATGCAAATGCAATTTATATATATGGAATTGGAATTGGAATTGGCCAACTTTTTTGGGAGTGTTAATAATTTATTCGTGCATGCAAGCAAGAAAGAACACTACACTAATTTTACATTTATGGTTGATATCATAGTAATTCCTAAAATCACTTGGCATCACTTATATGCAGATCTCATATATATGTAAAAAGGGAATAAAAACATTGCATCGAATAAGAAACTCATATAACATTAGCAATATATATCGATTCAATAATTGGTTAAACAATGGACCACATTTAGAAAGAAAAAAAAATGGGTATAATCATATACATAAATAAACATAATTTATTTCCAGAAAATCAGCAAAATAACTGGGGAGAACTATTTATGTTACAATAATTGACATATATAGTTCTCTTTTTATAATTATAATTTTGGGTCACCCATCCAAAAAAAGACAACAACAAAATGGCCGCGTATGCTCGGGAGGAAGTGGTCACTAGCTAGTTCGAATTGATACATCTTAGCTAGTTAGATGTTAAACAAATGTACGTTACAAAAGTATTAATAATGCAGCTAAGAGAATATGTGGTTGAACTGAAAGATAGTCAAATAAGTGTGTATCACTTTGTTTCTTTTTTAAGTGTGGATCTTTGTTTACATATAAATGGCTTATTGATTTAAAAATTATACTGTGCGAAAGATTAGAAATGTTTGTCTTTATTTTAGCAAGACTTTATTATAAGCTTTTGTTTTATGGGGCCTTAGGCAAATGGCCTAAGTGTGCTTTACCATTGGCTTGGCCCGGTGGCTGTCTCTTTGGGTGTGTGTAACAAAGTGAACGAGCATCTAATCAATAAAAACTAGACCATACAATGATATAAATTACAAATATCTTCTCCATTAATTTTGTTCTTGTGTTTTGAAGATATTCACCTATAACTTTTCAATCCGCCCCGAGACAGATCTACACGCAGATAAAGATTTCGTCGGTCCGCAATGCTCACGTTTATAATCAAGGTTAATTATTTAGTTTGACATATTAGACACCAGAAGACGAATTACATGATTTCCATTATGTCTAGGGATGACGTCAACCTTTTCAAGTGCATGTGTTTTTTCGGTAATATATTACCAAAAGATGCTTCATAATTGATCGCATACATACACAGCGAATTACAAAATCCTCACGTTCATAAGCATATCATATAAGACCACTAAACCACCAAAGAAGCAGCACGGCGACATTGTAGCTCTTTTTTTCCCACTTGCTGAAAGATGTACATTGTGGTACAGATTATATCATGACATTTTTTACGGATCACGTGAAACAGCGTTAGAATTTCAAACTAGTTAACGAGCAACGTTTGGTAAAATATCCAAAAATTATGATATGACACTTCAACTTATTTGTTTATTAAAAATTTATTGCCACTAATTATTCCACTGACTATTTTTAAGATTCTAATTCAAGTTTCATCTTATTAAAAAAAATTACTAGCCCACAATAAATTAAATTACCATTTAGTTAATTTAATTTACCGTGGACTGATAGACTATTTTTTGATAAAATAAAATTTAAACTACTTTTTAAAAAGATGATAGACTATTAACCCATTGGTCTAATTACCCACTTTTTTATTTCAAGTTTAGTCCTGATTAATATTCTCTATTATTTAATTTTTAAAACAAAATCATAGTCTTAATTAATATTTCGAATTGGAAACTTATCCCTCCCCTCTCCACATTTTAGCAAACACATTATGTAATTAAATTATTCCAGATGTACTCTCTCTCTCTCTCTCTCTCTCTCTCTCTCTCTCTCTCTCTATCGACGATTCCATGCTTCGGAAGCCGATGATGCTAGAAATTTCAGAAGCTTACGGACCTCAAGCTTGCCGCCATCGAAGAAGTGATAGGGATCGATAACTTGCCAGAGTTGTTTTGTACTTTTTAGGGTTTAAATTTCTAGGGTTTGAACAAATTGAAGTTTTGTTCTCTAAGCATTAGGCATAATTCGAGGGAGAGGATGAGACCCTGAAGCTCACTGTTATTGTCTTCGTAATCAAGGTAAAGAAATCCTCTCTGTTTGAATTGGATTAAATATTCTAGATTTACATATTGGTGTATTGATTTGATGATTGTTGAATTTTCGGAAATTGGTCTTCAAATATATGTTCTCGAGTTTAGAGTTCAAATTGATATTACGTTGTCGCTGAAATCTCTTTTTTTATAAAAAAAAAATACTTGTCATTTGTTTATTTTTGTTGATTTGACACATAAATTTGAATCCGAGATCTCTTTATTTTTTGTAATTTATCATTTATTTATTTTGGTTAGTTTGACACATAATATATGCTATTTACTGAAATTAACCATTATTTACTAAAATTTACGGACATATAGCATTACTATCAGCTGATTTCTGGTCTGGTTCATCAATTGTGTTTTCATATCGAGGATTTATGTGGGGTATTTTTCATGTGGTCGCGATAATGTGGTCTTATGAGAGAGAGATAAGAAGGGTCATTAAATGTTGGGTCCATTAGGTATATAGCCATATTTACACTTTCACATTGCTATATATCCAACATTTCGTAAATATCAGGTAAATGGCAACGTCCATGTATTTACACGCATAAATTGACGTAAATACCCCACCATTTTATTTCAATGAAAGGGAATACCTAGAATGTCACGTCATGTTTGTGGTCATTTATTTAGTATTTATGAAAAAGTGGCTATATAGCAATGTGAAAGTGTAAATATAGCTAGTTACCTAATTATTTGTTAAATGGCTATGATCAACACGTTAATGACTCATTTTTGTTATTTAAATTCTAAAATGTTTAATTAAGAGTATTTTGGATTTTTGATTCTCATTAATTTATGTTAATGACTATGTTGCAAAATTAACAAAATCTTACATATTTAGTTAAATTTAAATTTTCTATTGACTACTCAATTATAGACCCTTATATTAAAATATGTCTGCTTCCCATATAGTAAAGAAGGCACTGAATAGGGAACTGGATATGTGTAATAAGGTCATTCGTACAAAAATTATTTATTTTCCAAATGGATTTGTTTTTCAGGAGTACGTACTCTTAAAATCATTAATAGTATCCAGAGGAAAGAAAAAAAAAAAAAAAAAAAAAATTAACATAGGGCTAGCTCAGTAAGATAAATCTTAACAAAAATGAGCATTTTTCCAATTTGAGCTCAAGGCAGCGAGAACCCATATATATATATATATATATATATATATATATATATATATATATGTACATTATATCTGTCAGTTACGTACATGCATGATCGTCCCACCATTTGTCTATATGTACATGACACATGGGAAAAGATTTTCAAGAATACCATTATAAAATGTCACTAAAAACAAAACATTGTTTTGGTTTGATCCTATAAGATTCTACCTTGGTAGCAAGGGCCGAATATATGGAGCGTAGAATCTATATCTTTATACCAGAGTGGGTTCTACTAAATTTTCGTATAAATGTGTAGCGAGTAATTAGAAAATCAAACCGTTATGCTGTCACTTAAAAATGCCCACTGAAGTATGAGTGAGTGCCTTGTTGCTTGATCTTTGTTACCTCTTCCAACCACCAAACAGAAAGAAAGAAAGAAAGAAAAAGAGGTAGAGACTGATCTCAGTTTCAACATTGATGCAAATTCACACAAACCCTAGGTTTTTCAACAATCATAAACGCAAGTCATTAAACCATTCATTGAGAACATATATGCATTATTGCAATGTAGTACAGTGCTAACTAAAAACTATATATATATATATATATAAAGAGAAAAATAAAATTAACAAAAACTGGTATAAAACAACACCAAGCAACAAAGAAACTCTTAAGGTTTTTCGTGCTTGTGCCAACACAACAAAATCACAATGCACTTTCGAAAGATGTAAAACTTTGACCTTTGTTCCTTTACTGCGTTAGAGCATTTTTTCTTCAAACTTGAGCTTTCTCTTCTCGGTTCTTGCTTTGATATTTGTGCTTCAAAACGACGCTGTCTTCGACCCATCACCTACGTCGCTCTCTCTCTCTCTCTCTCTCTCTCTCTCTCTCTCTCTCTCTCTCTCTCTCTCTCAATGCGATATAAAACTAATTCATTGGCTTGCTAATAATAACAAGCCACTAAACGAGGAGAGAGAAAGACAAAGCGGAAAGAGGACTTTGTTTGTGCTTTTGCTCCGATATTTCTGTTAATAATAGAACGTACTCTCCTTATGTCTTTTATTTTATGAAAAATTGTACAAAATTCTCATTTGAATCTTATTGATTAGTAAAATAACTAAATTTTCAAGTTTTTTTTTTAAATCCAAGATTAAAATTTTTTACAATTATTATAAACAATTTATCACTTAAAAAAATTTAATTTTTGGGTCAAAACATTTTAAAATCAAATTACTGTACATTTTAACTATTTCACTAAATTAAGATAAACATTGATTATTTTGCAAATTCATAACTTTAAATTAGTTATTTAACTACATCACTTTTTATTTTATTGACGTATTACTATTTTATTTTCTCACCACGCTAAAGTCCAGTGTTTCAAAAGCGGTGCGTTTAGCTGGTTATATTTTGTTATTATTGTACTATGCAGTATTTTATTTCTCGATGACATGATTAGAATATTATCACCGTTCGATCAAACACACTTTAGGAGAGGAGAAGAGTAAGTGGTTCAGAATTAGAGTCGTTTCCTGAGTAAATGTGCAAAAGCCGGCCACGATGCATGGGAGCAAGACTATCCACGTACTTATGTCGAATTGAAGATTCTTTTTTTTTTTTTTTTCTGCGGTTAAAAATAAATCATGTTATATGGGTGTGAGCCGCGTGACGTTTAGTACAGTTACTTGATAGCTAGCGATATTTTTTTTTTTTTTGTTTCCATCACTTCATGGATTAAAGTCCATTGGAGGACCATATTAAAGAATTTATATGCAAACTATATAATAAAATAAAAGTGTAATTTTCGTTTACAAGCAAAAAAAAAAAAATCATCACATTTAAGAAATAATATACCCTATTTTCCAACGTCAACGTTTTCATCATCGTCCCTCCCAAATTAACTTCATGTTTGAAGAACGCTTGTAGCTAGCTTCACCGGCACCGTTACAATTTAAGTATGGATGTTATTATCTTTTTCTTTTTCTTCTTCTTTCGTAATGGTGTTAGATAAGGGAATTAAATCAATTAATCATAATATCCATAACTAACCATTACAAATGTTAAGTGACCATAGTGCTCTAAATAGTCCCCTTCAAACTCATGAGTGAGAAGTAATCTTAGGATACCTCAAAGGACTTAATTTCAACCATGAGTTTGGACCCAAAATAGACGACGTTGAGCTGGAAATAGGTTCGGCAAGGACATCAACCACCTAATTAGAAGTGGGTACATGCTTACTTGAATGGGACATTGAGCCACCTGATCTCTCGAACGAGTCAAAGGTTCATTCCAGCATGCTGTGTACGAGCATGGAGAACTGGATTTACAGAAAGCTGATTTGGACTAGAGTTTGTCACACCAAACCTTTAGGACTGCATGATTTTAAGTACCACCAAGTTCAGTCAAGAGAGTTGAGCTAAGAGATCTTAGAAAAAAAACAATTGCAATTCTACAAAATGTTGCCTAAGTTGAAGAACAAGAGATAGTATGTTGTTTTTTTGGAACCTTTATAAACAAGAGATTAGATACATCCCAAAAAACAGTGATAAAAAGTTGACTATTTTGAGTTATAGATTGACCGGGTAATAAATCTGCAATAAAACTTCTAAGTCAACCAATTAATCTCTTAATTATGGAAATTGAGACTTGTGAGTTGTTTCTGATCTAGAATTCTAGTTATGTCTTATAAAAATTGAAGAATAGCGTCATAAATAAAGAAAGTACAAAAGATCCTTTTGCCGTATTTTCCTTAATTATCAAAGTTTAGGGTATACTACTAATTATCCCAATCTTGAAGTGAATAATATGAATGGTCGTGCTCTTTGATGCCTTTATGAGTGATTCCTAATTATACAGAAATTGGGAACATGATATATTGACGGGTATTAAACACAAAAGCACTGGTAATTAAGTAATTAAGAATATGAATCGTTGACTAAGTTATTGCAATGTTCTAGCTTCAACTTGTTAAAGTATCTTTAGCTTATTCACAAACATATATGGATTGAAGATATGGATAGAGTCAATAATACTCGCGAATGATAGTTGTATTCACAAACATAGGGGACATATGCTTTGATAACATGTAAACATCATCTACAGAAGTCAAATGTGGTGATCTCGTAAAAAATAGGGAAATAATGGAAAGCACTTGGTTACGTTATTTTCAAAACTTTTTTTTTTCTTATTCTCATTTATATTATGAGAATACCTCATTCTATGAGGTGCATTTCTTATTTAAAGACTTAGTTAGGTTCTGTTTAGTTTTCCATATTATGCCTCTTGAGTCTTGACCAAGGATAGATACCGTTACCAATGTGTTGCTGGTATTATCTGGTATACCAATGGATTACCGTGGTGTCCATAAAAAAAATTACTGATAAAATTACCGTTTCCGTCATGATAAACTGTCAAATACCGGATTAACCAAGAACAAATATTTATGAAAATTTATACATAACGCAATTTACCGTTATATAAGTCCACAGTTACTAAAAAAATGTCGAAAAATATAATCGACACTATTTTAGTCAAAAATATCAAAATTGTTACTAGTTGAGACTATTTCCCAACAAGATAATCTCAATGTGGTAAGCAAAGGGTTATTTGAAAGAAACTATACAAAATACGCAAAAATAAAAGTGAATCTCCATTCGGTAGGACTTGCATGTTAGGAATCAGTGAAGCCATATCCCAAACCTTAAAATTCAAGAAAGAAATAACATGACACTTGCATTACCCCGTCTACGATTATGAACTGCAGTCCCTATTAAAAAACATGGAACGTCAAGGCTAAATTAGAATAATAACCTGTAAAAATGAGTCGAAGCTGACAAGATAAGCAGAACAACAATTTCCTTAAATTATTTATGCAAATCTCCAGTCACTGGCCTTCAAAATTAACGAAATAATCACAAAGAATGAATGAACTTGGGGAAAAAAAAAAAAAAAAAAAAAGGTGGCAGAAAATTGAATAACTTGTCAACACAAAAACAAAATAATGCAACATGAACCCTTAACCGTAAACTAAATTTATTTCCTCGAATCTCCAATCACTGACCTTTAAAAACAAAGGAATATTCGTAAAGAATGAATAAACAAGGGAGAAAAAAAAGTGGCAGAAAATTGAATAAGTAGTCAACAAACAAAGGAAAATACACACACACACTTGACTCATTTCTACACGCGCTAATTCCAACTCCCAAGCAGTATCACCCGCACACGCTCTAACACACACGCGCTCTAATACACATACACGCTCTATTCCTATTTTTTAAATCTTTTTTCGTCTCTTTTTTCAGTTTTGTTTTATGCAAAACTTACAATTTTTTCCTCCTGTTTCCTTGTACACTCAGCGAGAAAAGCAGCTATGTATTCTTGTACCTGAGCCACAAAATACAGTCAGTGTATACGAGCACCCTATTTCACAATTGGAACTTAAAAAAAAAAAAAGAACTTACCTCAAATTGGTTGACCTTCATAGCAAAAATAAAATAATTGACAACGCACCGCACACTACACTTTTGTTTACTGCTAGAAACTCGAAGAAAACCTGGAAAAGAAACAACATACTTCATGCAACACGATCAATTTCGGACTACGCACCTGGAGTGAGATTACATGACCAAGATGAAGCTGGCCCCACCATTCACGTGTACCAGGTTCTTTGTCCAACTTCCTTCTCTCTACATACCCACACAAAAAAAAAAAAAAAAAAAATCAAATCAAATCAAATAGGAGTATTTAAAAAATTATTTCAAACTTCTGTACGATTGGTTAGGTCATTCCTCACCATAAAGAGAAGAGCAAACACGCTTCTCAGAAGCAATAATTCTCCGGGCTACTCCCGAAACCTGCAAAAATCAATACACATGAATGCAATGAATTAGAAGTCAAAGGGGTTGTTTAAGGCGACGGAAGACCCGCACCTTATAAATCCACGAAGATGATCGAGAAAGTCCCATTCGTACAGACGATCGATGGCTGCTCTGCAGTTGACAGTTGAAAGCTTCTCTGCCATTCTTTTCTTTTCTTTTTTCATTTTTCTTTTCTTTTTTCTTTTTTTTTTCTTTTTTTTTTCTTGATTATGGGTTGATTCTCAACCAAACAGACAAAATTTGAGAGAGAGAGAGAGAGAGAGACTTGCGTATGCGTTCGTGTCAAATCAGCTCGACCACGTGGCGACGACTTTTCCGAAGAGCATTTCTTCATTGTCGGCACTGAGGCGGTGAAAGGGAAGGTTTCACTCTGATCTCTTCTTCTTCTTCTCTCTACTGTTCTTCATTGCACTCTCTATTGTGTAGGTTTTTGCCTGGTGCCCGTCTGCTTGTACGTAGAGACGGCACAATTGAAGCCATCGAGAACTTCGTTGAGAATCAGAAAAATCGCTTGGTTGTAGATGGACATTACTTACCATAAGTGAGAAGATGGACGAACACTTCTAGACGCGGATTGCAAGAAAAGCTCCATTCCTGTTTGTTGAATCAAGGTTACATGCCAGCAACACGGAATAAGCAGAGAGCAAGAGAAATAAAATAAATGGAATAAACTAGTACTTGTTTACCTGAAATGAAGAGGAGCACAATCATTAAATGTAAAAAAATACAATATCTAACCTGGTACATTATATTCGTTAGAATTTAACACCAACTAGCAGTACAATGGAACGAATTTGGAAGCCTGCAGAATACTTGTTCCTACAAAACAAAATACTGTCAGCAAAAACGTTAGTAAGTTAGCGGGTTAGTATGTTTATAGTTAGTAAAATAAGTATGGTAAAAGTTAGTAAAGCTAGTAGTCAGTAGTTAGTAATCCTCGTCCTCGAGCTTGGCCCCCCACTCCTTCCCGAGCCTGGCCTCACCTAGGTTCGGTCCCACCCACCCGTTTCCCGAGCCTGCAAATATTCACCTAAAGTTCCTCAAATAATGAAGTAACCAAAGTCTAAAGGCAGACAAAGAAGAAGCATTTACACAAACCTCAAAGAAGGAGTAATGAACACGGCCTTGTCCTGCTCCAAAACATACCTCACTGTGGTTCCTGCAACATTACAACTTGTTATTCCAGCGTCACTAGACCCACATCATGCTTGCTTAACAACATTACGATTTGTTATTCCAGCATCCCTAGACTCAAAGAAGGCAGTCTTTTCTTTTTTTCTATTCTTTCTTTTCTTTTCTTTTTTCGTTTTTTCTTGATCATGGGTTGACCATCATTGGGTAAAACGGTAGTTGAGGGTGTAATTCAGAAACAGAGGCAAGCACTCATGGAACTTGTGTGCTTCAGGGCCAACAACACCAAATTCTCAACCAAACATCAGTTCCAAATTCTCAACCAAACACAAAATTTGAGAGAGAACGAGAGAGAGGGCGAGACTTACATATGACGTTTGTGTCAAATTAGTGGATAGAGATGAAGCTCGTAAAAAGATAGAGAATTGACAGTTGTCATGGGAATAATAACTCACTCACTTCTTATCACCCACACACGCTATAACACACACACACACGCGCGCTAGTCCTTCTAAATCTCTTTCAAACACACATTCTAACTCACTTTTACACACGCTCTAATTCTAACTCCCATGCACTATCACCCACACACGCTTTAACACACACTCTTAACACACACACATGCTCTAATCCTACTAAATCTCTTTCACACGCACACGCTCTAACTCATCTTTACACACGCTCTAATTCTAATTCCCAAGTACTATCAATCCGTATTTGGTCCGACAGATCGGGACCCATATTCGGTTCCCTCAGCCTTTACTCTCAAGTTTCACGTAGGGGGGATGGCTTCTGCATTGGCTGAAACAATAATCAAGGAAAGTTAACTCACTAGTTTGCAAAGTAAATCCACTTTAAAGTAACATACCTAAGGAATTTACATGCAAATACACTAACATTGTATGCAGGCATGCTGTTCCATAATTGAAACTACACCAAAATAAATAATAACAAAAACAAGAACTTACCTCAACTTGGTTATCTACAAGAAACTTATCAACAGTACTCCGCATTTGTCGACTTCAAAAGTAGCCAAAGTCTTCGCTGATCGACAACAACGAGGCAGTGGACGGAATATGGACTCATCTCTAGTATTTTAGTTCACTAATTAATCCTTACTCTAGTCCCACATCGTAGTTCACACTCCCGAATCTGTAAACTCTACAAAGATCAAATTTCAGAAGCCCATTAATTGAATTATCAACACAAAATTAAAATTGATATGACATCATTAAAAGGATAGAGATAAGAACAATGTACCTTGGCGTTGGAGTGTCCATACTCTCAAATTGCTTAGGGGAGTGGCGCAAAAAGCGTTTTCTTTTTTTTGTCTTTTTCCTTTGTTAGCTTCTCTTTTCTTTTTCTTTTTCCTTTTTTTTTAATCTCTTTTTCATCTATTTTTTCAGTTTTCTTTTATGCAAAACTTGCATTTTTTTTCCTCCTGTTTCCTTATACACTCGGCGAGAACAGCAGCAATGTATTCGTTTTTTTTTTTTTTTAATTCTTCTTCTTTTCCTTTTCTTTTCTTTTTTCTTTTTTTTCTTTTCTTTTCTTTTTTTCGTTTTTTTTCTGGATCATGGTTTGACCATCATGGGTTTCCCGGTAGTTAAGGGTGTATTCAGAAAAAGTGGCAAGCACTCGTGGGACTTGTGTGGTTCAGGGCCTACAACACCAAAATAATACAAAGATCGGTTCCAAATTCTCAACCAAACAGACAAAATTCGAGAGAGAGAGGCTGAGACTTACATATGACGTTCGTGTCAAATCAGCTGACGACCACGTGGCAACGACTTCTCCGAAGAGCATTTCTTCATTGTCGGCACTGAGGCGATGAAACGGAGGGTTTCACTCTGATCTCTTCTTCGTCTTCTCTCTACTTTTTTTCATTCGACTCTCTATGGTGTAGGTTTCTGTCTGCTGCCCGTCTGCTTGTACGTAGAGACGGCACAATTGAAGCCATCGAGAACTTCGTTGAGAATCAGAGCAATCGCTTGGTTGTAGATGGACATTTGATGTACTTTCGTGCAGAAAACCTTATAAACAAGACATATAAATGTTAATAATTTATTTTCATACATACATTTATCAATATGAACAATGAATTATATGCCGGTTTTTTTCTTTTCTGTGATTCACTCCAGTGAGACAACTTGTCACTATCAATATTAGACCCTCAAACATATACTCAACAGTACCCCAGATTTACCAATTTTTTGTAGGTGAAAGAATGAAGGTGTGCCTGTATTAGATCCCCATAAACAAAGCATAGTCCAAAGATAAAGACATGATGACTAAAGAGCTACAGAATTCAGTATCTGGTCCATGAAACTCAAGAGTACTCACCCGTATATAAAAGATCCTTGTTTGCTAGTTTGAATCACTGGTCGAGATAAATAATGGACAAAACCTCTTGTAGATGAGTTTCCCAGAACACCCTCCACTTCAACAGTTCAAGCGTAGCCTGGCCTAGGTAGACAAGCCTTGGTTTCACCTTCATAACAAAAAAAAAAAACAATTGATAATGCATCGCACACTACACTTTTGTTTGCTACTAGAAACTCGGAGAAAATTTGGAAAAGAAACAATGTATTGCATGCAACACGATCAATTTCGGATTACGCACCTGGAGTGAGATTACATGACCAAGATGAAGCTGGCCCCACCATATACGTGAACCAGGTGCCCCCACCATCCACAACCAGGTTCTGGTCAATCTGTTGTAAATAATAAAATCAAATACGGAATATATAATAAAATGATTTCAAACTGTTGTATGATTGGTTAGGTTATTCCTCACCATAAAGAGAAGAGTAAACAAGCTTCTCAGAAGCCATAATTCTCCGGGCCACTCTTGAAACCTACAAAAATCAATAAACATGAATGCAATGAATTAGAAGTCAAAGGGGTTGTTTAAGGCGATGGAAGACCCGTACCTTATGAATCCCCGAAGAGAGTCGAGAGGCCCCATTAGTACAGACGACTGATGGCCGCTTCGCAGTCAACAGTTGAAAGCTTCTCTGCCATTGTTCTCGAGCTGCATGCAAATGGATGAAAAAGGGTCATGAATGCAAAAACATGTACACAAGTGTTGCTACTTTGCAATTAAAATCCAATTCAAAATAACACTTAAATAACATACCTTTGGTTCCCAAAACTCGCATACACAACCCTTCGGGCTTCTCAAATCCAACAATTTTAGCCAATTGAGGATTTGGGTCATCATTTTCAGTTCCTCGCAGGGATTTGAACAGTGTTGTCACGTGTGCTTTTTCCTTTTCTTTTTTTTTCTTTTCGTTTCTTTTATCGTTTTTCTATTCTTTTTTTTCACTTTTTTTCTTCATATTTTTCTTTTCTTTCAATTTTTTCTTTTCTTTTTTCGTGTTTTTTTTTCCTTTCTTTTGAAGATTATCAGCTTCGTAAGCTTCATCACCAAATTATTGAGCTAGATCTTCGCCCCCACCCCTATAGGCCTCCTAAAAAAGACGTTGCATGTTCCCATACCTACACCATAAAATAGAGTCGCATTGTATATTACCACAATTGGAACTACACCAACCAAAAAAAAAAAACAGGAACTTACCTCAACTTGGTAGTCTACAAGAAGCTTTTCAAAAGTACTCCAGATTTGTTGTTTTATGTACTCTACAGAATGAAAGCGTGACCGTAATAGAGCCCGTGAGTAAGCAAATTAAGCATAGTCAATAGATAAAGCCATGATAAATAAAACTAGGGAATTCAGTGTCTAGTCAAGGAATCACAGAGTACTCACCTTGGTATAAAAGTTCGAAGGAATGTTAAGGCTGTAGATCTTTTAGGCCAGTTGGACTCATCGGCCGATGAAAGACTAATGGATAAAGCCTTCCAAGAGATAAGTCTCCACACCAGTAGTTCAAAAGCAGTCTTGGGCAAAGTTGACAAGTCAACGGGTACATCCAGCAAATACGATAATCTTGAAGCTAGACTTCAGACAGGAGAAGATAAAATGGAAAAGCTACACCACCATGAAAGAAAAAACGAATGACACGAGACTGATTAATAGGAGATTAAAAAGAGTTGCTAAATATTCCATTACACATTATTATCTTAAAATTTCGTACCGTTACCATCGATTTCACATCATCTTGTGAATTGCCACTCAAATGTCCATTGTGACCAGCACTCCTCTTTGACACGAAACTGTCAGGCTGACTGGTGAGATGAATTTGTGTTCAGTAGGGGAAAAAGAGAGGCTTACAGGTTCTTGCCGTGAACATCGGTGCGGTGAAGAGAATCGATGGATTTGGCAAGAACGTGCTTGTCCCGTTTACTTGGGGGAGAGAGAACATGCTTTAAATTCGTCTAAAGAGTTGATCTTCTTTTTCCTTGGTATGAGATCGCACAACAAAGTTTATCTAAGGCTGTATTATAACAGCAGATTTTAGCTTCCAAGACTGTGTGATTTGCCCATCCATCATATTCCCAACTTCTTGCAAAAAGAGAGAGAGAGAGAGAGAGAGAGAGAGAGAGGTTTGGGGATTATATAATAAAATTGGATCCCAATAAGAAGACATGCGCTTGGACATAACTGAGCCAAGAAAGACCACTGAGATTACCTTGTCAAAGGTGAAGAGGGGATTGATTTGCTTGTTAATCACGTTTTGCAAGGCCATGACTTCTCTCCTCTGCTGAGTGCACAAAATGCCCTTTTGGACATCGGTCATATTCGCTCAGAGGTCTGCAAACAAACAATCATATGTAAATATATATTCCGTGTGTGTGTGTGTTTGAGAGAGAGAGAGAGAGTAACCTGCATCGAAGAAGAACTTGAACGATGACCTCTCTGTCTTTGTCGTTTGATGGGAAATGTGGGGATGTTTCTCCGAGTGTGGCGCGTAGATCACTGTAGATCAGAGATGGCAATGGAGCTATGCTCATTTTTCCTAATTTTACCTTTTCTCTTCTTTTTTTCCTTTTTTCTTTTCTTTTCTTTTTCCTTTTTTGGTTCTTCCTCCAAACACCCTCCTAATTTCACCTTTTCTCTACTTTTTTTTCCTTTTTTTTCTTTTCTTTTCTTTTCTTTTTCCTTTTTTGGTTCTTCCTCCAAACACCTAATTCCTTCTGTCACCCTCAGGAAACACAGGAAGTGTCGACTCATGATCACGGATTAACCCGCATTGGGTCTCACAGTAGGCAAGCACTCATCATTGAAAGAAGAGCAAGCACGCTTATAAGATGGTTAAAACCAGAGTTCTCTGAGCGACTCTCGAAACCTAAAAAATTATATATTAAGGCAATGAATTAGAGTTAAGAGTTGGATGAAAATTAACACGTTAAAATCATACAACCTATAAATTGAAGTAGCTGGATATCTAACCATAAGTTTGTGAGAAAAAGAATAGTTTTTATTAAAAAGAGTTAACTCACTGCACAAGCAATGTCCACCCGACCGGAGCTGCTGCCACAATGCGGTCTTCCAAGCGGACCATCATGATGCTTGCGGGGCAAGTAATCACTCTATTGTTTCTTCTTCTTCTTCTTCTTCTTCTTCTTCTTCTTCTTCTTCTTCTTCTTCTTCTTCCTCTTCTTCTTCTTCTTCTACCCTCTATTGTTTTTCATTTCACTCTGTATTGTACGTAGAGACGGCACAATTGAAGCCATCGAGAACTTCGTTGAGAATCAGGGCAATCGCTTGGTTGTAGATGGACATTTGCTGTACTTTCGTGCAGAAAACCTTATAAACAAGACAAATAAATGTTAATAATTTCGTTTAACACATACATTTACCAATATGAACAATAAATTACATGCCAGTTTTTTTCTTTTCTGTGATTCACTCAAGTGAGAAAACCTGTCACTATCAGTATTAGACCCTCAAAGAACAAAGATAGCACTAAAACTGACATTAAAAATAAAACGAAGATAGGTTTGGGTATACTGAAGTAAAAAGGGAACCCAAAAACAGAGCTTTCCTTTGGGAAAACTGAGTAAAGAAAGGTCGCAGAGATTACCTTGCCAATGGTGATGAGGCAATCGATTTACTTGTTTAACGACCTTTGGAAAGCCATGACTTCTCTCATCTGGTCACTGATCCTTTAGGACTCAAGAGGTCTGCCAAAAGAAATTATTATGTAAATGTATATCAATTGTGTGTGTGTGTGTGTGTGTGTGTGTGTGTGAGAGAGAGAGAGAGAGAGAGAACTAACCTGCATCAAACCAGAAATTGGACATTGACATATCTGTCTTTCTCATTTTTCTTATTTCACTTTTTTCTTCTCTTTTCTTTTTCCTTTATTTTTTTTTCTTTTCAATTTTTCTTTTTTTCTCTTTCTCTTTTTTCTCTTTTTTCCTTCTTTCTTTCTCTCTTTTTTTCTCTCTTTTTTTTTTCCTTTGTTCTCTTTGTTTCTTTTTTTAGCAATACTCTACATTTCCTCCTGTTTTCTCAGATAAACAATTTCTTCTTTCTTAAAGATATACTTCAACTTTTTTAGTCATCAGTTCAAGCGAGAGCGCCATATGTTGCTGCAAAGTCAAAATGAAAAATAAAATAGAAGTCAGACATCAAGTAATTGAATGGAATAAATTAAGAATAGCAGTTCACAAAAAAAATCAAAAGAATACCAATATCTAACTAGTTAAGACCATAGAAACGTCCCCATTTCCTAGGAATTGATATGCAATATTCAAGTTAAAATGACATCAACTCAAAAGTAAGTCGCAGCAAGGAAATCGAATTGATCATTGACCGTGTAACTATATAAATGGAAGCATATCTAACTTTTATGAAGAAGACATATAAAAGTACTGCATGGTTTACCTTCTTTATCTTTTGCAGTGTGATGACACAACAAAGTTTATTGGAGGCTCTATTATAGCAGACGATTCAAGCTTCTAAGACTTCCTGTGATTTTCCCATTCATCGTATTCCAAACTTCCTGGGAGAGAGAGCGAGAGAGAAAGAGAGGTATAATGAGTTGATGTGAGGCATTTCTTGATGGTTGGATGAAATCAGGCAAGCAAGACAAAACACCTTGAAACGAAGAATCTATACGCAAGAGAGTCACTTTCAAGTGCTCTTTCTCATCTCCTGGTAAAAAATAACAATGGATGGGTTATTAACTTGCACGCAATTCATTCCCCACTAACAGTTTCCATAAAAAAATAAAAAAAAAAAAAAAAAAAAAAAAAAAAAAACCAAGACTATTTGAATAAGGTATAAACTGAGATAAATTACCGGGATCATAATGGAGTTTGACATATTCTAATAAGATCATCCAATGCTTAACGAAAATGAAAGTCATTTGCAAAGACGACTTCTTCAATACTTGGGATATGCCAGTTGGGTTGGGTCCAGCTACAGTGAGAAGTTTTTCATCAGTGTAGTCTTTTATGCTGAACCATTCTTCTAACATAGCAGTGTCAGGGTGTCAGGATAAAAACCTACATGACAAGTTGATCGGTCAGCTTGTTCTAATCTACTACGTGTAACAAAAGAGACGACATAAAAAAAAGCTTAACGATACCTACACTGATCAACTGAAGAATAATGAACCAGACTTCATCAAGGGACTGCAGAAGATGATCTCCAGATCCATTAACTCTGTGAATTTCCAAACAATCAATAAGACTTAGAGCCATTGAAACAAAAAGAGTTTACGAGTAACACGTGTACTAAGAGGTGTGAAACAATAACGAATAGATAATCGAAAACCTTCCAAGATGGACAGTTGCAGAAAGGATGGGTTCTTAGAGATGGTCCTTCGTAAGAGCGTAGGACTGCCATAACTAATTGCAGTTGATAACGTTTTCAGTTGGTAATCAATTGCTGTTTCGAGAACTGGAGAAACTGAAGATTTTGCCTGTGATGCAAAGATCAAAGTTTAACCTTTGGTAACAATACACATTTAGCATGGAATCAAATCAATATAACAATGATATTAGAAGAGAACAGACCTTCGGATATCAGATATTCCGCCAAACCCAATTGCTGGTATCACTTTCAAATACTCTGTAATTGCACCAGGAAGAATATGTGTTCTGACAATCTTGGAAACCTTCTTCAAAGCCTGTATGTTAAAGAAGTAAAATACTATTGTGGATAGAATATACAGTGGACAGAATAAACAACATACCTTATATGTCCAAAATGTGACCTGATTAAACAAGGGTCTGGAATAACAACATACCTCGGCGTGGGATTTTCTTTTATGCATCGGAAGACATCTTCAGAGGAGGCAATTCATTGAATATGATTTCTAGTAACGACCAAAGTAAGATGCTAACAACAAGTTCCTATACAAAGTAAGTCTTTCATCAGAAAATTGAAAGGGACTTAAACTGTTATTGAAACATCTCAAATCGATTTCTTATATATCGAACAATATTCAAAGGGATTTAACCTAGGATTTCGCCCTCGGCCGCGACCGGATTCCGTAGCGTAGAACCCTAGCCCCGCGATCCTCTCCACAGAACAAAATGAAAAACCCGACTCAAACTAGCATCACCAAAGTTTGAAGGTTAGAACAAACGATAGAATCTTAAACCAACGGCAAAGATCGTCGGGAAACGATAAGGTGATCGGAGAAGGTACTTACCGGCGAAGGAGGACCACAGCAGAGAGAACGAGAATGTTCCATTTCTCAAATCGCCGCGCTTTCTCGATCGCCGCGCTTTCTACGGTCAAGGATTTCCCTTTTCTCGTTTCTCGATCGCCGCGCTTTCTACGGCCAAGGATTTCCCTCTAGGGTTTCTCTTTTCTCGATCGCCACGCTTTCTACGGTCAAGGATTTCCCTCTAGCGTTTCTCGTTGCTTAGTCTCTCTCTCTCTCTAAAACCCTCTCTCACTCTCCGACTCTCTCTCTCTCCTCTTGTTTTTCATTTGGCGCTACAATGATATGAAACGGCGGAATGGGATTTATCTTTCCTCTTTTGTAGAAAATTTTGAGCTTTCCTTTTTTGTAATGCAAGCTGTCTTTCTCTTTCCTAAGCTGCTTGGTCCTCAAGTTGTCCTAATTTTGAGACACCTGTCCTGTATGATAATAACTTTCCTTTTTTATGTTACTAGTTCAGAGTCACATCGCGCGACTAATATCGTTAAATTAAGTTAATTATAATAATAAATATAATAAACTCATTCAATAATTTTCTTTATCTCTCATTGAATGTTTTTTATACTTTTCTCACTCCGGTTATTAATATTTATCTATTTCAACTTGAAATACATTTTGATAATTTAAATACCTTTTTATAACTTTTGATTTTTATTTCTAAATCCTCACCTAGATTTAAGGGACATATGCAATCAATAGTTTTTTTGTGTAGAATATTCTTCCGTAGACTTATTATGAAACTATATATGTTTCATCTTGAACATAGCGAGAGCAAATAAAAATGTAAGTATGAAATTATTTATGTTTGAAGTATAATATTTTCATAATTCATTTAGCTCGAGTGTCGAATGACTCTCACCCAAAGAGCAGGACATCCTCAATAAAAGAAAATAAATGTCATTAAAAAGTTAAGTAGACATCAATATATAAGTTCCTAAAATTTCAAATGAATAAATCTGACTCGAAAGATAACATAAATTAAAAAGAGCATACGAGTCTCAATTCGGATACATCGACTGAATTTGGGGTTATAACTTCTACGTTCTCTCATTCTACGGTGATTATTTTGTGTATGAGCAAGAATATATTATTGAACCCAAATCGTGATAAGCTCCATTTAAGATTAGCAAGACCAAGGAAAGAGTACATAAATTCAAGCCACCAATAAAACCGAATTAATGAGATTTTAGAGTTCAGGTCACAAGCGAGTCGTGATTAGTAAGAGAGTCCTGATTAATGATTAATGAGATTTGAATTTGACATAGTAAGGGCTTTGATTCTTATCTTTGGAATTATAAATTGCACATAAAAAGTAATAACAGTAGTAGAGTTTGGATAGATTATAATAATTGAATTTCATTATTGTTGATGTTAGAATTACTAATTTCGAACGAAATAAGATTTGAATTTGATATAGTAAAAGCTTCGATTCTTAACTTGGGAACGAATTATAAATTGGAAGTAGAAAAAATAAAATAATAATATATAGAGTTTAAATACTTTACAAATATAAATAAATAAAGGATAATGAAAATGTTGAATTGATAAATAATCATAAGGATGGTGCTCAATGGATTACCAATGTTAATGCTTTTATAATACGATTAATTTGTAAGGCTTTTTCCCGGGGAATTCGATAGCCATTTTCGTGCATACTAGCATGTATTTTATACTATGATGATTAATTTTACAATTACAACGTTCATTTCATAATAATTGATTCATATCCCGTAATGGTCTCATTAACGACGTTCGTTACTTTTACATTGGGTGATTTGTATTGGGAAATTTGCGTCAATGTCACAAATTCGTCGGTTTTTTGCATTTGTGTTACAAAGTTGTCAAAATTGCATTTGTGTCACGTATTTACATTCGTGTCACATGTGCAAATTTCAAATTACTCTCTCTCATCATTTAATCTTTTATTACTTACTCCATGTCTTCTGAATTTTTACAATACCTCATTAAAAATCACTTCATCTTCCTCTAAAACTTTCTAAAATTTTTGCGTGTGACTTATTTGCAATTGGATTGCCAATTTGTGACATAAGATGCAAATATCACATTTGTATTTGAGCTTCCAACTTCGATTTGAGGTGGGCTTGGCCCAATTAACTTTTTTTCCATTGTTAATTTTCATTTTATCATTTAATAGGTCTAACTCTTTATTCGAGGTTCACTATTGGCGTTTAGTTATGAAGACGAAGTCCTATACTAATAGCCAATTCTCTATTAAATAAATATTAGTTAATAATTATTTTTCTCAAACGTCACTATTTTTTTTAAAAAAATTTCATATTTTAATCTTTCAACCGTGTTCATGCACATCTTCTCTACGTGTCATCTAAACAAGTGGCCACGAGATTCCAACTTGGGCAGTTATTAATCTATCATATCTCGAAATATGCAAAAAATTTATTTTCCCGGTCAATTCGCTCTTAGCATAATTTGTAGAATTGCACGATGAACAATTTCTTCACGCTACATTTCTAATTTAACATTGATTTTATAAATGTTACAGCATACATGGAAGATAAAAAATTTATAAATTCACTTAATATCAACATTTTGTTATGAAATTGAATATATAAACCATTATCAAAAGTAATTTATTTTATACAGGAATATATGTATATATATTTTATATATACAATTTATAAAATACGTATATATTTATTTTATAAGAGTTACAATACAATACATGCATGTTATTTTGTTATTTTGTTAATTATACATATTTTATAATTTTTGTTAATTATATTTATTCCCATATGGGTTCTGAATGAGATTCTTTATTTATGTTATTTTGTTAATTATACATATTTTATAATTTTTAAGGTAACGGGTCTAGTACCGGGTACAGAATGACAATTCCGTTACCCGTATCTGGACCCGTTAAAAACATAACGGGTATCACCCGTTAACTCGATAAGATCGGGTATTACTCGATCGATTGAATTGGGTAACAGGTCTGAATGCAGGTAGCAGGTAAAAATACCATCTCTACATAAGATCAAGGCTTACTAACAGAGTCTCAACGATCTTGATTGAACCGCCTAACTTAACCACTAAAAAGCTCTTCAAGTTGTAATTCGAGTGAACCACGAATTGATCCATTGGAGCAAATAACCCGATACGATGCATAGAAAAAAAATATGTTCCAACAGACTAATAGCCTTATCCAAAAAGAAAAATCGAGATTAAAAAATTAATGGAATTTTATGAAGAAAAAAACTGGTTTTAACTCCTAAAAGAGTCATGGGTTAGATACACATAAACTTTTTAGATATATAAAAACATAAATATTAAAGATTTAATTTTCCCTAAATATCAACATGAGACAAAATAATAAATATTTAAATCTCGTAGAGAAAAGATTAGCCAACAAAGGAGATATCATATATTTGTATTCGAAGAGCAAACAAATGAGCTACTAACAGCTTGTTTTGTGCGCTTTATTGTGTCCAGTCTTCAAACTCAATCGGACCGTTTTTAATAACTTAATAAAAGTTTAGACTAGTACGAGCTCCTTCTTCAACCTGGCAAGTAAACGTGTAGGCCACAAAGCAAACATTCTGCTTTATTCTCCATTCTTGACGGATAGGAGCGTGAGGTTTGGGGTAAGAATACTTATCTACTCTGTTCAATTTGAGATCAGCCAAATACCCGAAGAAACGTTTGATGTGACCAACTTTATTGCAGTAATGACACATCCACTTCTTCTGTCTGGAGTGGGTACTAATAACAGGAACAATAGCTACACGCATCATATACTAATAACAGGTCGCACCTAAAGTCGCACCTAAAGGTATCATTGGGTGCGAAAATTGACTTTCAGGTGCGAAAAAAGTCGCACCCAATGTTGTTTTTTGTACTAGTGTATATACACATAATTATTGTGATTGGGCATAACTTCCGAGGATAACCATAGATTGCTAAATTTCTTTTTAGGTTTATAGGCGGCGTAAATACTTAATCTTTTCGATTTGATAAACTTCAATACTTCTATTTTTTTAACGATAAAATTACCTAATGTTATATTTAAGTACCACCGTTACTAGAAGTCTGTTAAAATCACACACGATTACTCGGATGCAAATCTCTCTCTGTGGAAAAATTCATCCAACAACAAATTACCTTTACAATGTTATATAGAAAATTATATTGAACCTAAAAAACTCTTGGATAACCTTAACCCTAATTTAAATTCGATTCGAGCTCGAAATCCGAGCCGGTTCGAATCGAATTTGTCCACAAAAACCAAAAATTCTGATTCTTTGGCCTTGAAATATCATTGAATCCATGAATTTCGCGTCGAGTCAACCCCTATCACCTCTGCTGAGCTCTGGCGAGGACAGCGACGGAGATTTCGCTGCGTGGTACTGCAACATGCAATACGTCATCTTTGTCTTCGTCAAGCTTCGAAGCGACCACAATCGGATCCCTGGACCCACGGCGCTTCTCGCAAAGCTTCTCGTCGTGTCGCATGCCAATTTAGAGGACCGGTGTTCCACATCGAGAAAGGTTCTTTCTTGCTCTTGATTCATGTCGTTTTTCGTCATTATTGTGGTCGTTTTGTGTATTTAAAATCTTTCAATTAGAAGCTCGATCATTTTCTTTCAATTATAAGCTCAATGTCTCATTGCTTTGTTTTTTTTTTTTACCATAAACAAATTCAAATTCGAATATTATATTACTCACAAGATGTCTTAAATTTGTGACGATTGAAAATACATTTACGAAATTGATCAAAGAAGTACGATGTGGGGTGAGACTAGCAGATCATAAATGGTCTCAACGCAGGCACCAGTCGAGATCTCAAAGGGTGTTCAGTGAAATGCCGTAGAAAAATGGGTGAAATGTTTGCATTAGATTTGTTATTGGATAGGCGATGCTGATGATGGCATGCGATTTAAAGAGTAGTTTTTTTTTGTTTTTTTGTTTTTTTTTCCCCGGAAAAACACTGACATGTATTTTGTGTAAGCAAAGAGAGATGGTGAAAAGTATTAAACTTTTTTTTTTTTTTTTTTTTTTTTTTTTTTTTTTTTGTATAAATGATATATTAGGCATTAGGGCATTTTAATAGTTTCGTATGTTTCAATTATCACGTGCCAAACACTTGCGAATTAACTTACGCATTGAGTTTAGAGTACACAAGAAGAGTGTAATTAAACAAAAAATGATATAGCAAAGTGATCGATTTTATATTACGAGGAGTAAGTTGTAACAAAAGATGTAGTTCAATGGGCAAAAAAAATTATCTATATTCAAAGTAAGATTTGAATTTCATATAGCAAAGACTTGAATTCTCATCTATGAATTATGAATTGCAAATAGAAAATAAAAATATTAAGAGTTTTGATGGTCTAGAAATTACATGCACTCAAGACTATTTTGACGAGGATATAATCCAATTAACAAGTTAATTTTATACTTAAAAAGTATATGAAAGATTTCTTAATTTTAATTTTTTTTTTATATTTTCTATTAACAATTAGTAAAAAAGTGATTCTATAAGTGTTAGGAAGAAAAAATATTCATGAACGCATTGTTTCCAGTTCAATTCTTGTAGAAAAAAGACTAGTACAAAAATGACGGCGCAAAAATGTTGATTTTGTGCAGGAGCTCTTTTTTACCTACACTTTTAAAAAAAATTATGTGCTCACTCGTTTTTAGTTTTTATTTTTATTTTTATTTTTTTAAATATTTTTCAAGTAACGATTAGTAAAAAACAAATACAATTCTATAAGTGTTGGACAGAAAAAGTGAAAGCATTGTTTCCAATTTTATTCTAGTGAAACAAAAAGCTATTGAGAAGCATAGTGATCGATTTTATATTACGAGTAAATTGTAACAAAGGTTGCGAATAGAACATACAAATATTAATAGAGTTTTGATGGTGCAGACATTATAATCCAATTAACAAGGTAATTTCTTACTAAAAAAGTTTATTAGAGAGTTATCAATTTCATCAAGTAATGATTAGTAAAAAAACGATTCTATAAGTGTTAGGAAGAAAGAATATTCATGAACGCATTGTTTCCCGTTCAATTCTAGTAGTAACAAGACATCACAAAAAGGTTGATTTTGTGTAGCTGTTGTTTTTTACCTACACTTGCGCATTATATATACATATATATAACACATCAATTACTTAATTAAATACAATTTTAAAAATAAAATAAAACCAATGGCATTTAGTTTGTTATTGGATTGGCGATGCTTATGATGGCATGTGGTTTAAAATAAAATATTCATACACAACACCAAAATAAGAAAAATAAATAAAACCAAAATTAGTTTGTTCAATAATCACATTTCACGGAAAAAGAGAAAGGAAAAGAAAAACCAAGAATAAAAAAGACTTCACATTGTTTCAATTTTAATCTAGTGGAAAAAAGACGACGTAAAAACATATAAAAACGTTGATTTTGTGTAGATGCTCTATTTAACCTGAACTTTTTAAAATTATTTGGTCATTCCAAGGATGCACATAATACATAGATACACACATCAATTACTTGATTAAATACGATTTAAAAAATAAAATCAAACTAATGGCACAACAATTAAAAAGACTTCACACCACCAAAACAAATAGCAAAATATAAAAATTTAAGGCCAAAAATTTGATTACACATAATAGCACCAAACATAAGCTTACCCAACAAGACCAAGATTTCATAAAAAATGATGATGGCATGCGATTTAAAGAGTAGTTTTTTTTCCTGAAAAAATGATGTATTTTGTGAGAGAGAGAGAGAGAGAGAGAGAGAGAGAGAAAGTATTACACCTTATTTTTTGTATAAATGATATATTAGGCATAAAGGCATTTTGACAAATATCACGTGCCAAACACATTTGAAGTTAACTAACGGATTCAATTTAAAGAACACAAGAGAAGTGTAATAACACAAAAATGATATTGTGATGCAAAGTGATCGATTTAATATTACAAAGATTAAGTTGAAACAAAAGTTGTAGTTCAATGGGCAAAATAATCATATCTATTCAAAATAAGATTTGAATTTCATATAGCAAGAACTTGAATTCTCTTACATGAATTGCGTATAGAAAATAAAATATTAATAGAATTTTGATGGTGCACTCATTACATTCACTCAATTATGCGTAACTATTTTATTACAATATAATCCAATTAATAGGTTTATTTCGAATTAAAAGAAGTTTATGAAAGAGTTTCTAATTTTAATTTTTTTTTTATATTTTTTGGTAATGATTAATAAAAAAGCAATTCTATAAGAGTTAGGAAGAAAAAAATATTCATGAACTCATTTATTCTCGAAAAAATGACATGTATTTTATGTCGGAAAGAGAGAGGGATGGGCAAAAAAATCATCTATTCAAAATAAGATTTGAATTTCAAATAGCATAACCTAAATTCTCATCTTTGAATTATGAATTGCGAATAGAAAATAAAAATATTAATATTGTTTTGATGCATACATTATATACTCAATTATGCATACTATTTTTGTGACGTTATAATCCAATTAATAGGTTGATTTCGAATTAAAAAAGTTTATGAAAGAGTTTTTAGTTTTAATTTTATTTATATTTTCTAGTAATGATTTGTAAAAAAACGATTCTATAAGTGCTAGGAAGAAAAAATATTCATGAACTCATTGATTCCATTTTAATTATAGTGGAAAAAAAACGACGTAAAAACAGATAAAAACGTTGATTTTGAGTAGATGCTTTATTTAACCTAAACTTTTTTGAAATTATGTGCTCATTCCAAGGGTGAACATAATATATAGATACACACATCAATTACTTGATTAAATACAATTTAAAAAATCAAATCAAACCAATGGCACAACAATTAAAAAGACTTCACACCACCGAAACAAATAGCAAAAAAATAAAAATTAAGGCCAAAAATTTGATTACACATATAATAGCAACAATCAAGAAATTTCGAACCAAAACAAGTAGGAAAAAAAAACCAAACATAAGCTTACCCACACAATACCAAGATTTCATACAAAAGTACCCCCCCAAAAAAAAAACACCATATCAAAGATTACACAATCAAGATTCACCAAACATTAGCTTACATAACAAGATTTCATACAACTAAAGTACCAAAAAAAAGCACCACATTAAAGACTTACGCAATCAAGATTTCATACACCAAAAACTACATAATGAAAACCACACACAATCAAAACCAAGACCACCATACAAAAAAAAAAAAAAAAAAAAAGATAATCTTACACACAGAGTGAAAATAATCAAGTAAATTTCAAAATTAACCCAAATAGCAAAAATAATAATGATAATAATAGCAACCAAGAATACTTCACACACCAGAACAAGTAGCAAAAGAAAAAAAAAATAGCACACAAGATTTACACGCGGAGCACAACAAATAGAAATCATGCTGGTAAAAAAAATGTACCAAAAATAGAAATACTGAAACAAACACGGAGCACACGGAGAAAAAAGAGTAAAATATAAACAATCCATAAGAATCCACACAAGCTACCAGCACAAGCAGTCCATGAACACTTCACAAAGCCACAAAAACGAACACGATAACAAGAAAATCAACAATCAAAAGGCACAAGATAAGATAAGAGGATTTTCAACAGTACAAAACTAGAACGCACACAAACAATACATTCAATGAGAAGACAAACACAAGACAAAACCGAGAGAGAGAGAGAGAGAGAGAGAGAGAGAGAAGAGAGAGAGAGAGAGAGAGAGGATTTGGGGGTAATGGCAATCGGCGCTAAAACCCTCGAGTACCGAGGCAGTGTCTCCAGTGACCAGAACAGTGACAGACGGCTGTTATCAAAGGAAAGAGACGACCTTTCCATGCATCTGCAGTTATGGCAGCACTCATATTTGAGCTGCCTACATACCCTCTCTCTCTTCTTTTTAGGGGAGAGAGAGAGATAGGGATCAAGCCCTTGTAGTTCGTATATCAACATGGCATGAAAAGTAAAATATGTCAGAAACCAAATGCAAATACAATATAAAATGTCAACAATACATCAATGCATAATCTCAAAGATCCTCAACTCCAATCTCCGACATTAAATTTTTCGGTAGAAATTATTTTTGGGGTATATATAGCTTTATTTGAAAATCAAAGAGGTTGATTATGCTCTCTCAACAGTTTGAAAAAAAAAGATTTAAAATTTGGGCCGGCCGGCACTTTAAATAAAAAAATAGAGTCAGTCAAACAAATAAAGGAGAGGATAACCGATCAATTTTTTTTTTTTTTTTTTTTAATATAAAATGTTATTTCCCTTTTGTAATCAATTTAGGAATTTTGTGAAAGAAGTCAGAGTTGAGAATCCCAAGATTATGCATAGAGGCATTAGTGTAGAAAGCAGTGTACCTAATTCTGTGGTCGTGTTCCTCTCCAACGACCCACCGCCTGACGAGCACCGATCCGTCACGTCCCACCGAAACCACAGTTACTGCTCCTCCAAATTCTAATAGTAATCGTCCACCAGATTCTACAAGAGAAATTTCATTAATTGGGCTTAATAACCCATTAAATATCAAGATTAGACCCTAATGTTTAAAAATATCTAAATATGGACTTTTGTACCGAAAATGGACAAAAATGCCCCTGAGACTATATCAGCTCAGCCTCACTCTCACTCTCACACTCGCTCAAACTCTTTCAAATCCACTCAAATCCACTCAAATCCTCTCTACTTAAGCGGGTTTCAAAAGAATCATGGGTAAGATTACTAACTTAATCATTTTTACAAAGTTTATGAATGTATATGATAGAATGTAGCATAAAAAATCGATCAGATCTGAAAACAAAGTCCAAAATCTGGGTTTAACTTGTTTGTACGATGGTATACGATGAAATTTAAATTTGTGTACGATGAAATTTAGAAAAAAAATTGGATTCTGTACTATTCTGTACGATGGTGTACGATGGTATACGATGTTGTACGATGCCGTACGATGCCGTACGATGCCTCTTTTACAATGTACGATTCTGTACGATGGTATACGATGTTGTACGATGCAGTACGATGTCTATCAGTAAGATGATGTACGATGATGTACGATAGTGTACGATGGTATACGATGTTGTACGATGCAGTACGATTGTGTGCGATATAGATGCTTATTTTGCATAGTTTGACTGTTTTTTTGCAGTTTTTGTCATGATTAACGGCACTTGGGAGAAGGAAGGACACCAATGGGTTTTCACCAATGCAGAATTTCGTGCATTTGTAATTCCGAAAGAGGTAACGTACACGGAGTTAGTAGATTTCTTATACGAGAAGTTCGAGTTAGACAGATTCGCGTTCGACTTAAAACTCGAAGTCCCATACGAAGTCGGTACAATTCCAGTAGGCCCTGCCGTATTGAAGGACAATGGTGATGTTTCGCATTTTATGAAGCACAAATATCGTAATAGATTTCCACTCTGTGTAAGTTTGGTACCGAAACAGATCGAGGTCATTGCACCTATTCCGTATCGAGGATTATGTAAAGGGAAAGATGTGGAAGTTGGAATGGTGTCTCGCAATGAACCGAAGAAGAGACGGAATACTCTTGTTATCGAGGATCGACAAAAAGATCCTATAATTGAAAACAAAGACGGTGGCTGTGACGATGACTTGTTTAACGAGTACAAGGGTGCCGGAAACGGTGACGAAGTATACAGGCGTGATAGAGATTGTAATCACAACAGTGACGAATATGATGGACACAATGGTGATGAATACGAAGATGGCGAAGGTGATGAAAACGAAGGTGGCGAAGGTGATGAAAACGAAGGTTGCGATGGTGATGAAGAGAATAGTGATGGATATGACGGAGATAACAATGGTAGAGGTGAAGAATTTGAAGAATTTGCCAATCCCGAAGAATATGAAGAATTTGTGGAAACGTTTACGGTACCAACGGGTCATTGTGAACCATCGGGTCAATGTCAGCGTGAGCCTCCGATGATCGGATCACCTATCGTTCCTTATTCATGGAAAGCACCCGAGTTCAGCGCCGATGATGTTGTGAAGGAAAACCCGAGTCATTATCCAAGTCATTCTTCTACAGGTAATTTAAGTGGATTCAAATGAGATTCAAGTATAATATGAAACCACATATTGTTTAACTAACCTTTGAAAGTAACAGGTAGCTCAGAAGAAATATATATTGGGCAGCAATTTGAAAACAAGCACGAACTGAAGAAACATATCCACTTGTACGCGTTGAAACATAATTTCGAATTTAGAGTGAAATCTTCTTCGAAAAAGAGATGGTATGTTCTATGCAAAAACGAGAGATGCACATGGAGGTTGAGGGGTGTCGTGCAGTGGTCTGAGATGTGGGAGATTACGTCGTACGAGGGTAAACACTCATGTGGGCGTGTTGTTCGAACAGAGGGCCATCGAGGAGCGGCACCATGGGTCATCGGTCACGTATTTAAAGACAAGTACTCAATTAACTCTATGGCGGAGTATTCGGCGCATAACGTCAGGGAAGAAGTGAAGACAAGATGGGGTGTGAACGTATCGTATTTGAAAGCTTGGAGATCCAGGGAGAAAGCTATTGGGTACGTGCGGGGTACGCCGGAACAATCGTACCAGAAGTTACCGTCTTGGCTGTACATGTTGAAGCAAAAGAATCCTGGGACGTTAACAGACTTTGTGCGAGATGGTGATAAATTCAAGTATGCTTTCTTTTCCATTGGTGCGTGTCGTAGAGGCTTCAAAGCATGTCGGCCGGTCATAGCATTGGACGGTGCATTTCTGAAGACAAAATACGGGGGACAGTTGCTTTGCGCAATTGCAATGGATGCGAATTCACAATTATATCCACTTGCATTCGGAGTTGTAGATAGCGAGTGTCATGCTTCTTGGATTTGGTTTTTGAGAAGATTGCGAGAAGCTATCGGTGAAGACGTACCTAATTTGGCGTTCATATCCGATCGCCACGTTAGCATCATACATGGTGTCGAGGTTGTGTTTCCTGGTATCCCTCACGGAGCATGTTACCATCATTTACAACTGAATGTCCAACACAAGTTCAAGACAGACCATTGTCGCTTTGAACTTTACGATGCGGCTTACGCCTTCAGTAAAACAGCATTCGAAGCTAATTTTAGACAGTTGAGACGTAAGGATGTCGAGATGGCAAAGTATCTTGAAGAAGTTGGTGTCGATCGGTGGGCCAGAGCTTTCTTTCCTGGAAAACGGTAAGAGTCTAGAACTTCTTTTGTACTGAATTTTTTATGTCGTTGATTATATAAATCAAGTATGTTTTATATAGGTACGACCTAATGACGAGCAACAACGCAGAAAGCTTCAACAACAAAACAAGGAATGCGAGGACGTTTCCCATTACGACGTTGCTCGAGTTTATTCGATTCACACTCCAAACTTGGTTTTTTGAACGAGAAGAGATAGCGAACAAGTTGAACACAAAATTGACACCAACGTGGCAAAATGATCTCGCACAGCTAAATAATAAGGCACAGTTCGTCAATGCGTACGGACTTGGTCTATATGAATGTCATGTCAAAGACGTAAGAGGTGATTTCGATGTAGACCTTATGGCGAAGACGTGCACTTGCGGACTACCACAACAATTGAATATCCCGTGCGAGCATTCTATCGCAGCAGCCCAACATCGAAGCGTGGACGTGTACTCGTTATGCAGTGACTTTTATTTGAAGGAGACGTGGATTGAGATGTACAAGGAAGCCATATATCCGGTTGGCAATGAAGATCAATGGGATGTCCCGGATGAGATAAAAAACATGAAAGTTTCGGAACCCGTTGAAAAGAAGCAAGCCGGTCGACCGAAGAAAAGTAAACAAGGAAGAAGAAGAATTAATCGATACCCATCTCAAGGCGAAAAGATTGTCGTGCAGCGAAAATGCGGGAAATGTGGTGGTAGGGGACATAACAGAAAAACATGCACTTGGAGGGATTAAAACTTTAGACTTTGTGTGTTATTTTTATTTTTAAGTTTAAAACTTTAACGTTTATTTGAGTCACTTTTTTATCTTGTTTAATGGCGTCAAGATGCAACTTTAGTTGTTTATAAATGTCTCGAGTTCTAAACCCTTTGTGAATGTGTGAATTTTTGATGTTTTTTTTTGTGAATCTCTTTAATTGAATTACATGTTTATAAGGTACAATAAAAAACACAATAGTCAACAAACCATCTCGATAATATGTTTATAAGGTACTATTACATAGAAAACCAAAAAGATAAAAAATAAACATCCGAAAATACAAAATCACGGGATAAGGTGGTTGTAGAATAAGTCCACGCACCATTTCTTCCTGAACATTCTCATATTCTCACTTTGAAGAGTGTCAAATGATTCGTTCAGTACTACGTGCTCGACATACTTCAATGCGAACATCCCGCAATCACCGCTACAGCACAAGAATAAGTTGTCACAAATAGTTGAAACATAACTTGAAAAAACATGATTGTTTAGAGAAAGTTGTCAAAAAAAAGTTCAAATAACTAGTAAAATAACTTGTCAATTAAAACTTGTAAAAAAAAAAAAAAAAACTTCTAAAATAACTTGTCTTGAAAAAACATGATTGTTTAGAGAAAGTTGTCAAAAAAAAGTTCAAATAACTAGTAAAATAACTTGTCAATTAAAACTTGTAAAAAAAAAAAAAAACTTCTAAAATAACTTGTCAATAAAAACATGATTGTTTAGAGAAAGTTGTCAAAAAAAAGTTCAAATAACTAGTAAAATAACTTGTCAATTAAAACTTGTAAAAAAAAAAAAAAACTTCTAAAATAACTTGTCAATAAAAACATGATTGTTTAGAGAAAGTTGTCAAAAAAAAGTTCAAATAACTAGTAAAATAACTTGTCAATTAAAACTTGTAAAAAAAAAAAAAAAACTTCTAAAATAACTTGTCAATAAAAACATGATTGTTTAGAGAAAGTTGTCAAAAAAAAGTTCAAATAACTAGTAAAATAACTTGTCAATTAAAACTTGTAAAAAAAAAAAAAAACTTCTAAAATAACTTGTCTTGAAAAAACATGATTGTTTAGAGAAAGTTGTCAAAAAAAAGTTCAAATAACTAGTAAAATAACTTGTCAATTAAAACTTGTAAAAAAAAAAAAAAACTTCTAAAATAACTTGTCAATAAAAACATGATTGTTTAGAGAAAGTTGTCAAAAAAAAGTTCAAATAACTAGTAAAATAACTTGTCAATAAAAAGATAATTGTTTACCTGTAAGCACATTGTGGGACCTTGTCATCGACGATCCACGTCGGCACAGTGAACTTAATTTCACCATGTTCACTTTCCCGGTAAGAGTGGGGATGGTTCTTGAAGAAACCACCTATGGCCACAACCCTAGCAAATGCTCGACTCCAAGTCTGAATAATAAACATTTTAACAATGTTAAGTAACTCTTAATTTAATTAATTGTTGCTCTAAGGTAATAATTGTGAATAACATAACATTTTACGTACCTCCATCAGCTCAGTGAAGTCCTTTTGATGTCTCGACGACTGCATGAGATCCTTTTGGCAGTCGAAGACGGTAATGGTCCAGGCCTCGATGTCGATCCGAAATGTGAACCAATGAAGGTTCTGGAAGTTCACGACGAACAGGATCTCTCGAGCACCATCCCAAGGCAAAATATCGGCGTCCCTATACCCAGTCATCGGGCTAATAGTTGCCCTCATGTCCCAGTCCACGGGTTCGGGCTCTGCTCCCAGTTCGATGGCCTTGTTGATGTTCGCTTCTTCCGTTCTGAATCGGCCGTACACGTGCTGGACCCACCGACAATCCATGATTCGGACGTCTTGCCGATAACCGTCGAGACCTCGTTGGCGAGCCCGAACCATGTGAATCATAGCATCAATATGCTGAGACATTACAAACATATAGCGTTATTTTAAATTGATTGGAAAAAGTGAAATTATATAATAACGTACCGAATCATGTAGCCATTTGGTTTCTGTCAATATCGTGTTGAAGAAAATCGTGTTTGCGTCGCACGTCTTCAGTCGAACAGACTCCATGAATTTGCCGTCCCACTTTTTTATCCGCAACCACTTAACGAAATTATCAAACTCTTTTGGCTTCGCGTCCTTCAACGGCTTGAACTTGGGGATCGGCTTTTCCAAATACTTGGGCCTCGTCGGATCAGTGAATTCGGACCAACGCGACGTCTTCTGTCGCACTTGCCGATGTGGACGTGCCGGAGTAAGCTGTGCCTTCTGTCTTTTCCTTAGAGGAGTTGTGAGCGGGCGTAGCTTATCCGAAATGTCTTCTCTACGAGGACTCGACGAAGACGTCGACAACCTGGGAGAAGTCACCGGCCTGATCTCCGATCGCTTCGACGACTCGCGATGCGTTGAAGATGGCTTCTTCGACTTCTTCGATGACTCGCGATGCGTAGAAGACGGCTCTGACTTCTTCGATGACTCGCGATGCGTAGAAGACGGCTCTGCCTCATGCGATGGAGACGCCGGCTTTTGACTAGCCGCCGGAGGAGGAGGAGGAGGAGGAGGAGGGGTCCGGCGTTTACGACCATCATCTTGGGTCGTGGGAATTTCACCCCCAGGCAAGCCCGTTGCGTCCTCGAACAAAATGTTCAGCCTCCTCCACATAGAAAGCTGAAAGTCAAAGTAATAAAATATGTCACAAAATTTAAACTTGTCAAAAAAATTTAAACTCAACTCTAAAATTTAAACTCAACTCTAAAATTTAAACTCAACTCTAAATTTTAAACTCAACTCTAAATTTTAAACTTAACTCTAAAACGTTAAATTATATTTAAACTTAACTCTAAAACGTTAAATTATATTTAAACGTAACTCTAAAACGTTAAATTAAATTTAAACTCAACTTTAAAACGTTAAATTAAATTTAAACTCTACTTTAAAACGTTAAATTATATTTAAACTTAACTCTAAAACGTTAAATTAAATTTAAACTCAACTTTAAAACGTTAAATTAAATTTGAACTCTAACCTGTCTAACACTCATGCGCTCAACTCTACGGCCGGTCGTGGCAAGAGAATGTAAGACTATCCCTTGTGACTGAATCATTCGTTTTTGGGATGCTAGCAGTTGTTCTTGAGATGCTCGCAGTTGTTCTTGGGAAGCTCGCATTTCTCCCCACATTTCCCGTGTTATGACAAAGGCCTCGGGAATGTCGGCGCAAGAGGTCGCTGTAGGCCTCGATCCCATTGCGGGAGTGGTCGGACTAGCAAGACGAACACGTGGAGTGTCTGACACGTGTTCGTCGTCGGAGTCTCCGACGATGGCATCTTCTGCAACAGTCGCGACTCGATCTATTTCTTCTTCGATGTCTCGCGGCTCTGTCGCATCTTCGCCCTCGATGTCTATGGGATACAGACATTTGCTCGTCTGTGTCTCGAGGAGAGTGAACATTTCTTTCTCTGGTGCCCTTGGTCTCAGCATTTGAAGAACACCCACCTACAATACATTAATAAACGTTACCAATATTCCAAAATAATGTAAAATACATTAATAAACGATAAATAATAAAAAGTTACCGTTTTTTTATTCAAGACCGCCTCGATGTCTTTGCCCATTATGAGCACATTACTAGACCACGAGTGCATCCGGGGCACACGAATCCCCTGGTTCGACCCGAACCTCATCCCGATCTCTGGGATAGCCTCGTACGCCCAGTAATGAAGGGTATGGAGATTACCCGTCAATGTGTACTTGGCCTCTTTCTGTGCCACATCTGGCTTGTCCTTCAACTTCTTTTGCAGCGTTTCGTGATAACGCCGTAGGTTCACCGACAAGCTGGAATACGTCTCTGCCCAACTCAAATTTCCCCAAGGCATCTTGAAGAAGAAGGGGAGGTCTTGAACGATGTATAGAAATTTCTGCCACCTTTCTTCGATGGCTTTGTTGGCCGGCTGCCCCAGAAGATACCCGTAGACGAATACGAGCAGCCCAAGCTTGAACGCAGCGTCAGGGCTTCGACATATGGTGAACGCGTTGATCAACGCGCTCAACTTGCTTCCGACAACGCCGTTCAAGTGATCCGTGATCAATCCATCGTTCTTTCGCTCGTCTTGTTCGGCTTTGGTCGGACCGTCTTCATAAGTCATCCCCGAGACGAGTGCGTACTCGAGGCGTCCAAATCGTACCCGTTTGCCTCCGATACCAAAATGTATCTCGCCGCGTACCGTCGCCTCGATCTTCTTCTGAAGGAGAGTATGTACGAGCACCGGTGAGAAACCAAGCTCGCTCTCCGTAAAAAATTGCTCGAACGGAGTCCCGAGGATTCTTTCTTTTATCCCGAGCTCATCGAATCTACTCCGTACAAGCTTCAAGATCCCCGTCCCACCGTACGTGATACGCCCCGGGAAAGAGACGTTGTACATGTAGTTCAAATTGTCCTAAAAAAACAACAAAATTAGGTCAGAAATTAAAAACATCGTACAGCATCGTACAGTATCGTATATCATCGTAAAACAAGAAATTAAATTTTTTAAAAACATCATCGTATAGTATCGTATAGCATCGTACAACATCGTAAGACAAAAATTTATTTTTTTAAAAAACCATCGTATAGCATCGTATATCATCGTACCGCATCGTAAAACAAAATAATTAATTTTTTTTAAAAACCATCGTACAGAATCGTACAGCATCGTACGACACTTTTTTTTAAAAAACATAAACCCATCGTACACCATCGTATCGCATCGTACAGACCTATGCATTTCATCGTACGACATCGTACAGCATCGTACGACATCGTACGATGCATGAATATCATCGTACACTGCCCCCAATTTTTAACCCTAACTTTCTAAATCCGATCATAAACAGCTCAAATAACCACAAATCAGATAAATCCTAAGTCCTAATACATATTCTGACTATTTTTTATGAGATTTAACAAGAAATTAGTTGAAAAACTCACCTTTTTCGACGTTTTGAGATGTCGGGATTTCTGAGCATCACCGCCGCCGGATCTCGAAGAATTTCCATCGTACGCCATCGTTATCTATCGTACCGACTCGTACAAGATCGTCTGCCGTCGTACCGACTCGTACACAATCGTAGAGTTTTTTTTTTAGTGAGCGAGAGAGAGATGAGTTGTTTTCGGGGGGAATGAGACTGAGTTGAGATTCAAATAGGTTATAAGGGCATTTTTGTCCGATTATGGTACAAAAGTCCATTTTGGGATATTTTTCAATATTAGGGTCTAAATGAGATATTTAATGGGTTATTAAGCCCAATTAATGAAATTTCTCTTCTACAATTATGAGCGAGATTGAGTGCATATCAATCGTGTGTGTCGATTAGCAAATCGAAGAGATCAGTTACAAAGCTTTAATTAAAATATTAAAATGATTCAATTTTATAGCAATCACCTCAAACATATTCAAGTATCTAGTGAAAAGCATACGTAAGAAAGACTCCCAGTCAATGAAGGGGTAGTTCTTAATTCCGTATAGACTCCCACAGATCCACGCATTCCTAGATAAATTCCTGCGATGCAAACAGGAAATTAGTTTTTCTAGTACTTCATGCAAAAAGTATAGCACATAAGAGTTTTGCATATGAGCATCCTACCGTAACGAACTCCTGGTATCCAAGTCAGCTGGAAGAAGGAGTCTCACAAGCCCTGATCCCTCAAATGATCAATTATGCCAGGGTTTCGACACTTTAAGACCTGCATTTTTAATTAAACATTATCCAAAAATCTGAATAAAAAAATTTAAAATATGCTTATCTAACTATTGCAAGAAAGCCTACAAACACATACATATATTTATATACATATATGTGTACATGTGTGTGTGTAAGAGATGGTTAGAAAGATGTAAAAGGCTAAGAACCCGTTGCTGCGAAATCATAGATCTAGATACTTTTATTGAATCAAAGAGAACCCAGATTCAATAACCTAGTTCTTGGAGATACACAACACTGGGAAAGGAATCCCTTAAAAAACTGACCTAAACTGGGACCATATTTCACGTGCAGAATCCGCTGTGAAGAACCTTCTACAGGACTGAACGAGGGAAGTAATAGTCTCAAAATACTGTTGCCTCAGTCTCCAACCGTCTGGACCCCGATTCTTGTGGCATTTGCAAAGATCTAATTCAGGTCACACTATTAAACCCATAACAATTTTAAACACGCATGAGTTCAAATATATAAATCACCTGGTGAATTGTGTATATCGAAGTATCATAGATTGGCCACCATGGAACCTTCCAAGAATAACTTTCTCCGACACTTGTAAAGTATTCTCACCAGATAATTTCCCCACCTAATTGACATGGAACAAACATCAGGTTAAAAAATACGTATATGGTTTTATTTGAAAATCATAGATAGGTTATGCTCTACCAACCCTTTTGACTGAGACCAAATACAATATACAATGTCAACAATACATCAATGCATAATCTCAAGATCCTCAACTCTAATCTTCAAATCGGTAGAAATTATTTTTGGGATATATATATATATAAATATATATATATATATATATATATATATATATATATAGCTTTATTTGAAAATCAAAGATGTTGATTATGCTCCCCTCAACAATTAAAAAAAAAGATTTAATATTTGGGCCGGCCGGCACTTTTAAAAAATAATAGTCAGTCAAACATATAAAGGAGAGGATAACCGATCAATTTTTTTTATATAAAATATTATTTCCCTTTTGTAATCAATTTAGGAATTTTGTGAACGAAGTCAAAGTTGAGAATCCCAAGATAATGTATAGAGGCATTAGTGAAAGATAGACAGCAGTGTACCTAATTCTGTGGTCGTGTTCCTCGCCAACGACCCCACCGCCTGACGAGCACCGATCCGTCGCGTCCCACCGAAACCACAGTTACTGCTCCTCCAAAAACAATATTTAACCTGGTACTTAAACTTGGTCAGAATTTAACACCAACAAATCAACTCAACATAATTAGAAAAAGACCTGAATTGCCTATATAATAAATCGTAATACCTAGCAGGACAATGGAACGAATTTGAAAGCCTGCAGAGTAAGAGCCTGGTCCCCACCCTTTTCCCGAGTCTGGCCCCACATAGGTTCGGTACCACCCATCCTTTTCCCGAGCCTGGACACACCCACAGGTTCGGTTCCACCCATCCTTTTCCCGAGCCTGGCCCCACACAGGTTCGGTCCCACCCATTCTTTTCCCGAGCCTGGCCCCACCCATCCTTTACCCGAGCCTGGACACACCCACAGGTTCGGTCCCACCCATCCTTTTCCCGAGCCTGGCCCCACCCAGGTTCGGTCCCACTCACCATTTTCCCGAGCCTGGCCCCACCCAAGTTCGGTCTCACCCATCCTTTTCCCGAGCCTGGCCCCACCCAGGTTCGGTCTCACCCATCCTTTTCAAACTACTGTATGATTGGTTAGGTCATTCCTCACCATAAAGAGAAGAGCAAACACACTTCTCAGAAGCTAAAATTCTCCGGGCCACTCCCGAAAACTACAAAAATCAATAAACATGAATGCAATGAATTAGAAGACAAAGGGGTTGTTTAAGGCGATGATAGATCCGCACCTTATAAATCCCCGTAGATGGTCGAGAAGTTCCATTCGTACAGATGATCGATGGCTGCTCCGCAGTTGACAGTTGAAAGCTTCTCTGCCATTCTTTTCTTTTCTTTTCTTTTCTCATTTTTCTTTTCTTCTTTTTTTTTTCCTTTTCTTTTCTTTTTTCTTACTTTTTTTTTTTCTTGATTATGGGTTGACCATCATTGAGGGTGTATTCAGAAACAGTGGCAAGCACTCGTGGGACTTGTGTGGTTCAGGGCCTACAACACCAAAATAATACAAAGATCGGTTCCAAATTCTCAACCAAACAGACAAAATTTGAGTGAAAGAGAGAAAGAGAGACTTACGTAAGCGTTCGTGTCAAATCAGCTTATGACCACGTGGCAACGACTTTTCCGAAGAGCATTTCTTCATTGTCGGCACTGAGGGGGTGAAACAGAGGGTTTTACTCTGATCTCTTCTTCTTCTTCTTCTCTCTACTGTTTTTCATTGCACTCTCTATTGTGTAGGCTTTTGTCTGCTGCCCGTCTGCTTGTACGTAGAGACGGCACAATTGAAGCCATCGAGAACTTTCGTTGATAATCAGAGAAATCGATTGGTTGTAGATGGACATTACTTACCATAAGTGAGAAGATGGACGAACATTTCTAGATGCGGATTGCAAGAAAAGCTCCATTCCTACGCTGCATACCCTGTTTGTTGAATCAAGGTACATGTCATAACCTGAAATGAAGAGGAGCACAATCATTAACCGTCAAAAAATACAATATTTAACCTGGTACATAATCTTGGTCAGAATTTTACACAAACAAATCAACTCAATATAATTAGAAAAAGACCCGAATTGCCTATTTCTTTTTTTTTTTTTTTTTTTTTTTTCTTTTTTTTTTTTTTTTCTATTTCATAAATCGTAATACCTAGCAGGACAATGGAACGAATTTATAAACCTGCAGAGTACTCGATCCTGCAAAAAAAAAATACTGTTAAGCAAAAACGTTAGTAAGTTGGTGAGTTAGCATGTCAATAGTTAGTAAGGTTGGTAGTCAGTAGTTAGTAATCCCCATCCCCCGAGCCTGGCCCCCCACCCCTTCCCGAGCCTGGCCCTACCCAGGTTCGCTCCCGCCCACCCTTTTCCCGAGCCTGGCCCCACTCACCCTTTTCCAGAGCCTGGCCCCACCCAGGTTCGGTCCATCCACCCTTTTCCCGAGCCTAGCGCCACCGAGGTTCGGTCCCACCCACCCTTTTCCCGAGCCTGGCCCCACCCAGGTTCTCGATCCCAAAGCGAGTCTGGATGTGAAGTGCCTGCAAAATATTCACCAAAAGTTCCTTAAATAATAAAGTAACCAAAGCCTAAAGGCAGACAAAGATGAAGCATTTACACAAACCTCATAGAAGAAGCAATGAACACGGCCTTGTCCTGCTCCAAAACATATCTCACTGTGGTTCCTGCAACATTATGACTTGTTATTCCAGCGTCACTAGACTCGCATCATTCTTGCTTAACAACATAAAATATATATCATTCAGTGATGCAGTGCGATCTGTGAAACAACAAATTCAGAATAAGGCCGTGTTCTGTTTATCAAACACGGTCAGGTGGTGAAATCAGAATATAAGAATTCATTACACATAACACAAATTCAATAAGTAAAGCTGACAATGATAAATGCTTGACATTGTGCATGCCCTAAAGGTACACTGACTTGTGTAAAGTGTTCAATATAAAAAATATTGTGTAAAGTCTTCAACAGTTAAAAGAAGAATACTCACTGTAAAGGCAGTCCACCGGATCAGAATGAGGCCCGTCCAAGCGGACTATCATGAAGCTTGCGGGGCAAGAAACCGCGATCCACACCATCGACTTCAGATCGAGTCGGAGAGGATCACTGTAATGGTTGCCTTGAAAAAATAAAAGCTCGAAATCAAAATCATGAATTTGTGAATATTATTCTCAAACAAATTTGAAGGGGGAAATAGAGAGCCTTACAGATTAATGTCGTGAAAACTTCTCGGTGTGGTGAAGAGAATCGATGACTTTGACATAATTCGACAAAGCCAAAGCATTTACTGGTCCTATTTTCTTGAAACGTTTTCGATTCTGGTTCTCTTCTCTAAAACTACGTTAGTCTCATATCCTATGGACCTGAATCAAAGAATATCAACTTACACACACACACAAGAAAAAAGGCATGAAAAAAGCTTCAACTGTATTTAAAAAAAAAAAAGCCAAAATAGTGCTTGCTAAAAGTGTGAAAATGAAATTGATGAATACAAAACACGAAAAATGGCTGATGAGACACGGACAAAAACTATTTTTCTTGATCATGGGTTGATCATTGAGTTCAACGGTAGTTGAGGGTGTAATTCAGAAACAGAGGCAAGCACTCGTGGGACTTGTGTGGTACAGGGCCTACAACACCAAAATAAAACAAAGATCAGTTTCAAATTCTCAACCAAACAGACAAAATTTGGGAGAGAGAGAGAGAGGGCGAGACTTACATATGACGTTTGTGTCAAATTAGTGGATAGTGACGTACCTCGTAAAAAGATAGAGAATTAACAATTCCCATGGGAATAATAACCCACTCACTTCCGATCACCGACACACGATCTAACACACACACACGCTCTAACACACACACACACACACACACACACACACACGCTCTAATCCTTCTAAACCTCTTTCACACACACGCTCTCTCCTAACTCATTTTAACACACGTTCTAATTCTAACTCCCATGCACTATCACCCACACACGCTCTGACACACACATGCTGTGACACACAAACACGCTCTAATCCTTTTAAATCTCTTTCACAGATACACATGCTCTAACTCATATTTACACACACACACACACACTAATTCTAACTCCCAAGCACTATCACCCACACAGGCTCTAACACACACACGCGCTCTATTCCTTTTAAATCTCTTTCACACGCACACGCTCCAACTCATTTTTACACACGCTCTAATTCTAATTCCCAAGTACTATCAATCCGTATATGGTCCGAAAGATCGGGACCCATATTCGGTTCCCTCAGCCTTTACTCTCAAGTTTCACGTAGGGGGGATGGCTTCTGCATTGGCTGAAACAATAATTAAGGAAAGTTAACTCACTAGTTTGCAAAGTAAATCCACTTTAAAGTAACATACCTAAGGAATTTACATGCAAATACACTCACATTGTATGCAGACATGCTGTTCCATAATTGAAACTACACCAAAATAAATAATAACAAAAACAAGAACTTACCTCAACTTGGTTTTCTACAAGAAACTTGTCAACAATACTCCGCATTTGTCGACTTCAAAAGTAGCCAAAGTCTACGCTGATCGAAGACAACGAGGCAGTGGACGGAATATGGACTCATCTCTAGTATTTTAGTTCACTAATTAATCCTTACTCTAGTCCCACATTGTAGTTCACACTCCCGAATCTGTAAACTCTACAAAGATCAAATTTCAGAAGCCCATTAATTGAATTATCAACACAAAATGAAAATTGATATGACATCATTAAAGGATAGAGACAAGAAAAATGTACCCTGGCGTGGGACTGTCCATACTCTCAAATTGCTCAGGGGATTGGCGCAAAAAGCGTTTTGTTCTTTGTTCTTTTTTTTTTTTTTTGTTCTTTTTTTTTTTTTTTTCTTTTTCCTTTGTTAGCTTCTCTTTTCTTTTTCTTTATTCTTTTTTTTTTTTAAATCTTTTTTTCATCTATTTTTTTCAGTTTTCTTTTACGCAAAAATTACATTTTATTCCTCCTGTTTCCTTATACACTCAGCGAGCACAGCAGCAATGATCATCACTCACCATAGGAAGAAGAGGGCATGGGCCGACTCTCATGGGCTAAAGCCAGTGATCTCTCTATCTCTTGCGATCTGGAGAGGCAAAAGATGATCCATTAAGAATATTTTGATACAAAAATTAAGAAACTTACACATTTTCTAGATTGAGACGGCTCATTACTCACCATAAGTGAGAAGAAGGAAGAACATTTCTAGTCGCGGATTGCAAGAAAAGCTCCATCCCTACCCTGCACACCCTGTTTGTTGAATCAAGATACATGTCAGCAACACGGAATAAGCAGAGAGCAAGAGAAATAAAATAAATGGAATAAACTAGTACTTGTTTACCTGAAATAAAGAGGAGCACAATCATTAAATGTAAAAAATACAATATCTAACCTGGTACATTATCTTCGTTAGAATTTAACACCAACTAATCAACTTAACATAATTAGAAAAAGACCCGAATTGCCTATTTAATAAATCGTAATACCTAGCAGTACAATGGAACGAATTTGGAAACCTGCAGAATACTTGATCCTGCAAAACAAAATACAGTCAGCAAAAACGTTAGTAAGTTAGCGGGTTAGTATGTTAATAGTTAGTAAAGTAAGTATATTAAAAGTTAGTAAAGCTAGTAGTCAGTATTTAGTAATCCCTGTCCTCAAGCCTGGCCCCCCACCCCTTCCCGAGCCTGGCCTCACTCAGTTTCGGTCCCACCCACCCGTTTCCCGAGCATGGCGCCACACAGGTTCAGTCCCACCAACCCGTTTCCCGAGCCTGCAAATATTCACATAAAGTTCCTCAAACAATTTTTTTTTTAAGAGAAACAAAACTAACCAAAATATCCAAAAATGCAAAGGCAGCAGATAAGTAACAACTACAATGTTCTTCCTCGAACCCAAAAATGAAAAAGCAGCACCAAGATATATTGAGAAGAGAGAGAGAGTGTTCAACGGTAATGCTAGAGGGAGAGGGTGTTGCTTGTGGTTGAGTTGTCCCTTTCCCGCGGAAGTGAGACCGCGAAGCTCTCTGTGCTTGTGGACCGGGTTGCACAGCCAGTTGATCCACGTCCACGTCCACCATGATTACCTCAAAGTACTTATACGTCCACCATGATTACCAGCCAGTAAGAGTTCAGAACCCTGAGGCCTCCGATCTTACGCCCAGCACGCTCCTCGGCCACAGACCTCTTGCTGCGCTGGAATTTCAACTGAGTAACTCCCTAGTTCGTGGGCTTCCCGTACACGATACCCTTCGAGACCGGCCTCTTACGCCCACCACGCCTCACATGCACACGGTAGATCACGTAACCCTGTTTGGCCTTGTATCCGAGACGGCGAGAACGGCAGCTACGTATTCTTTTTTTAATTTTTTTTTTTTCCTTTTCTTTTCTTTTTTCTTTTTTCTTTTTTTCGTTTTTTTTTTCCTTGATCATGGGTCGACCATCATTGGATTTCCCGATAGTTAAGGGTGAATTCAGAAACAGTGGCAAGCACTCGTGGGACTTGTGTGGTTCAGGACCTACAACACCAAAATAATACAAAGATCGGTTCCAAATTCTCAACCAAACAGACAAAATTCGAGAGAGAGAGAGAGAGGCTGAGACTTACGTATGACGTTCGTGTCAAATCAGCTCACGACCACGTTGCAACGACTTCTCCGAAGAGAATTTCTTCATTGTCGGCACTGAGGCGGTGAAACGGAGGATTTCACTCTGATCTCTTCTTCGTCTTCTCTCTATTCTCTTTCATTCCACTCTCTATTGTGTAGGTTTTGTCTGCTGCCCGTCTGCTTGTACGTAGAGACGGCACAATTGAAGATGTGCCTGTATTAGAGCCCCATAAACAAGCATAGTCAAAAGATATAGACATGATGACTAAAGAGCTACAAAATTCAGTTTCTGGTCCATGATACTCAAGAGTACTCACCCGTATATAAAAGCTCCCTGTTTGCTAGTTTGAATCACTGGTCGAGATAAATAATGGATAAAACCTCTTGTAGATGAGTTTCCCAGGACACCCTCCACTTCAACAGTTCAAGAAAAGCCGGCCTAGGTAGTCAAGCCTTGGTTTGACCTTCATAAAAAAAAATGAAATAATTGATAATGCATCGCACACTACACTTTTGTTTGCTACTAGAAACTCGAAGAAAACTTGGAAAAGAAACAATGCATTTCATGCAACACGAACAATTTCGGACTACGCCCCCGGAGTGAGATTACATGACCAAGATGAAGCTGGCCCCACCATATACGTGAACCAGATGCCCCCACCATCCATAACCAGGTTCTGGTCAACCTGTTGTAAATAATAAAATCAAATACGGAATATATAATAAAATATTTTCAAACTGTTGTATGATCGGTTAGGTCATTCCTCACCATAAAGAGAAGAGTAAACAAACTTCTCAGAAGCCATAATTCTCCGGGCCACTCTTGAAAACTACAAAAATCAATAAACATGAATGCAATGAATTAGAAGTCAAAGGGGTTGTTTAAGGCGACGGAAGACCCGCACCTCATGAAAAAAGACATTAAAAAAAACACGAAAATGGCTGCTAAAAGGCAAAAGAGTGCCTGCTAAAACTGTGAAAATAAAATTGATGAGCACAAAACACGAAAATGGCCTTTTTTTTTCGTTTTTTTTTCCCTTTTTCTTTTTTTTTTTCTTTTCTTTTTTATTTTCTCTTTTCTTCCTTTTCTTTTCTTTTTCGTTTTTTTTTTCCGTTTTTTCTTGATCATGGGTTGACCACCATTGGGTTAAATGGTAGTTAAGGGTGTAATTCAGAAACACAGGCAAGCACTCGTGGGACTTGTGTGGTTCACGGCCTACAACACCAAAATTAAACAAAGATAAATTCCAAATTCTCAACCAAACAGATCAAATTTGAGAGAGAGAGAGAGAGAGGGTGAGACTTACATATGACGTTTGTGTCAAATTAGTGGATAGTGACGAACCTTGTAAAAAGATAAGAGAATTAACTGTTGTCACGGGATAATAACTCACTCACTCCCTATCACCCACACACGCTCTAACACACACACACACACACGCTTTTAACACACACACACACACACACACACTTTAATCCTTCAAAATCTCTTTCACATACAAGCTCTAACTCATTTTTACACACGCTCTAATTCTAACTCCCAAGCACTATCACCCACACACACTCTAACACACACACGCGCTCTAATACACATACACGCTCTAATCCTTCAAATCTCTTTCACACACACACACACACACACACACACACATACACACACTCGCTCTAACTCATTTTTACACATGCGCTAATTCTAACTCCCAAGCACTATCACCCACATATGCTCTAACACACACGCGCTCTAATACACATACACGCTCTATTCCTATTTTTTTTAATCTTTTTTTCGTCTCTTTTTTCAGTTTTCTTTTATGCAAAACTTATATTTTTTCCTCCCGTTTCCTTGTACACTCAGCGAGAACAGCATCTATGTATTCTTGTACCTGAGCCACAAAATACAGTCATTGTATACGGGCACACTATTTCACAATCGGAAGTTTAAAAAAAATAAGAACTTACCTCAAATTGGTTGACCTTGATAACAAAAAAAAAAAAAATTGACAACGAGAGATTTCATGACCAAGATGACCCACACAAGTCCCTGGAAAAGAAATAATGTATTTCATGCAACACGATCAATTTCGGAGTACGCACCTGGAGTGAGATTTCATGACCAAGATGAAGCTGGCCCCACCATATACGTGAACCGGGTGCCCCCACCATCCTCAACCAGGTTCTGGTACACCTGTTGTATATAATAAAATGATTTGAAACTGTTGTATGATTTCCATTTTTTTCATCTTTTTATGTTAGCCTTCATTTTTCTTTTTTTAAATTGTTGCCATGATAAATAAAACTAGGGAATTCAGTGTCTAGTCAAGGAATCACAGAGTACTCACCTTGGCATAAAAGTTTGAAGGAATGTTAAGGCTGTAGATCTTTTTGGCCAGTTGGACTCATTGGCCGATGAAAGACTAATGGATAAAGCCTTCCAAGAGATAAGTCTCCACACAGACAGGGTTGACAAGTCAACGGATACATCCAGCAAATACGATAATCTTGAAGCTAGACTTCAGACAGGAGAAGATAAAATGGAAAAGCTACACCAACATAAAAAAAAAAAACGAAAGACACGAGACTGATTAATAGAAGATTAAAAAGAGTTACTGAATATTCCATTACACATTATTATCTTAAAATTTCGTACCGTTACCACCCATTTCACATCATCTTGGTAGTTGGGTTAAATGGTAGTTGATGGTGTAATTCAGAAACAGAGGCAAGCACTCATGGGACTTGTGTGGTTCACGGCCTACAACACCAAAATTAAACATAGATCAATTCCAAGTTCTCAACCAAACAGACAAAATTTGAGAGAGAGAGAGAGAGAGGGCGAGACTTACATATGACGTTTGTGTCAAATTAGTGGATAGAGACGAACTTCGTAAAAAGATAGAGAATTAACAGTTTTCATGGGATTAATAACTCACACACTCCCTATCACCCACACACGCTCTAACTCATTTTTACACACGCTCTAATTCTAACTCCCAAGCATTATCACCCACACACGCTCTAATACACATACACACTCTAATCCTTTTAAATCTCTTTCACAAACACACACGCTCTAACTCATTTTTACACGCGCGCTAATTCTAACTCCCAAGTACTATCACCCACACAAGCTCTAACACACATACACGCTCTATTCCTTTTTTTTTAAATCTTTTTTCGTCCCTTTTTTCAGTTTTCGTTTATGCAAAACTTACATTTTTTTCCTCCTGTTTCCTTGTACACTCAGCGAGAACAGTAGCTATGTATTCTTGTACCTGTGCCACTAAATACAGTCTGTGTATGAGCACCCTATTTCAAAATTGGTACTCAAAAAAAAAAAAAAAAAAAAAAAAACCTTACCTCAAATTGGTTGATCTTCATAACAAAAATAAGATATTAACAACGCACCGCACACTACACTTTTGTTTGCTGCTAGAAACTCGAAGAAAACCTGGAAAAAAAACAATGTTCTTCATGGACTACGCACCTGGAGTAAGATTACATGACCAAGATGAAGCTGGTCCAACCATATACGTGAACCAGGTTTTTTGTCCAACTTCCTTCTCTCTACATACCCACAAAAAAAAAAATTCAAATACGGAGTATATAAAAAATGATTTCAAACTGCTCTATGATTGGTTAGGTCATTCCTTACCATAAAGAGAAGAGCAAACACGCTTCTCAGAAGCCATAATTCTCCGGGCCACTCCCGAAACCTACAAAAATCAATACAAATAAATGCAATGAATTAGAAGTCAAAGGGGTTGTTTAAGGCGATGGAAGACCCAGACCTTATGAATCTCCGAAGATGGTCGAGAAATCCCATCCGTACAGAAGACCGATGGCTGCTTCGCAGTTGACAGTTGAAAGTTTCTCTGCCAATCTTTTCTTTTCTTTTCTTTTCTTTTTTCATTTTTCTTTTCTTCTTTTTTTTTTCTTTTTTTTTTCGTTTTTTTCTTGATTATGGGTTGACCATCATTGGGTTTCCTTGTAGTTGAGGGTGTATTCAGAAACAGTGGCAAGCACTCGTGGGACTTGTGTGGTTCAGGGCCTACAACACCAAAATAATACAAAGATCGGTTCCAAATGCAATATTAAAGTCATTTTCCATTTTGTAATTAATGTAGGAAATTAATCAAGAAGGTCAAATATGAGAATCCTATAGACTATCTATGAAGACGTGTTAGGGACAGAGCAATTAGCGTACCTTCTTCAGTGGTTCTGGGTCAGCCACATTTTTGTTTGAACGCTGCCTCGGTCAGAGAAACTCAAGCCATCGCCAGCACCATAAGTAGCTGAGGCAAGGAAACAAGAGCCAACTAAAAAGAGTTCTATGATAGCCATCATGGACTATTGCTATTATGAAGACTAAAATGAGTAAGATTGTACTTCCTGTAAAAGCAGGAGGTTAGAGTGCATGGTGAAAGCAAAGGGCTCGGCAAAGGAGCTGAGGATCGAGCGTGTAATGCTGCCAAATTTTCCTTACTGGATTAAGAATTGGGGCTTAACATCAGTACAACAATGAGAATAATCCAGAAACAAAGAAATATGTCAATAAGAAAACCGTTAAAATTCGCCTGCATTTGATAGATTTTAACAACAAGTTTAAAAGGGAAGTAATCAATTGAGTAGTTCTTACCGTGTTAGTGATGAAAATGACTTCATCAAAAGCTGAAAGCTGAGATCCACATGCCTTATCCTTCATAAACTGCAAAAAACAATACATGAAATCATAAATAAGAAAGATTTTCAGTAAGATAGATCATCACTCACAGCAACAATGGCGACTACAATGATGACGACGATGGCGAGGCAGTTCCGGCGAGCTCTGTCCACTGCGTCGGCGGGGGCGGAGGCACGGCCTCCACAATTTTCGCTGACTTCGGTGCCGGCGCTGTGTGAGAAAGGGGACAAGAGGATGAAGAGGGGAAAAAGGTTCAAAGGATCGTACGGAAACTCAAGGCCTAAGAGAAAGAAGATGATCGTACGCCTCAAAGACAAGCTCGAGGTTCAAAGGTCCACACCGTGGCCTCTTCCTTTCAAACTCATCTAATCTAGGGCTTTAATTTTATTTTACTATTATTTGGAGCCGCTAGATTTTATCTAGTGTCATTTTTCTTATGGAAAGAGCTCTGTATATTAGAAATTTACAAACCCTGTGCTTCAGTGTCGCATCAGTTCTTTATTTCTGTCCCTGTGCTTTTTTTTTTCGTTTTTTTTCTTGATTATGGGTTGACCATCATTGGGTTCCCCTGTAGTTGAGGGTGTATTCAGAAACAGTGGCAAGCACTCGTGAAACTTGTGTGGTTCAGGGCCTACAACAACAAATTAACACAAAGATCGGTTCAAAATTCTCAACCAAACAGACAAAATTTGAGACAGAGAGAGAGAGAAAGAGAGACTTACGTATGACGTTCGTGTCAAAACAACTCACGACCACATGGCAACGACTTCTCCGAAGAGCATTTCTTCATTGTCGGCACCGAGGTGGTGAAACGGAGGGTTTCACTCTGATCTATTCTTCTTCTTCTCTCTACTGTTTCTTATTCCACTCTCTATTGTGTATGTTTTTGTCTGCTGCCCATCTGCTTTTACGTAGAGACGGTACAATTGAAGCCATCAAGAACTTCGTTGAGAATCAGAGAAATCGCTTGGTTGTAGACAGACATTACTTACCATAAGTGAGAAGATGGACGAACATTTCTAGACGCAGATTGCAAGAAAAGCTCCATTCCTACGCTGCACACCCTGTTTGTTGAATCAAGGTACATGTCAGCAACACGGAATAAGCAGAGAGCAAGAGAAATAAATAAATGGAATAATGTGGTACTTGTTTACCTGAAATGAAGAGGAGCTCAATCATTAACCGTCAAAAATACAATATTTAACCTGGTACATTATATTGGTCAGAATTTAACAGAAACAAATCAACTCAACTTAATTAGAAAAAGACCCGAATTGCCTATTTCATAAATCCTAGGTGTAATACCTAGGACAATGGAACGAATTTGGCGAGCCTAGCACCACCCAGGTTCGGTCCCACCCATCCTTTTCCCGAGCCTGGCCCCACCCAGGTTCGCTCCCGCCCACCCTTTTCCCGAGCCTGGCGCCACCCAGGTTCTCGATCCCAAAGCAAGTCTGGTTGTGAAGTGCCTGCAAAATATTCACTAAAAGTTCCTTAAATAATGATGATCATCACTCACAGCAACAATGGAGAATATAATGATGACGACGATGGCGAGGCAGTTCCGGCGAGCTCTATCCACTGCGTCGGCGGGGGAGGAGGCACGGCCATCTAAATTTTCGCTGACTTCGGGGCCGGCGCTGTGTGGGAAAGGGGACAAGAGGACGAAGAGGGGAAAGAGGTTCAAAGGATCGTACGGAAACTCAAGGCCTAAGAGCGGGAAGGTGATAGAACGCCTCAAAGACAAGCTCGAGGTTCCAAGGTCCACACCATGGCCTCTTCCTTTTGAATTCATCTAATCTAGGGCTTTAATTTTATTTTACTATTATTTGGAGCCGCTAGGTTTTATGTAGTTTCATTTTTCTTATGGAATGAGCTCTGTATATTAGAAATTTACAACCCTGTGCTTCAGTGTCGCGTCAGTTCTTTATTTCTGTCGGCAAGAATTTGGGTGCAGAGCTTTGTTTGGATGTTCATGAAAAACGCATCAGCTCTTTTTCTTCGTTTTTTTTTTTTAAAGATTGATCATCACTCACCACAGGAAGAAGAGGACATGGGCTGACTCTCATTGGCTAAAACCAGTGATCTCTCTATCTCTTGCGATGTGGAGAGGCAAAAGATGATCCATTAAGAATATTTTGATACAAAAATTAAGAAACTTACACATTTTCTAGATTGAGACGGCTCATTACTCACCATAAGTGAGAAGATGGAAGAACATTTCTAGTCGCGGATTGCAAGAAAAGCTCCATCCCTACGCTGCACACCCTGTTTGTTGAATCAAGATACACGTCAGCAACACGGAATAAGCAGAGAGCAAGAGAAATAAAATAAATGGAAGAAACTAGTACTTGTTTACCTGAAATGAAGAGGAGCACAATCATTAAATGTAAAAAATACAATAGCTAACCTGGTACATTATCTTCGTTAGAATTTAACACCAACTAATCAACTCAACATAATTAGAAAAAGACCCGAATTGCCTATTTAATAAATCGTAATACCTAGCAGTACAATGGAACGAATTTGGAAACCTGCAGAATACTTGATCCTGCAAAACAAAATACTGTCAGCAAAAACGTTAGTAAGATAGCGGGTTAGTATGTTAATAGTTAGTAAAATAAGCATGTTAAAAGTTAGTAAAGCTAGTAGTCAGTAGTTAGTAATCCCCGTCCTCGAGCCTGGCCCCCCTCCCCTTCCCGAGCCTGGCCTCACTCAGTTTCGGTCCCACCCACCCGTTTCCCGAGCATGGCGCCACGCAGGTTCAGTCCCACCAACCCGTTTCCTGAGCCTGCAAATATTCACATAAAGTTCCTCAAATAAATTTTTTTTTTAAAGAAAAAAACTAACCAAAATATCCAAAAATGCAAAGGCAGCAGATAAGTAACAACTACAATGTTCTTCCTCGAACCCAAAAATGAAAAAGCAGCACCAAGATATATTGAGAAGAGAGAGAGAGTGTTCAACGGTACTGCTAGAGGGAGAGGGTGTTGTTTCTCTTCCAGGTGGCTCTGCGAGAGGGCCTCTGCTTGTGGTTGAGGTGTCCCTTTTCTGCGGAAGGGAGACCGCGAAGCTCTCTGTGCTTGTGGACCGGGTTGCACAGCCAGTTGATCCACGTCCACGTCCACCATGATTACCTCAAAGTACTTATACGTCCACCATGATTACCAGCCAGTAAGAGTTCAGAACTCTGAGGCCTCCGATCTTACGTCCCGCACGCTCCTCGGCCACAGACCTCTTGCTGTGCTAGAATTTCAGCTGAGTGACTCCCTTCGAGACCGGCCTCTTACGCCCACCACGCCTCACATGCACAAGGAAGTGGACCACCCCACACTACACTTTTGTTTGCTACTAGAAACTCGAAGAAAACCTGGAAAAGAAACAACGTACTTCATGCAACACGATCAATTTTGGACTACGCACCTGAGTTAGATTACATGACCAAGATGAAGCTGGCCCCACCATATACGTGAACCAGGTTCTAATTTGTCCAACTTCCTTCTCTCTACATACCCACAACAACAACACAAAAAAAAAAAAAAAAAAAAAAAAAATCAAATACGGAGTATATAAAAAATGATATCAAGCTGCTGTTTGATTGGTTAGGTCATTCCTCACCATAAAGAGGAGCAAACACGCTTCTCAGCAGCCATAATTCTCCGGGTCACCCCCGAAACCTACAAAAATCAATACACATGAATGCTATGAATTAGAAGTCAAAGGGGTTGTTTAAGGCGATGGAAGACCCGCACCTTATGAATCCCATTCGTACAGACGACCGATGGCCGCTTCGCAATTGACAGTTGAAAGCTTCTCTGCTATTATTTTCTTCTCTTTTTATTTTATTTTATTTTTTCTTCTTTTTTTCCTTTTCTTTTCTTTTTTCTTTTTTTCTTTTCTTTTTTTTTTCCCTATTTTTCGTTTTTATTTTCTTGATCATGGGTTGATCAGAAACAGTGGAAAGCACTCGTGGGACTTGTGTGGTTCAGGGCCTACAACACCAAAATAATACAAAGATCGGTTCCAAATTCTCAACCAAACAGACAAAATTTGAGAGAGAGGCCGAGACTTACGTATGACACTCGTGTCAAATCAGCTCACGACCACGTGGCAACGACTTCTCCGAAGAGCATTTCTTCATTGTCGGCACTGAGGCGGTGAAACGGAGGGTTTCACTCTGATTTCTTCTTCTTCTCTCTATTGTGTAGGTTTTTATCTGCTGCCCGTCTGCTTGTACGTAGAGATGGCAAAATTGAAGCCATTAAGAACTTCGTTAAGAATCAGAGCAATCGCTTGGTTGTAGATGGACATTTGCTATACTTTCGTGCAGAAAACCTTATAAACAAGACATATAAATGTTAATAATTTCTTTTCATACATACATTTACCAGCATGAACAATGAAGTATATGCCGGTTTTTTTCTTTTCTGTGATTCACTCAAGTGATAGAACTTGTCACTATCAATATTAGACCATCAAACATATACTCAACAGTACTCCAGAGTTATCAATTTTTTGTAGTCGAAAGAATGAAGGTGTGCATATAATAGAGCTCCATAAACAAAAATCAATACACATGAATGCAATGAATTAGAAGTCAAAGGGGTTGTTTTAGGCGATGGAAAACCCGCACCTTATGAATCCCCGAAGAGGGTCGAGAGGCCCCATTAGTACAGACGACTGATGGCCGCTTCGCAGTCAACAGTTGAAAGCTTCTCTGCCATTGTTCTCGAGCTGCATGCAAATGGATGAAAAAGGGTCATGAATGCAAAAAACATGTACACAAGTGTCGCTACTTTGCAATGAAAATCCAATTCAAAATAACACCTAAATAACATACCTTTGGCTCCCAAAGCTCGCATACACAACCCTTCGGGTTTCTCAAATCATACAATTTTAGCCAATTGAGGATTTGGGCCCTCATTTTCAGTTCCTCACAAGGATTTGAACAATGTTGTGACGTGTGTTTTTTTTCTCTTTTTTTTCTTTTTTTTTTTCCTTCTCTTGAAGATTATCTGCTTCCATGTAAGCTTCATCACAAAATCATTGCGCTAGATCTTCGCCCCCACCCTTATAGGCCTCCTAAAAAAGCCGTGCGTGTTCCCGTACCTACACCATAAAATAGAGTCATATTGTATATCGGCACACTATTTCACATTTGGAACTACACCAACCAAAAAAAAATGAACTTACCTCAACTTGGTAGTCTACAAGAAGCTTTTCAAAAGTACTCCAGATTTGTTGTTTTATGTACTCTAAAGAATGAAAGTGTGCCCGTAATAGAGCCCATAAGTAAGCAATTAAAAATAGTCAATAGATAAAGCCATGATAAATAAAACTAGGGAATTCAGTGTCTGGTCAAGGAATCACAGAGTACTCACCTTGGCATAAAGTTCAAAAGACTAATGGATAAAGCCTTCCAAGAGATAAGTCTCAACACCAGCAGTACAAAAGCAGTCTTGGGCAAGGTTGACAAGTCAACGGGTACATCCAGAAAATACGATAATCTTGAAGCTAGACTTCAGACAGGAGAAGATAAAATGGAAAAGCACCACCATAAAAGAAAAAACGAAAGACACGAGACTGATTAATAGAAGATTAAAAAGAGTTACTGAATATTCCATTACACATTATTATCTTAAAATTTCGTACCGTTACCACCCATTTCACATCATCTTGTGAATTGCCACTCAATGCCCATTTTGACCAGCACTCTTCTTGGCCTCCAAACTGTCGGCCTGACTGGTGAGATGAGTTTCTGTTCATTAGGGGAAAAAGAGAGGCTTACAGGTTCTTGCCGTGAACATCGGTGTGGTCAAGAGAATCGACGGATTTGGCAAGAACATGCTTGTCCCGTTTTCTTGGGGGAGAGAGAGCATGCTTTAAATTCGTCTACAGAGTTGCTCTTCTGTTTCCTTGGGATGAGATGGCACAGCAAAGTTTATTTAAGGCTCTATTATAGCATCAGATTTTAGCTTCCAGGCCCGTGTAATTTTCCCATCCATCATATTCCCAACTTCTTGCACAAGAGAGAGAGAGTGAGGTTTAGGGATTATGATAAAATTGGAGCCCAAAAAGAAGACCTGCGCTTGGGCATAACTGAGCAAAGAAAGACCACTGAGATTACCTTGTCAGAGGTAAAGAGGAGATTGATTTGCTTGTTAATCATGTTTTGCAAGGCCATGACTTCTCTCCTCTGCTGAGTGCACAAAATGCCCTTTTGGACGTCGGTCATCTTCGCTCAGAGGTCTGCAAACAAAGAATCATATGTAAATATATATTCCGTATGTATGTGTGTGTCTGTATGTTTAAGAGAGAGAGAGAGACTAACCTGCATCGAAGAAGAAATTGAACGGTGACCTCTCTGCCTTTGTTGTTTGATGGGAAATAGATTTTATTAAAAAGAGTACACTCACTGCACAAGCAATGTCCACCCGACCGGAGCTGCTGTCACAATGTGGTCTTCAAAGATGACCATCATGACGCTTGTGGGGCAAGTAACCGCAATCCAGATCGACTTTGGGGTGGGCAGGTGGATGCAGATTGGGTTCTACGCAGCTGGAGAACGTTCAACATGGAGTTCGAGTGCCTGGTCATAGCAAATAGATAAGGCATAGGAATAAGGATCAGGCGAGCCATAGCGGCGAATTACCTTTACTAGATGAACAATCCAGAAGGAAAACAAAACGAACCCTTTTATAAGAAAACCTTATGCTCTACGCTTCTATACCAAATCCAGAGAGAGAGAGAGAGAACCTGAAATTGGGGGTAATAACATTGAAAGTCGAGGCAGCGCGAAATTGGGGGTAGCCACGGCTTTAGCGCTTCCTTCAACTCTCTGCTCGGATAGGATAAAGAAGACTAACAACTACATCTAGCAAATACGACGATCCTGAAGACTTCAGAGAGGAGATGATAAAATGGAAAAAGCTACACCACCAAAAAAAAATTGAGAATACGTGAGACTGATTCATATTCCATTCCACAGAGTAGCATCTTAAAATTTAGTACCATTTCTATCCATTTGGCATCATCCTGTGAATCTCCGTTCAAATGTCCATTTTCACCAGCGCCCCTCTTGTGCATGAAATTCACAGATTATGCAGTCACTGAGAATAATTGTAAAAATAAATCAAAGTAAGACAAGTGAAATGACGAGTATAAAACTGATAAAGCATGGTCAAATGAAAATATCAAAATATCATGTCACAAATAACAAGCACCTCCTAATCACGAAACCTGTCACTAATCAAAATACACTATGTAAATATATTCTGTGTGTGTGACAGAGAGAGAGAGAGAGAGAGAGAGAGAGAGAAAAAAAAACCAACCTGCATCTAAGCAGAACATGGACGTTGACCTCTCAAATTCTTGTTTGCTGGGAAATCTGGGCATGGAGTGAACAGAGATGGCAATACGCAGATCTCAAATTCTTGTTTCCATTTTTTTCTCCTTTTTTCTTTTTTTTTTCTCTCTTTTTTCTTTATGATTTCCTTTTCTTCTTTCTTTCTTTCTCCTTCTCTTTTTTTCTTTTCTATTTCCGTTTTTCTGTTCTTTTTTCATTATAATTTCCCTTTCTTTTTTCTTTCTTTCTCCTCTTTTTTTTCTTTTCTTTTTTCGTTTTTCTTTTCTTTTTTCTCTTTTTTTTTCTATTTCCTTTTTATTGTTTCTTCCTCCAAACGCCTCAACCTTTGATCGCCCTCAGGAGAGAGAGAGAGAGAGAGAGAGAGAGAGAATGTATTTCCGGATGTTGAATCAGCGATCGCGGATCGACCCGCGCTGGGTCTCACGGTAGTTGAGGGTGTAATTCTGAATAGGTAAGCACTCACGGGACTTGTGTGGCTTCGGGACTTGCAACACTAAAAACGAAACAAAGAGGACACGCTAATTCTCAACCAAACAGACAAATACAAAGTAATTTCATATATATATATATATACACACACACACACATATACATACATTGAGAGAGAGAATGTACCTTTATAACAACAAGAACATGCATGTTAAAACATGGGGGGAACCGTAAACGCCTCGTCTTATGTAACGATGTATGGATTCGTTGTTCCCTAAACCGTTTTCAGAGATAACATTAAGAAAAAAAATTACTAACAGGGTAAAGAAACAACATGATAAAAATGATGGGGGGAAAATGGAGTGAATTTTATCAGTGCGATCTGTGATACAACAAGAGAAGCAACTGCAAAACAATTGTGTTCCTTGTTTATCAAACACGTTCAGGTGGCGAAATCAGAATAAGTATTCATTGCACATAAACACAAATTCAATTGGTAAAGCTCATAATGAAAAACTGCTTGACATTGTGCATGCCCAAAAGGTACCCTGACTTATGTAAAGTGTTCAATATAACAACTATTGTATAAGTCTTCAACAATTAAAAGAAGAATACTCACTGTAAAGGCAGTCCACTGGATCAGAATGAGGCCCTTCCAAGCGGACCATCATGAAGCTTGCGCGGGAAGAAACCGCGATCCACATCATCGACTTCAGATCGGGTTGGAGAGGCTCACCGTAATGGTTGCCTTGAAAAAATAGAAGCTCGAAATCAAAATGATGAATTTGTGAATAAAAGAGAGCCTTACAGATTAATGTCGTGAAAGCCTCTCGGTGTGGTGAAGAGAATCCATGACTTTGACATAATTTGACGAAGCCAAAGCCTTTATAAATCCTATTTTCTTCGGTGAGAGAAAACATGTCTTGTAATGTCCTGATAACCTCTCGGTTTGGTGAAGAGAATCGATGACTTTGACAGAATTCGTCAAAGCCAAAGCAATTCGACGAAGCCAAAGCCTTTACTGGTCCTATTTTCTTGGGCGATAGAGAACATGTCTTGTAACAAAGCATTAGTTATCGAAACGTCTTCGATTCTGGTTCTCTTCTCTAGAACTACATCAGTCTCATATCCTATGGACCTGAACGTTCAGAATCCAAAAAGGCAAAAGAGTGCTTGCTAAAAGTGTTAAAATCAAATTGACGAATAAAAAACACGAAAAGGGCTGATAAGACACTAACAAAAACTATTTTTTCTTTTCTTTTTTCCTTTTTTCGTTACTTTTTTTTTCTTTTCTTCTTAGGTTTTTCTTTTTTCTATTTTTCTTTTCTTTTTTTTCTTTTCTTTTTTCTTTTTTTCCTTCTTTTTTTTTCTTTTCTTCTCTTCTTTCTTTTTTTTTTCTTTTTTTTCATTTTCTTTTTTCTCTTTTCGTTTTTTTTCTACTTTTTTTTCTTCTTTCTTTTTTTCTTTTTTTTTTTTTTTTTTCATTTTCATGCTTTCTTTTTTTTTTTCATTTTTTTTTTCTTTTCGTTATTTTTTTTTTCTTTTCGTTTTTTTCATTTTCTTTATTTTTCATTATTTCTTGATCATGGGTTGACCATCATTCGGTTTCACGGTAGTTGAGGGTGTAATTCAGAAACAGAAGCAAGCACCCATGGGACTTGTGTGGTTCAGGGCCTACAACACCAAAATAATACAAAGATAAGTTCCAAATTCTCAACCAAACAGACAAAAATTTGAGAGAGAAAGAGAGGGCGAGACAAAGTTTGAATAATCAGCCGAGAAATCATAATGGATAAAACCTCTAGTAGATTAGTTTCCCAGAACACCCTCCACTTCAACCGTTCAAGAGTAGCGCATCCTAGGTAGACAAGCCTTGGTTTGACCTTTATAACAAAAAATAAAAAAGTAATAACGCATCGCACACTACCCTTTTGTTTGCTACTAAAAACTCGAAGAGAACCTGGAAAAGAAATAATGTATTTCATGCAACACGATCAATTTTGGACTACGCACCTGGAGTGAGATTTCATGACCAAGATGAAGCTGGCCCCACCATATACGTGAACCAGGTGCCCCCACCATCCACAACCAGGTTCTGTTCCAACTTCCTTCTCTCTACATACCCACAAAAAAAAAAAAAAAAAAAAAAAAAATCAAATACTGGGTAGATAAAAAAAATGATTTCAAACTGTTGTATGATTGGTTTGGTCATTCCTCACCATAAAGAAAAGAGCAAACAAGCTTCTCGGAAGCAATAATTCTCCGGGCCACTCCCGAAACCTACAAAAATCAATACACATGAATGCAATGGATTAGAAGTCAAAGGAGTTGTTTAAGGCGATGGAAGACCCGCACCTTATGAATCCCCGAAGAGGGTCGAGAAGTCCCATTTGTACAGATGACCAATAGCCGGTTCGCAGTTGACAGTTGAAAGCTTCTCTGCCATTCTTTTCTTTTATATTTTTTTCTTTTTTTTTCTTCATTTTTTTCGTTTCTTTTCTTTTTCTTTTCTTTTTTTCTTTTTTTTTTTTCTTTTTTTCAATTTTTTCTTGATCATGGGTTGATCATCATTGGGTTTCCCTGTAGTTGAGTGTGTATGTGTGTATTCAGAAACAGTGGCAAGAACTCGTGGGACTTGTGTGGTTCAGGGCCTATGACACGAAAATAATCAAAGATCGGTTCCAAATTCTCGACCAAACAGACAAAATTTAAGACAGAGAGAGAGAGAGGCCGAGACTTACGTACGACGATCGTGCCAACGACTTCTCGGAAGAGCATTTTTTCATTGTCGGCACTGAGGCGGTGAAACGGAGGGTTTCTCTTCTTCTTCTTCTTCTTCTTCTTCTTCTTCTTCTTCTTCTTCTTCTTCTTCTTCCCTCTATTGTTTTTCATTTCACTCTGTATTGTACGTAGAGACGGCACAATTGAAGACATCGAAAACTTCGTTGAGAATCAGGGCAATCGCTTGGTTGCAGATGGACATTTGCTGTACTTTCGTGCAGAAAACCTTATACACAAGACAAATAAATGTTAATAACTTCGTTTAACACATACATTTACCAATATGAACAATAAATTACATGCCGGTTTTTTTTCTTTTCTGTGATTCACTCAAGTGAGAAAACCTGTCACTATCAGTATTCGACCCTCAAAGAACAAAGATAGCACTAAAACTGACATTAAAAATAAACGAAGATAGGTTTAGGTATACTGAAGTAAAAAAGGGAACCCAAAAACAGAGCTTTATTTTGGGAAAACTGAGTAAAGAAAGGTCGCAGAGATTACCTGCCAATGATGATGAGGCAATCGATTTACTTGTTTAACGACCTTTGGAAAGCCATGACTTCTCTCATCTGGTCACTGATCTTTTTGGACTCAAGAGGTCTGCCAAAAGAAATTATGATGTAAATGTATATCAATTGTGTGTGTGTGTGTGTGTGTGAGAGAGAGAGAGAGAGAGAGAGAGAGAGAGAGATAACTAACCTGCATCAAACCAGAACTTGGACATTAACATACCTGTATATCATTATTTCTTGATCATGGGTTGACCATCATTAGGTTTCACGGTAGTTGAGGGTGTAATTCAAAAACAGAGGCAAGCACCCGTGGGAGTTGTGTGGTTCAGGGCCTACAACACCAAAATAATACAAAGATTAGTTCCAAATTATCAACCAAACAGACAAAATTTGAGAGAAGAGAGAAAGAGAGAGAGAGAGAGAGAGAGAGAGGATGAGACAAAGTTTGAATCATCAGCCGAGAAATAATAACGGATAAAACCTCTAGTAGATGAGTTTTCCAGAACACCCTCCACTTCAACAGTTCAAGAGTAGCCTGGCCTAGGTAGACAAGCCTTGGTTTGACCTTAACAACAACAACAAAAATTGATAACGCATGACACACTACCCTTTTGTTTGCTACAAAAAACTTGGAGAGAACCTAGAAAAGAAATAATGTATTTCATGCAACACGATCAATTTCGGAGTACGCACCTGGAGTGAGATTTCATGACCAAGATGAAGCTGGCCCCACCATATACGTGAACCAGGTGCCCCCACCATCCACAACCAGGTTCTGGCCCAACTTCCTTCTCTCTACATACCCACAAAAAAAAAAATCAAATACTGAGTATAAAAAAAAATGATTTCAAACTGTTGTATGATTGGCTAGGTCATTCCTCACCATAAAGAAAAGAGCAAACAAGCTTCTCGGAAGCAATAATTCTCCGGGCCACTCCCGAAACCTACAAAAAATCAATACACATGAATGCAATGAATTAGAAGTCAAAGGAGTTGTTTAAGGCAATGGGAGACCCGCACCTTATGAATCCCTGAAGAGGGTCGAGAAGTCCCATTCGTACAGACAACCGATAGCCGCTTCGTAGTTGACAGTTGAAAGCTTCTCTGCCATTCTTTTCTTTTCTTTTTTCTCATTTTTTTTTCGTTTCTTTTCTCTTTTTTTTTTCTTTTTTTTTCTTTTTTTTTCTTGATCATGGGTTGATCATTATTGGGTTTCCCTGTAGTTGAGTGTATTCAGAAACAGTGGCAGGCACTCGTGGGACTTGTGTGGTTCCAAATTCTCAACAACAAAATTTGAGACAGAGAGAGATAGCGAGACTTACGTACGACTTTCGTGTCAAATCAACTCACGACCACGTGCCAACGACTTCTCCAAAGAGCATTTTTTCATTGTCGGCACTGAGGCGGTGAAACGGAGGGTTTCACTCTTCTTCTTCTTCTTCTTCTTCTTCTTCTTCTTCCCTCTATTGTTTTTCATTTCACTCTGTATTGTTTTTCATTTCACTCTGAACCATTCTTCTAACCTTGCAGTGTCAGGGGGTCGGGATAAAAACCTGCATGACAAGTTGATCGGTAAGCTTGTTCTAATCTACTACGTCTAACAACAGAGACGACTTAAAAAAAACAAGCTTAATGATACCTACACTGACCAACTGAAGAATAATGAACCAGACTTCCATCGAGGGACTGCAGAAGATGATCTCCAGCTCCATTAACCTGTGATTTTCCAAACAATCAATAAGACTTCGAGCCATTGAAACAAAAAGAGTTTACGAGTAACACGTGTACTAAGAGGTGTGAAACAATAACGAATAGATAACCAAAAACCTTCCAAGATGGACAGTTGCAGAAAGGATGGGTTCTTTGAGATGGTCCTTCGTAAGAGCGTAGGCCTGCCATATCTAATTGCAGTTGATAACGTTTTCAGTGGTAATCAATTGCTGTTTCGAGAACTGGAGAAACTGAAGGTTTTTCCTATGATGCAAAGATCAAAGTTTCACCTTTGGTAACAATACACATTTAGCAGTAAGAATGAAAAAAGAAATACATATAATCATGGAATGATAATTATTCTTTGAAGTTAATAAGACAAGAAAGAAATTGATTACGTACCCATGTTGCGAGAACCGCTGCTTGAAGTAGAGCATCATGAACCAAACAGCCAGAGCAATCGCTTGGTTGTAGATGGACATTTGCTACTTTCGTGCAGAAAACCTTATAAACAAGACAAATAAATGTTAAGATTTCGTTTCACACGAACATTTACCAATATGAACAATAAATTACATGCCGGTTTTTTTTCTTTTCTGTGATTCACTCAAGTGAGAAAACCTGTCACTATCAATATTAGACCCTCAAAGAACAAAGCTAGCACTAAAACTGACATAGAAAATAAAACGAAGATAGGTTTGGGTATGCTGAAGTAAAAAGGGAACCCATAAACAGAGCTTTGCTTTGGGAAAACTGAGTAAAGAAAGGTCGCAGAGATTACCTTGCCAATGGTTATGAGGCAATCGATTTACTTGTTTAACAACCTTTGGAAAGCCATGACTTCTCTTATCTGGTTACTGATCCTTTTGGACTCAAGAGGTCTGCCAAAAGAAATTATTATGTAAATGTATATCGATTGTGTGTGTGTGTGTGTGTGTGTGTGAGAGAGAGAGAGAGAGAGAGAGAGAGAGAGAGAGAGAGAGAGACAACTAACCTGCATCGAACCAGAACTTGGACATTGACATATCTGTCTTTGTTGTTTGATGAAAAATCAGGGTCACGTCTCTCCAAGCACAGCGTGTAGAACATAGATGGCAATAGAGGTATCCTCGTTCTCATTTTTCTTATTTCACTTTTTTCTTCTCTTTTCTTTTTCCTTTATTTTTTTTCTTTTCAATTTTTCTTTTTTTTCTCTTTTTTCCTTCTTTTTCTCTCTCTCTCTTTTTTTTCTTTGTTCTCTTTGTTTCTTTTTTTAAGCAATACTCTACATTTCCTCCTGTTTTCTCAGATAAACAACTTCTTCTTTCTTAAAGATATACTTCAACTTTTTTATTCATCCGGTTCAAGCGAGAGCGCCATATGTTGCTGCAAAGTCAAAATGAAAAATAAAAATAGAAGTCAGACATCAAGTAATTGAATGGAATAAACTAGGAATAGCAGTTCACAAAAAAATCAAAAGAATACCAATATCTAATCTATTACGTGTAACAATAGAGACGACATAAAAAAAAAACAAGCTTAATGATACCTACACTGATCAACTGAAGAATAATGAACCAGACTTCCATCGAGGGACTGCAGAAGATGATCTCCAGCTCCATTAAGCTGTGAATTTCCAAACAATCAATAAGACTTAGAGCCATTGAAACAAAAAGAGTTTACGAGTAACACGTGTACTAAGAGGTGTGAAACAATAATGAATAGATAACCAAAAACCTTCCAAGATGGACAGTTGCAGAAAGGATGGGTTCTTTGAGATGGTCCTTCGTAAGAGCGTAGGACTGCCATAACTAATTGCAGTTGATAACGTTTTCAGTTGGTAATCAATTGCTGTTTGAGAACTGGAGATACTGAAGGTTTTGCCTGTGATGCAAAGATCAAAGTTTAACCTTTGGTAACAATACACATTTAGCATGGAATCAAATCAATATAACGATGACATTAGAAGAGAACAGACCTTCGGATATCAGATATTCCGCCAAACCCAGTAGCTGGTATTACTTTCAAACACTCTGCAATTGCACCAGGAAGAATATGTGTTCCGACAATCTTGGAAACCTTCTTCAAAGCCTGTATTTTAAAGAAGTAAAATACTATTGTGGATAGAATATACAGTGGACAGAATAAACAACATACCTTTTATATCTAAAATGTGACCTGATTAAACAAGGGTCTGGAATAACAACATAACTCGGCGTGTGATTTTCTTTTATGCATCGGAAGACATCTTCAGAAGAGGCAATTCATTGAATATGATTTCTAGTCGTAACGACCAAAGTAAGATCTAACAAGTTCCTATACAAAGTAAGCCTTTCATCAGAAAATTGCAAGAGACTTAAACTGTTATTGAAACATCTCAAATCGATTTCTTATATATCGAACAATATTCAAAGGGATTTTACCTAGGATTTCGCTCTCGGCCGCAACCAGATTCTGTAGCGTAGAACCCTAGCCCCGCGATCCTCTCCACAGAACAAAGATGAAAAACCCGACTCGAACTAGCATCACCAACGTCTAAAAGTTAGGACAAACGATAGAATCTTAAACCAACGGCAAATATCGTCGGGAAACGATAAGGTGATCGGAGAAGGTTCTTACCGGCGAAGGAGGACCACAACAGAGAGAACGATAATGTTCCATTTCTCAAATCGCCGCGCTGCCCTCTAGGGTTTCTCTTTTCTCGATCGCCGCGCTTTCTACGGCCAAAGATTTCCCTCTAGCGTTTCTCGTTGCTTAGATCTCTCTCTCTCTCTAAAACCCTCTCTCACTCTCCGACTCACTCTCTCTCCTCTAGTTTTTCATTTGGCGCTACAATTATATAGAACGGCGGAATGGGATTTATCTTTCCTGTTTTGTATTTTTTCGCTAAAAAAAAGGGAAATTTTGAGCTTTCCTTTTTTGAAATGCAAACTGTCTTTCTCTTTCCTAAGCTGCTTGGTCCTCAAGTTGTCCTAATTTTGAGACACCTGTCCTGTATGCTGTATGATATAATAACTTTCCTTTTTTTTTTATGTTAAATCAGTGTAGAACTGCTTGGTCTCCAAGTCACACATAAGACCCTGACTTTTGTAGGATAGACTCACTATTTGGTAATATAAATTTGGGCCTATTGGTTTTATTATTTTATGGAATTTAAAAAAAAAAAAAGAGATTTTGGGGTTTTTATTATGTTTGATATCTATAATGGTTATTTTGGGATAAACTTAATAGTTATTTTTTATCACACCTCACACTAATTATATATATCTCCAATTTTGTGGGCATAGACTCACTCTATTGATGATATAAATTTGTACCTATTTTATTTTCTCATAAATACAAATTCGTCAGTAGTCCAATATAATTACATCCGCTAGGGCCAAAACAGACCAAAAGCGATGCAGATATGTGCTCCCTATATTGTAATCTAAAACTGATTCATCATAAGCCTCTAAAACTCTCAGTTGAAATTCATTTTGATAATGATAATAAAAAAGGACCTGTAATAAAAAAGATGGACCCAGTCACAATAAATATAATCAATACTATTTAAAAAAAATGAATGACAGCTTTCAAACTCTTACCAAAAGATTGAAATATACAATAGATCCTCGGCAATTCTTCAATAAGATAGAGTCCTCTCCATAACCTACCGAAATGACGAGGGCTAAACCCTAGAGAGAGAGAGAGAGAGAGGCATAGAAATTGGCGGTGTGTGAATATATATACAAGACCGTCTCGTCAGGAGTTTCTAAATAACAACAGCTGTTGTTATATCCTACTAGAATAAACGCAACGGAAAGAAAATCTTTATGATCTCAATTCAATTAATATCCAGCTGTAAATTAGGAGTAACAGACCTGATATCATTAAATGCAATTGAGAAAAAATCAATTAAGAATTTAAGACGAATGGAAAGAAAGATATTACTTGGGCTTCAAGTAACAAATCACAAGGGTAAAAGAGAGATATTGCTGGCAATAATAGAAAGTTTAGCTGTGATTGGCGATTATTATCGATTGTTTTGATAAAAAAAAAATATATATATATTATTATGGATTATTCAGGGGGCCAAATTTTGAAAGAAAAAAAAATCTAGAGGGCAAATTTAGAAAAATTATATAAATTTGGGTTAAACTTATAAAAATTTATAAAAAAAAAATTAGAGTAAAAATCGCAATTTTCAAAAGTTGAGAGGGAAGGGAGCGTGGAGCATTAGACTCCCTATGCCCAAGGCAGCTCCCCTTTGATGGTAGGTGTATTTGTGATTAATTGGTCAATGAAAAAGAAAAGTTAACTTTACAGTAAAATGAGGACAATGTGCGCCGCGAACTTATGTTGTGACTAGCACTATGATCGATGGACTAAAGAATATTGCTTGGCCTTGGCTAGGATTTGCCTAAAAGATTCTATTCAAGTGACTTTCCAACTCAACTCAGGGATTTGATTCAAAGACTTGTCCGAATATTTGATTCTACAACTCAACTCGATTACTTGTCCATAGGACTTTGCTCGCCTTGAACTCATTTCGTTACCAAGAACTTGGCTCCACGACTTGATTCAAGGACTTGTCTGAGGATTCGACTCGATGACTCGTCGTGAGGACTTTGAACTCGTGTCGCTACTAATAATTTGGCTTGATGACTTGATTAAGGACACAACTTGAAGACTTCTCTCGCCTTTAACTCATGTCGAGTGGAGAAGATGATCGATTATTACAAAGAGAGAGTTAGAATGAGAAGGTGAGTTGAGAGAGGAATGTGTTTGACTAGGATGATCGATACTTTATCATTAACACTCAATTGAGTATATAAATACAATGTCTTGTTAGATTACGCTGATTGGCTAGCTAATGAAAAATAGTAGGATCCTACTGCTGACTATGTACACGTCAGTGTGCTCTAACAACTTAGTACACTTGGCGTGTGGTCTAAGCAAGCTTGAGCGTGATTAGCCTCCAGAGCACGTAAGCTTTGTGTGATTTCTTCATACGTTGTAATCAAGGACTTGACTTGACGGCTTGATTAGAGGACTTTATTCGAGTATTATACTTGAGGACTTCGGTCAATGTTTCGATTTGAGGACTTTGCTCGTCGTGAACTCACCTCGCTATCATGGGCTTGAGCTTATGTTTTGGTGGGTTGCTACTTTTGTATATCCCATGAAAATGACTTCATAGCAGTTAGTATTCTCGAATTGAGAATTAAAAACGGTAGAAGGGAAAATTCCCAAAAAATTGCCCAATAACCCGTCTAACACTACCGTATTAAGTCATTGACTTTCCTCAAAATATTGTAGAGAGAGAGAGAGAGAAAATGTAAAGATTCCCAATTTTTTTTAATGATACTAATGAATTCACACACAAACAGAGCATAAAAGATTAGGTTCCGTATAGGCATAGGAGAGAAACTCATACAAGATTAGTCTCTCTTCACGCAACCATTATTCTTATAATTACAACCCCGTATCATAATAAACCCACTCTTTTCGGATTTCTTGATTCCGACCCGTTTTCTGGTTTCTCATCACCACCAAGATTTCGTCAATCATCTTCCTCCAAGAATCTCTTCGAATCCATTTCGTTTTGGGTACGTTTTTTCTGTTTCATCGCTGGTGGTTTGAATTTATGTGCAAAGATATCTTTAGTGGGTCAAAAGGCAATTTCTTTTTATTTTCTGAAGGATTTTGTTGTTCGAAATTCGCAGGGAAAATACAGAAGTAAATTTCGCTATGGCTAACAAGTCATTCAAACTCGATCATCAATTTGGTTTGTTTCTTTCCCAAACCTATTTTCCGAGTTTTTTTATTTTTTTATTTTATTTTTTATTAACGCTTGTAATCTAGATTATGTTTATTCTCAATTCTCAAATTTATAGCCTGAACAAAAAATGGTTTCTTGATTAGATTTGTATTCTTTTCTTTTGTGTATTGTGTGGAAATTTGTCGATTTTTTGTTCAGTTGCTTAAATTGTTCATGACCTGTTCTTAGGAGTTTCATATGGGATACATACATCAACCAATTCTTAAATTTTTCTTTCCTTGAAAACATGTAAACTATTTCCATTTTGTTGATCAATATATATTGCTATGAATATGATCTTTCGTAGTTTTATTATCATCTTCTCTAATTTTTTTCTTCTGCTAATTGATTCATGAAACTAAAAAATATTTATAGAAAGGAGAAAAGCTGAAGCTCTTCGCATCAAAGAGAAGTACCCGGACAGAATTCCTGTAATCCCTTCACTCATCAAATTTATTCCGATTTCGTTCGTTTTTAATTCTCTCGCTATCGTTCTTGACTCGAATCTTTAATTCAGGTTATCGTGGAAAAGGCCCCGAAAAGCGACATTCCTGACATCGATAAGAAGAAGTCAGTAACCAATCATCGTCAGCTGTTAGAAATTATATGATCTGAGTTAGATTTTGTGTTTTGTTTCGGATTTTATGTTAATGTTTTTCTTATCGTGCATTTGTAGATACCTTGTCCCGGCTGACTTGACGGTTGGTCAGTTTGTGTATGTGGTTCGCAAAAGAATCAATCTCGGTGCCGAGAAAGCCATATTCGTCTTCGTGAAGAACACCTTACCTCCTACAGGTTTTTTTTTTTTTTTTTTTTTTTTTTTTTTTTAAACTCTGCAAAAATCCCATCTTTTTATTGACCCATATATATTTTGTCCGTAATATTTTTTGTTTTATTTTTTACTTGTAGCTGCGTTAATGTCCGCCCTTTACGAGGACCACAAGGACGAGGACGGGTTTCTTTACTTGACTTACAGCGGCGAGAACGCGTTTGGATCGTTTTTTTAAGAAGCTTTGAAATCGGTTCATGTAAATATAAACTCGCTCTCACGAAAAAAGTGTACATGACATTCTAAGACAATACATTTGGGTTTTTTTTTTCTCTCCTGAACATACACACAAAAAGCTCATAGCTTTCGCAATCGTTGAATTTTCACTTTGAAGTGGTGCTTTTTCCCTGGCACTTGTTCTTGATCCATTTGAAGCTTGATTGAGCCGCGGCCTTGGCTTTGGTCAGTCCCGATTTGCTGTTCTGCTTCTTGTCGGCCTCGCTTGCCTTCCTGGCTTTGGCGTTTTCGTCTTCTTCCTCGAGTGCCCCGATTCCCCCGGCGCCCCATTGGTCAGCCCAGCTCGGAGCTTCGCTTGCCATGCCTCTCAAGATCTTGAATCAACAACCAAAACAAAACAAAAGGCTAATATAATTAACGGATCTAAACTAGTGTTTTCATTTTTAGTTACATACCTGATCTGGACTAAAACATAATCAATAAAAAAAAAAAAAAAAAAAAACAAGTGATACAAAGGGAAAGAGAGAGTTGGTACCTGAGAATCAGAAGGAGAAGAAGAATGGGTGGGTGAAGAAAGATGGGAGAGCCTATTTATTTGTTGTTGTCAAAGTATATATTTTAAACAACCAAAAGAAAACAAAGGAGCACATGTTGATGGGGTGTCTTTTTTATCAGCATCTTAAACACACTTCTTTTCTAAGGGACTTTGCCAACTCACCAAGTTTCCTTTGCCAAAAGCTAGCGTCTTTGTTGTTGTAATTTGTTTGTATGTCTGTCGTTTATTATTTTTTTTATTTTGAATTTTAGCATCAATTAAACCACTTCAAACGTGAAAATTTTAATCAAAGCCGAAATTTAAAAAACGTTAAACAAATAGGCCATCAGACATGCACGATATGTGCAATCATCTTTTTATATACCTAATAATACACCCTTATTAATTAGTTAATTTAATTTATTTTCGTGATATAAAATTTTCAATTTAGTTTTAAAATCCGTAATTTAAGGATCTCTCTCTCTCTCTCTCTAGTACTTGAACACGAGTCAGAATTTCACATATCAGTAGTAATTTTTGAGTGAAAACGGCTCAACAAAAACAACCTCGTGACCATGTACGCTAATTCACGTGAATAGGTGTTATTTTGTATGATTTTGATGTTTTATACTTTCGAATCGTCAATAGATTTTTGTTAATTATCGTAAATAGGCACTAATATTGTATGGTTTATGGTTTTTAACTACTAAATCGTAAGTAAATTTTCATTAAATATCATTAATTAATTTATGCATTTCTCATATTTTGGTGCAATAATATTTTCTAATTTTCTTTCGATGGAAGAGAAAAAATAAAGTGCAACGATTTTTTTTTATTTTGTGAAATAATGGGCGTATTAGGGAAGTTGAAACTTAATCTGTGGGATTGTAATTTCTTTTTATTTTTATTTATGAAAATTAAAATTAAGATATTTGGATAATAGTCTAACATGTTATGGCTAGTCAAATAAAAATTTCAAAACATTGATCATTATAACGTCTCAAAATGGCTAGTTGGATAAAATGTCAAAACTTATTAAAGAAATAGTGACCAAAATTATTATATGTAACGTTTACCGTTGTTGTTTTTGTTTTTTTTAGCGTTTACAATTTCATTTAGAATAAAGGGTTATTTATGATTTCAATTAAAAATACCAATATTTATGTAAGTTTTGGAAAGTAGTATTCTTGTAATGGACTGCAAATTTTTCCTATTTCCCTAAGTTAAACTGATTTTTGTCCCTCAAAGTTGGATAGAGTTTTATTTTTTCCTACAAAAATTTCTCTCTTTTGTTTCCACTTTTCACATTTCGTTCAATTTGTTTACATAAAATATAAATTCTGCGATAAATTAGGGTAAACAATTAGTTTCCATAGCATTGTGGCAATTAATCTTCAAAGAAACTGCATTATAGTTTCGTCCCTTAATTAAATTATAATCTTATTATTCAAATATTAAATATATTTCAGCTCATGCATAGGTGAAGCATACTTACTGTCTTAATTTGAATTATTTTCTTTATTATTGTGTTTTAGGCTACATTTTTTATGCATGAAGTCTAAATCAGTTATATGGCTAACTTCTATGAATAGTGTGTTGGTAAATAATTTAATAAAACGAAGAAAAAACAAATATTTTATAATTTAGGGAGGACACTTGTCAGCTTTCAATTTCAAAACACATTTGTTTAAAAATCAATCTCTAAGGGTACAAATATAATTAATCCTACTTTTAATCTAATACTAACAATTTGTTACTAGTCAGTCAATTTAAAGGGTAAGCCGAAGACTTGTGACTTCCATCTTAAGATTCATAATCAATCTTCCCAATAACCTGGAATCTAGTTGCATTTATTTATTTATATTACTTGCCTCTAAATCAAGCAACTGAACAAGTTTTGTCCACAATATTGGAATAAAGCACACTTTAGATCTCGGAGACATTTATATATATTATTTACCTGTGATTATATCAACTGAAACTCATAATAGCCAATGATGCACTAGCAATTTATCATCTTTCTTCCACCTTGTGGTCACTGGTCACGACTCACATGTGAGCTTTTACCAACTCATTTTTGGACCAATAATTGAGCATTATCATTTTACTTTTACCCCCCAATGTCTTCTTGTCTACTCAACTCCGTACGGGTAAATCCACAAGACACTTTTTTCCCCAAAGAGTGAGTCAATAAAGTAAAACCACGTCATACTATTTCCCTCTTTACTTCAACAAAATAAAGATATTGTCATACTTTAGTGTTTAGTCGATAAAAATAGAGGTTATAAATATACTATACATCACAAACATTTCAAGGGCCAAGACTAGGAAGTGAATAGTAGACCCATTAATCTGATTGAGCGTTGACTTTTGAGTCTTGAATCATAAGTGTGCCCAGTGAACCTGATAATTGGCGGTGAAAGCCACGGAAAAAAGTACTTCCGATTGTGTTTTCTACCTCACGAAAATCTTGTGTTTCGTGTGACACGAAAGTAGAAAAAAAAATTCCGATAAATTATGTCGGAAATGGTGGGTCAAAATTGTACCGTTGGACCGAGTGAGATTTGGAGGAATTAAATTTTAATCTATTTGTTTATTTCTCTTATAAATACATACTATTTTTTTATCATTTTATTCACAAATCAAATATTTTTCTCTCTCAAACTCTCAAATTCTCTACAAATATTTCTCTACAACAATCTCTTCATATATATTATATAGTTAAGTTTATAAAAAATTTATTATATAATTAAGTTTATATCATAATTTTTTGTTATATAGTTTAGTTTATGTAATTTGTATTAATATACATAAATTAATATTACAAAATATAGTTTCTAAATAAATATAATGTTTTACTCAAAATATTGTTGTAATGTTTTTACCTTTAAAAAAATGTTATTAATAATGATAAAATTCATTTTACATATTAGTACTTTTTTTAAAAATTTTAACAGTTTAATTCATTTTATTTACCATTTAAATTTGATTTTTTTTTTTTATGTTTTTAATTACTTGATGGAACTTAATCCATATTTCTATTAAGTCTAACAGAAATTCCACTTTCGTTAAGCAATTGTAGGTATCAAATTACCTACCGGAAGTTCCACTTCCAATAAAAAATGGAAATGAGCTTATTGAAAATGTAATTTCCAACGATAAGTGCCGATTGCCAGGATGATGCTCCAGTGAAACATATATTAATTAAATACTAAACACTCATCTCATCTGATAGATTCAAGACTAAACTTAGTCTGTTTCCTTGTTTTTTCCTATTTTTTTATCTACTGTAATATTTTTATTTCCCGGACAGTAATTATTAGACAAGTCATGTACTAAAGAATAATTAGAGCAAAATCCTTGACCCAGCTGGATATTGGAATTATATATATAGGAGAGCCATGCACTAAGAAAGTTTGATAAAGAAAAGGAAACAAAATTGTTAGCAACATTAAATTACATCAAATAAATACACCCCCAGGCATATATATACTAGGACTGATCAGAATCAGATGACGGTATATCTACACTCTCTAATCACGCACTATCAAATAAATCTACTTACTAGTAGTATTACTATTACTAGACTTTCTGACGACTGACTTGGATTTCTTCAACTTGCGAGACTTGTCTTCGCCGGAAGAGGCCCACGTGTACCCGGCGGGAATGGCGAAGGGGTCGCCGGCGTCGGCTTGTTTGCCGGCCGAGGAAGAGTGGCTACTGTTCCGCCTCAACCACGACGTCGACGAGAAAGAGGACGACGACGACGATTTTTGGTCGTCGCTGAAGAAGTGACGTGGACTGGAAAGCGGAGTGAAGAACTGTTCCACCGGCTGGAGCTCGGCGAACTTCGTGAACGTTATCACCACTCTCACCGTCGGAACCACCGGAATCGCCAGCTGTATCAAACACGAAAAGAGCACGATGTGACACGTGGCAAATCGCGGGCGGGAAAAGAAGAGAACAGAACGAATATATTTTCGAACACGTGGCAAACCGAGATTGTTCTTTTTTTTAATTATTTAGAGAGGGAGGGAAGGGATCGGAAGAATTAAAAAGATATTTTCGAATTTGTGTGGGACCCGCAATTGGTACACACCACGTCATCCAACAGCAGACCAACATGCTCCACAGACAAGGATTTTTACAGAGCTTCAGACTTGGGAGAGACGAAGGGAACATAAAAAGCACCAAAAAAGCAGAATACGAATAGGATAACACATATTCGGAACTCTGAAATTACGAAAATGGACCAACCTTGACCGGAAAAGTTCCCGGCGGGAACTTCGTGGTGAGAACCTCCCTCACTCGCCGGATCGCCTTCACCTTGCTCGCCAGGATGTCCAGCAATGGCAGAAGCTCCTCCGTCTTCAACGGAAATTGCTCCGTAAGCCACACCGACGGCCTCAAACTCCGTACGTATTCTTTCTCCTTCGTCGCCGGCGACGCCATCCCCGCGACGGAAACGCTTCGCCGAGGCGGAGCCGTCGACGCGACGGAAACGCTACGCCTAGGCGGCTGAGGCGGAGCCATCGCCGCCGCCGGGATTATGTCCACGCTCTTCCTCCCCACGGCGATGAATTCCCTGTCTTCCCGAACGAAGCTGCTGTGCCTCCGCCGATCCGGCGGAGCTCCGATGTTGAAATTCTCCGCCACCAGAAATCCGTCGTCGTCCTCGTCGAGCTCCAACGGAAGCAAGTCCGCGGAGTCTCCTCCGCCGCCGGATCCGCCGGCGACTTTTCTCGACCTGAAGCTGAACACTACATTGTGGATTTCGTAAACCCTAGCTTTCCACTCCCCGACTGTTTCCGTCTTCTCCTGTCGTCTCCAGTTCGTCCGACCGACGAGCTCCGCCTTGGTGACGTCCATTCCCGGCCGGTAAACGCTCGTCTGCGAAACGAATCCCGCCATATCCGACTCACTCATCGCCGCGCCGGCATTTTCGAACGCATCGAAGATCCGCCGATCGTCGCGGTTGAGGACGAGGAGCGATCCCGGCGCTACGCCGTGGTTAGAATCCCCGTCGCCGAGGAAGAGGAAGCTCTGATCGGCGCGCTGGATCTTAAGCCCGTCGAATCCGGCGAGAGAAGTATCAGCGCGGAGGTTTCCGTCGCGCTTCCAAATCCTGTAGGTGTCAGAAGGAGCGATCTTACCGACGAAAGGAATTACAGAGCTCTCGAAGTGAAACGAAATCTCCATGTAGAAGTCTCGCATCCGGCGAAGCACCGCCACGACGCGGGGAAGACGGCGGCGCCACTTCGTCCAGGCAGCGCGGTGGTGGAGCCGGAGCAGCACCGCCGCTATGTCCGAGCTCCGGCGACACATGGCCTCCTGGAGCGGGTTCCATCCGGCGGAGTTTTGAAGCGACACGTCGGCGCCGGCGGAAGCGAGCGTCCTCGCGGCGGCGCCGTCGGAGAGACGGACGGCGAGGTGGAGCGGAGTCTCGCGGTTGGGGACGTCGCGGCGATCGATCACGGCGGAGATTCTCTCGGCGAGGCGTTCTTGAGCGAGGGACTCGGCTTCGGTGTGGATCTGAGCCGGATCGGCGAGCCGAGGCAGGGTTGAGACGAGCCGCGCCAGGGCGGCGTGGTCGTTCACCGCGACGGCGTAGTGGACTGGGCTGTGAGAGTAGTCCTTCGGCCTTATCGCCGGAAACGGCGTCGTTTGCTTGGACATGTTCTGTGCGTTGTTTATAATCAAACTGTTGTTTTGAATCTGATATCTCAGAGAGTCTGAAAATGGTGTCGTTTCTTTGCTTAGTATAGTTAGCTCGTTTGAGAGAAAGAGAGCAAAGAAGATTTTTGATGATATGGGAATTTTATGGGGAAGAGTGAAAAATAAGGAACCAGGGATACTTTCGTCACTTTCGAGGTATCATTTTCCATTGGGAGGCGTGAGATGAGAAGAAGACTGAGTTGAGACTTGAGAGAGCAGAGAACACAATCGGCGCGACTTTTGGTAATAATATTGTAAAAACTGAAAACAACATTATATCGTATATATTATTATATATGCTATTTTTTTTTTTATGTATTAATGCTTATTTTACTCTCTCTTTTTCTTTTCTTTTTTCCTTTTCTAATGTCTGTGTGGTTTAATGAGACAGTAATGTTGGGCACACTTTATTGGCTCCGCGATTCAAACTCTTCCTACATTTTCTCACAAATGTACGAAATTTCGGGTGAGTTTCCAATCAGGTTTATTTAGCAATTGTGACGATCGATTTCAAATATCAATACCCGAACAACCACATTTTCGATTATTTCAAAATAATCAATATCACAGTTAACACAAAGAAGAGCGACATTATTCATGGCCCATGTTTGGTATTAAAAACCTCGAACTAATCGTCCAACGAGCTTAATTGCATTTAAAAAAAGGGAAATCCCTTAAATACCCCCGAAGCTATCAGCGGTGATTTGTCCTGATCGTGTCCTCCGATAAATCAGAAGAATCGAAGGTGGGTCCCACGCGGTCAGAGACATTAGACGACGGAGCAGATCTACACAATGAGTCAGTTTTGCGTGCGTGCGTGCGTGTCTTGGCATCATTGCCACAGAAACTACAACCAATACACAAATGATACATAACAGGACATCTGATAAAAAAAAATACATAATAGGACAAAGTCTTTTGTTTTATAATACTACGCGACCAATGTCTCTCTCTCTAGTCTCTCTCTACGTCCATGTCATGTTTTCTTGTTTTTTTTTTTTTGGAATTTAGTCCATGTCTTGTTGCTCATCTCCTCTCTTTAGCCTTTTCCCTTTGTCTTCTTCGCTTCCAAGTTGGACTCTTGTCTACATTTCTTCCTTCCTTGGCGTCGCTCAAAGTTATTAACCTTCGTCAAAGAAACTAACTTTGGACTATCTTTACTATATTCGTTAAAAACAATAATAGAATAAAAACTAATCAATTTTATTTTATTGAAGATGGTTCTTTTGAACTTTTTAAGTGCTTTGGAAATGAGAAACCCAAATAGATTGTGAGGAGATTTGGAGCAAGGTAAAGAGCCAACAATCCTCTCCTTTCGGTAAGTTGTAATTTGTTCTCTTTATGGACCCCTTGTGTTCCTTAGACAATCCTTCTTTCTTTTCTTATTTTTTTCATTCAATTTTCCTTGAGTTATATTTGCTCCCCTTATATATATATATATATATATATATACATATATATATATATATATATATTTACTCCCCTAATATTTATTAACATATAACGCACTTGATCATAAACATCCTATTCTTTGATACCTCTGTGATATGATCAAATCAAATCAAATTTTATAAGAAAACCGTTATTTTATATTATACTGCATAATTATTTGTGTGTGTTTGATTGGAGGTGATATTAATCACATTTTTGGGTATCTTAAGGAATATATTGTTTGGTGTGAGTTAATGTTAAAAAAATTATCATAAATGTAATTATCTAGGTAATAATATTACTTTAAACTGAAATAATCCTAATAACACTAAAAAGTGCTATTCAGATTACCCCTCATGAGAATCTTTTAAAGTATTTTATTTATATACCTTTGTGGCTTTTTTTATGTACGTTTTCTTTTAAAGCCATATATATACATGTTATATTAGCTATATTTCTTTATATTGAATGCAATAAGTAACATTCTCATTAATCCATTTAAAATATTAACTTTTATAATCAAACACTATAATCTTACAATCATGTTAAGCTGATTACATTAATGAGATTTATGAGAATGTGATTATATTGCATTACCTCCAACCAAACACACCATTTATGATGTAAATCTTGTAAATTTCACATTAAGCAATTTTTTTATGGGCCGAATCAGGGCTTTATTTATGAATCTCAATCAACATAATGGTTTTTGGAGAAATTTCAAAAACAGCTCTATTTAGAAAAAGAATTGATTTTATGACGAAGATAGAGTTTTCCAAACAGTAAATAGTTTTCTCATGAATGAAATTGTAAACAGAAAATAAAATTAAATGAAGTCCGAAACAGTATTCAAATATTTTAAAAAATTTGTAAACAACTTAATAAAAGTGAGTTACAATAAGCAATTTTCACATAGTTTTTAGACTTTAGCCATTTTTAGATGCAGGGTTAAAAATTTGGGCTCAGCGGCCCAAATTAACCTCTTCTCTACCATTTTTTTTTTTAAATAGAATCAATTTTTAAGAGTGTGGTAAGGCTCTCTTACAATGTTTCCTTCATCTAAAACAATCTCACTCCATCTCGTCATCTCTGAAGCTATACCTACTCTCTTCCTTTTCCAGATCATAAAAACGTACATTTTTTAAAAAAAAATTGCATAAATAATATGATTTTTTCGCTCAACACATAAATAGTAGGATAGAATTGTTTCAAGTATCAATAAGGACATAACATTTTTTTTAAATGACATTAATGTACGTAAAAAGAAGTTTTATTCTAAAGAAAAGTGGGTAAATTATTTGAAGAAATTTTGTTGGAAGAATTCCAATATAAAGATAGACATAGTGAATCTTTTCTTTGTTTTCTTAACACATAAGATAAAGATATATGTACAACCACATTATGCATTGGCAACTTTAATTAGTTTCCTTTTACCTTTTTATTTGTATCTCTTTCTTTCTTTTGTATTTATTTTTGTTCAATTGGAATAGTCATGACAACCTTAAGCTAGTAAATTGTATGTATGAACATGTTCCGTGGTATAGAGTGTTGAGGTGTGGAGCCTAATCGACGAGCTAATGAACTGCTCATCTGAAGACAAATAGCTGAGTTAAGGATAATCTGGATATTTTAGGCATGTCTATTACCTTAAAGAGTTTTTCTATAAATATGTTGTATCCGTCACTTTTCTATGTGTAGAATAATAAAAGAGAAAAGTCGGCGACCAACAAGATTTTTCTCATGACGAAACGTTTCCACCTAAAGATGGAGGAAGAAGCTCAATAGATGAGGGTGAATTTATCGCAACCGAAGCGTCTCAACAAACATCTAAAAGTGCAACTTAATCATGCTTATAAAAAGGTATTCATTCTCAAAAGCTTAGCTTATGTGAAGAATGCAATTTAGAATATGTAACGCTTGTTTTAATATGATTTTATTGGAAATAATAATGATCTTTGTATGTTTTAACCAACTTTTGTAGGTGTTTGGAATTGGAACTTATGTAAGTTGAAGAACCGTGATTTAAAAATTTTAACTTATGCATACACTAGGACAAAAATCGTCATCGGGTGCGACGGATGTCGCACCTAAAAGCCCAATAGTCGCACCTAATAGTTTATTAGGTGCGACATTAGGTGCGACGTCGCTAAAGGCATTAGGTGCGACATGTCGCACCTAATACGTTTTTTTAATTAAAAAAAATTACAAAACTGGACGGCGGGGCAGCGGCTGGACGACGACGTGCAGCGGGGCGGGACGGGGGCTGGCGGGGCTGGACGCGCGACGTGCAGCGGGGCAGGACGGCGACGTGCAGCGGGGCGGGACGGGGCAGCGGGGCTAGACGGCGACGTGCAGCGGGGCGGGACGGGGCAGCGGGGCGAGGCAGCGGGGCGCGGGAGGGGGCAGTGGGGCGGAGCAGCGGAGGGGGCAGCGGGATGGACGGCGGCGGCTGACTGGCAGAGAAAGTGTGAGACGGTGAGAGAGAGAGAGACGTACCGGGGAGGGACGGCGGCGGGAGGGACGGCGGCGAGGAGCAGAGAGAGACAGATCGAGTGAGAGAGAAAGTGAGCGAGAATGAGTGAAAAAGAAGGAAGTTTGGGTTTAAAAACCCTAATTCATATTGGGTGTGACACTGTCGCACCAAATAATCATATTAGGTGCGACCCCAATATGATAAAAAAAAATCGGCGGGATTCGGCTGAAAAGTTTAAATTTGAAACCCATTGGGTGCGATATTTGTCGCACCTAAAGGTATTAGGTGCGACAATGTCGCACCGAATAGCACTAAACATTAACGAAATTTTTAGTCATCCGGATGAGTATCCGGTGCGACATGTCGCACCTAATATGGGCTTAGGTGCGACATGTCGCACCTAATACCCTTCCGCACCCAATATGCTAATTTGTAGTAGTGATATGACATTTCGGATATTCTTTTTTATGTTGTTGGAGTTTTTTTTGTCTTGGATTTGGATAGCTGTAAAATCTTTAAATTTGGAACTTTGGATGAGTAGAACTTAGACTTTATTGATGTTAAAGAGATTTAAACTGCATAACAGGTAAAAAAAAATGAAATTCAAAATCTGGTTATCCAGATTTGAAACTGGTTACCCGAAACTTTGGTTAACCAGTTTCAGAATCGGTTATAATACTAGTTATCGATTTTGGAGAATTGCTTAACCAAATTTTCGGTTAACCGATTTTTGGTTTTGATCCAATTCGGTTCGATCATTGGACAAAAAATTTCAAAACCGAATATTCGGTTTTCAAATTGGTCCAAAATCGAACCGAACCAAACCGATTTCACCCTTAATCTCGTGATCTACCCCACTATTTTTAATAAATTTGATATCAATGTGAATATATTAACAAGACATCGTTTTAAACGGATAAAGACTTATTATTTACATGTGATACATTTTAAATTGACTACGATTGATAAAAACTAAATGGACTACATACAAATTAATTTTTTAAAAAAATTAAACATTTATTTAATTTTTAAAATGTGTATCTAATTTCGTTAAGAATTACCTTCACATTAGATTTTTATCCACTTAATTTAATTTATGTTATATATTTACTAAATTAAATATATACGTTATATTAATATATATATATATATATATATATATATATATATATATATATATATTGCAGTAGCCTTATTTACTCAAAGACATGCTAACTAAAAAAGAAAATGACATATATATGATTTATGTTTTAGTGAAATGTCAAGTTTAACTTTTGATTTTAAAAACTGTCGAGTATCTGTTTAACTAAAATGAAGATATTATACCCTAAAATAGACAACAGTACCACGAATTTTATTTTTATTGACTTTTCATTGACGTTGACTATAATATTTATTTGTAAACACTAATTATCTTTATTTATTCGCGTCATATATGTAATTTATTTAAAAACTAAAAAAATAAATAATAACCTCTTAATCGTGAATAACACAAAAAGAGACAAAAAGGTAAAAATCGACAGTTGATAAACATCAAAATCACAAATTGGAAAAGAGAATCCAGGATTCAAAGTTGCAACTCGAACATGGAATAAAGTCTTCTTTTGTGAGATATGAATTTTAATATTTAATTTCAATTTAAATATATTTTTATTTCAAATTTGAGAATTTGAAAATGAAGGTACTTGTTTAGATTTATTTTAAGATATATTTTTTTCATTTTCGTTAAATATAAGGTATGAATTCGACTTTTTTTAAAACAAAAAATTAAACTCGACATTTTATTAAAACATAGAATGTAGATGTGTTATTTTCCCTAACTAAAATCATAATTAAAGACCTAGTAGTAGTATAAGATAGCGTAATTAGCGGGGGGTCATTTACTTAATAAATAGGATTCGAGTTTCTTCGGACAAGAAGTCACGGGGTGTGAGTGAGAGACAATACGACAAAATTCACCGAATTAAGTCAGTTCGATTTCAACCGGACAATAATAATAGCCCAATTCCATCAAGACGACACCGTTTAGAGAATTAGAACTTTATCCTATAGAATTGCTATATTAATTAATTAAACTCAAAATATTCTCAAATCTCAACTTCCTTAATCACACCTCTGCTTATCTTCAAGATTTGACGCTTCAGCTCACTCACAGAAACTCAAAAGAAAAAATAAAATACAGAGAGTAAGAAATGGTTCGCTCAGTGCGAATCCAGACTGCGACGGTGACGATCTTCGTCGCCGTTACGATGCTCACCGTGATCTGCGGCGAATCGGACGGTCGAGAGCTCAGGCCGTCGGATCACGGCCTGGAATACCAAATCTCGCCGCCGCCAGGGAAGACGCCGCGCGAAACGGCGTCGTTCTTCGGAGGAGTCGGAGATTCGAAGGAATCTTCACCGTCGTCGGCGAACGTGGCTTTGCCGGAGGCGACGATGAGATCGAACGACACGTCGTGGTGGACCGCCGACGATAGCGGAGGCAAGCCTCACGTGCGGCGCGTGCTGCTGCTAGCGAGTGTGGCGTGCGGGATCACAGGTGTCGCGCTGCTATTGGCCTCGGCTTTTATCTACGTCGTTTGGCACAAAAAGAAACAGCGATCGTCATCGTTGACGTCACGATCGCCGCCACAACCACCGCCGCAACAAGCAATATTCGATATTGAGAGAAAGTAGTGGATATCTTGAGCTGAGTTTTTTTTTTTCTTTTATTTTCTTTTGTGAATAATTGAAAACATTTTAATTTTACTGTTTGAGTTTGATTAGGGAACTACGGTCCCATTAGAATTCATTTCCTTCTTCTTCCTTTCCAGTGCAGTTCTTCAGTCTCCTTCATTCGCTGTCTTTAATTATTTGATTCCATTTATTTGAAGTTTTAAACCACATTTTTTTTCTCTAATTTAAGTGTAGCTTCATTTATATTTCTGTGTCCTATACACGTCATTGTTGCTTTACCGATAAAATGATCTTAGTGTAGCATGATACTCTTTTTTCACTAGAGTAATTATTAATAAAAATAAATAAATGTTCTATTACATACTTTATAAAGGGATTTTTTAAGCAGGTGACCTTCTGAAGGGTGTGTTTTAAATTCATAACCTCTTATGTTTCCTTAATATATTTATATTTATTTTTCTTATTTATTTTTTGGAAGTTACGAAAATAACCTCTTAAAACCCATCCCATTTGAACGAGGGTAACGAAACAAACCCCCGCTGAAACGCTGAAACCCCCAGACCTCCAAGAACCAACCCCGCTGAAACCCCCAGACCTCCAAGAACCAACCCCGCTGAAACCCATCCCCCAAAACCCTCCCAAATACACCTAAGCCGCTCTCGGTGGAAGAAGCCGGTGGGATTCGGCGGCGCTCTATTACGCCTGCCTCGCCGGCCATCTCGACGTCGCGAGGCTTCTTCTCAAGTCCGGCGCGATCTGCTCCGAGCACACGTTCGACGGCGATCGCTGTCACTACGCCGCTCTGAACCTCATAGTCCGAAAGCTTCTCAAGTCGTTTGAGGCTCGTCCTCCTCCGCTCCCGCCGCTCAACGCCGCCCTCCGAGACCTCTTCCTCGCTTCGCCGCCCAATCTCTCTCCGCCGCTTCCACTCGCCGTCTCCGCAGGTATATCTATAGTAGTAAACTAGTTATAGTGATGGATTTTTAGGCGAATTTTTTGATGAAGATATCAGACTGAATCGACGAGACTGTGTTTTTGATGTTGTGAATCGATAACATGATTTGAGCGTAATGTTATAATCACTCTAAAAAAGTCATAAATTGTTGATAAATCTTGCTACAATTTATTGTTGCTCAGCTCATCACAGAATTCATCAGGGAAGACGATGGTGCAACATGGGCGCTTAACTTGTTAAAACAAAACAATGTGAAATTTGTTGGTTTTTGGAAAACATATTGAAAGATGAAAAGAATCAAGTTTTTGGGAAAAGATCAAAACATGATTTGAGCTTTTCATAAGTTTTAATTACCTATCGACAGAATGTTTTTTGTTACTTGAGGATATTTAAGTGTTGTTTGGAATTTGATTGGTCTGGTTATAGAAAGAAAGAAAATGGTGCGCTGAAATCTTCACGAAGCAATTTTCCGAGGAGAATTTCTTAATAAGCTTTCAGAGCCTTTTTTTTAGCCGCTCTAGTTTTACATTTTTTTTCTCTCTTTATTTAAATCTCATAAGCATTGAAATTTCGTCTATTTGAATGTAGATCACAAAAAAAATATGTCGATGAATTTAGCTTGGCGTGCACGAATGAGTTTACGTCCTCGTCGCTCTCCAACGGATGGAAATCTTGTTTGTTGGATTCTTCCGCGCTTTCTCTTATAATCTGGAGGTGATACACTTATAACTTCTACATCATCGGGAATCATCCATTCAGATAAAGAAGGCACGGGGTATATAGTTTCCACATACGCCAATGACCACAACTCCTTCAAATAGTATTTTGAACACAATGTGTGAAATTTATGTGTTCCATCAACAAAGGCTGCCAACGCATGTGAGCACGGAATCTTATCGATGTCAAATACTTTGCATGTGCAAGTTTTCCTATGCAGATCGACCAAGAAACAACCGTCTGTTCCTGTAACGTAATACTCAAGTGTGCTCCTATTTAACTCTTTCACCGAATAAAACGTGGATAATTGGTACCTTTCATGCAATATTTTTTCTATTTTAGGAGTCAAGAATTGTGAAGAAGATCCGAATGTCGATTCCTTTCGATGCTTGTTAAACCATTCCGAGATCTTGTCAATGATCGCATCCATCAAAGGAATCAACGGGTACGTTCTCGACTTTCTCAGCACGGCATTGATTGACTCAACACCATTCGTGGTTAAGATGTTGTAGCGGTTGCATTGAAAGAAGCACCTTGCCCATTTCCTTACGTCTACTTTTTGCTCAAGATACTCACCAATATGTGGGTACCTAATACATGATAATAATTAAAAAAGAAAAACATATTTAGAAGATAATTTAAAATAAAATAAATGAATAATCATAATTTTATCATACCTGCTCTTCAATTCCGAGTAAAGCTCATAAAACTCACATCCGTATACGCTCCAGCAACTTTCATGAACTTTTTCACAACATGATCCTTTTGCTTGCCCTTGCCTTTATCACTTCCTTTTTCCTTGCCTTTTCCATTTGCATTCCCTTTTCCCTTTCCCTTGCCATTATCGTTCTCATTGTTACCTTTGACTCGTGATTTAATATTTTGAGAAAGGTGCCACGCGCAATATCCATGCTCAGCTTTCCGGTAGACCAGACGAACCGCATTGATTATACTTTGGTGTCTATCTGAAAGGATGACCAGCTCCTCATTGTCCGGTATAAGCTCTTCAAGTTTGGTCATAAACCAATTCCATGAGTCATCATTCTCGGAATCAACTACTCCCCATGCAAGTGGATATTGATGGTGGTTTCCGTCTTGTGCAGTAGCGATGAGCAATGTACCCTTGTATTTTGTTTTCAGAAATGTTCCGTCAACAGCAATTACTTTTCGCATTGCTTTAAATCCGTCAATGCAAGCTCCCAATGCTACAAAGAGATACTTGAACTTCTGATTTTCGTCTACCTCTAGATGTGTGGTTGTGCGAGGATTAACCATCTTTATCATGTACAAGTATCGAGAAAGGTTCTCAAAACTTTTCTTAGGGTCTCCTCTAATATCATCGGCAGCAATTTGTTTGCCCTTCCAAGCTTTATAGTAGCTCACTGTCACGCCGTGATTTTTCATCTTTAGCATTATTTGTCCCGGGACAGGAGTGTCAAGGCGACCCGGGTACTCTTTTGCTAGCATATCAGCAACGAACCTTGAGGTTGCTTGTCGATTCCTCTTGTCTACTGCACTAGAAGAACAAGTATGAGTTTTGTTGTACGATCGGAGGGAGAAACGACTTGAACCTTTTACTTTTGCTGCTCGCAATGACCATTTGCAATCTGAAACTCTACACTTTACCACATAAAGCTCCGGTGTCGACTTGACTATACGATAATCAAAACAAGCTTTCAACGACGCATTGAGCACCAAATTTTTTACCTCATTTTTGCTCACGAATTCTTGACCTATTGAAATATCCATACCATCGTCGAAGGTAAAAGATGAACAATTTTCTTCAATTTCTAACGTCTCACAATGATCATCGCGATTATCCTCATCTTCATCAAGAAGAATATCCTTAGCTTGAAACACATCTTGTTGATCCGGAGATGAAATAGGGTCATGCGCACAACTTGGTGTAGAGGCAGCGCCGTAAGGGCTCAAGGGCTCTATGTCAACATCAAAATGTTCATCTCGAATTATATCTTCATTTTGATTGCAACCTGCAAGTTCACGAGAATGAGTATGAGTGTGAGTATCGTATTTAAAGTGAATACACGACTTATAAGTATGATATTTTGTCTAACCTTTGTCTTGGTCTTTTGTAATTAGCTCAACATGCAGCATCATTTTGCATTGGGACATGCCACGTCGATCAACAAGATAACATTTGACATCAATATCATCCAAAATAAATTTAGGCGCTATCTTTTCTGACATTGGACACTTGTAACTCAATTTCAAGTCCGTAACTTCTTTATTAATATGAAGTCTTTCGGATATCCTATCGAGTAGATATGAAATTGTTGCACACTTTTCATCGTCTAGTAATATGCTCTTAATATCTTCATTCTTTGAGAACCATTCATATGAGCCTTCATCTTTCTTTTTCCACTCTCCGTCGTATAAAAAATAAATAACAACCTCAACCATCGTACCTATAAAAATGGAATGAGTTATAAAAGAGGAATTGCATCGTATAAAAAAATAACATTAGATTCATAATATAAATTCAACTGGTCCAACTGGCCCGACCGGTCCAACTGGCCCGACCGGTCCGACTGGTCCAACTGAACTAGTTTTCACGATCCAGTTGGACCAGTTGACTACTGTTCGTGTTCATAACTTAGGAATCGCGAAAATCATGAAAACTTGAAAATTTTCATAATTTCTAATTTATTATTGATTATGGATTTAGAGAGGAATGTTACTATTTTAAATATTTTGTATTGTAAGCATCTTTAACATTATCATAAATTTCTTACCGGAGATGTTGGGGGCGGAGGTCGCCGGATTATGATGGAGGTTGCTGACGGTAAAGGTCGCCGGAGATGGCGACGGCGACGACGAAGACGACGTTGGAGCTAGGGCTGCGTTTTTTTTTTTTTTTTTTTCGTTTTTTATCAAGCTTTAAATATTATTAACTTCTTACAAAAGAAAAGGGTATTTATGTGATATTATAACATTCATTTAAAGAGAAGGTCATGGACTTAAAATTTATTAAGAAAGAGTCATTGATTAAAAAAAAATCCATTTTAAGGTCATAAAACTAAAGAACCCTTTATAAAGCGCGTTTTCTTGTATTACACTTATGTGGACATTTATCCTTTTCTTTTTCTTTTTTATAAATAATTTTGAGATAGAAAATGAGACAAGCCACGTCGTTTATGAATTATGATCTTGGGCGTTGATTCAAAGGAGAGAAATCAATCAAACAATTGTCGGTTTCGCTACGAGTTGCAAAAATGGATTCAAGTTTCAACAAGGGCAGTTGACTATTTTGTGAGATAAACATGCATAACATTATGAAGAAAGGCAAATTATGAATGGCTTTTCAGAAATGAAGTAAATGACTGATACAAATGCAATGATGAAGTGAGTACCAAGTACCAACCGAAATAATTCAGTAGTCATAGCTCATAACGGCTTAGATTTGAGTTTGAGCAACCATTGGATTCATTATTTCTTTGTCTTCTTAATGTCAATTTTTAAAAATTTCTTATTTTTTTATTATATTATTCTTTATCATGATAAGAGTTCGAGTAACAAGTCTAATATTACATGAGTTTGTTTGTTAGTTTGTTAGATTAGTTGAAAAGAACTGCAGGGTTGACCCACATTAGTTAGATTATTCTCAAAGCTTTTATGGTAAAGGAAAGAAATCAATGGTGTAAAAAAGTTTACCACATATCATCAATGCTCTCACGTCTCAACTACTTTTTTTCATTTATTAAAAGAAAATGGACAGTGAGGCAAATGAGCATGTATTATATTTCTAACAAAGGCCTTAAGATTATTCCAATTTTTATAAGGGGGTTCTTTATCACGCAGATTCACGTTCTTCCTTTGTAAAGGGACACAGACCTGAGCTTTCAATATAACTCATTTATTCATTCAAAAGCTACTTATTTTATGGGTTGCTATGATGGACAACCGTTTTCCACATTTAATGACGCAATGCAAGCCTCACTTCAAAGCCTGAACTAAATCTAATCCATTCTATAAAAAAAACAGCGAGCCATCATTTTTAGAGCAATTTTTTAACCTAACATAAACAAAAAACAAAAAATTAAAAATTTGCATATATTTTTTCAACTTGAAAATTATAAAAACAATGTCCTAAGCTCAATGATTTGACCAAAATGTATAAATGTAGTAGTTTTGAATTTGACGCAACAGGATACTCATCATAAAAAGCTTTGGTCAGATCAGATAAGGTTAATCTTATCTCGACATAAGCTAATCTGTTAACTCCCAAATTACTCCAAATAATAAGGAATTTTGAACTTTTGATCTTAATTTAACCTAACCTAACCGCCAAGCATAACCAACGTTCCAATAAAAGATCAAACAGTTTTTCAAGTAAAAAATGAGACATATGATCTAGTGGGAATCATGCAAACTCATATTTCAATACATTGAACCGAGACATATATGTACTACATTTGAGAAATTATGAATAAACAAATAAATAAATACGAGAGAAAAAAAAAAGAAAAAAAAGTACCCTGTTTCACTCTGTGTGATCGTCTCTATCGAAGTAGTTAAACAAGTTCTTAGTTATTAATATCGCGCAATTTTTGAGCAAAGAATAGTAGAAAGCTTTTTTTTTTTTTTATTGTGTGTGTGCACGCAAGTACTTACTACTGGTCGAGAGGCATCCACTCGAGTTCTAGCTCCATTTCTCCGGACTCGACATTCTGGAGCTTGAGGGTCAACTCCTGTTTGACTTTTCCATCAGCAATGTTGACCGTGCTGTCCTCTTTGAGGGCATTGTCGTGCGACTTCAGCCACTTCCCGATTTGCATGTTCCCGAACATACCCGCGTCTCCGAAAGCCATCGCCGAGGTAATCAACGGCTGGAGATCGATCTCCGCCTCTCCCATTATGTCATCCGCCGAAAAAGTGTCGTGATCAAAAACCCTCTGTCCACACCGAAAACCATATTGCGTTTTAAGATTGCCAGAAATGATTTTCTTCATCACCCCACAACTTCAACTATTATATTTTTTTTTTAGTGTAAAGGGTGTCTCAAATACCCGTTAATCTTGTCCTTCAGACTATTTTATCAATGAATAATGAACATCAATTTGTTCAATGGTATCTAATCACATTGTTTGTATGCATAAACAAATAATTAAGACGCTTTAGCTAGGAACAGATTACTCGTTAGACTGATAATTTCTTTTTCCACAACTACTTAGAAAAAAAAAAATTTGCTTACCAACTTTAAGGCTCCGAAATGCTGAGGAACTGATAGCATGAGTTCCTCGTTCCATACTGGATTCAAATTGCTTTTGACCACGGTTGTTTGAACGGTCTACAATATAACAACAACACTTGATCATCACCAATCATTTTTTTATTATTATTGTTATTATTATTTTTTTTTATCATCTAAATGTAAAACTATGCTAAGAAGACCTTTAGGGACATCAAGCTCTGAAGCCGGAGGAGCGAACAAATCAAACTAATATTAATATTTAATCCTAATGCAAAATTATTTCTTCAAAATTGATGTTTCTTTTTCCATGGCAATCACTAAAGGGACTTCAAATGCGGGCAGTACTTCTATTTATATAATTCTCAGGGACAGGAAGACGAAAAGAGAAACAACAAACCTGTTGACCAAGAGTCAAAACAACATAAGGATCGCTGGACAGCATATCTCTGATAGCTAAACCCATTCCTTTAACCACTTTTACCTTCAATAGTCCGATAAACTCAACCATGCCTTCCTGTTACCACGTCCAAGGTAAGATCATCATGACATAAATATATTATCTACATAATTATCAATTAGCCTCCTATATGAGCCAGATTATTACAACTAAAGTTTTACGAGCCATAAATTTCACGATAAAATGTTTTGATTTTTAATCATTGAACCCACCCGATTTAAGGAAATGATCAGAATAACTAATTACCGAGGCCTGTGAATTTGAACTCCGGAAACTATCCATGATCTTCCTAGAGAAACTGGATTGGAGAGAGGACCGTGCAGAAGCAATTGATGCGATCCTCAAGCTAGGCTTCAAAAATTCTTGAAGCTCGTACTTCGACCTGCAACGAAGTACGTTACAATGAACCAGAGATAAATACATTTAAAAAAAATAAAAAAATGAACCAGAGTTCAGGATATTCATCGAACCGGATAAACATTGACCGCTCATCGGGGCTGGAATCATGTCCAGGCTTTTTAATTCCTTCAGGGATAAAAGCCTCGTAAATCGAATTAGCAGAGGAATTTCCTCCGACTTCAATCATCGAATCAACTTCGTCATCGGACCACTCATCCAGCGTTACAGACAAGACCTGAACATTTGTCAGAGAATATCCAAATCCTCAAGAGACCATACTTAAGATTTTATTTTGTTAGCGAGTGTAAAAACAAGGATTATTACCTTTGAAATATGGGTACCGAGGCTTCTGTGCACGCCACAACATTTTAGGCATATAAAAACTCCAATATTAGCTGACCTGAAGTGCCAACCATATTTCTTAACCGAAAATTTATTAAAAAGAAAAGAAAGTTTCTTAACTCTTTCGTAAGCAAACGGTAAAGGAAAATAAACAAAATCATAAAAAGGACTCCATTTCAAATAATCTTATGAACTGAGCCCCCTAAAAATAAAATAAAAATAAAAAACTTAGTAAAATGATTACACATTACTTCTTCTATATATCATGTACTTACGCCCATTTTGGATCCGGCGCACCACAGTCGGCACAAACGCGATTATCTTTTTGAAGCAATAAATCTTTTAGTCTCCGTTTACCTGAAAAACAAAACGAATAAATAGTGCCGAAAAATTAATTCAATACGGCTCGCACACCAGTAAAAGGATTAGAACTTCGAAACAAAATCTCCTAATTGCTCAAGGAAAATATAATTATTAAGCAAACTGGGAAACACAAAATTCTCGACACCCACACAAAAACCACTATTTTTTTATTTTTTTGTATTCAATCTCTTGCATTTCATCCACCTCTAGTTTTTGCCTGATAAATTAGAGACAGGCCTCAAATAATTACAAGCGTACCTGAAGTAGGTCTACTCATTCCATTCATGGCTTTGCTCTTTTATGTAGTCACTAATGCCCTCCAATTACCTGCAAAGACGATACATTTGAGCAATTTTTGGAGCTTTACAAAACCAGCCAAAGAACATAAAAAATATAAGAAAACCTGAATCAATAAAGAAGCTGCCGAAAAATCAAGATGGTTGGTCTAAATTGTCTGCGCAAATAGGAATAAAAGAAAAAAGGAATGCCAGTTTGGCCATTATATCCACTACCTCAGATTAAAAAAAGGGAAGAAAAACTCAGACCAGCCAAAATAATTATCGTATCAGTGACTTTGGAAATCCCTGATTGAAATTCTATAAGGATTGCGAATTATAAAACGTCATGCAGCAAAAAAATTCCAAAAATCCTAACCAATTCAAAAGCTATGGAAAATAGTGGGTCAAATTTAAGCTTATGAAGAAACGCGACATTGGAAGATTAAACGCTCTGAATTAGAGGTATGATAGCTAATTTCAACCATGACGACGAATCGTTGACAAGCGGGGAAAAAAACACGAAGAAAGAAGATCAAACTGAACATACGAATTCTTCAGAATATTGCACAGAAAGATCTGAATGAATTAAATAAAGGGTAATAAAAAAGGCGTGAAATTTACCAGCTGAGTTTGAGGAAACGAGAACGTGAGAGAATGATTGATGACGAAGATTCTTTCAGGAATATGAGAAAGGGAAATGGCACGACCTGGTTTGTTGTGTTTATTTTGTTTTTATTTATACTTGTTAATTTTTTTTTTTACAATTTTAATTATTTTGAACTCCTTTGCTTGTTAATTATTGTATACCTTATTTATGTTTCTCGAACATTAAATAACTATTTTATAAAATAAGAACTAACCGAATGGAATGGTGGAATTCAATAATGATGAGCCGTTATTATTAGTTTGTAGAAGATATCTGAGCAAAAAAAATAGTTTGTAGAAAATATTGACACATAATGAATAGACATATGGCCATCTGACAATTCCAAATATAAAGAGATAAATTTGATTTGGCCCACACACACATTTAAAAAAAAAAAAAAAAAAAAAACCTATTGTTTGATTTTGTGAAAATTGTCATTCCGTGCAATTCACTTAACATTCTAATAATATATAAACAATGAATTATAAAAAAATATTGTGTTTGGACTTTGGATATTTCTCCTTCATTAAACAGTGTTATTTTTAAAATGGTTAATGAAATTGCTATTTTAACACTTTATTATCAGTGTTATTTTAATATTATTATATTAAACACCAGCTAAGTAATGAATCATTTGGATGGCAAAGATATACTAAAAATATGTCGTGCTACTTTACAGAGCTGTATGGAAAACTTGATTAATTTTAGCTTCTCACAAATTTATTATATATATAGATATACATATGTATATAATTTGATGGTTAATTAAGTTTATGTTTCTAAAATAAATTGGTTTTATTATGTTGAGAGGAGATTAAGTTATGCACGGCATCGAAAATACATGTTCTTACATTGTTAGCATGCACATTAAAAAAAAATGTAATATAACTTCTTTTTTTAATCACACTTTGGGCTTAACTTCTTAAAAGATTTTCCTATTATCTTAGAGGAAGGGTACCCGGATTATCATAGGGCGGCGTGCAGTTGGAGAAAGTCGAAGAACAGCCACAATGCCGAGTTCATCATTCGACACCATGATAGTTCGATAATCTCTATCCATGTAGCCTCGATGAATTGCACATATTTTGCGATGTTAGGATGGTGTGTAATTACTATTAAACCAAGTTAGGAACCAAATGAAGTTATGATCATCCGTCAGAGATAAAATAACGAATGGATCTTGTAAGATTTCCACGAAATTCATTGATTTCTTTGGAAGCAACAATTGTGATTGACGATGAAATGGTTTTCTACTACGTAATAACACTACTATAGCGTAGTCAATTTCCTACTTGGAAAAATGACGATCCCTCCAAAAAAATGACACCGAGAGGAAATCAGACCCGAAATACTAAAAAAAAAAAATATGGAAGACTTGTCCCGGTCTTCGACTTAGAAATACTTACTTTGGGTACCTAGCTAAACATTTTAAAGTAATAAATTTACAAAATAGACAAAATTTGTCAGACAATAGTAACATACCATGAATTAATTTTGTCAATAAATTTGTACAAAGAGGTAGATATAATGTCAAGTCTTAACTATTTTCTAAAAAAAACATATATATTTTGCTAAAAATTTAAAACCTCGACTACTTTACTAATCAGTTAGTGTTTTTTTAATGGACTTATGCATAATTTTTTCATATATAAAATTATACTGTTTATTTTCTAATTTTTATAGCGTCGTTTTTCACGGGGGAAAACGACGCCCCAACCTTTGTGTGCGCCCTGTCCCCACTGCCTCCTCGGTCTATCCGGCCTCCAAGCTCACAAAGCTCCTCCCGCAATCTGTAGTTAGACATTTGAACTCAAAACTATATCTCACTTTCTCTCCCTAACTCTAGAGACTTGGCCTCCACCTCACATTTCAATCCGATTTGTGTTGAATGTCGAAGCGTAATCCTCATGACGTGCCAAATAGCTCACTTTTCGAGAAAATGAGTTTGCTGATCCGACTAGCTTATTATACACACGTGCACGATCCATAGATTACCCTACACTTATCATGTGGGTTCTTGAGTTGATTAAAAAAGACGATGTTAACATGATTAGCTTAATGCAGATTGTTAATACCCAACCATTATTCTTATAAAAACGTTCACACAACAAGGGAGATACCATGAGAACCCAAAAATAAGATATTTAAAAGAAACGAACGACAACAAAAGACAGACTAGGTAACAAATAATTAACCCTTATTTTGTAATTATTTTTTTTCCTATTTACTAAGACACATTAGGTTGCAAATTAAGCATATATGGCCAACAGTTTTTTTATTTTTAGTTTGAGCTGAAACTCCATTAGATGCCTAATAATATAGGTAGCAACACAACCCGGAAACAAAAGCTTGACAAAAGCCTTTTACGTCAATTAATCGACAATATTTAAATAACAGAAAATACAAGCAAGAAAACAGTCTCTCACTTCATTCCATCCCCAAGAATCATATTATCACTTCTTAATAATGAATCCGAGACTTATTAAATCTAATAAAAAAAAAGGGGGTATTGAATTTGGACCCAACCCAAGTCTATGTGAGCAAAAAATACACCACCATTATCAATCAATAGACTTCAACATGCCATTGCTTGTTCTTCTTGAGCTGAGACAGCTTGTCTTCCCAGCTCTCGCCTCGCTGCTCCGCGACCCGTTTGAGAGTCTCTTGAATACCGGGCATCATTCCCTTGAGCCCGCAGAAGTAAATGTGGGCCCCGGAGTCCAACATCTTGAAAACCTCGTCGCTGTACTCCTCGATCTTGTCCTGCACGTACATTTTCCCTCCGTTCCTGTTCTTCTCCTCTCTGCTCAGAGCTTTGTCGTACCGGAAATTTTCCGGGTAGTCTTTCAGGTACTTTGTGAACTCCTCGTCATAGAGAAGGCTGTCCGTGTTGGCCACACCGAGGAAGAGCCAAGCCAGGCCGTCGAACTTGTACGAGGGTACCGATTCCATGAACATGCGGCGCAGATAGCCACGGTACGGCGCGACCCCGGTCCCGGTGGCGATCATTATGTGGGTCGCTTTCGGGTTATCTTCCGGAAGAAGCATTATCTTGCCAGATGGTCCTATTGTAACAAATGAACTAAACATTAATAAAATTTACTCCGAGAGTTTAGATTAATAAAATCATATAGTTTTGTTCCGTGACTACGTAGTATGCAAACTAGTATAGTCACGACCCTGTTACATGCATAAAGACTTCATACTAATGAACTAGACTGTGCAAAGCCATCGTTTCACGACACAGATTTAGTTTCCTAGAGGCAACAGAAAGGGGAGAGAAAAAATTCAAGGCAATAGATTGGGTGTTCTACATACCCGAACTCACTGGTGCCTTCTCAAACCAAAGGAAGAATAAAAAAACTATGATCATTAGCTTCTCAAGAATCACTCGATCTTTATATCTGGTTCGGTGTATCAGGTGATAAGATATCATAAGCAAGAACATCAAGCACAGTTGTAATTTTTTATCACCTGACAGACAATACAGTTCAAATACCCGATAGAAACACAGTTGAAAAAACCTTTCACGTACCTGTTATTTTAACCTTGTCTCCCGGTTTAGAGTCGCACAAAAAGTTGCTGCACACACCATTCTTCGAGGGATCCTCTTTCCCTGTCTCGGGGTCATAATACACAGCTCGACGCACGCAAAAACTGGCTGTCTTTCCGTCGAACTTGTCGCCATACCTGGTCGAAGCAATCGAATAGAGGCGAACATTGTGTGGGTTTCCAGGTTTCTTTGGGTTCTCGCCCTGCAAAACAAAATGCCACAAGAAACTTCAGGTATGAAAGACGACGTGAAATGACCATATGAGCACAACAAAACTAGACAACACTGTTTGTCAAAGCACAACATGACGACCACGTTCACATATAATATCTTCCATCAAAGAATAACATACTTGGAGACTGGACCAATTAAGAGAGCTAAAGCTAACCGTAGTATCTTCCAGCAAGGACATGATATGAGCAAATGAGCACATCAAAACTAGACCCCACTGTTTCTCAAAACACAACATGATGACCACATTCGCACATAATATCTTCCATCAATGAAAAACTTAATACTAGACCAACTATTAGACCTAAAGCTAGCCATAATATCTTCCAGCAAGGTCATCATATGGGCAATTAGACTATTCTGTTTCTTAAACCATTATGTTCTTGATATGATGCTACACACGACACGGCAACCACATTGACACGCGATAACTCACCGGGGGAACGACACCATAACTCTGTCCTTCCCAGTAAGGAAGATTGCCACCGTGGTCGATCACGATGTGGCACGTCTCTCCGGGAGCTTTTGGCCCGACAATCCTGTCCACGGAGACAATGGTCGCCGTGTAAGGCTCCTTGGGCTTGAACAAGTTCAACGGGGGATCTTTGGCGTCTTCGAGCTCCAGCGGAGCAACGGAGACCTTCTGCGCAGAAGGAGACGCCTGTTGCACCGACATGCACAGAACTCGGCGCTCTCGTTGTTGCTCTCCGTTCTTTGTCTTGATGTTCAAAGCCAGTGTTTGGGTCCATGATTTCTCGCGCAAGCTTACACTGTTTGTCTGAGAGGGATTCAAAGTCTCTTTCAGAGCAGTTTATAGTGGATATTCATACAAGATTGAAGAAAGATATTTTTTTTTAAAGAAACCAAACAAAAGTGCAGACCCAATATGAAACTCAAAAAGAGATTCTCTCTTTTTTTTTTTTCTTTTAACTTTTTATTTCTGGGTTTTTAATTTAAAGTAATTATATCCAATTCCGACAGAGAATAAGACTGAAAGTTTACTCTATTCCAAGTAGAAGATATTTTTTTCCCAGGAAAACAAGACCTCACACTAGGAAGGAAAAAAACAAGCATTTTGGGTTTTTGATAGCAATAGCTCTCCATCGTTGAAATAAATTAGAAAAATACAAACAGCGAAAGCGAAGCAAAACTACCAAACGAAACCTTTGAATCAAAATTACACGAAGGAAAAGTCGAAGTAAACGAACCTTGAATACGGATCTTCTGAGAGAGCAATCATTCCCGAATGGAACAGTCACCGAAATCTACAGGCGAAATCACGTACAAAGTCTCGTCAACGCGATGTTCTTTCTATACTCATATTCTCGATAAACCAAACATAATTTTACAAAGATCGACAGAGTAGAGACGAACCTGAGACAGTGTAGAGTGAGCCATGGCCGTGCTCGAGAGATCGATAGAAATGAGGTCGAGAAAAAGGCGATAATATAGAGGAATCTATATAGGTGTATAGATGAATATAAGCACACCGATCGAGAAGTTTATTAAGGAGCGGAGAGTGATCCTTTGGAATGTTGGAAGAGACAGTTTAATTGGGTTTTGCTTTCTATGGATTATTGATTGTTCACTGCTAATTTTATACATTCTTTTAAAAAATTTATAATCAAGAAATGACGTAACTTAATGTAATATTTTTTACTAATAATAATTGGGATTTTTGTCTTTTTCATGGTGTTTGTATTAAAAGGTTTTTTGTTATTTTATATATATATATATATATATATATATATATATATTTTATTTCCACTATCCATTACATTCATTGGATTAGGAATTTGATCCTTTGTGTCATCATCCCACTAGTAAATTTAAAAGCGCAGCCATAGGGTTAATTCGCTGGATTTAGTCAAACACTGTGTTTTTTTTTTATCGAAGTCAAACACTGTTTTCGAGAGGGGCAATGAAAATAATAGATTTAGAAGAAGAGTGAGTAATGGTGGGAAATTTTACACACCCAGATAAAATAATAATTGTGAAATTTGTTGTAACTAGTCAAGTTTGTAATTCTTATTGTGGGAATAGTCCAAGTTTCATTTTATTAAACAAATAGCCCATATTTTCGGCTCAGACCATAATGCCCTTGGCAAATTCGCGAATTGGTTAATTTAATTAAGCTACTAGAGTGAGTTAGGTTAATTAATTAACTTATTTGTTGAAATATGGGCGCTCTAACTTATTAGCATTTTTAAAACTTAGAATTGTGAAATAGCCAACGTTTTAGTAATATTTGGTAATTAGTCAATCTTTGATGCAATAAGACATAATTACGCTTATTTTTTCCCCTAATTCTTTACCAAAAAAAAAAATTAAACGAAAATAATTTATTTATACCTAAATACTCTCTCTCTCTCTCTGTTACATTTTTAGGCGTAGCAGAGGTTAAAAAAAAACAGCATCTCGCAGTTAATAGTCGGTAATAACTGTTAATAGGTCAGAAACCTATTAACAGTTATTACCGACTATTAGTTAAAGCAGAAGCCTATTAACAGTTATTAACGATTATTAACTGCGATTTTTATAATTTTGACATTTATCCATGGCTAAAAAAATGTGACGAGAGAGAGAGAGAGATAGAGAGAGAGAGAGTGAACATGAAAAATAGAGAGAGAAAGATAGAGAGATAACTGAGATCCTAATAATTATGGATTTTGAATAATAAATTATATTTTATTAATTTCGAAAATAAATTATATTAACTAATTAATAAGGGTAAAAATGGTATAAACAATGTGCCACATAAGCAGAATGGCTATAAATCAAACAAATTTAAAACGTATAACAGAATGAAATTCTTAGGTTTGAATTGGCTTAGTTAGTTACAAAACTCTTGAAATATTAGTTTAGGTTCTGATTTTTTTGTGAGTAAAGTTAATTTTACTAAATGATTGAATTCGGAATTAGGTTAATTAATTGAATGCTTTGAATATCAATTGACTTAAGTTATGATTTTTGTAAATTTTTTGTGAATTTCAAATCATTCACAAATTAATCTAACTCACTCCAGTAGGTTAATTAAATTAACCGATTCACGAATTTACAAAGTGCCTCTCCTCAATCCCCTCCATCGCCGTCGATTTCCTCTCCGCCGCTGATTCCTCTGAATTCGGAATTATGTTAATTAATTGAATGCTTTGAATATCAATTGACTTAAGTTATTAATTTTGTAAATTTTTTGTGAATTTCAAATCATTCACGAATCAGTTAATTAATTAACCTAACTCACTCCAGTAGGTTAATTAAATTAACCGATTTACGAATTTACAAAGTGCCTCTCCTCAATCCCCTCAATATGGCCGCCGATTTCCTCTCCGCCGCCGATTCCTCTCCCCCCGCCGATTTTCGAGTCAATCTGAGCCGTCGTCGCCGTCGAGATCCGTACCCAAAGAGCAAAACAAAAGAAAGATGGCTCAACAAGCGATGAGCGTGAGAACAAGAGCAACAACACCAGCAAAGGACGAGGCAGAGCTGGCTGAAGAGAAACCGTTACCGGCGGTACCACCGACGTCGGCGATGTCGGCGGCGCTGTCGACGACGGCGAACCTGGCGAATGTGCTTCCGACGGGGACGCTGGTGATCCACGCGGTGCTGTCGATGGTGGTGTTCGCAGTGGTGGCTGTGAAATGGATGAGGACAAGGACCAGACGAGTTTAGGTTTAGGGTTGGGTAAATTTAGTGCGAGGGTAATTCGGGTAGTCAATTATTAATTGGGCTATTCCCTTAATTTATTCAAACTTGTGCTATTCTACTTTTATTGGTGAACTGATTGGGCTAGTATGCTCATTCTCCCATAATAATTCTACCTAATGTTCAAAATATCGATACTGATACTCATACCGAGGTTTTGATTTTACGGATATATCGACGGATATTCTATAACAATTTTAATATCGACTACCGATTATATCGGTGATATATCGATGACGGATATATCGACAAAAATTTTATAACAAAATATAATAAAATATGTACCACTATTTATATTTTTAACTTTCTAATAAAACAATCAAATTTAAAATATATCTATAACTTTTTTCTTATAGATAGACATTATTAATATTTACATTACTTTCTCGATATTAAAAAATGTAATAAAATAATTTTTTTTCAAAGAAATTGTAATATTTTTTCTACTACATTACTAATATTCTTTAAAATAATAAAAAAGAATAGTATTATATATTTAATTATTTAGTCTATTAGTAATTTAGTATAGATATTATATCTATATATAATACGTTGTCATACATATATTTATATGTATTATAAAATATAAATAAGAAAATATTGATAATATCATTATATTAAGTAAAATTAATAAGTAAAAGATATAAATGATAAAAAATAATAATAATAAAAAACAAACAAATAAAACGATATTTTCATATTTGGAAACTATTTTGTCGATATTTTGGATTTTTTAATAAAAAAAACGATATTCTGTCGATATATCATCGATATTTTAACGATATTTATAAAACGATAACGATTACAACGAATATTTTACCGAGACTCTTTAAAAAACGATATATCGGCGATATATCACCAATATATCCTGATATTTTGAACATTGATTCTACCTAGTCATTATATATATATATATATGTATATATATATTCCCTCAAAAAAAATATATGTATATATATATGTATATATTCCAGTGGACCAATGGGAAATTTTACATACCCAGATAAAATAATAATTCTACCCAGTCATTTTATATCTATATGTATATTCCAGTTTTAAAGTTTGTATAATTGAGTGGACCAATGAGAAATTTTACATACCCAGATAAAATAATAATTCTACCCAGTCATTTTATATCTATATGTATATTCCAGTTTTAAAGTTTGTATAATTGAGTGGACCAATGAGAAATTTTACATACCCAGATAAAATAATAATTATACCCAGTCATTTTATATCTATATGTATATTCCAGTTTTAAAGTTTGTATAATTGAGTGGACCAATGGGGTTTGGGTCCGAGAAACCAACCAGATACCTGACGGCTTAATAGTGACCGATTTGAAGACCTCATATGACGATTGGAATGTGAAGTTGACGTCAAAGCTACTTTTGAATAATTTGAGTTCCTCGTCTATAATCGTGGGTGTACGAATGTGATATTTCATAAAAAAAAAATGTGAATGTTCGGTTCGAAGTGGCTACAATGTCGTTGCAATTTCATCCCACGATTGAGGTCGTAGTTTCCTCGAATTATGGAACATTGGCGGTAAAATTTGTGCAAACTTTTTGTCTATTGTAAGATAACAGATTATTCTTTGAAAAGTTGAGTGGGATTGGATTCCTACATCCCGGAAGATCTTGCCAAGATATGGATGAAGATCAACTATTTTTGTATGCGATGCTCTAAGGAGAAAGAGTCTACGTTCTATGCGTCATAGAAATATTACGAGATGTCCAAGTGTGGAAAACACTTAGGTGGTGAAAGATGATCAAAGAGAACCATAATGGGGAGAGTTTGAACCTTCTTATTCACATAGAAGCTCATTTTATCTCTTTTTTTTTTAGAAGTTCAAACTCTTCATGGTTGTGCTTTAAAATGTATGAAATTGCCGATGATGCGGTGCGACAACGTTGCGGCCTGACCATGTGATCCATAATAAACTCGGTGGCGACCCCCGAACCTCGAGGTGACTGCCATTAGCGTGAATGTGATGATTGACGCTCAAATGTGGAGTGAGGGGTATTTTTTGTGACCATCGAAATTTTGTTTTACATCCATGTATTGTTCTTTTTGTTTAACCGTGTTGTCCTTTAACAGCAGAAACTGTGACAATTTCACGGGAAAAAAATGCTAAGTGGGGTGAGTTTACAAAAATATATATATTTACGAAAAATTTATACACGAGAAAACTAGAATTTATGTTTCAATCCCGCTGAACAGTTTAATTTTTTTTTTTTACCGAGTAGTATGTATTTTGCTTGTTACATAATTTTTTTAAAATAAAAATGATATTTTGACTGAAAATTGATAATGAAGTAAAATTTACAACTTTAGAAATGAAATACATGAAGGGAAAGAGGTTACAAGGAAAAAAAAAAAAACCTACAAATTTTAGGAAAGTTGGGAAAGATCATGAAATTCAATGTAAAATGAAAAGTGAAAAACGAAAGATTACATTAGGAATTGAGTAAAAGAAAAGCTCTATAAACGAAAAGTAAAAAATAGAAATATAATAAATAAATAATATTTAAAAACAATAAATACGAAACGAAGCAAAAGATTACACAATGAGTCGAGGCTAGGGATTTAATTTCCCAAGTAGCATTGGCCAATTATATTGGCACTCTACTGCATCAACCACATGCAATACTATCTTCAAATTTTTTTTTCTCAGTAATCTTTATTCAATTTCGACTGCTTTTATTTTATTTTATGAATATGTGTGTTTGTTACTTTGTTTACAACTTTACATGTTCAGCCTTCTTAAAAAAGAAGTCCCCAAAAACCGGGCCCACAAGCTGCCCAATCTATCCAGCCGTACACTTACATTTCCCGTCATTTGTCGCTTTCAAATCCTAGCCAATCACTTGCTTACACGTTAGTGGACCCCACTCCCGATTCGTGGACTAGATTATCCTTTACGTCAGCACAATCAACGGTCCAGATCTGTTCTAAGCTGTTCGCCTAAGTTATCCACATCCACACAAATAAATAAATAAAACATTTTTTTGAATAATGAAAATTCAATAAAATAATTTAACAAAATAAAGTTTGTGGATTGGGATTTATGAGAGCGAAATTCCAATTCCAACAAATGCCCTTTTTCGTTTTCTTCTGTTTCCTTTCTTCTGAGGAGAAACTAAATATATATTATAAAATACGATAGAAAAAGGTTAATTATTTTTATTTATTTATTTATTTTAATTTCCAGTCATTCCGATTCTTCGGAGAAGAAGGTGCTGCGAAAAAGCGGGTATGTTTTCGACAACACGAAACCCTAGCTCGCTGTGAATTTCGCGCTCGACAATGTAGGGTTGAAAAATTCGATTGATTTTTCCCTTTTTGAATTCTTCTGCCACTGAATTGTGAGTATTCTATTGTTTTTTCTTTCGAGTTTATTGGTCGCTGAGATGAGTGGTTTTTTTTTTTTTTTATTGGATCGGAAGAGATGAGTGGTTGAGAAGATAACGAGAATTTTGGAATGTGTTGTCGGTTATTTTGGAGCAACTAGGTTGATTGGTCTCTTCTGTTGGAATTTTAGAGGTATTCGATTGATATACATGGTACTGGCAAGGTACTGGTGTTGATTGGGCTAAATTCTCTCATTTTGAAGGAGTTTATTTTTAATTCAACTGAGTTAAGAGCATAATTGAGACGAGTTCCGATTCTGATAATTGAAATTCTAAACTTGATCGCGAATTTGATTTGTCGAAAGTTCGGAATGGGGAATTTTGTTTCTGATTGCAATATAAGTCGGCCTTGTAGGCAACTGAAAAATTATCCGTTTCATAAACGATTTAAGGGTCATTGTTATCGATAAAGTAGCGTGAGAGTGTTAGTTCTGATATTACTAAGCTTTTGGACTCTTCAGTGGCGTTAAAATAAAATATGTTCAATTAATGCTAACATGTGTTTTGTTTTGTTTTGTTGATGATATTTGTCATGTTTCAGATAACATAGCTTTTATGTTATTTGCTTCTAAATTTTAAATGGTTGTGTGACGTTTTGCCGGATCTGACTACTCTCTTTGATCACTTTTAAGTTTAACATGATCCGGGGTTTACTGCTTTGAGCGTTTGCTTGTTATATGTATTTTTTTTTCTTTTTGGAATTGAGATTGTAATTTTTGCTTTTAATTTTCTTGTCAGATTTCTGTCAAAAGTTCTTTGTTCTGGCATCCTCATGACTTCCTCCGTGCACGATCTTTCTGGTAATTTTTCCCCTTCCCCATCTTTGGAATCTGGATGTATGGGACACTAGATATATAGTTGAACAATATCAGTATGTGTTTTTTAGTGTGCTTCAGAGCACGAGCTCTATTATGATCTCATAAAGGAACCAATTTATGGCTATATACTATTAGCCTCGGGTCTGTTTATATGGTTATATACAATTTGTGGTTTTTGCTCCCTTTTAAAAAAAAAACTAAATGTTAAAATAGCTACAATAAATGAGGATGGAGTAACTCTGTAACGTAGAGAGGGAAAAATGGACACTGTGTGTCCACGAGCGTGCTACAAGTTGTAGGAGTTATGGTAGGTGCTGTGTTTAGCCTATTAATAGAGGGGATTAATGTGGATGAAGGGAGACTAAAAGAGAGTTAAAGTTAGTAAAGGGAAGTAATTAATTGGGAGAGAGTGGACTTTCGATAGTCCTGCAAATTGTATATTGTATCTGTAAGCAATTATCACAATTTCCATTGTTTAATTTTTTAAACAATTTCCATGAATACAATTAAAGTTCATATCACCAATCAATGCATATTAGTCTAATAGCCAATAGCTAGTTGCTCTTTAGTTTTTGCAAGAAGAAGTTTGTGCTGGCATGAAGGCATCAATTTGTTTCTCTTGTTTGCCTTTTTAGTTCATTCCCCTTAATTGTAAATTCTTTGCTACAAAATTAAATCTGTAATGCTTGATCAATCAGAAAACTGTGAATCTGATGAGCACGAAAAACACTCAGAAACTCAGACCCAGTCGTCGTCCCTTGCAGCTGGAGGGTCACATGCTGTTATGACAACTTCAAGCGTTCCATATGTAACGCCACAATTTGGAGCAGGGCATGCAATGGTAATACTACTATCTCTAAATCAAAACCTTTAATATTGTTCAATGTCTCATAAAATGGCGTATGTAAATTTCATTTTCATACATTCTTTTATACATAGTATACAGTGTAAATACAACACTTCCTTCATAAATAATACTCTGGTGTGCTACTGAAGGGGGATGGGATGTTAGTTAATCTATACATGGTTTGTAGGAGAGATTGTGCGTATTGAAAGTTTAGGAGAAATCTCTTGAAGGCTCTCAAGGGTCGTATTTTATGCTCTATCAAAGAGTTGAGGATCGCTTTATCGAATTTAGAAGTGATGATGTAGAAAAAGAAGATTTTTTTTTTTTTTGGGTAGGAACCATAAATAGAAACACGTAAGTATTAGCAAAACCAGGTGCAATAGAAGAACTAAATGTTATAACCGGAGTGGTTGTACTCGCATTAATATCTGGAGCCCCATAAACACTGTCAAAATATATTTGGATGGGGACGAGGTATTGTTTTTAAGGCCCGAGAGGTGGAATAGATATGGCCATGCGTCTATTTAAACTCTTTTTCTTTTCTGGAAAAAATATTAAATATATTGTTGCAAGATGATTTATTAATAGAAATCTAGACATGTTTTCACGAATCCATGACCTTTCGACTAGTCTGTAATGCAAAAAGAGCTGAAATGAAAGGTATTTACCCGTTAAAAAGGGTCGGATCCGAACTGGATTAATTCGCTTTAACATGCTTGATTGTTCTGATGATGACTGCCGATAGTATGTGGCACTTGCAGTCAGACATAAACATGAGTACATGACTTCTTGAACACGCACTTGGTAGGTGTAGAAGCGCATGAAAAATTTCAGAATTTAGGAATTTTCAACTTATTGATCCTTGTCTCATTGAAGGCACCGGCAGCTTATCCCTACCCGGATCCTTACTATAGAAGCATTTTTGCTCCCTATGAGGCACAGCCATATCCGCCGCAACCTTACGGTGGTCAACCAATGGTATGTTCTCTCTCACCTCTCAAAAACCTTATCAATAGTATGGTGGTTTATTTTGCAGAAGAAAAAGTCGTACTCAATGTGAATTGAATAAAGATTCTCATTGTGACTGATGTCGTTTCTTAGGTCCATCTTCAATTAATGGGTATACAACAAGCCGGGGTTCCTCTGCCTTCAGACGCGGTCGAGGAACCGGTATTCGTCAATGCAAAACAGTATCACGGCATCTTGCGGCGCCGGCAATCTCGCGCAAAAGCAGAATCAGAAAACAAAGCCCTCAAGTCTCGAAAGGTGCGAGTTTGCAAACTTACAAATTTACCCTTGAAATTACTCTAACCCAAGTTTGTCTCGCAGCCGTATTTGCATGAGTCTCGACATTTGCACGCATTGAGAAGAGCCAGAGGGTGTGGGGGTCGGTTTCTCAATGCAAAGAAAGACGATAAGGAACAAGACGCAGTAGCATCGAGTAAGAAGTCGCAGCCTAATATAAACTTGAACTCTGATAAAGCCGAGCAAACCCCAACGGGCGGGTCGTCCTTGTAAATTCGGGAAGAACCGCCCAAGAGCCTCGGAAAAGTTGGCCTATCACGAATTCCGAATCCGGCCTCGGTAGCTTTTAGTAGTGTGTACAGGGTCTTTCTAAAGTGGTTAAACTTGTAGGAATGATTACACAGGAACTGATCAGGCAATCTTTATCCAAGTCCGTGAATGTTGTCCTTCTCTGGAGTCGTGACGGCCAGTTTGCTGTTTGGGCAGCTCTCTGTTAAAGGGGTAGTGATGAGGGTTTGGGAAGAACTTCTTTTAACTCAAATCAGTGAGTCATTGTAGTTTGGTTTGATTATGTGAAGAAGATATAGATTGAGCTGTTGTTGTGATTATGTGGTGTTTACTTTCAGTTCATCATAATAAACTAAGGTAATAAGTCGAGTGGTTTGACCAAAAATGGTGTTGACTTGGGACATGGTGGTACTTTTGCCACAAGTGCATGTTATCTTTATATCAAAGCATAGGTAAGCCAATGATAGATGAAAATTGGTCTATTTTTATATTTTATTTATATTCTCTTTATATATTTGTCTGATGGTATGACAGAATTCTTTGGAAAACTCTGATTTTCTAACTTTGGCTGCCTGGTTTTTGTGCCATGAAAAGACTTTTAATACTTGCAAATATTTATGCCTGTTAAACAAATATTCGTTAAATCTTCAAAATTGGCAAGCTACCCATTAGTAAGTAATTTGTTTCCAATGTTCACCATTTTGTTAGTGAAATGCTTATAAAATTTTAAGGGAATGTTTACAATATTACAGTTCAAACTTCAAATACTATTATTTCACATTTGAAAATCTACTATTTATCAGTGAATGTTAATCGTCAATCAAACGTGGATAACATATGAATAAATATTTACGATACAGTGTTAACAATTGAACTGTTGGTCGCCAAATATGAATTATTGTTGATGATCTTTGCGCCGATCTTTGAACCCTAACCCTAGCCTCGATTTTCGGTTGCGAGTCCTACAGCAAGCAATCCACATAAAACAATAAAGAAATTAAAAGCCCCAATTTTTCAAATTCTAAATTAGATAAAAACATTTAAAAAAAAAACACAGTTGGGAAGCCCGAAACAACGGTATTTGATTAAAATCATCGAAGGCTTGTGACAAAGTCACAACGGTATTTGTTAGCCTATTTTCACTAAAAAATCTATACTGATTCGCGAAATTCTGACTTCGTATTCTGGTACTGCATCGAAGAGAGAGAGAGAGAGAGAGAGAGAGAGAGAGAGAGAGAGAGAGATTCGAAACAAAATGAGAGAGATAGGAGAAAGTGTGTGAGATCCTATTAATGAGAGAGATTAGAATAATAAATTGCTTATTTTTAATCTCGAAAATTTTATTTAATTAGCTAATAAAAAAGGGTAATAAAGGTATAAAAACATGTCACGTCTGATGGTTATTTAAAAAATATATATAAAAGATTGGCTAAAAAGAAATTCACACATTTCAAGTGATTTACTTGGTGACAATTTTCTTTTTCTAAACCGTTTTGGATAGTCTATTTGATTTGAAGATGATTTTAGACCAAAACGAACTCTACATCTAGAAACTTAAAACAAATGAAAATAAGAGTTAAATTAGTGCCCTCTGGTAAATTGACCATTTTTTTAAGGCAGCTTCGCTCTTAGTGAAAATTAAATCAACAACCTTTACTTTTGAGGTGGTGTGAGATTATCAACAACATTATGCTAGATACAACTAAATATAGATCATATTTGGTCAACAATTTTGAGCAAATTGGTTGATTCAACGAAACATTTATGATTCCACTTACTCAATTATCTCTTCCTCACCAAAAAAAATATCATGGGGTGAGGGGCGATTTCTGCAGTAGAATTTCAACTCGCTGAGCTGGGTTTTCTTATATATTCAAACACGTTACTATTCACTTATTTTGTTTTACCTAAACAGATTCCCAATGTTTCCAAGATGAAATCATTTCAAATTTTGCCCTAAAACCTTTAAACAACGGGTTTTCTTATGTATTCAACACATTACTATTCACTCATTTTGTTTTACCTAAACAGATTCCAAATGTTTCGAAGATGAAATCATTTCAAATTTTGCCCTAAAACCTCCAAACGTTGTTTAAATTTGTCTCTTTTAGGAACTGCATGATTCTTTTACACCACTTATCCGAGCTTGCAGCTTGTTCGCTTGTGGACAAATATGACATATTTTAGACATATGGACTTGTTTTTATTTATATTCCCTTATCTCATGATTCCCATTTGAAATCCACATGCAAATACTCAGAACTTTTTCAACATTATAAACCAATTTCGCAAACAGAAAGGTCCCACATCTTCGAGTGGGCGAAATGTCCTCCATCAAAGGAATTTTATTTTTTTTGAAAAGCCTAATAATGACTTTTTTACTTAATTTATGTCAAACATAATTTTTTTTTAAAAGGATAAAGTGTTCTTCTATAATTTTTCTTCTAGACATTTGATCCATAAACATGTATATGTATAGTGTATATATTGTTTGGGTGGTTCCTTGGTTGCCACAAAAAGCGATCTATAAATTCATTTTATAGTTTTCTAATTAATATTAACCTAATTTCGTAAATATACACTAATAAAAGTGATTCCTTGGTTGCCACAAAGAGCGATCTATAAATTCATTTCATAGTTTTCTAATTAATATTAACCTAATTTCGTAAATATACCCTAATAAAAGTGACTCTTAGTACTCACGTTTTAAACAAGAACCGTAATATGCTACATAATGAATAACCAAAGCCTCTCTCTCTCTCTCTCTCTCTCTCTCTCTCTCTCTCTCTCTCTCTCTCTCTCTCTCTCATTTGCCTTTAACTAAGGCGATCTAGGTTATCTTTATCTCAAATACAACTGCAAATAATTAGATTTATAACGCTAACACATAATATTTAGGGGATAAGCATACGTAAGTACTATTTTGTTTTGTCGCGGCAGGAATTAACCCAGTATAATATTTTTATATTATTTTTATTATTAGTACTCTTGAGAGGATTTATTTTAGCTACATGTAAAGTCAACTATTACATGTCAAGGACGATCAAGATCAAAAAATCTGCTTATGATGGGAAGTTGACTAATTGCAGCCAAAGTTTTACACATGAATAGTCATTAAATTGGAGACTGTATAAATCGTAGTTCAAAAGTTTGATGTCTACAATGTACGATCCTGATCATGGGATGGTATAATATATAGAGACTAGCTAAATGGTCATATTCTAAAATTTATCCAAATCAAAAGATAAACTTTGTGTGATCCGTCACATCAAATAAGAACATAAACTAATATAATACGAAGAATTTGTTGTAATTAGTTAATTCTTTAGCTTTTTTTTAAGATTTTAACTAAATTTATATTTTATTAAGAAAATGATTCATCAAGTTCACAGTAAATTAATTAACTATAAAAAGTAAATTTAATTTATTTTTTAAGTTAATTTAATTTACTTTATAATTATTTAATTTACTGCGGTTCTAGTGAGTTATTTTGTTAATAAAATGAAACTTTGATTATTTTTTAAAAAGATTGTGAACTATTGAACTACTGACCTAATTGTCTCATATAATTTTGTGGCATTATTCAAGAAAAAACAATTATTTTTCTTATACAGTATTTTAAGAGTACATTTAAAATTTTAAAGACCTTACACATGGTGGTGGTGGGTTCATATTCTTTTGAGCAGTTTATTGAACTTTCATAAATCAGATACTTAATCAATTAATCCACACATTAACTAGCTTATATTTTTATTTTGAAGTTGATCATATAAGAGTGAACTCTGTAACAACCGAAAATGTAACAAGTCTTGCTTTACCAGCTATGCACATAACACAATCATATAGAATACTATATAAAGAATATATATATATATATATATATATATATATATATATATATGTATACAGCAAGAATCTACTTATATTCCAAGCCAAAAAAAAATTAATTGAATGGAAGAGATCTTATCCTACCATGTCGTTGTATACAGCAACATAAGTGTCGGATAGTAAGAAGGAAGTGAATTTTTATTCCGACTGTTATATATATATATATATATATATATATATATATATATATATATATATATATATATAGTATATGTGTGTGTATTATGATGTTTTGCGCTTAAGCTATATTTTATCGGCCTGAAGAAAAAATGATTAGAAATTATATGAAACAAGCACTAAAATGAATGTGACGGCAAAATCATTTGTAACAGAATTTCAGGCGAAGGTGGTAGTGATGACGACGAAGGCAAAATGATGATGATGTGAGCAATGCATATGTATACATATCGAAACTCTTTTAATATAGTTTTGCTTTCATTTATAATAATAACCATAAAACATGGATTAGTAGTTTTGTAACTGTTGTTGATTAAAATATATAGCTGGCTACGAAATAAACGATGCAAAATACACAAAACGCATGCACATATATAATCATTCAAGGTATATTATGTAGTAGTTCTGGTTTTTTCTTTTCTTTTTCCTCGAGTAATAAACATATACATATAGACTTGAAATTAATATGGAACTCGTTAACGCTGAAAAGATATACATCGATGCATTTGTAATTACCTGTAGAAGACACAGTTGACAAATGATATTACGTAAAAGCCAGTTATATAGTGCTCTAGCTGATCTTTTTATTTTTCTTCACGTTTACCTTCATTTTTTTTGCTTTTACATTTTCCAAAGAAAGCTTTGACAAATCAAATTCATATACTTAAATACGACTCCTAATCATGGCTATATATATTGTGTGTGTATATATGTATATATATTGCTCATGCATGTCCATAATTATGAGTTGGAAACATGTTTAGATTTTCTCTCACATGAGCAAATCCTATCAACTATATGATTTTTGCCTTTTTCCTCTCCTAATATTTATATGCATTGTCTCTTGCTATACCTTTACACTTCTAACATGCATGAGAGAGAGAGAGAGAGAGAGAGAGATGTAAAATGGAAGCAAAGCACACTATACTAGAGTAGATATATATATATATATATATATATATATAAATGTGGTGGTGGTAGGGTATAAATTATAATATTGTTTGTGGAGTCTGCAAGACTCTTTTGGTGCATGACATGAAATGTGCTCTCTCTCTCCCACCCAAAGAAAAAACTTTTAAATTTTGTTTTTGAGGGTCCCTAGCATATAAGGTGGGTATAGATGGCTGTGGAAAAGAAAAGGAAAAAAGGTACTCCCATTTCAGCCAACTTATATTTTATTATAAAATCACCCCAATACAATGATATATAGGATATCAGTGGACCTGAAACCCCCCCAACAATAATGGTGGAGTCTTGCAAACCCTAATTTTGTGTGCTTCTTTATCTTTTTATTAAATCCAATGAGTGAGTGAGAGAGAGAGAGGGGGGGATAAAAAGAAAATTATTAAAATTTTAAGGGGCTTCTTCATCATCATAACATGTATCGCTAGCTAGCCAAGGAGACAAGAAGACACAAGTGAGTTTGTGTAGCTATTTGACTCCACTCCCATCATATGCACATTATATACACACACATAGAATATATATATATATATATATATATATATATATATATATATATATGCATGTATATATTTAATATGTAACACATCTATTCAAGCGTATAGATCATATATATGTATGTAGGTGTGTGTATGTGTAGAGAGTGATATATGAGCTGTTTGAAAGAGCCTTGGATGCTTTTAATTTTTATGTGTGTGCTCTTTGTGCAAAAAAGTCAACCTTGTGAAATCAAAAGTCAAATGCTTTTCCACGCATCAAAACACACACACACACATACATATATATATATATATATCCCTCAACTTGATTCTTGAGAATGAAGGGATTGAGGTGGGAACACTCTTAATTGTTACCAAAAGTGAATGTGGTTGGTGCTTGTCGACCCTCTCGCTTATTATTCACCACAAAAGTGAAACTCTCAAATTCTTTGGGATATTTCGAATCTACCACTTCTTAATTAGGTGTTTGAAAAGTTGATGGATATATAGTGGTTTATATAATCTCTCAGTATCTTATAGATACACAAGTGGGATTTTAGTTTATCATAATCCATGCATTTAGGGAAAATTATGTGCTTAACCTAATCAATACCTATATCATTATAAACGCCTCCTTCATGTTGCCCTCGCTAGATCATGTACATATAACGCTACTACATTGATATGCCACGTGGCATATATATATAGTGGAGGAGGTACATATGCATACTAAAAAGGCATATGCTAAGTTGGATTCATTATAACACATCCCTGCATATGAAATTATGATTTCGCTGACTCGATCGTATGTTTATATGATACGACCTGACATAAATACCGGCATAGGTAGGCATGTATAAAATATAGAATTACTATATGATTACATTGGAATATAATCTTTTGTATACGTGCTAGTACTAGCTAGGGTCACATAATGCATAATGGCTTATCATATTAAAATTATATGGATATTTATCCATGTTCTATGCGTCTTTTATTTTTATTTTCATTAATGCTATAAAATCACTCATTTGTTCTTTTCCTATAGTGCTAGCTATTTTTCTGCATCATAATGTTTATATGAAAAATGACTTTCCAGTGATTTGTTTTTTCCTATTTATTAATAACTTTTTTTTTATCTCAATTCTATGCACTATTAAGGGGTCCGGCCCCTATATATATATCAACGCGTATATGAAGTAATAATATTGAAAGAAATATAGTTACTTAAGAGTATTCGTACATATAATAATGCTATATAACAGTGTATAGTACTGTGATGATATATAAGAATTACGGGACTTGTATATTAGTTACTACTTACTAATATATCCTAACCCATAAATATTTTCTCCTAGTAGTATATGTAGTATGCTGTAATTTTGAGAATTATCCGATAACAACTCAACTGTATTGAGTATTTTAGACTTAAAACTTAAATAAGATTAGGTATATACAATTATTTCAGGATAAGCTTAATAAAATATGTTTTTGGGGGCACAAACATGTACTTACTTATCGTGTTCGAATTAAAAAAAAATGTTGAAATTTTTTGTCAATACTTAATTACAAGTCTTCTTCCTGCATTCTTAGTTTTCCCATTTAGAAGCTAAGATAGGCTCATTGAACATGCATGTCTTCCGCCCTAAAATAAAAAGCTTTCAAACTACGTAAGGCTAAGGTTGGATTGTTTGAGCCAAATTGGCGCTGAAGAGAACAAAGAGGTGGTGAGAACTCCTCACTCAGAAGGATTTGGGGTTCTAAGGTTTTTAGGGTTCAGAGATTTTGTTGTGTTTTCTTCTTTTTATATTTATTGATTTGTTCTTTAGACTATGTTATTGAGAAATTGTCACAAGTACTATCATTTCATAACATTTTTTTTCCATTTTCAACCAAACTATAATTTAGACAAAAATACTAATAAAATGGGGAGATATAATATTTTTTAAATTTATTTTTACCTTTTTCTTTTTTTTTCTAATTTTTTTCTTTGAGTCTCGTCTGTGTCAAGATTTTTTTTTTAAAAGAAATATGAGTTCGTTTGACGATTAGATGACATATATATGCAACAAATTACTACACTGAAAAGTTGGTTGTTTTGTCAAACAATTGACATAATTAATTTATTGACATAAATGTCCACATTTGACATGATTTGTCGACATAATTGTCAACAATTGACAATTTTCTCTATTCATCAACTGATCATTAATGAGAAATATGTCTACTTCAAAAAAATTACCGAAGCTTGTCCCATTTACAAACGACCACCGAAACTTGTCCCATGTACAAAATTTGGATTTGGGAGTTTATTAATGATGATATTATTACTTTTTCTTAAACAATTTAGTTACTCTTTACATGATTGATATTATTAATGATTATAACAATTCTATTCTCTTTCATTGTTTTTATTTAGAGCCAAAATAAAAGCAAATAAATTGAGTAAAATTTTCAATGAACATTATTTACAAATGGTAATTAAGTATACTCACTGGATTAGAATAATAAGAAATTATCAAAGAATGTCATTGGAATATTGCAAATATAAAGAACAGAAATTGAAACATATGGTGTGGTTTCCAATTCTCTAGCAGGTCTGATTTCTTTATCCTCTCTCCTTACCCAAATCCTAAAAAAAGAGCACACTACCCAAATCAAAACATAAACAAACATCCCCACCAGCCAAACATATATTTAAAAATTATAATTAGAATTAAGTACTAAACAAAAAACATCCTCACCAGGCACATATTAAGTACCCAAAAAATAAAACACTATACATGAGCATAGTAGTAGTGTGGTTGAGCTTGAATCGAATACTTCAATTTCCCTACGAAAGTATTGCTTCCTTTGGACATGTCATAAAGGTTCAGGGAGATTATGTAGTCTGTGCAAGTGAGGCGTCTACATTTTCGGGCAGCCAGAAAGAATTTTTCGTCGTCGGTTGAAGCTGAAAATTAGGTTTTTTATGAAATTAAAATGCCATTATAATGTAGTTAGTTTGAGAAATAAACGGAAAAAATACCTGTTTGAGCGAGATCGGGAAAGTGAGTTTCCCGTAGAGCTACAGCGATCTGAAAATTTCCCAGAGAATCTCGAGCCAGTTTCAACAGACTCTAGCACAAGAGACGACATTCTGGCGAGGAGGTCAGGCGTCCTTAGACGCCTCAATCTTCATGAGAACGTCTCTCAGATGCGCCTACTGCATATTTGCCGCGGTCTCTTTTAGGGTGTGGCTTGTGGCACAGAGTGGTTATCGAAAACTCGGAGATGAGAGTGGTTCTCGAGTTTTTTTTTTTGAACGGTTGTTGTTGTTGTTGTTGGTGAGTGTGTCTGTGTGTGAGAGGAGAGAGAGAAAGAGAGAGAAAGAGGAAAACGAGAGAAAGGAAGAAAAAAATAGAGAGAGGGCAAAATAATATTTGCACAGTGGGCTCACTAGTATTTTTGTCAAAATTATGATTTTTTGTGGAAAATGGGAAAAATGTTATGAAATGTTAATACTTGCGGCAATTTATCTATGTTATTCAGTATGGGTGAAGAATAGATTTGGGGGGAACAAAAAGAAAGCGAGACAAATTACAAATTTTAGGTTTTGTGGGAATATTTTAGTTTAATTTTTATTTTTATATAACTATGTTATAATTAATAAATAAATGTAATCTTTTTTTATATTATTCACTAGGTTTTACATTTCAAAAGTAGTTGTATTATATTTTAACTTTGGATGACCGAAGTTTATTATAAAATGACTATATTAAAAATGCTACAAGTAATTCCTAAAAAAGAAATTAAGTCAAATATCTACGAATAACAGTTATAATATAATTGTTCTAAAAAATAATATAAGAGAGAGAGAGAGTAACAGAAAAAATAAAAAAAATTAAGTATGGATATTTTAGAATGAGTTATTGATAAAAATAAAAAAGAAGCAAAATCTATTTACTTCTAATGTAAATGCAATTACCCCTTTCTTAAAATAAACTTAAAAAACAATGTTAACATTAGCAGCGATTTATTAATTTAATTGTCACGTCACTTAAATTATAGATCTCAAGAATCGGCTCAAGAAGATGAGATCACACGCTTCTAATCTTAACAATTTTGTTCTGAGGTAAGATAATCTTGAGATCTTGGTTTGGTAGAGGCAATACAAATACATGTTTTCGATCTTTTAAAATATGGCTCGTGACATATTCTCTATCCCGGTTTCATATGAAGCCATATTTAGTAGTTTAAGCTGCATATCGATGATAGGACATGTAGTTTAAACACTGAAATGGTCGAGGTATTATAAGTTTTCAAAAATTGGATTCTTCACGACAGACGAGTTCAAAAGCCATTCGTCAACTTTGTACTCGTGGATGATCGGTAAAGTTTGACTTCTTCATGATAAACAAGCTCGAGAGTCATTTGTCAACTTTGAACTTCTTGATGATTTTACCTATGATGTCTTAAATATAAAGTAAACCTTGAAAATTATTATAAATAAGATTTAGATGCATTGTTTTCTCTACCAAAGTTTATTTTTTTGGATTTGCTCGGAGAGGTCTTAGTGAGGTCGTTTTCTATATTTTTTTCTTTTTCAGTGTCCAACTTTTTTTTTTTTTTTTAATTTTAAGCCCCTTTTTAAAAAATATACACAGCACTTTAAAACGGTGTATATATATAGTATATAGTATATACACCTAATACACGAGTTACAGTCTCTTATATACAAATGCCATGCATACATGTAAGTCTGATACATCCATTCCTTTTAATTATAGAAAGGCACATACATGCATATACATACATACATCTTATACCCAACTCATGCATACATAAAATGGTCATTAATGAAACAAACAAAACCCTACTGTTATGCTTACATTATTTTGCAGAGGTAAAGAAGAGGCACAGTGCTTTTGCCTGTTTTCTTAATTTATTACTATCACATTTTCATTTCCTTTTCATATAACTGAGGGAATAAGTAAACGAGAATTTTGGATATTTGGTGCCGGAAGTTTAAATAAATATATGAACTACATTCCCATCAAAAAACGGGTGAACTACGTAATCTTTAATGTTTGATTATTTATTATTATTTAATATTACAATTAGTTTCTTAGACAAATTATGTAATGAATTATATTTTGAAATGTATCTATTTTCATTTTATGGGTGATTAATAAAAACCATTCTATTCACAAACTTTTTTTTTAGAGATAATAGATTCACATAATTATTATCATGTAAATTAGTAATTATTCTATGCATATTTTTTGCTATCAATAGATTTTGTTTAGACCCAATGTATCATTTATATAATAATTAATTATTAATTTCAAACATAAATGAGTCAAGTTCAGTATGTTATTTCGAGTCTTAACTCTTTTTTTTTTTTATTATTATTAAACGTGGGCGGCACCACGGGAAAAATTCATTAAACACCCTCACTTATTATGGCGGAGGAAAACCGTGGTTACAATAACGGGGCTTGGTCGTTAAGAGTCTCACGCATGGCACAAGGAGGGACAAACCCCTCCCAACGCACATCCGAACCTATTACAAGAGCATAACGACCAAGGTTGTGTGTCACCTTATTACAAGAACGAGAAATAAAAGCAACAGAAAACACTAGTACAAAAAATAGCATTGGGTGCGACTTTTTTCGCACCTAAAAGTCAAAAGTCGCACGTACCCAATGATACCTTTAGGTGCGACTTTGGGTGCGACTTTTCCGCACCTAAAAGTCTTGGGTGCGAAAAGTCGCACCTAAAAGTCTTGACTTTCGGGTGCGACATTTAGGTGCGACTTTCCGCACCTAAAGTCGCACCTAAAAAGTCACAAAAAAAAATGGCGACAATTATCCACAGCCACACGGCCAGAAAATACACACACGGCCAAATCCAAAACCGAAACCAAATCATCCACAAACCCGAAAATAATCCATCATCAACTAAACCCAGCAACAAATCACTTCATTTCAATCACCTAAAATCATTATCGAAATCGACTCTTGAACCATTAATCCGAAAATCCCAATTCATACCCTAGAAATCGAATTCCAATTTTGGGGAAAAAATCATATCTCACCTTGTTTGTGAAATCACGTCTCCTCGGCGCTCTCTCCCCTCGGTCCGGCGTCCTCGGCGGCTCACGGTGGTGCTCGTCTTCTCGGCTGAAACACGCGCGCGAGGTGGGTCCCAGTTTGAGATCCCTGGCCGTCCTCTTTTTCCCTTCGGCTTCCTCGTGCCTCCGTGCTCTCTCCCCTCGGTCCGGCATCCTCGGCGGCTCACGGTGGTGCTCGTCTTCTCGGCTGAAACACGTGCGCGAGGTGGGTCTCGGTCTGAGATCCCTGGCCGTCCTCTTTTTCCCTTCGGCTTCCTCGTGCCTCCGCGAGCTCAAGCTCCGTCGCACACTGTCTCGCTCTCTTTCTCAGTTGCTCTCTCTATCTCCCTCTCAGTGTCTCTCTCTCCCGTCCCCTTTCTTCTTCTACTTTCTTTCTTTCTTTCTTCTCTTTTTTTTTTTTTCCTGGTTTGCGTTTTTCCTTAGTCGGCTGAGTGATATAAATCACCTAAAGAAGACCTAGAATTTGTCGCACCCAAAAGTTAACCTTGATTTTTAGGTGCGACTTTGTCGCAACCAAATGTATTAATGAACTTTTGGGTGCGACTCACCCAAATTTAAAAAAATCAGCGAAATTTTTAGTTACTTCAATGTCTTTTGGATGCGACTTTTCGCATCGCACCTGAAAGTCTTTTTTGGTGCGACTTTTAGGTGCGAAAAGTCGCACCCAAAAGTCATCTGCACCGAAAAACTGTATTTGTAGTAGTAGGAAGTAAACCACCCCGCACTAACCTTGATATCTTCAATAATCGTACCCAACTTCGTAAGGGGGACCGCCTCACAATTCACCGTACGAACCACATTGAGGTAGTCGGATTGGACGGTGACATTCCTCCAACCAAGATCCTTGGCTAAATTTATTCCCCGAAGAATGGTGGCTTCAGCGAGGGGAGGATCAAACCCCGCATTCTTCACCGCAATTTCGGACGCAATAACCACTCCTCGGCAGTCCCGGATAACGCATCCGGTGCCAAAGCGACCTCCACTAGCATCCATGGCCGCATCCACGCTTATAGCCAACGTACCAGAGCTAGGCGGAGGCCACGGTATTGCTGCGGCGTCGCTGCTCTCCGGACGGGCAAGCATGTTGGCTTTCTTGTACTCATCGATAAACTCGCCGGCCCACCGTATGAGCTCCTCCGGTTTCCAAGGCTCACCCCCATTCATAAGAGTGTTCTTAAAATTCCAAATTTCCCAAGAAAAGGTCATGAAAAAATCAAAGTTACGTACCTCGCCGTGTGAAGCGGCCTTCATGAAAAGACCCACAGCGTCCTCTCCTCGGGTATCTTCGACCACATCACCGAACCCCGCAAGCTTCCAAGTCTTGCGAGCCCATCGACACCCCCAAATCGCATGGACCACCGTTTCCGGCCCGCTGCGGCAAAAGGGGCAGCTCCCATCCTCCACAATATGTCTCTGGGCAAGCGCGGAGTTAACCGGAATCCAGCCTTTACAAACTCTCCATGCAAAAAGTTTGATTTTCGAGGGTAAATTAAGCTTCTAAAGTTTGTCCCACCATTTGGCTATGGATAATGGATTCGAAGAGCAAGCCAAAGGAGCGGCCAGCATCGCCACACGATAACCCCTCCTAAGTAACTAATCTAATTCGTTTAAATGTTCCATAACAAATTATAATAAATAAATAAGTCCGTGAGTATGTCGTCTGGTTTGTTTGTTATGGGAATGTGTGTAGTACTTAGTAGTGACTGTAGTGGGTAGTACCAGAGAGAGAGAGCTCATATATCGCCATCCTATTTCTGATCCTATCTACATTTATATTCCTCTCAATTTTCACATCACACAGTTTGTTACATTAATAGTCCCTCTCAATAAGACTTAAAAATAGATTTTCATAATTCTGTTTTTTATTCATCGGAGAAAAAGACAATCTCATATGTACTGTAGAGAGAGAAAGAGAGGGGTAATATCTTTTTTATCCTTTTTTTTTAATCTAAACCTTTTAAGCTGTTATAAGAAAAGGAAAAAAAAATGCCCATAAAATAGCGTTGCCACTTGGGCTTTTTAACTTCTTTGTTTTTTTCTCTCTGTCTTGCCATCTCTGTCACATACAAAGCCACAAACAAAGAAACATAAAAACACATCACAACCCTCTCTCTCTCTCTCTCCAATCTCTTTCTGTGGGTTGGTGTATAGAGAAAAAAAAAATCTCGAGATTAGCGTCTGAGAACGAAAAAGACCACCGAAACAGTACCACCAGACACCACTGCTCAACATTACGAGACCAAAGTCACCAAACCAAATCAAACCACTCTCACCTCTTAAAAAAAAAAAAACACTCAAAAGAAAAGAAAAGAAAAAACCCATCTCTTTCCTCTTTCCTTTATCATCACCACTTTTGCTCATCTCTCAAACCCACCACCACCACAACTGAAAGAGGAAACACAGAAGAGAAGAGACCACGGAGAAAGAAAGAAAAGAGCTTTGTCTGAAAAGCTCATGAACGAAATCGGAGGCTCTCTTGGTAGAGAGAGCCTGCAAATTCTCAACTCAGCCTCAGCCGAAGAAGAAGACCAAGAACCCAACACTCTATACTAAATCCTCTTTTTCTAAGCCAAACCCACTTCCCAAAATATCATCTTTTTGACACCCACGTCGTCTCTTCCAGCTTTTTTTTTTTTTTTTTTTCCTTCTCAAGATCAACGATCAAAAACCATGGCTCTGATGATGCACAACAACAGCAATAACAGCTTGAAGGAGCTTCAGAACCAAATGGATAACAGCAAGTACGTTCGGTACACGCCAGAGCAAGTCGAAGCTCTGGAAAGGGTTTACTCTGAATGCCCAAAGCCCAGCTCTCTCAGAAGGCAACAGCTCATCAGAGAGTGTCCCATTCTCTCTAACATTGAGCCCAAACAGATCAAAGTCTGGTTTCAAAACCGCAGGTAAATACTTTCTTTTTCTTGTTCCTTGTTTTTTTGCTTTGGTGTTTCGCAAGATTTTTTGTTTTGTTTTTGATTGAAGGGCAACAAAAAAAGAGTTTTAGTACCTTTTTTTTTGCTACAAATTGTGCATTTTATTATTATTATTATTTTAGGAATGTTATTACTATTTTTTTTTTTAAAATGGATTTTGTTCAGGCAATTATACTAGGGCAAGCCGGCAAGGTATATCGAGTGTCTAGGGTATGGGGTTTGATGATGTCACAAATGCTGTTCAAAGTATATTGGCGTGATCTTCTTTCTCTGCTTTCCTGTTTTGCCTGTGAAGTTGCGGAAATTTGGCTCTACTTTCATGTGCCCTTTTTCATTTCCGTTTCTTTTTAATAGTAGTACCAATGTTACTTTTATGTATTTTAATATTAACTAATATATCTTTATACTATAGAGTATATAGATAGACTATGTGTTAGTTTAAAAAAATTCGCTTTTTATGCGTGCGCTCTCTCTCTCTCTTTTTTTTTTTTACAAAAATGATTTTCGGTTCAATTTGGCTTTCCTTGTTGTTTGCTCGATGAAAAAGGATTCTCTTTTGTCTATTTCCGATGGAAAATATATTAATTTTATTATTTAGTTACCTTTTTTTGTTACTTTTTCTATTAGATTATTGCTGTCCGTAGGCATAATTGAAATAAAGCTTTTGTATTTTAATGTCTGACAAACTCAACTGTAAAAGGGGTTCTTTGCTTTATCATAATTTCTAACTCTGTCACCATTTTCTGGGATTCAATTAAATAGATAATGACAACGCATGAGGTGTATAATAGTATCTCTTGTTTAACGTCTTTGTAGCCTGCTATTATTATTATATATTCACTTTGTCTTGAATACTCAAAGCTTCAAGACTTAAACATCTATATCATATATGTAGAGAAATTTGTGAAAAAGTATGACTGATAATTCATAAAAACCGAAAAAATATGATTCTTTGGACTAAAATACCCTTAAGATATGAATTCGAATGTCAATAGTAGAATGATTTTATGTAACAAAAACTTTTCCTAGCTAATCTTAATTGGCATTTTATTATTGGAAGATGCCGAGAGAAGCAGAGGAAAGAGGCTTCTCGGCTTCAGACGGTGAACCGAAAGCTGAGCGCGATGAACAAACTTTTGATGGAGGAGAACGACCGTTTGCAGAAACAGGTCTCGCATTTGGTTTACGAGAACGGTTATATGCGAACCCAACTTCATACTGTAAGCATTTCTGTCCCAATGTGATTTGAAACCATATTTACAGGCTACAATGTAGTTCTTAGTTGCATTGAATTTTTTCGCAGCCGTCTGGGACGACCACGGACAATAGTTGTGAGTCTGTGGTCATGAGTGGTCAGAACCAACAAAAACAGCAAAACCCAACTCCTACGCATCCCCAACGGGATGCCAACCCAGCTGGGTAATTTTCTCATTTAATTAGTTCATCGTTTTTTTTTTTTAATAATAAAAGTGGTTTATTGTAATAATTTCTGAATTTATGTTTTGGTTGGAAAAGTCTCTTGGCGATCGCCGAGGAGACCCTAGCAGAGTTCCTGTCCAAGGCTACTGGAACCGCTGTTGACTGGGTTCAGATGATTGGGATGAAGGTATATTGCATTGCTTCCTTTTCAACACTATTTTTTTTTTTAAATTTTTTTATTTATTTTTATGTTATATATATTTTGATTTTTTTTATATTGATTTATTTTTATGTTATATAGCCTGGTCCGGATTCTATTGGCATCGTTGCTATTTCCCGCAATTGTAGCGGGGTTGCAGCACGGGCCTGTGGTCTTGTGAGCCTCGAGCCTGCCAAGGTAATTCTACCTTTATTTTTATTTTTTAAATATTTATATTCTATGTAATGCATTTTTTTTTTATTTAAATGAAATTTATTGTTCAGGTCGCTGAGATTCTCAAAGATCGTCCATCTTGGTATCGCGACTGCCGTTGCCTCAACGTCATGAGTGTCATTCCCGCCGGGAACGGTGGGACGATCGAACTCGTTTACATGCAGGTTTGTTTTTTTGGTTGAAATTGTTACGACGTTTTATTCCTTGGCTGCGTCGTTAAATTTATGTTACGGCGTTTCGATGATAGACGTACGCACCAACGACCTTAGCGGCGGCGCGTGACTACTGGACGTTGAGATACACCACTACTCTGGAAGACAACAGTCTTGTGGTAAAATTGCAAAACGAGTTGTCATTAGTCATTTTTTATTTATTTTATATTTTTTAAATCATTCTTTATGATTAAATTTATTGCAGATATGCGAGAGGTCGTTGACAACGTCAACCGGTGGCCCTAGCGGCCCCACGACATCGTGTTTCATAAGAGCCGAAATGCTTCCAAGTGGGTATCTCATCCGACCTTGTGAAGGAGGCGGTTCCATTATAAACATTGTTGATCACGTCGATCTCGATGTGAGTTACATAAATTTAAATTACCTGTCTTTACCGATCTCTGGTTGGATCGGGCACTTTAATGGAAGATTTTTTTTTGTCCATGCACCAGGCTTGGAGCGTACCCGAAGTTCTGAGGCCGCTATATGAATCGTCCAAAATCCTTGCTCACAAAACCTCTATTGCTGTGAGAATCAGCACTATATAAATTTATTTTTCTTTTTTTGTTAATTTTATTAATATTGTGAAGATAATGAGATTGCGCGTCTAGGCTTTGCGACACATTCGTCAAATTGCCCAAGAAAGCAGCGGAGAAATTCAGTACGGTGGAGGTCGACAACCCGCTGTTTTGAGGACATTCAGTCAGAGGCTGTGTAGGTAATAATAGTAATAATAATAATAATAAAATAAAAAGATCTTCATTCACTTCGAAACTCTCTTGGCTTAGCATTCTTTATTAAAGTTATTATTTTTAATGACTTGACAGGGGTTTCAATGATGCTGTGAACGGGTTCGTCGATGATGGATGGTCGGTTTTGGGTGGCGACGGAGCCGACGATGTAACCATCGTCATAAACTCGTCGTCCAACAAATTTATCGGGTCCTCAATGTTCCCATCGTTCGGAGGTGTCTTGTGCGCCAAGGCATCGATGCTTCTTCAGGTACTTCTAGAAACCGTAACAACTACCACAACCAATGCAAACATTCCTTAAAAAATATGTTACAAATAAAAATTCCTTCAATTTTGTCCTTAGAATGTTCCTCCGGCTTTACTCGTCCGTTTTTTGAGGGAGCACCGATCGGAATGGGCCGATTATGGAATCGACGCCTACTCGGCCTCGTGCCTCAAATCCAGTCCTTACTCGATTCCCTGCGCCGCCAGAGCCGGTGGATTTCCGAGCAGCCAGGTCATTTTGCCTTTGGCCCACACTGTCGAAAACGAAGAGGTAATCATAAAAATAATAATAACTTGTCAACCAAGTCAACCGCCAATTTTTTTCGAAGGTTTCAATTGTGTTCTCATACCATGACCAAAAATCAGTTTCTCGAGGTCGTTCGGTTGGAGGGTCATGCTTTCTCACCCGAAGAAGTTGCTTTAGCCCGTGATATGTACCTACTACAGGTTAGTTAGCACTAACTTTATGAATATAATGCCATAATATAATTTGTATTTTTATTTTTTTGATATATGGTATTTATATATACCGAACAGCTATGCAGCGGCGTTGATGAGAACGCAGTCGGTTCTTGCGCTCAACTCGTTTTCGCACCGATCGACGAGTCATTCGCCGATGAAGCCCCGCTATTGCCGTCCGGCTTCCGACTCATTCCGTTGGATCCGAAGACAGTTCAGTACCGAATTTTTTTGTTGCCGTTGTTGTATTCTCTTACCGTACTTATTTTAATTTAAAACATTTTTTTTTTGTGGATCTTGTTATTAAACTCAGGACGCTCCGACTGGCACTCGTACTCTCGATCTGGCGTCGGCGCTCGAGGTCGGGTCCGGCGGCGGATCTCGGGCCGCCGGCGAGTCAGAAGCCGCAGGAGGGTACAATCTCCGGTCGGTTCTGACGATCGCGTTCCAGTTCACGTTCGAGAGCCACATGAGAGACAGCGTGGCTGACATGGCCCGCCAGTACGTCAGAGGCGTGGTCGGGTCGGTCCAGCGGGTCGCGATGGCGATCGCTCCGTCGAGGCTCGTGTCTCCTTCCGGGCCCAAACCGCTGCCTCACTCCCCCGAGGCCCTCACTCTGGCCCACTGGATTTGCCGTAGTTACAGGTTCGACACAACTTCTTTATATTTTGTTATAAGTTAGTTTTGGCATATGATTGTTTAGTGGCTAACTCTCTTTTGGCGCTAATTAATTTATGAAAGAAAATTAAGAGGATGATGATTAGTCCAGGGACTAAAAATTAGAATGTCTTGCTTGCTAAAATGTCATTTTTCGGCGAATTTAGGATGCACACCAGCGGAGATATTTTCCAAGTCGAGTCGAATTCCGGAGATGCCATTCTGAAGCAACTTTGGCTTCATTCCGATGCTATTCTGTGCTGCTCCGTGAAAACAAACGTAAACGACTATTTTTTACAAACCCATAATTTATTTGATTTATTTATAATTATGTATATTTCATGGGCGCAGATCTCTCCGGTATTTACGTTTGCGAACCAGGCCGGGCTCGACATGCTCGAGACAACCCTCGTGGCTCTCCAAGACATAATGCTCGACAAGATTCTCGACGAGCCTGGTCGGAAGATCCTCTGCTCCGAGTTCTCCAAAATCATGCAGCAAGTAAGTGTCTGAAAAAAATCATAATCATTTGTCGGGAGATTCCTTGTGCGTCAAGTTTCGTATTCTAAGTCCGGTCTCGTTTGTTTAGGGTTTTGCATATCTTCCGGCGGGTATTTGTGTGTCGAGTATGGGAAGAGCGGTTTCTTATGAACAAGCTGTGGCGTGGAAAGTACTTAACGACGATGATACCAATCACTGTTTGGCCTTTATGTTCGTCAACTGGTCTTTTGCCTGACCGTTGACTAATTATAATTACTTTTATTATTAAGTTATGTTTTTTTATCTTAGTTCTATTAATATCATATCATAGACAGCTACCAAGTTTTTCATGGGAACTTCAAGTCTGTTATGTATGTTTTTAATTTTTGGTTATTGTCCGTAAAGTGGGTATGTTATGTACGAACATATTTATTTTTAGTATAAAAGAACGTCTGATTTGCTATCCTGTGATATTCTGAATTCTAGTCTCTCAGATCTGTTGCTGTTTATTTTGATTTTATAATTTTCCTAACGTGGAACAATTTATATTATTTATTATTAGTATAAAAGTATAAAAGGACATCTGTTTACTATCTTCATTTTCTTATTTTCTCAGATCTATACAATTTGTTATTATGTTTTATAAATTTCCAAACATGGAACAATTTATGTTTTATGGTGATACATATGATTTTTTTTTAAAAAAAATAATAGAGTATACGACGATCTGAATCTAACAATAAAGGAAAGAGGATAAATAAATGTAATAAGGAAGAAGATTCATCGACTATATTTCAAACTGGACTGAGAAATATTGAAGTTGTTAGTTTTATTTTTCATAATTTGTTGGTAAAATAGGTCCACAAAACAGAAAACAGCGCCTGCAAGACATTTATGTTCTTTCTGAGGTACAATTTTGTTTATTTCTGTTTGCATTTATTCATTTGACTATTTTTTTATTAATTTATTTTTGCAATGTTAAAGGTAAAAAAAAATTAAAAAAAGGGATATGTTTCATACTTATGTGGAAGATCTTGCTTGCTCTTGCTTCAAGCTTGGATTTGATATTTTACAATCCTAGAGTGATTATTAATTTTTTCCCTTTATGACTATTCAATTAAATGGCCTCCCATTTTTTCAATTGCTTATTTATTTTTACATCATCATAAATATATATATTGGGGATTGATTGATCACAATACACAGAGAACGAAGTTGATGATGAGCCAAAACAAATTTGATCCTCTGACACATTTTCCAAAGCTCCTAAACTTCAAAGCCTGCAATTGTGACTGTGCGGTAGAAAAAGAAAAAACTTTTTATTAATTTTCATTAATTACAGCAGATTTGACAGAAGCCAATTAGTTTTAGGACTTATCAGGAAATCGGTCGGAGATACCTAATCTATCTCCTACAAAAAATCCAAAATTTATTGATACCAAGAAAAAAAATCATAAAAAAGTAAAATGAAATTAGACTCAACAATTATTACAAAAAATGTAACGCTCTTTGAAAGTTAAAACTTAAAACTAATTCAGAAATCAGAAACTAATTATTGTATGGTCCGTTAGTGCAGGCAGAAAAGTGTCTGACTACGGATTGACTCGTATTTCTTAATGAATTCTTAACCAATTTAGAAAAAACTATTCAAATTTTATGACATATATGATGATGGTATTTTAAAAAAAAAATTCTCTTAATAAAATAGAAATTAACTTCTGTCTACTTCATAATTCACTTCATACATATTGTGTAACGGGTCGCAAAAAATGTTACAAGATTACTGTAAATATATATATATATATAATATATATATATTGTTCAAGACTAGTGCGAGTGATATCCAAATTATATTGTTCAAGACTAGTGCGAGTGATATCCAAATTATATTGTTCAAGACTAGTGCGAGTGATATCCAAATTATCGCGATTTTTAAGATGCGATCCTATATCTCGCCCACGTCACCTGATGGATTCTTTGATGATGCCGATTCTGTTGGACAAAAACTCGAGCTGAGCTGTCCGTCGGACATATCCCACGGTTGCGAGCCGTACCACGTGGCAGGCGAGTACAACGCAATCGGACTTTTTTTTTTTTTTTTTTTTTTTTTTTACTATTTTAAGTGTAAGACTTTTCTTAAAGAGTTTTTTGAATTGTAATTTCGCTTATGGATTGTAATTTACAAATGTCAGTAAAAAAATCACTACATCTTTTTTTAATCGATTAATTTAGAAATCCTGGATTGGTTGTAACTTAAAATTTTAACAGTCACCACATAATTAGTGGATCATGTTTTCAAAGTTTAAATTTGCAAACTAACAATTCAAAGATCCAACAATTACGAGATAGCTTCTATAGGAATTATCTGTTCTCCAAGTCCTCTTCATTCTTATATAGCGCTTTCTTTTATTTTAAATATAATTTGAACTTTTGAAGTAAACTCGATAAATTTACTCGTGTAGAGAACTTTTTCTGTTAAATTTTACTCGTGTGAAAAACACATCTATAATTACACGGGCCAATTGAAGGATATAAACGAAGAAATAAGAAAATAAACTAGAGAGAGAGGTTTCTTTATTTTTCATCAGAAAAAAGCCCCAACACTTTCTGACCAATCAGAACGCGGTCCTGCTTCTTATCCTTGGTAAAGCAACTGACCAATATCAAATGCCCTGTGGGTCCCACTCTGACCTTTTCCACCTTCAAACCGGACCTACTACGATATACCCTATCCTATGCACTAATATACAATACATTCATGCCCATTTCAGTTTCATATACATACATATATACATGCATGCTTAGTGGGACCCACCCGCGGATTTTGCACTGATGTGACGTGGTTTAATTGCCTTCTTTACCTTTATTCAGCCATTTATGTGATTCGTGGCCAAAATAAGGCAAATGTGTATATTACCACTCGCGCTGTAATATATATATTTCGAGCCTCGTGCTCTCTCAGTTTTCGGATCTCATCATAATTCCTAATATTTATTACAAATTCGCTTCTTTTTTTCTTTTTCATCTTTTCCGTTTCCTCATACTTGTTATCAATAATTAATTATAAAAAACTCTATAGACCTGATCTTGAACGGTCTTTCAGCACTGTAGAACTGTGCACTACCCAAGATCGGCAAAGAATTAAAACCCCAACTGTTCTTTCAGAGCTATCCGTCCATGTATACAAATGCTATATATTATAATATCTATATAATCTGTACATACATATACGATAAAACAGGATATCCGTTTTCCACTTTTGTCTATAGTAAAGTGGTTGCCGATACATTATTATTCTTATGCTGCTTAAAAACAAAGTAGTTCATCAGTGTTGCGTAACTTTCATATTGTTCACTTTTCTCTAAAGATATAATTAATAATTAAATAAATACAAACGTAGTTATTCCAGGTGGGTATTTTCAGAAACCGCGTGCTGTTCCGAACCTTTTCATGGCCACTGTTCGATTTTTTCTAGGCCATAAAACCGTATATATTATAAAATATTTTGTTACAATTATAATTTTACAAATACCAAGGGCTTCGTGCGTGTACTGATTTAATCTAAGAAGTTGTCAAAAGGAAAAAGTCTAATTAAGACCGAATTTATTACGATAACAGCTAAGTTATAGAGGACTGATTTGAAGATTAATTAGGGTTTTGATTGCTGTTGCATATCATATCATGTCTATTTATACTTAATTAATAAAATTTTGGCCAAATTAAATTTTTTGATTTGATGTTTCACCTGTTTTATTAATTTGTTATTTAGGAGCCGTTTGCATTACTTAGGAAAGAGTAAGGTTAAATAACTATTCACAGGGTGAACAAAAGAATGATTAAATAAGGTAAATATATACATTTTGGTTTGTGTGTTTAGTCGTTGCACGCAATATTTAATTCTTTAGAGGCCTCCAATGCCTGCATGAGAGTCTGAGGTATTTAGCAGTGAAGGGTTTTGGGAAATGTTTAGGGTTCCGAACAGTACTATATTCATAAATTACTTAAAATTAAAAGAGGGATGGTAAAACCGTAAAAGTAATTATTTACTTCTGAAGTTTTAATTTTGAATTATTTTCACCATCTGAAGTTTTAGTTTTAGTTCCAAACTTAGGGTTTGTTGATTCTAGTTTTTTTTTTTTTTTTTTTTTTTTTTTTTTTAGATAACCCTGAGATTTTTGTTAAGAAAATACATCAAAAATCCAATTGGTAAGACTCCAATTGACCTTGGGGGCTCAGATTCATGTTGATAAGACTCCACTAGAGCCGATGAGTTTCGTTGTCATTAGCACGAAAATGAATGACGACAAACATCTCATAGGCATAACGAAGGAGTATGAACGCTTTTCCGACCTCGAGGTCTTTGTCGGAGACTCGAGTAGTGGATATTTTAAGATATGGAAAAATGTAATGGTTGAACAATAATTAATGTTAATGCAATTTCTCGGATAACATTCACGGGACACGCGTCAAGGTGTCGAGCTTGTGACGTGTCTCCTTTTTAGGTTACGAGCGTAGAATCTCCTACGGCTCCGGGAGCATCGTAACGAGTTAGAATATCTTGAGCATCACGACTGCGAGGATGCCTTCGGGAATTCGAGGAGGGCGGCGTTGTTTTGCCTGTAAAAAAATATATATAGAGGAAACGAGCTAGAGGGCGCAAAGAACTTATATCCGTCGCTCCAACCTCATATTTACCTCTGTTAATCGAACTAGATGGGGCGAGAAAAAATTATTTCCGTCGCTCCGACCTCACTTTTACCTCTAATTTATTATAAATGTGAATCTTGAATTTGCATTAGGCTTATAATTTTTTTTTTTTTTTTTTTTTTTGCTTTCACCTTTGGACCTCTCTTGTTTTTTCTTCATTTTCTCTTCCGGTATGCCTCCCTCTTTTATTGGTTCTGATGGTGTAGTATTTATAGGCTCTAAGACTTCATTCTCATTTGCTTTGAGGCTCCTTTATTATTATTTTTATATATTTTTTTATAAGCAATTATCATGAAGAAAATTGTGATATGAGGTTTACTTTGTGTCACGTAGAGTAGATATGGTGTGTACATGATGAATGAGTGTACAAAAATTTTAGGCAGAATTGATTTGATTTTATGGGGTCCAACCAATTAAGCACGTGAGAGTGTAAGCGAGTTGGTGGGATTTATGTATCTTATTTGGAACATTTCTCATATTAACATGGATATTTACGTGAGACTTTACACATTACAAAATTGTCTTTGTTGAGTGAGAAATGTTTAGTGTCACATCACTTCACTTCACTAGTGTATTTTTATAGTGTATATTTAGTGTCACAATATTGTCTTTGCTCCTCTGACGTTCACAACACCCCCAAGCCAATATTGTATTTTTATCTAGTGTCACATCAATTCACTTCACTCTTCTTTTACGTTTGCTTTTTATATCTCTGCTTGGTTTTTGTTGGCTCCAGGAAGTCAACCAGTCGCGTGGTTTGAGCTTCTCCATCCGTGGATCCCTCCTGATAGACTCGCTCCCCGGCGAACCCGAAGAGTGGAGTTTTGACTGGGGTCGAGTGGATCTCACCGAGGTTCATCCGTTCGAGACAGCTTTGAACAGGATGTCGTCCGAGCTTCCATTGTCAATGAGGATCCTCTTTACCATGTTGTTAACCACTTGCGCTTTCACGACAATCCCATCATTGTGTGGGTGCATTACTCTGAGAGCTTCTTCTTCAGTGAAGTGGATTGTCTCGTACGGAGTGGTCGGCCAGGGAGCTTCTTCCATTGTCAAGGTTGATGTTATGGGTGTGGGCTTCTCCGGTTGCTGCCCGTGCATAACTCTTCCGTTCATTTGCGGTGTCCCTTGTTTCGGGTCCCCCAAATATGGTCGTCACTATGTTAAGCGAGACATTTTCCGTGATCCATTGGGCACCGCGATTGTCGTTGTCGGTGGCGGGCCTTTTTCCGTGATCATGTTGTTTTGTTTGAGAGGCATGTCTTCTTTCAGTGGCGCCTGGATTAGCGACCATCATTAGGACGAAGTCTTTTAATTTCCCGCCTGGAATGAGGTCTTCAATTTGCCTCTTGAGTTGTATGCTGTCGGCGGTGAGATGACCATGATCTTTGTGGAATTCGCAATACTTCCTTTTGTCTCGCATGGATGGGTCCTTATACATGGGCTGCGGGTTTGTGAACATGTTCTTGTGTAACAAAAAGATTCTGTCTGGTGTGGTAATAAGTGGAGTAAAGTCCGCGTTTCTTTGGAACTTTTCGACAAGCAGGGGTCGTGTGTTTGACGTAGGGCGAGCGTTTGAGACTGCGACTGTTGTAGCGCGGTTCTTTTTCCTATGCGAGTCGCTGTCGAATTCGTCGTCTTCTCTCCGGCGGCTCCCCCTCTCACCAACCTTTCGACTATCGAGATATTCGTCAACATAGATGTGTTGAGTAGCGCGAGTGATAAGTTCCGACATGGTCGTCGGTCGTTGCTTCACTAGCGATATAAGGAAGTTTCCAGTCGTCAGCCCGTCGATGAATGCGAAAATAGAATCATTGTCGTCGTAATCGTCTACCTTGTTCGATTCTTCAATAAACCTATTCAAGTAGTGCTGAAGGGTTTCGTGGTTTCCTTGCTTGATGGTTAAGAGATACGACTTTTCTTTCCTTCGAATGCGCGATGCCGCGAAACGTGTGAGAATTTTGTCTTGGAGGTCTTCGAAGGATTGTATCGATCCCCTTTTAAGCCTTTAAAACCACTCGAATGCGGTTCCAGCGAGCGTGAGACAGTATGCTTGGCACATTGTTGAGGGTGTCTGTCCTGCCATCTTCATCTTTATTTGATATTGGTGGATATGGTAGAGCGGATCGGTGCTTCCATCGTAAAGTGCCATGTTAGGTGGGCGAAAGTTTCCTACGGCGTCTTCGGCAAGTACACTAGCAGCAAATGGCGAGGCTACGCCTTCAATCATGTTTCTCACGATCGGGGTTCTGGTTTGTGCTGCATGCAACTCTCGAATGTCCTCTCTCAACATGTTGAACATGTTAGTTACTTCATCACTTCCAGCATGTGTAGTGGCAGGCGCGAATCTGGTAGTACGTTTTCTCTTTCGATGCTTGATCGATTAGAGTGATATGTGCTGCAGGTGGCGTCGCCGTAATTAGTGGGGCGGCCTCTTGTGCTCCGCGTGTTTCGGGGGCAGCTTGGCACCTCGGGATCTCCCACCGAGCGTTGAGGTGGCGTCATAGATCCATGTTAGGCTCTAGACGTCCTAGCGACCTTGTACGCCGTGGTGGAGAAAACCTCCTGATGTCCCCGCTATCTGCTACATCTTCACCATGTCCCAATCGATCGAAAGAAGACCTTTGGGATTCGGCTCCGACCTCTGCGACGGAGCGGGCGGCCTGTGGGACATTTATGTGTTGTGTGTCGATGCCTAAGTTATGCGGTGTACGTCGATCTGGTGCTCGGGCGGTTCTCAGTTCCGCCTGGCGATGGCGGCTGATGTCTCGGATACTTGGGTCAGGGTCGTCGTCTTGTCTGCCTTCGAGGTTTTCATTTTGCCTTTGTTCGCGCCTTTGAGTTTGCATTTTTCGGGCGTCCATCTCTTGCTTGGGCGTGTAAAGTCATGACCCTTTCATCGTGATCTCTTGCGAACTCGCTTACCAGTAAATAAAGACTATCTTCGAGGCATGCCATGCGGTCATGCCGTTCGATAAAAACGACACCAGGGGCGGGATCTCTCACATCGGTGGTATTCTGGTGTGGTGGAGGCGTGATTCTTGTTGTCGGGATGACGCTTGGCGGCGATATGTCTTGGGTTTGGCCATTTCTAGTTTGAGTTTGGGCCCGTGTATGAAGTGTTACGCTTTCTTCCCATTGTGGGACATTATTTCCGAAAGCGGCGGCGATGTTGGACATCTCGTGTGAGATTTTCTTGTGTCGCCTCTTGAGTTTACAAAAATTTTGGGCAGAATTGAGTTGATTTTATGGGGTCCAACCAATTAAGCACGTGATAGTGTAATGGAGTTGATATCTTATTTGGAACATTTCTCTTATCAACTTGGACCATATCACAACAATTAGTCTCTTAAATTGGTGTTAAAATGTCGAGCCGTGTTATTCATTAGAGTTACTTTATGATTATGAGACTCGTGATCCTATATATTTATTTTTCGTATAATATTTTATTAATTACATCAATTTTAAAGTAACATATAAATTAAAAAACAACATCAATTTTTTTAAAAAAATACTACACGTTATTACATGGAACTAAACGGGAATTCCAATTCCTTCCCAATTCTCAGATGATACCACGAACAAAAATCTCGATACTAACTTCTAGAAAATGATTTTTTTTCTTCTTTTGATTTTCTGAAAAATAATGAGAAATGGGATTCCGCATTATTCATATGACCAACCTTAAAACTGCGCTAATTCGGTGATGTATTGTAAAATGTCTAATACGAAACTTTGGTAATCAATTGGTGTTTTAGTATGTTTGGGGGGTGCCGTACATACACGGACAGTAACTTTCTCTCTCTAGAAACTAGGGTTTCTCTCTAAACCTCTTCTTCTCCTTGTAGCAGCCGCCGCCGCCCCCCAGGATGCTGCTCGCCGGCGTGCTCTCAGCCACGTCGTCGGTCCTGGGGGGAGCCCAGCCCTCGACCCAGCACCTGAACTCCGTCCTCAAGATCCTCTTCTCTCGCCGGAGCCACGTCCGCTCCGGCCTAGACCTCTTCAGAACGGCGCACAAGCACGGCGTCGACCCGGACACGGAGTCCCACAACATAGCGATGCGAGGCCTGGGTTTGAACGGCGATCTCAGCGTCGCCTACAAGGTGTTCGACGAAATGCCCAAGAGAGGCCTCGTCCCGGACCCTCCCCCCTCCGACCCCCGTGACGTCCCCGGCACCGGTTCAGCCCCGACGGTGTGGACTAGCGTGTTTCGGAGGTGCACAGCGAGTCCCTCCCTCTCGTGTGTAGATCCGAAGCTCCGACGTGGTCCCGTCGACCCCGATCCTTATGGTCCCTCTCGGATGGAATCGCTGGAGGTGCTCCGTGCCACGGGTTCGAGCCATCGAAGCTTGATGCCGAGTGACAGTTGTGGTTCGTCGACGTTCGCGACGCGGCCGTGCTCGCTGCAGATCTTGGGTGCGGGTGTCTGCCTTTTTTTAGTTTGTTTTGGTTTTAGTTTTTTAGTTTGTTTTTCTGGTGTTGGAATGGACCTATCCTTTTATTGTTATGCTTTGTTTTGTGTTGGACTCGGATTAGCCGTAGTTCCCTTTCCCGTAGTGGATTTCCTGTTAGGTGTTTATCTATGCAGGTTGAAAAGCCACCCTATTCGTGGTTATCGGACCAAGTTTGGTTGGATTTTTCCATCGCCATTCTTTGGGGTTTTTTAACGAGCCTCTTGTGTGCTCTATTGGTGCTTGTAATTCTTCTCGTTGTCGGAAGTTTGCACATATCGTACTTTTACCGGAAGTTAGTGTTAGATTCACCTCGACTTAGGTCTTGGTAATCCATGTACTAAGGTGTTTTTCTCCTGTGTTGATGGGTTTTTTACCCAATTTTAATGGAAAATCCGTGTTATTCAAAAAAAAAAAAAAAAATTGGTGTTTTAGTAATAACCCATTTTTTCTCGAGTAATTATAAGTTGGGCTTTGGGGCCCAAGTTCATAGCGTTTAGCCAGCCCTTGTGCCGTAAAAGGGCCAGAATAGCCCACCCAAATGGGCGTCGGAGATCACCATTTCCGTGTCTCGCTCTCGTCGTTGCAATGAATGTGATTAGCGAAGGAAGAAGAAAGTGATGGATGAGAAAGAGAAAGAACCGATTAGAAAAGCTTCAGAAGTAGCGTGTCGCGAGTTCAAAACCTTAGTCGATTCAAATCATCTGGATTCCCTCAAGCAAACTCAGCTTCTAATGTACCTCTCTCGCTCTCTCACAATAGATTTTGTCGATACATTGTTATTTTTTGCACGACGATTTCTTTCCAATCGCCCCGGTTTTCACTTTCAATAGCATTGAATCGGATTTTTTTATTATTTTTTCAAATGAGATATATGAACAAATTAGTTAGCATTGTTATTTGTTCAAGATTTTGGTGCATTGCGAAATGAAATGAATTTTGTGGAAAATCAATTACAAAATGAACGAAGAGAAAAGCCTGTTTGATTTTGATCACATGTTCTGTGAGTTTAAAGTTTAAACCATTTTCCTTAGGGCTTGGATAACCAATTGAACTATTTTATTGTGAACCTAGTTTTTCATCTCCTCTTCAAAGTTAAATCACCCCGAACAGCATTGAAATTAGGTTTTTTTTTTTTTTTTGGATAACCACATATATAAATTTGAGCCTCGTGAGTTCATTAACTATTTCTGATTGTTATAATTGTTACATGTCTTACTTAATTGCATCATAAATGGAGTTAATTTAAGGATAATTTTTCTCCAGGCTTGGATTATTGTGTATCCGAACCCAGGTATTTGTCAACTGTCTTTGATTCTTAGAAAACGTATTTTCAAACTTAATCGCAGACTGGGAAGGCTACAAGACAGCAACGCGGTGCTGTCGCATTTCAATGATTATTCGGAGCACTGCTATACTGAAGTTGCCGGAGAGATTAGCAAAAATACGCGAGTTTTGAAGTCTATGAAGTCGGATCTCGACTACATATATCTAAAGCTAAGGTGAGAACTATAACCACAGCTGAAAAACTCGTTTCACTCTTAGTTTTGCAACTCGTGTTCGCTGTTTATAGACTTAGTTAGGTCTTCGATTCAGATCGAGTTGTTTAAACAAGTCATTCATTTATGCTATCAAGAATGTTGCTTCTTGTTACTCTCGGAACACATTTCAGTTTTGCATGAAAATTTAGTTATTTCATTTGTCATTTATCTGAAACCCATTCAGTATATATGTTTTCCGTTGACAATTAATAATTTGGCTATTTCTCTTTGTTTGAGATTAATAGGAGTATGAAGTCGAGACTTTTAGCGACCTATCCGGATGCATTGCCAGATCATTCGAAACGAGAGGAGCTTGACCAAAGACCGGACTTGGAATTGCCTCGATGAAACATATGACTGGCTTCATGTGAACGGTGTGAATTCTTTTAACCTAAGTTATGGCGAGACATTTAATTTTCTAGCTTTGTTTGTTGAATACTTTGGTCCCACCGTATGTATATCATCTTATGCTTGCAATACTTGTTTATATAATGGAGATTTTGTAGCATGTGATGTTTCAATGTTGGATTCTCAACTGCAAATGAATATGAAACATCTAAAAATTTGAAGGGTTATTCTGAGGCTATTTATGGGTGTCAATTCGTTACTAATCTTGTTTTAAGCTATATGAAAATCAGTGTTCCTTTTCCCATTAAGATATTTTTTTAATCTTAATCAGTCTTAAATTAACAGGACGATTGATTTTATAGTGTAATCCTCCATCAATCTAAGTAAATGAGTGTGAATGATAGTAGAATTCAAATACAATTGCACAGAGCATTTTATTAGAATAGAATACCCACGTATACAAGCGTAAAATATCCTAGTAGTTAGTACAATGCTACTCTATGTTAGATTAGATCTAGAGCCAAGTATTGGTGCTTATTCATTTGGTGTATCACCGATGACGACCCTCCCATCAATCACATCTAATGCTCTCTGGCTTTTTCTTGTCACCCTCCCATTGTTGACGATCATGCCCGACGAAAACTAAGTCCCGAGACGCTCACACTCCGATGCATGTCAAGATCAGCACAAAGTTCGAAAGAACAACCGTTTTACTCACTAATATCTCGAATTTACACGACTTCGTATAATATTTATAGCTTTCTGACCAAATCTGGTTTTTCCTTTTTTTTCATTTATTTTTTCTTCTCTTTTTTCAGTTCTCTTTTTTCCTTTTTTGCAATACTTGCATTTTTTTACTCCTGTTTTCTCAGATACTCGACTTTTTCCTTAAATACTCGGCAAGAACAGCAGCTATGTGTTCTTGTACCTGAGCCATAAAACACAGTCAGTGTATATTGGCACACTACTTCAAAATGGGAACTTCAAAAAAAAGGAACTTACCTCAACTTGGTTGGCTACAAGAAACTTCTCGACACTACTCCAGATTTGTCGATTTCCTGTAGTCGAAAGAACACAGGTGTACCTGTATTAGAGCCCCAAAGACAAGCATAGTTAAAAGATAAAGGCATAATGTATAAAGAGCTAGGGAATTGAGTTTCTGGTCCATGAAACTCAAGAGAGAGAGAGAGAGAGAAACAAACCTGCATTGAAGCGGAACTTTGATGTAGAGAAACTTCTCATTCAACAGTTGAGAAAAAACTCTCGTTTGCAAGTCCGAGGGTTGGTGCTTCTTCACTTCCTCGCTGACATTTTCAAGGAAAGAGGAGCCCGAGAACTGAGAAGACAATCTCTCGAACAAGGCACGGGCAAGAGTTGTCTTTCCAATGCCGCCCATTATTCCCCAAATTCCGACAACACGAGAAGATACACAATGCTGACTCAAGCTTCTGCATATTGTAGTTAATCACAAATTAAAATGAAAAAACATCTGAAAAAACATCTGAAAAAACTTGTTCATGATCGGAAAAACAATTTATTAACAGACAATTTACCTTGCCTCTGCCGAATCCCAGCGAATAAATCCGCAGTGGTTGTCAAAGATTTTCTCCACTTGTCCAACTTTTCCAACTCGTTTCCAAATCGTATTTCGTGTAGAATTCACCTTCCGAATGTCACTCTTTTCTCTTCTTTTTTTCCTTTTCTTTTCCCTTCTTTTTTTTCATTTTTTTTTTTCGTTTTTTTTTCCTTCACTTTTTTTCCTTCTATATTTTTCTTTTCTTTTTTATTTTCTCTTTTTCCATTTCTTTCTCCAAACATCTCATCCTTCCATCACCCTCAGAGGGAGCATGTACACTTAATCAATAAGTAGCCACCTTGGTCTGGATTTAAGAAAATAATTTAGTATCATCTCCAAAATAACTAAATAAATGGAAGCATATCTAATTTTACGAAGAAGCCAAATAAAAGTACTGCATTGTTTACCTTCTTTAGCCTTTGGAGTGCAATGACACAACAAAGTTTATTGGGGGCTCTATTATAGCAGATGATTCCAGCTTCCAAGCCTGCCTGGGATTTGAGAGAGAGAGAGAGAGAGAGAGAGAGAGAGAGAGGTATAATGAGTTAATGTGAGGCATAATAGAATATATCACCAGACCATAGTTTCCAAGGCATCCATGATGCGAACAATGAGTATCGATGGGATACTGTCGTCCGACTTCTCTACTATGTTTATGCTCAGTGTTCAAACACCATTTTAAGAACAAACAGCACTATGTTTAACATATTCAAGAATACCGTTAAGTATCTAATTAGCCAAGACCATAGTAATGTCCCCATTTCCTAGGACTTGCATCGCAGTCAGCACTATGTGTCGCCTCTATTTACAGCGTGGTTGACTAGTATTTGTTAATTGTTACTGATGATCTAAGTTAAAATAATACCGAACCAGAAGTAATTCTCAAACAAAAAACCTAATATCTGCCCACATGTGCAAAATAATTAAAGTTCAGAACTAGATCAAAGTTCAGGACAAACCTCAGTTTTCGCTGATAGACGACGGGGCAGAAGACGGAATGGTGACTCAGCAGCCTCCTTTACAACACAGGCTGGAGCATTGCAGTTCATCCCACAATGAGCCCACACCAATCCCACTCCCGAATCTGTAAACTCTACAAAGATAAAATTCCAGAAGCCCATTAATTGAATTATCGACACAGAAAAAAATTGATATGACATCATTAAAAGGATAGAGATATGAACAATCACCTGTGGATCGCAGTCTCCGGCGACGTCCCGGCAGAAGCTGTTCGTCCCTTTGTGTTCAGCCACTACTCCGGCCAGAAACGCCGGCCTCGGGCCCTGAAGCTTGTTGTTAGCGAGCGCGACATTCTTGAGGCTTAAGAGCTTCGCCAGAGACTGAGGAACCATGCCGGTGAAGAGGTTGTCTCTCAACTGGAGATCCGAGAGCGATTCCAGGGCCTAGAGGTCGGGTATCGGACCCGTGAACTGGTTCTTATGAAGCCAAACTGAGGTTAATTGGGACATTTTGGCCAAAACGTTGACCTCACCAGAAAGTCCCAAAATCTGATTGTTCAGCCCCAGATTCCGAATCGAAGATCCGGCGAAACTCGGAGGGAGAGAGCCTGTTAGATTATTATATTAAAGCCTCAAATCTTGCAGATTGGAAAACGAACCGAAGATATCCGGGATCGGACCGACGATGTTGCAGGACCTGAGGTAGAGCGTGATCAAGCTCGGCGAGTCGGTGAGGTCGGTGGGGAATCCCCAAGGAGAGAGGTCGCCATTGTTGCTCATGCTGAGCTTCTGGAGGTTGGAGAATCTGTTCTCCTATAAACTTTCCGGAGAAGGCATTGAGGTCCGACGGTAGGGTTCCGGAGAGAGACAGTTTGGCGAGAGTCACATTTCACGCCCTTCCACGGTGAGAGTCACAGTTTGGCGTACATGGGAGCCAAACTGTGGTAACGCTCTTGCCCCGCCGTGTCCCAAATGTCGAACTTCACCGTTGCTTCCGTTAGTGATAATATCTGTGTGAAAAATTCTGCTCCAATCGTTGGTTCCAGAGATATATATGACACATTTATTTTTTCCACATAATATATATAGCATTTAATAAAAAAAAAAAAAGGGGTTGTTCAGAAATTTACCTGGTGGTCATGAAATTGGCCTTTCACAAATCTCATTACCAAACTTGTTTTCCCAGTTCCCATGTCCCCAAGAAGCACCTAAACAGGAATTTAATATAATATATATTTAAAAATGAATTTATGTTAAATATAGAACCAAGTTAATTAGGCAGATTTGAGATGTTTCCTACAACTCTCATTTTCCAAAAGGCATATATATAGTTGTGTTAGATACATAAGAGTACATAATTTCTGCTTATTATCCATCAGCAAGGTTTTTGTTTTCCACTTTTACGACAGTCCATGTCATAAAAAAACTATATTCATTCACAAATATATAATAAAAAACTGTATTTAATGACAGTTATAGTAATGAAAGTAAAATAAAGATTTACTAATAGATAGTAGGAAAAAACCTTCTATTTAATCATATTTTTTATGTTATCCCTATTCATGCGAGTCAATCAATAAAATCAGGCTCAGATATTTTATTTGTTGTATCCTAGGATTTCATGGGAAGAAAAAAAGGTAGGCTATAAATAAAGCAAGAGAAATTGAAACAATGTCAAGTTATGAAATGAAAGATGTTTGTGTAATCTACCCGTCGGCATCATTGGCGGCGAGGTTTGAACACAGGATCTTTAATCCACTGTAATGATTAAAGTGCTGTATGTGGCGACAAAGGACAACAATATCTGCGCAGTTGAAAACAATAAAAAAGAAAGAAACTGCTTGATAAAAAAACCTAATATCAACCAATCGAAAGAGAGAGAGAAAGAGAGAGAGAGAGAGAGAGAGAGAGAGCCTGCAATCGGACCTTGAAAGCTGAGGCAGTGCAAGGTGGCTGTTGTTAAAGCATAAAAACAATTTCATTACAGCCTTTGGGACGTCAGTAATCTTTGCTCAGACATCTATTAAAAAACGAGTATTACGTAAATATATATTCATTGTGTGTGTGTGAGAGAGAGAGATAACAACTAACCTGCATCGAAGCAGAACTTGGACGTTGAACTCTGGGCACCGTCTATCCCCATTCCCTCTTCCATATTTCACTTTTTCTCTTTTTTTTTCTTTTCTTTTTTCTATCCGTTTTCCTTCTCTCTTTTTTTTTTTTGGTTCTTTTTCTTTGCCTTCACTTTTTTTTCATTTCTTTTCTTTTATTTTTCCTTCTATTTTTTTTCTTTTCATCTTCCCTTTTTTTTTTCTTTTTCGTTTTTTTTTTTTTATTATTATTATTTCTTCCTCCAAACATCTCACCCTTCCCAAGTGCCCACCTTGGCCTGGATTTAAGAACATAATTTAGTATCGTCTCCAAAATAACTAAATAAATGGAAGCATATCTAACTTTTTATGAAAAGACATACAAAAGTACCGCTTGTTGTACCTTCTTCAGCCTTTGGAGTGCGATGACACAACAAAGTTTATTGGAGTCTCATTATAGCAGATGATTCCAGCTTCCAAGCCTGCTTTCGATTTGCCCATTATTCATCGTATTCCAAACTTCCTGAGAGAGAGAGAGAAAGAGAGAGATAGTATCTAATTAGCTAAGACCATAGAAACATGCCCATTTCCAAGGACTTGCAACGCAATCAGCACTATTTACAGCATGTAAACACTAGTAACAGATGATCTATGTTAAAAGAACACCAACTCAAAAGTAATTCTAAACAAAAAAAACTTACTTGGCCAATGCATGTCATGAAGCTTTTAGGCCAAGCAACTGCTATCCACATCATCGACTTCAGAATGCAGATCGGGTTCAACTGCCTTGGACTGTTAATGGAAACGTTTCAGATTCCTGTTTTCCTCTTTAAGAGACTATATCAGTCCCATGTCCGCCTTGAGGATTTAACTCAAGTTTCAATATCTGCCCACACCTGCAAAATAGTTAAAGTTCAAAACTAGATTATAAAACCTAGACTTAATTCTAAAAATGTGCCAGGACAAACCTCAGTTTTTGCAGATCGACGAGGCAGTGGACGGAATGTGGACTCCGCAGCTTCCTCTACAGCACAGGCTCGAGCATTGTAGTTCATCCCACAACGAAGAACGAACACGTTGTAGTTCACACATCAATCCCACTCCCGAATCTGTAAACTCTACAAAGAAAAAATTCCAGAAGCCCATTAATTGAATTATCAACACAAAATATATATATATATATATATTGACATGACATCATTAAAAGGATAGAGATAAGAACAACGTACCTTGGCATAGGCGTGTCCTACTCTCGAATTGATTAAGGGAGTGGCGCAACAAGCATTTTGTTCTTGTTTCTTTTTTTTCTTCTTCTTTTTTTTTCCTTTTTTTTTAATTCAGGTTTTTCCTTTTTTTCATTTCTTTTTTCTTCTCGTTTTTCAGTTCTCTTTTTTTCCTTTTTTTGCAATACTTGGATTTTTTTACTCTTGTTTTCTCAGATACTCGACTTTTTTCCTTAAATACTCGGCAAGAACAGCAGCTATGTGTTCTTGTACCTGAGCCATCAAACACAGTCAGTGTATATGGGCACACTTTCACAATTGGAACTATAAAAAAAGGAACTTACCTCAACTTGGTCGGATAAAAGAAACTTATCAACAGTAAACCAGATTTGTTGATTTTCTGTAATTGAACGAATGAATATGTGCCTGTAATAGAGCCCCATAAAAAGGCATAGTCAAAAGATAAAGACATGATGAATAAAGAACTTCAGAATTCAGATTCCGTATATAACAGAATTTACCTCAACTTTGTTGTCTACAACAAGCTTCTCGACAGCACTCCAAATTTGCTGTTTTTCTGTGCTCGAAAGAATGAAAATGTGCCTGCAATAAATTAAGCCCCGTAAACATAGTTAGGAGATAAAGGCATGATGGATAAAGTGCTAGGGAATTCAGTCTCTGGTCAAAGAAGCACGGAGTTAAAATAACACCAACTCAAAAGTAATTCTCAAGCAAAAACTTACTTGGGTAATTCAGTGAATATAATTTCTAGCAACGACCAAAGTAAGATGCTTTATCAAGTTCCAAAACAAAGTAAGCATTTATCAAAAAATTGAAGGGAGTCGAAGTCGAGAATCCTTAAGACTATGCAGACTATTATGAAGAGGTTTTCGTGAAAGAGCAAGTAATGTACCTGATTCAGTGGTCGTGTGTTAGCTCATCGCCACACTAGAGCTTCTTATAGCGGAAAATGGCATGTGCACCGAACCCACCACCCAAAAATAAAAACCTAAACAAAAGTGCAAGTGTCATTGCAAAATACATCATTTCAGATAGCATCGATACTTTTAAAATATTTCCAGTAAGCATTTAATATGAGGTTCTTTCTACAAAATCCTATTAACTTGGAAAGTTCAACATAACATGCTCTATTAATAAAAAAATGTGATATACCTTTTCTGTTGGTAGGAAAACAAATTCCTTGGACAAACTCCACTCCATATACCTCATCAAAATCAACCCTGTTACAGCACATGTCCTGCAAAGACGAGAGATTACAGACAAACGGGTATGAGAACTGTCGCAGATAACAGATAATTTAAAACCATACTAGACACACGTGACATAGACTCAACAAACTCCTACCTTCTTGAGAGCTAATCTTCGTAGATTCAGAACTTGCTCAAGCAACCGACCTTTGGACTATGCAGAACAAGTGGGAAAAAAAAATTCTAATCACCCTAGAAATTAAAAATAGGAATTGAAATAAAAAGTGGGAAAAAAAATTACCGATTTCTCCATTTCTCGTCCTCGCGTTTCTGCTTCGGCTTCCATTTCTCGATCGCCGTGAACGATTAAGCTAGGGTTTCTATTTCTTTCTCTTCGCTCTCTCTCTCTCTCTCTAAAACCCCCCTCTCACTTACTCTCCGACTCTCTCTATATGTCAAATATTTATTTTTGGCGCTATAAACACGAAATGGTGGTGACTAATTTTTACTGGGCCGAGTGGGCCCAAATTCTGTTCACGCGTGTTATGTAAGCTAAGATTTAATCAGTTTCCTTTTGTCTTCAAAAAAAAAAAAATCAGTTTCCTTTTGTCTTAAAAAAAAAAAAAAAATCAGTTTCCTTTTTTTATTGTAGATCAGCGTGGTCTTCAAGTCACAAGTCACAAGTAGCATTAATTACAACTTTCCTAGCTAGCATTAATTATAACTTTCCTTTTTTTTTAACTTAACAGTTAAAATCAGTTTAGATCTTCAAGTCACACTTAGCATTAATTGTTGACCCCGATTTTTGTAGGCATGGACGCACTCTATTGCTAATGTAAATTCGTAACTACTTTTTTTTAAAAAAAAATTTATCAGAACCTATTTTATTATTGGGTTTTTTTTATATTTGATTTCTAAAATGAATGATCGTGGTCATATAAATCCATATTTTATCTATAAATAAAAAAATAAAAATAAAATTGCTATTTTTTATATTTTGGTGTTTTTAATTAAATAATAAAATCATCCTCATATTTTATGGTTTCCAATGTTATTATTTTATAATAATTTTTTTAATCAATAATATTTCATAATTCAGATAGCTCAAGTGTCAAACGAGCCCCACACAAAGAACGCGACATCCACAATATAAGAAAATAAATCTATTTGACAAATTAAATAGACATCGATATCTGAGTTCCTAAACTCCCAAATAAATAAAACATAATCGAAAGACAACATAAATTAAAAGTGAATTAAAAAGACGTACAAATCCCAATTAGAATACATCGATTGAATTTGGGACTCTCGATGACTTTTATGTTCTCTCATTCTCCGGTGATTATTTTGTGTATAAGCCAAAACATAGTATTGAACCCAAATTGTGCTAAGGTCCTCTTAGGAGTAGCACGCCCATTGAAAAAGTAAATACATTCAAGCCACCGACAAAATCGAGTTAAAGAGACTATAGAGCTTAGGTCATGGGCGAGTCCTAATTTCGTAGCATTTTTTTCATTTAAAATTATATTTTTTCAATTAAATCCATCATGTAAGAACTTTTTAAAAAAATTATTTCTCAACATAGACAGCTTGATAATTTTATTAAAAAAAACTAATTAAATTATAACATCACCATAAAATATGAACAATAGCTAAATATTCCATTGTCCGAGTAAGATTGTGCTTAAATACAATATATATACACACAAATTATAAACAATTTATCTAAGTCTTTTTTAAATATGAAAACTTATTCCATTGTCGGATTTCACACAAAAAAAAAGTTTGATATTTTTTTATATAATATTAAAATATCATTAAATCATAACTCTCGGGCCACTTTACTAACAAAAAAAATCACGTACGTAATAGTTTATGAACTATCTCTGTTTTTTTTTATATATTTTATGATATATGAAGTTACAATGTTGGAGCTTGTTGTATTTTTTTTAATACTAAATGTTATTGATTTACTTAGTTTTAGTATCCATTCATCGTTTTATATAAACTAGTCTGGAACACGTGCTTCGCACGTGGTGGTTGTAGTTGTAATCAGTACCACATAATTTAACAATATCATATTATGTGGTATTTAAACTTGTATCACCCCGTCTCTGATTGAAGGAACAAAAGCGTTACGAGTCTCGAATTTAACAATAAAACACATGAAAAGATCATAAACAGCTCTAATAAAATTATGAATTTGGATACTTGAAAATAACGATCTGTGATGGTTTGCGGTTACTCGTTTGATAGAAATCCACCAGAAGCTCACTGCAAAACGAAGTTTATTCGACTTTAAAGCAAGACAATCTAATAGATATTCGACTTAATGCATCTAATGTTTTATATTACACAAATTGTACGTGGATATACAGTTTAATTTCAACTTCAATAAGATATTAATCCATGAACTTTCATAATATATATTACTGATTTGTATTTGAAGTAAATTTATTAGAAAATGAATCAGATGCAGCAAAAATAAGTATCAAGCTAAGCTTTGATTAAAATTAAACATCTCATAATATCTGAAATTAACTACTTGATGATCCCATCGTCATGTCCATTCGGCAGTGGCTTGTACAAAGTATCAATCATCTCCGTTTTAGGAGATTGTGTCCTGAATGAAGCACCATACTTTGAAATGGATGGCCAATATCGGGAGCCAACAACCTGCGTGTAGCAAACACATGAATATCTCTTAACACTATTGAAACGATTGCGGAAAAAAAAAAAAAATTCTAAAAAAAAAAAGATATGTTGGTCGCACCGCAGCAATGGATGGGAGACCTGATCGACCAGGAGACCCATGGGAGACATCCATTCCCAAAATCAGCGTCGGAGTATCACTGATCACAGGAACACGTGAAGGATGTTCAATCGCCAACATAGAGTTCATCCCTCCAAGCTTCACAAGGAAAACACGCAAAATATAGTTAAATAAGAGAAATTAGCCAAGAGATGCAAAGCCAAAAACAAAACAAAAAAGGTTTTATACCTTACCTTAGCATTGATCTTGAGGAGGACATTGGTCAAGTACTGATCGTTGACCTTGAACGGGGAAATGCATTGGGTGACAATGACAAAATCACTCAGACATTTTTTCTTCCACGGCCCTAGTCAAAATGGGAAGAACTACATTTAAGTACAAGGGGTGATAGAAAGGCGCTATAGGATATATTATTAAGATCACAATGCCATACCATAGACATCACAAGTTTTCCTCTCTGATAAGATACACAGGATAAATGTTGGTGGCCCTGGAACCTTTGCTCTGATCCGCTCAAACATCTTCTCAACCCTTGCAACGGGGGAGGATCTTCTATGACTTGGCTCTTCGTCAATCAATGTGAACGGTCCTTCAATTTACATATCGTAGAAAGCTCGGTATAAAATCTGATATCCTGTATTATGAAAAAAAAAATTGAATTAAAACTAAAACTCTCCAACAAAAAATGAACGAAAAAGTTACAAAGTTCATTTCAATACCTAAGGATATGCGGTTTGCTGATCATATCGGCCGTGATTCCATGGCCGTGATTCCTAACTTTTCCATCATTCTAATATTTGATGTTTTGAAGACAAAAAGATATAAATTTCTTATCATTCCATGCGTAGTAATCTCAACCAACAGTAAAACACAAGTCAAATGCATTCTATCATGTACAAGCACTTTTATTCTTTCTTTATGTTGTAGATTTACCTTCATCAGCAGGGTAAATGAAGCATTTTTTTGCTTCTGTTGATTTAAGCAATTCCTCCGTGTAAGCCAGCCTGATCTTGACACTGAAGGAGAAGAGACAAAAAACGAAAGAAAAAAAAATTATCCAACGAAACAATAATGAAAAATTACGCAGAGTGGTTTATTTTCTTGACCGGACTTGCCACCAATCGCAAGCAACGACACTGACGAGCCATTCGGAGGAACGGAACAGACTCTAGGGGATAATTGCAGCAGCGGCGACCACGTAACAACAAGTGACAAAAGCTGTGATACACAATCCACATCAGCCATGGCTCTATGTGCCGAACCAACCACCGGGATCTCGAACTCATGGCTGAGGGATTGAAGAGAAATCTTGCCTCCTATTCCTGTAATAGTCCGTTATCAAAGAATAAATCAATAAAACACTTTAGGCCCTAATAGTCTTTTCAACCACGACAGATTCGAGCACGAAAAAAAAGAACCGTTCAATTTCTTCATTTCCCGAGCCAAAGGGCACGTGTCAAGGAACATCCAATCCGAAGGCAAGTCCACGGAGCAACGCCTGAATTCATGAATAAAAAACGGAACGTCAAAAAAACGAGCATTGTGAGCCTATTTGTAAAATCATATTAAAATCCCAAATGCATTTTGAAAATGAGTAGATGAATAAAAATAATAATGATTAGTCACGATGAACAAGTATCTTACCTAAAAAAATACTATGGGATAAATGTTAGATAACAAAACCTGAAAATACACAATTTTAGAAATGCAAACAAATGAAGAGCAGGGGAGAGATCACTACATTCTGTATCAGTGATGATATCACTGAACAAATGATTGGTAATAGATGGGTTGTTATATCACCAAGAATGACAGACACATGAAACATTGTAAACTAAGCATATGCAAGGCAATCAGTGATCATTCTGGAAATACAGAAATCCACTTATTGCTGATGTATATATACATCAATCAGAAAATGAGAAGGATATGTTAACCAGATATAATATTACTGACTTGTGGAAACTTGCTGTGATTTGTTGTCAATCTGCAATATAATTGATTTGCTGCTTAAAGAGCCATCTATCTGTAAATCAATGTTTATGGGAGCTCGGGTAGCACCATTCTCCCCAGTCAGCAACTCCTGCTTCTGCATTTCATCACTGCTCGGTAGGCCCATCGACTTCTGTCTCTGGTCAAACTGTTGAAGAAGATATGCAACAGCGATGGAAAAATTACTGATGTTATAATTCAGTCTCTTCCATAAACTTTAATATATATGCTTGACTTCTGTTTCTAAACCCCATACTTTGTACACAAGGCCAAAGAGCACGAGTACAAAAAGATCTTGGGTACCTAAATAAAAAATTCCAACAACTTCACTTGTGCTTATTTTATTTTTATTTTTTTTCCTGCAAAAATCCTTCTTTAACTAAGAAGACCTAGGAAAACAAATTATTTTGACAAAAGCACTGTAGATTCTCTGGTACAATAACATCTTAATTCAAGTGATCAAAAGCAGTTTTTTCTCTTCTATGGATAACCAAATTTCTTTAATATGCACTGGCAAAATCCCAATTTCAAAAACCTGTAAATACTTGCTCTCAAGCCAATGTTCGTCATCAACATCCTGAGGTCATACACCTACAGTAATCGTGTATAACCCCTCAAATAGCTTTTTTATTTACTTTCAAACCCAGATATGCTTCCATGGATGCTTTCTCAATGAAAATAGTAGAATGTGTCCGAAACAGTCCAGGTTAGTAGAATGTGTCCGAAACAGTCCGGGTCAATATCTTTCAATTTCCGGATTTGCTTTCTTTCTTTTACTCATTCCCCTAAAATCGGATCTTAACAAAAATAAAAACGAACCCTATACATGAATTCATTCCGATGTACTAAACAATTGCTACAAAACCGTTGTTCCTTGACCGTTCTACATATTAGGAAGTCGTAAAGGCGGAACAGAAAATGGCTAATATGAGCAAAAATGTCAAAATTCGATGCCCTATAATCTCTCTATCTTTCTCTGTTCCGAAATAATTGTGAGAGACTGACAAAATCTCTTTCATACTATTGTGAGTAATTCCGTATTAGTCGTTGTACTTGATGAAATTGGACTATGAAATATATATAATTAAAATAAAAACTTACAGTTAGTCCATCTGAGTCAGTTCATGAAGCGAGATTCGGGAGAGAGATTGTTGCAGAGCGATTCGGAAGTGTCAGAGACCACCACGACTATGTCTACGCGACGGAATTGAAGTTTGTTACGACAACCAATGCATTAACAATCTGTAATTTAATAAATAAAAAAAGGAAAATTGAGCGATTTTTTTGGCTGAATTAGTGAAAATACGTTCTTGGCCATTTAGAAGGTATATTTCAGCCCAACATCGTCTAACAGTTCCAATTGTCTTGCCTAACTACAACAAAAACATTTAGCCATCAAACAATACTTGTTATATTCCTGGTATTTACTTGCCTCTCTACACAGAACGAAACCAAGATCTTTGATCCCCTAACAAATACCAACCAAAACACTATAAAGATCGAGAACCTTGCAGGAACAGAACGAGATAATTACCTGTACCGCCACTCTCATCGGCAGATTTCTTTTCCTTCGGGGGTTCATTGACACTCTTCTTCTTCTTTTTCTTCTCCTCTGCCGCACAAAAAAATAAAATAAAAGAGATTTACAACCAATGTATAGAATAGATTAGGGACCCGAAAAGAAGAAGAAGAGCGAAGGGTGGTCACAAGGAAACCCTAGAAAACCGAAAAAGAGGAAAACGAACAAAACCCTAAAAATCAACAAACATCCATAACATTAAACACTAACCTTCTCCAATTCCACACTCCACTGAAGATCTGACTCGGTACGAGCCGCGTCGGAGATCGGCTCCGTGATCCCATGTGTCTCAGCAACGAAGAATTACCCGGACTCTCAGAGCCAACCATCTCTCTAGACGAACAAGGAAACCCTAGAAAACCGAAAAAAGAGGAAATCGAGCAGGTTAGGTTTACGAGGCGGATGTTCTCGCGCCTTTTGATCTCATAGCCGCTGAGTTTTTTGGGGCTATAGAACCGATTGCAGAGAAAGAGCTAGGGCTTCTGGTCAGGAAGCGTTAATTTTCGGGGGAAATATTAAGAGAGTAAGAAAACGGAGAGACACGGAGAGGAAATAATGATGTGTGTGACGTGTCGAGTTAAGATTGGTTAAAAACAAGATGAATAGTCTATGAATAGTAAAGAAATGATTCTGACTTATTATATTATATATCAGAGCAAAAAAAAAAAGACTTATTATATTATATAGATCATGTAACTATATATGTAACTATGTTTGATTAAATGTAATAATTACGAAATAAAAGGCTTTGAAGGTTGAAATTGTCTATAATGTATTGACTTATATCAAATTATCAATCGTAGGTAGGCATAACTAACTTTAATTTTAATGGTTGTTTAAATTTTGCACTAGAAATTATACGAATAGGATAGATTCCGGATGAGGCAATTAAACTACACAAGCGATTCGCCGAATGGGGATTGCAATGTGAAAAAGATTGATCATCACTCAGTAGCACAGGAAAATTAAGTTGCAAGAAAAAAAATACCATTTTATCAACACAAAGTTGATTTATTATACAATACAACCCGTACCCCTGACGTTCCACCAGGGGAATTAAAGATTGGCTGGTTTTATCAATAGTAGTTCTTTTAACAAAAAATTGGCCATATAAGCCTTACAAATGTTGGCAATTGTGTTTTAGCTAACATTTGGTTAATTATTCGTCAATAGCCAATACGCGTACGTGGCATAATATTAACTGAATTTCTTTACTGTTTCGCCCTTATTAATTTCGCCTTCATTATTAATTAGAGGCAGTTTTAATTTAAAATTTGAAATAAACCGAAAGGGAAAGTAGTTATATGGACGTGTGTTGGCTCTTTTAATATATGTTTTTAATATTTTATTCTCATTTTTTTTTAATTTTCGGAATAAACTGTTTTGGAAAGCAATTATTGCATTTCCTGATATGTTGGACGTGTGTATTTTAAATATATAGCGGTTGGTTTTAGAAAATTTGTTTCTATTTTTGTGGCAGATTAGAATATACACCATATTTCAAAATAATTAGCATTTATTATCTTTATTTTCATTCATTATTAGCGAAATATACTGTCATTTGGCCGCCTAAATCATTTTAAATTTTTGTATACAAAGATGTTTTGAAAACTGAAATTGAACGTCCAGTTTTTTATCACACGACATTTGATTATACAGCATGGAGGAGTGTTCTTTTTTTTCGCTCATGAAGTCTGGTAATTTTCTTATAATCAAGCTCTCATTTTTTTCGCTTCATCAGATATATTTGCTGATCATTAGTTTATTTATTTTCAGTTAAATTATTTGAGCAACAATGTCATCAATCAAAGTCAGAATTGTTGGCTAATTCTAGTGAAGAGTTGACGGCTCCATAAATTATTATGTATGATGAATCTGATTTGATGAATTTTCCAATGAATTTTGAAATCAATGTTAACAATGTTTTTAGACGCAAAGATGTTCTACAGACGGCTATTGGAATGACTGATGTTCGCAATAATTTCGAATTTAAGGTGTTTAGATCAAGTAAAACCCGATATTGCATTGGATGTGCGAATGTTCAGTGTTCTTGGAAGATGAATGCGTCGGTTTGCAGGAACTCTGGATTGTGGGTTATAAGGTCATTTGTTAAAGAACACACGTGCTATGGACAGTCAATATTATACACAAGAATAAACATGCCTCGTCTGTTCTTATTAGCAAATGTGTGAAAGATGATTTTAGGGGTCCTTTGGCAAATCAAATAACCCCATCCGGTGTTGCTGAAATAATGAGGTCAAGATTTAATGTGGAGGTTTCTTATTATAGAGCATGGAAGGGACGTAAAGAGTCTTTGAGGGATCTTCGTGGTGATTTTGAAGAGTCATACAGTCATCTACCACTTGTTGGAGAAATGATCAGAGAGAAAAACCCAGGTATCTACTTTAGCTTTTGTTAATTTATTTGTCAGGTTATTTACGTTGTGTCATGTATGTTAATCGATTTCTAATTTACAGCCGATTAACAATGACAAATTAACAACTGCTTATTGTGGTGTCTTATTTACTGTTATAAATGCTTCAAATTGATATTTCAGGCTCATATACGGTGACTGAGATCGAAGCTGATGGTACTTTTAAGTCTTTTTTCCTTGCATTTGGAGCTTCGGTTCATGGGTTTCAGTATTGTCGTCCGGTAATATCGGTGGATGGCACTTTTTTGAAAGGAAAATCTTATGGTACCTTACTATTGGCTACGGCTCAAGATGGTGACAACCATTTATTTCCGTTGGCATTTAGTATTGTGGATTCTGAAAATGAAAAATCTTGGTATTGGTTTATGAGTCATATTAGAGTTGTGTATGGTGTTAGGAAAGAGATGGTGTTTGTATCGGATAGGCACAAGTCTATTCAGAAGGGGGTTAACGCGGTGTTTCCGGAAGCCAGTTTTGCTATATGCATGCAACATCTATGGGGTAATGTGAAGGCCAATTTTGGTAAAACATATATCCAGCCTCTTTTTTATAGATGTGCTAAAGCTTATACTGTAAGAGAGTTTGAATATTGGCTCAATATACTCTCTAATAACAAAATAAAAATAAAAAAGTATCTTCTCCAAGCTAATCCAGAGTTGTTGGCTAGAAGTAAATTCCCTGGAAAGAGGTTTAATGTCATACCACAAACATTTCTGAGTGTTTGAATGCTGTTTTAAGATAAGCTAGAGGTTGACCGGTTGCATGTCTTGTCTTGAGCTATCGAATTTTAATTCAAAATTGGATTAACAAAAAAATGAGTTAATTCCAAAGATGCAATCAGGTCTGACTGGAACTGGTTTTAGGATGCTTTATGAATCGCTTGAAGCTTCGAGGTCTATGAATGTAAGTATAGTTACATTTCTGTGTTCTGTTAATTACTCGTTTATTAACAAACAATTTACATTACATGTTTCAGGTTAATGCTATTAACGACAATGAGTTTGAAGTTGTTGACGGTGCTATTCGTCGTGTTGTTGATGTTTATCAGAGGACCTGTATATGCTGTTATTGGCAACTTGAAGAATTTCCATGTTCTCATGCGTGTGCGGCCTTATACCGTAAAAATTTACGCCCCATTGATTTTGTCCCATGTTATTATACCCAGGAATATTTATCAGCCACTTATGAGAAAGATGTCTTCCCAATTTCTCATGAGGGGGACTGTGAGCTTCCAGTTGATACTCCAGTTATTAAGTCTCCTATTCAAAAACGTCAAGTTGGGCGCCCGAAAGAGAAGAGATTTCGATCGAAGCATGAAATACTTCACCCGTATAACCATCGTTGTGGCAAATGTGGACAGATTGGTCATAACAAAAGGGGTTGCCAAAATTAGATTATTTACTTGTTAATTTGTTTGGATTATGTCTTTTTAATGTTGTGCGAGTATCAAGACTTGGGTTTAAATTATGTCTTTTTAATGTTGTGCGAGTATCAACTTTCATTTCAGTATTTGTTTTTTGTTGTGTCTCTAGTTAAATGTTGTTACTTAAAAATCATTTAATGTTTTATGCAGATCTGGAGTACATGTAAATTGGTTATATATTAATGTATTTGCTTTGTTAATTGATGATCACGTTAATTATACTTGTTAACAATTAACATGAAAATCAAGTTTATAACAAATATTAGTACATGGATATGACTATCAACAACATCATCAGCAAATTACATGTCCTATTTTGAACTCCTACTAACATGTACTTTCAACATTTTTCTAAATAGCTATTGTAATGAAATGATCTTATCTACGTGGGCATTAACAATAAACAGAAATGTAGTCATTAACCATTAGCAGTATCAAGTTGTGTAAAAGTGCTAAAGCACTCAAAATACATCCCCAAAATACCATAAGTACCAGTGTTAAGACAGTAAAACAATAAATAAGATAAATTCCTAAGTCAAAAGATGGTTGACTTAGAGGATCGTCATCGGTGTTGTCTGTGTTGTGAACTGAGTTGTTTCCGCCAGGTATCTCGTCTTCGTTCCTCTTCTTTTTGGTTTCAATGACGTAAGGAGATGTTGTAAAGACTGATTTCCTACATGTTCGTTTGGGTCTTGATGGTACTTGCTGTGGAATTGGCACTTTTGGTGAAGATTTTTTTGGTTGTGGCTTAGCAATGTCTTCCTGTAAAATGACATCAATTAACATCGATATGAACATCATTATTCAACAATTAACTGTGTTTAAACATACCTCAGATTTTCCTTTCCCTACATTACTGGATTGGGGAATGTCTTGCACTATTTTTGGCTGTGTATGAGTGAATTGGTTTGGAAGTGCACTCTTTAGTGTAGGCATTGCCACTGGTTGGCCATTTTTCCTCAAGCGTTTGTAGACGCGACCGGGTACATCTTTAGGATTGGGATCCTTATCTTGAACAACCTGTGGACATTGTCCAAATTTGTAGTTGTTAGGTAAGCTACTCAAGACATCATTTACGGTAAATACCCAATCAACTTGAAGTTTCTGCAAGTCGTCATGTGACAAGTTATGGTCAGTTAATAATAATCTTTCTTTCATTTCATTTACATATACTTACTGGACTATAATGAACTGCCTTTTCTCCTGATAAGAAGATATGTGAAAATTTAGTAAACAACAACCAGAATATAGTAATCTTTATATCGTACCATGGAAATTTCTTATGTGGCAGTTGTCCCCACATTTACTGTCCTTTTTCGTAGCATCTGCATAGGAAAACTATTTATTAACATAAGGTTGTTAATGAAATTTGATTTTAATTAAATCTTACCATGTTTGTTAAGGGTTACTTGAGTGGGCTGTGGCCTTGCCGTCTTTTTTTCGACTTGAACTTGTAAATGGTTCTCAATTTAACAACATTCAAATTTAATTTCAATTTCAGCTACCTCTTTCTTTGTTGGGATTTGGACATGTGTTGTTCCTTGAACATTTGTTGTATCTTCAAATGTGGTTGTATTAGGAATTGGGGTTCTCTCCTATAATTCATGTGTACTGATTAGTATTTTCCAATTTACAGATTATAAATGTATGTTGGATGTAAAATCTTACTTGGTTGGTTTCATCTGTGACTTGTGGTTCTCTGATTATGTCATTTGGTGATGATTGCTTTGATCCCTGTAAATTGGTCGTTAGGTGATTGCTAATTTATAAAATATTAACCAATTTACCTTCTTCTGTCGGTTTGGCTTTGGTGTTGTGTTGTCATAATCCTTTTGGATGTATGCTTGAAATAACGCCATTAACGTGTCGTATTTATTATAAGCTTCTTCCACACGGTGCTTTAGGACTTCTATCGTTTGGAGAGCTTGATCCAATTTCTGGTGCAAGTCCTCTTCTGGATGGCTAGGCATTTACGCGTGCGAGTGTGTTGAACTGCTAGCAACACCTTTCCCCTTGTCAACTGGTTCGTTGCTTGGCTCTGGACTGGCAGGGTCTACGCGTTCAATGTACCCTTCTACTATTTCTTCCTCTGTAGCGTTCAGTGGCTGAATACGTACCTAATACAATAAACAGTAATTTACAACAATGCACTTTAATATTCAAACCTTTTTCAAGTCTTTTATATTTACCTGGTTGTTGTTGAATATATTCTTTATGAGATCTTCGTATTCTGCACTGAAGCTAAAATTCCATTTAAGTAGTCGTGGCATGCTAAACCCGGTTGTTTTTTATGTGTATCCATGGTACTTGAAATCCTGGATGACTTCATACGCCCATGCAATTAACGGATGTAGGAATCCGTCGATGTTGAATCCCGTTATTTCGGCAGCGTAGTTCTTTGATCTTTTTAAGGATTTGCATAATGCATTGTAGCTAAGTGTACCCCGTGGATAATCCTTGAACAAGTCCGAGTCGATGGCCATTTTTAAATGGTCATCTGGAATTTTTGCTTGCCTTTCTCGAGGCAGAATCATTGTCTCCAAAATAGCCAAATTGATGAGTGCTACCTTTTCCTCATCGTTTCCACCAAATTTGCTTTGTAGAAGCCCAAGTAAATATGGTGCTCGCTGAGTCCCGGCTACTTTGAAATATTCATCTTTCAATTGGTTGTCCGATCGAAGCTGATTTTGAATACGCGGTTCACTATCATAGTTTAACCCTGTAAATGGAAATGCATGTAATATGTTAATTGAAGTGTTTAGTAATAACAATTTATTTAGGTATACAATATTTGAAAATTAATTGAAACGAACCTGAAATTATTTCAAAGTCGTAGATATTGAAAACCAATATGTTACCACCGATGTTAAAATGGAGCTCTTCATTGTTCCCAGACTCCACCTGACTAAGCACAAGTAAATGTGCTAGTTTTTTTTGGTACACTTCTCCCTTAAGGTGTTGAAGATGAGCAAATGGCCCTTGATTGAAAATTTCCATTTGTTGTTCAGTCTCGAGTAGGGACATGAGGTTGTTAATGACATTGAAGGACGAATGTACTATTATTCGTTGCTTCAAGTCCCAATTTTCAGGCTTCACAATAAGTTCACCAATCTACAATACGGTGTTTTGTCGTCAGTCATCTATTAGGAACATATTAACAGCCAATGCATAAACTAATTACATTTCTATGGACTATTAAACAGAGTCAGTTTATATATCTATTATATATTTTTTTTCTATTTACATATTTGAACACATTATCAACACCATTTACATAGATTTACGACCATTAATTTAGTCTTATTTACAATCACTTATTTACATACAGGTTTTACATTTATTTACATTTATTTACATATACTTATTTACTGCTATTGAGTTTGCACTACTGTTTAAGTTAACTTATTAACACCCTATTTACACGTACATATTTACATCCTTTAACAATTCCCAATTTCAACACACCAAACTTGTAAATATACACTTTACAAATCATTTGAACATGTAATTATCTATTTTATCGGCAATGTAGTAGTTATAAGGATTAACAGTGTAAATAATTCACATTTATAACATACCTTTGGTTCTTTTGTCTTTCGACTAGATGACTTGATCTCTTTTTCCTTGTTATCGGCATTTACCTTCTTCTTTATAGAAGACGTCTTTGCCATTTACTCTAATCTATGAATACACATGGTTAATCATCATGAAACAAACTCATATATCTGTTAATTCATCGCACTATGTTTTGCTTAAAACTGAAATTATCTGTTCTGAAAAACAGATATTCAACATATATCGACATATTAGGGGATGTAGATGATGCGTGTCGTTCCGCGCTCAAAAATAAATTCCTTAATTATTACTAGAGTATAGTAGCAAATAAGGGTCGAACCCACAGAGACCTATATTTAAACAATTTAACTTACTAATTTCAGGAATAATAAATAAAACAAAGAGAAGCGGGGGTTTTGAGAAATTAGAAACTAAAGAGAGACAATCAAATGATAAAAAGCACGGTTAAAGGTTCTTTCGCACCCTCGACGATCACTTCAAACCTCGACTTCGACAATGCTCAGAAAACTAGCTATGAAATCAACACCGTAAATAGTAAAAACAAGCGATTACTACTCCACACAACCCTATTATATTAGCTAACTATGACGACGCGCCGATAGCTAACCCTAATTGTCAAACAATTCAGAGACCAAGGGTCCTAAATTTAATCTAACAAAAGCATTAAGATTTGGAAGTAAGGTGAACGAAATAATGTAAATTCACACACGTGATTTAATTAATTTCGGTTAAGCTCTCCACTAAGATTACAAAATCCTCACGAAACTCATAACCATAGTCGTACCACTAATTACTAGTCTTTTCAACAATTACGGATTAAAAACACTAGCATGGCTATAGATATTAAAACTTCTACCTGGGTGATCAATTCAAATAGAAATTATAATAAACAAGAACGGTTTACGATCCGAAGAGTAATAACAATTTCACAATAATAAGACTGAGCAAAGTCTAGACCGTGACTATCCGTTCATGTCTCGGGCTTGAATTAGCCCTCAACCGTTTAAAAGAATTAGCTAGACATAATTAAAATAATAAAATAATACAATTGCATCATAAGCTACTTTAGATATTGCGGCTGGAGAAGAATTGATGTATTGAATAATGAACACTATAATAAGAGAACAAATAATCTACTAATTTGAAACAAAGAAAAATACTGAACGTCAAATGAGAGCACGTGAACAACAATCTAGGTCTTCGTGCGCAGCCAAATAAATATTCCAAAGAAAAGAATGATTCCCAGATAATTGATGCCTCCAACACTTTATACCCCTCAAGTCTAATACTCACCCGTCTAATAGAAACAAATCCCCCGAAAATCCCTCAAAACCTAGATATTATGTATTTTATTAGCCAAACAGCCCAAATACATCAATGGGCTTTTTATTTGATGATGTCCAGCGGCCCACCGTGCTTCTTCTTCCTGGCTTGATTTATTTCTTTTCTTTCCACCACCAAAGTCTGTTATTTTGCTCTAATTTCCTCAATTCACATATAACTGCACATAAATCATTGACACACAAAAGTATTAATACAAGTGTAGTTATGATTGATTGAAACCTAAAATATGGTGGAAATTGACATTAATTAGATAAGAACTAGATCACTTATCAGTAGACAGAATTGATAACATGCAGACCTATTTAATTAACAATTACCTTTTCTTTGTTTACTTATATCATCACCGACATAAACCCACTATGTTTAATTATGGTTTACATTCCGAGTTTTTTCTGAAAATTTTATTAAATCCTTATCTTGTTACAGATTTATTGCTTTCCTCATTTCATATTGTTAGATCGATTTTTAATATTAGAGAAGTGTAAAATCCCATCTTTCAAAAAAAAAATTGAAAATTTCCTGGAAATACCTTTCTTCGCCGTCGGGTTTGATGGTATCGTCTTTTTTGTTAATGTCGCCCAAAAATTACCAGATGCCGAGAAGATGAAGATTTCGCCGAACCAGGACGCGCGTTAGATTTATGGGTTTTCAAATTTGGGTTTGCGTGTTTCCAATTTCTTCTTCTGAGAGAAAGATTGTGCGTATCGGCTCTTTTAATTACCGAAGCTTAATGATGCTCCTCGATTACAGGGACAGTTATTATCTAATATTCTGATTTAAATGTTTTTTTATTTCATTAATGTAGTAGGCGGGAACAGGTTAGGGGTTATATGGTATTTTTACAACGTGTAAATAAATTGGGCTGGCTATTAACACGAAATTAACCAAATGGTGGCGAAATCCAAATTGGTCAAAATTGAGAGGCCATTTAGCTATATAACCCTTCTTTTAAATATATCAGTATTTTTCCTCCTATTCTTTCATATGACACAATAGAGAGCTCACTTCATTCAAATAATTGCTATGGAAACAGAAGGCAACGAAAGCATCAATACAAGAAGAAAGACACTCATTCATGCAATGAAAATAGGTTTGAAAAATATAAGAATTCTCAACTAATTTGTGTGCCACATGATTTCTTGACGGGAGACACGAGAACAACAACCACCACCAACATCAGTCTCCTACAAAACACCTGTTCGAAACGTCGAATACGTTCAACGGGTTGTATTGTAATAATTTCAACGGGAATAAAAATAATTGTACGACCGCTAGTTTGCCTTTAGCCGCCAAAGCCAGCCAATCAATAGCTCCACCACTTCACTCTACTCTAGTCCGTACTATCCACACTTTTTTCTCTCTCTCATGCAATCCTTACACTCCCACCTTTCTCCGACTCACGCGAAAAGATCCCAAAGATATGCTCTGCTACGCCTCTCTCAACCGCATCACCACCTACGCCCCATCATCACAGCCGTCCGATCATCTTCTCTGCTCTCAACCAACCAGCCACTATATAGTCACTTCCTAGACAGAAAGAAAGAAAGCGAGGTCAGAAATATGAAGGGCATTTCGACGGCGTCGTCATTTAGGAGCGAGAGCGAGAAAGAGAAGACGAAGATGAGAGAGAGGCAGAGAAGAGCCATCACCGGAAAGATCTTCCATGGCCTCCGCAAGCACGGCGGTTACCGCCTCTCTCCCCGCGCCGACATCAACGAGGTCCTCCGCAACCTCGCCGCCGAAGCCGGTTGGACCGTCCACTCCGACGGAACCACTTTCCGATCCTCCTCCGTATGAATCCACTCTCTCTCTGTCTTTTCCACCAAACGCTCTAGAATCTTCTTTTCTTCTTCCAGGTCGGGAATTGCTGTCCGGTTTGTGGCGCCGCAAGGCCGAGCGCGACGACGACGCCTACGAGCAGCGTAGTCCTCGCCGGCGGCGGCGGAGGAGAGTGCTCGACGACGGCGTCTCCGAGACACTTCGTCGGCGTCGCCGATGGCGGCGACATTCCGACGTCGTTTTACGGCGGAGTTTTCCCCGGCGTTATTCAGCAGTTTGAATCCTACTCCGGCGGGTTCGTCGGAGATGGAGCGTTTCCGGTGGCGTTTCAGCAGAAGTTGCGGGAAGAGGCTAGGGCTTCGAATCAGAACACGCCGGTCGGTTCGCCTCTCCGCCAAGCGAATTACGGCTCGTAGCACGGCTCATTATTTAACAAGCCGTTCACACCTGCTTTATATATATATATTGGAACTTCATTCCCATTTACACGTTACACTTTTTATTAATTTCAGATTGTAGTTTTTTTTTTTATCAACCCATGATTGAGATTTGTTACCGGTTTAGCAGTATTATAGATAATATCCTGTTGAACTGTATTCTTATACTAGTGTTTTCTAGTGGTTATTTAAATATCATCCAGAGTTTTTGGTTGTGTTTGGTAGTTAACTCAAAAAGTTTTTATTTTATATTTTCTAATTTTTGTAGTTGTACTGAAAAATTATGTTGCAGTTGTTTTCAAAAAGCTGTTTGGTACAGTTTTCATTTTTGTTTTTGAGAAAGTGAAAAAACTTGGTATAGTTTTCATTTTTGTTTTTGAAATAATGAAAAGAGAAGATGATGAGAAGGAGAAGAGAAGAAATTTTTTTTCCAAAAACAGCTTTTATTTGTTTTCAGTTTTCTTTACTTTTTTACAAAACAAATTTTTTCCGAAAAATTAAAACAAACACATTTTCACTTTTTGTTTTCAATTTTTTCAACTCAAACCGTTTTTGGAATGAAAACCAAACACAACCTTCCCTTCTATCGTTTTTAATTCTCAATTCGAGAATACTAACTGCTACGAAGTCATTTTCATGGGATATACAAAGGGATATGGATTATTCCTAAACTATGACATTCACAATAGTTTTGGACCAAAATCCAATATCTCTAATTTAATCCAAAAACATGACTTGCTTTTTTACACAATTACGTTTTTATCCTTTTATTTCTTTCAATTTTTTCTCATTGCTTTTTTTATACTTTATTTCTTTTCTTCTTCTGCGTTTCTTTTCTTCTTCTTCTTCTTCGTCCAAAATCTCACTCTCTCTCTCTCTCTCTCTCTCTCTCTCTCTCTCTCTCTCTCTCTCTCTCTTGCGTCCAAAAGAAGAAGAACTCCGTCAAGGCTTGTTGGGCTTGTGAATTCGAGGTCCACCTCAAATCCTTCATCAATAAGTAAAGACTTTGCGTTTCTCTCTCCTCCTTATCTTCTTCTTCTTCTTCTCCTCTTCTCCACGCGCGCGACTCCACCTGCAAGAAACACAAGGGGAAAAAAAAACAACAACCAACGAGAAAAGCTTCAGCAAATCTCCATCTCGTCTTCCCTCTCGGCCGCTCCTTCTCCTTCCTTCTCCTGCGCGAGCGCCGAGCGCCGAGCCGACTACGCGCGCGCCTCCGCCGATTGCACGACCAGTCGCCGCCGCGATCTCCCTCTCTCTCGTCTGTTCTCTCTCTCTTCCCGAGCTTTGCCAGACCTGTGCGCGCGCCTCTGACCCGAGTCCCGACGAGCTCCGAGTTATCGCGCGACTTCAGACCACCGAACCCTCATGTGCGCGCGCTCCGACCGAGAACAGCAGACGTCGCGAGCCATCGAGCACTAGACCGGGACAAGAACGCCGGGGAAAGAAAACCGAGTTTCATTGTTCTTCGTCTATTTCATCAAGGTAAGGAATTAGATACTAGGGTTTATAAATTGGGGATTTGACGATTCTGTGAATTATTTATGTTGTTGGTGTGATTCGGTGCTTGAATTTGTGTTCGAGACTAGTTGTGTTTTGATTTTTGGACGTGTTTTGGACTTGGCCGTGAGACTTGACCGTGTATGCTGTTTTTTTTTTTTTTTTTTTTTCCCGTGTGTAATTGAGTTGTTATGGATTTTGTTTGGTCTTCGTTTGAGTTTTGTTCTCGAGGGTCTAGGCTCGATTAAGGCGGGCTACGCAGAGCCCACAGCGGCGGTTCGGGTCGACGAGGACACGGCCCGAGACATGACGGAGCTGCCGCACGAGAGTCGGCGAGGCGAGGCCGGGTAGAATCGAGAGAACGTCGGGTGGATAACTGCGCCCAAATGTGTGTTTATACAATATTGTTGATTCCCAATTTTGATAACATGTGTTTGGTGTTGCCGGGGTTGACAGTAGCTGGTTTATTGACATTGATGTTAATAAACTGTCTAGTTTATTGACATTGATGTCTATAAACCGTCTAGTTTATTGACATTGATGTCTATAAACCGTCTAGTTTATTGACATTGATGTCAATAAACCATCTGTTTTATTAGCATGTTCTGTTTGAAATTCTAAACATGAGCATGTTCTTTTTTTTATTTATATTAATGTCAATAAACATTGGAACTTATTGGTATTGATTTCAGTAAAATGTCACAGTGAGTTATTGAAAAATAATTAATTTATGTTCTTTTTTATTTATATTAATGTCAATAAACATTGGAATTTATTTGTATTAATGTCAATAAAAAGTTACAGTGAGTTATTGAAAAATAATTAATTCATGTTCGTTTTTATTTATATTAATGTCAATAAACATTGGAACTTATTTGTATTAATGTCAATAAAAAGTCACAGTGAGTTATTGAAAAATAATTAATTCCTATTTTTTTTTTTTTATATTAATGTCAATAAACATTGGAACTTATTTGTATTAATGTCAATAAAAAGTCACAGTGAGTTATTGAGGGTATTTTTGTACTTAAAGAAAATAGATAGTCATAGTTTAGGATTAAATTGAACTTATTTGATTTTGGTCCAAAATCATTGTGGAGATCATAGAATAGGAATAATACCATATACACAAGTGGCAACCCACCAAAACACAAGCTCAAGCCCATGATAGCGAGGTGAGTTCACGACGAGCAAAGTCCTCAAATCGAAACATTGACCGAAGTCCTCAAGTACAATACTCGAATAAAGTCCTCTAATCAAGCCATCAAGTCAAGTCCTTGATTACAACGTATGAAGAAATCACACAAAGCTTACGTGCTCTGGAGGCTAATCACGCTCAAGCTTGCTTAGACCGCACGCCAAGTGTACTAAGTTGTTAGAGCACACTGATGTGTACATAGTCAGTAGGATCCTACTATTTTTCATTAGCTAGCCAATCAGCGTAATCTAACAAGACATTGTATTTATATACTCAATTGAGTGTTAATGATAAAGTATCGATCATCCTAGTCAAACACATTCCTCTCTCAACTCACCTTCTCATTCTAACTCTCTCTTTGTAATAATCGATCATCTTCTCCACTCGACATGAGTTAAAGGCGAGAGAAGTCTTCAAGTTGTGTCCTTAATCAAGTCATCAAGCCAAATTATTAGTAGCGACACGAGTTCAAAGTCCTCACGGCGAGTCATCGAGTCGAATCCTCAGACAAGTCCTTGAATCAAGTCGTGGAGCCAAGTTCTTGGTAACGAAATGAGTTCAAGGCGAGCAAAGTCCTATGGACAAGTAATCGAGTTGAGTTCTAGAATCAAATATTCGGACAAGTATCAAATCCCTGAGTTGAGTTCGAAAGTCACTTGAATAGAATCTTTTAGGCAAATCCTAGCCAAGGCCAAGCAATATTCTTTAGTCCATCGATCATAGTGCTAGTCACAACATAAGTTCGCGGCGCACATTGTCCTCATTTTACTGTAAAGTTAACTTTTCTTTTTCATTGACCAATTAATCACAAATACACCGACCATCAAAGGGGAGCTGCCTTGGGCATAGGGAGTCTAATGCTCCACGCTCTCTTCCCTCTCAAATTTTGAAAATTGCGATTTTTACTCTAATTTTTTTTTTTGTTTTAAATTTTTATAAGTTTAACCCAAATTTATATAATTTTTCTAAATTTGCCCTCTTGATTTTTTTTTCTTTCAAAATTTGGTCCCTGAATAATCCATAATAATCTTTTTTTTTTTTTTTTTTATCAAAACAATCGATAATAATCGCCAATCACAGCTAAACTTTCTATTATTGCCAGCAATATCTCTCTTTTACCCATGTGATTTGTTACTTGAAGCCCAAGCAATATCTTTCTTTCCATTCGTCTTAAATTCTTAATTGATTTTTTCTCAATTGCATTTAATGATATCAGGTCCGTTACTCCTAATTTACAGCTGGATATTAATTGAATTGAGATCATAAAGATTTTATTTCCGTTGCGTTTATTCTAGTAGGATATAACAACAGCTGTTGTTATTTAGAAACTCCTGACGAGACGGTCTTGTATATATATTCACACACCGCCAATTTCTATGCCTCTCTCTCTCTAGGGTTTAGCCCTCGTCATTTCGGTAGGTTATGGAGAGGACTCTATCTTATTGAAGAATTGCCGAGGATCTATTGTATATTTCAATCTTTTGGTAAGAGTTTGAAAGCTGTCATTCATTTTTTTTAAATAGTATTGATTATATTTATAGTGACTGGGTCCATCTTTTTTATTACAGGTCCTTTTTTATTATCATTATCAAAATGAATTTCAACTGAGAGTTTTAGAGGCTTATGATGAATCAGTTTTAGATTACAATATAGGGAGCACATATCTGCATCGCTTTTGGTCTGTTTTGGCCCTAGCGGATGTAATACTCTTGTAATATGGCTATTTACAATTTTTTTTTTTTATGTATAATTTATATTGTTTCTTACATTATTGATATGTGTACATTATTTAGCTAATATGTCTCACATACATTATGTATCGTTGGAGCTGAATTTGGTCTTCTGAGAGAGAGGTCTGAGACCGATATCGATTCCGCTCTGCCCAGCCATGCTCTGCTGCCCAACTCGTGATGGTCTCAGTCTGAGACTTGTTGACAAGTGGGGTGGGTTCAGCGCTGGCCATTATATAGGCAATTTCTCTTTTTAAGTTTTCCATATGTTTTTTGCTTGTTCCAAACTAACTATTGCCTGCTATTTTTGTTTGGAAGATTGTGACCTAGGTAGGGGTTAACTCAAGTAAATAAATAAAATTTGGGGAATAAAAATAAAATATAAAATTTAGGGAGAAACAAAAAGTTACACAAAAAAAGCAAATCGAAAACAATTTTTCTTACAAATTTTTAGTATGCAACTTAATTATAGAGGTATTTAGAGGGGCATTTTCGAATTTTATTAGATAAATACAAAATTAAAGACTATCAGAATAAATTAATTAATAAAGAGGAATTAACTATTAAGTTATCATATAAGCAAAAAAATAAAAGGGCGAACATAAAAAATTTCTAACCTGTAGGTTCGCGGAGACTTGGACTTTAGCATCAGCCGAGGTAAAATGCCTGAACAAAAGCTAGTACTCCAGTCATTCTATAATAGGGATTGTGTATTATATTAAAAAAAAAAAAATTAACCTGTAAGTCAGTGGAGTCTAGGACTATTAGCATCAGCCTATTTTTTCTCTTGGGCTGTTCTTGTAATTTCGTAACTTTGTTTTGGAAAGTCGACGAAATCTTACACTCCACATTCATATTATTAACGTACATGTGCATGAAAGTTATGGAAATGTAAATCCGCGTAATATGGGTTTGTTGGAGAGTTATGGAACTACACACTTGTGTCGAAATATAGTTTTGGAAACTTATTTGCGGTGATATTTTTCTCTGTAAGTTCCTCAATTTAATCTTTTTTTATTTGACGTAATATGATGGCAACTCTAATATTATCTTGAAGTTTTATTCTTTATGTCCCGTCTTGTTATTAGTATTCTGAAAGCTCAAAGCTTGTTATCTACACTACCTACATACTATAAGTCGGTTTTCAAAATGCCAATAGGTGTGGTTGAGGACTTGGAGAAGATCACGAGAAACTTTTTCTGGGAAGGTTTTGAAAAGAAGAAAGGTCGAGTAGCGGTCGCGTGGGATGTGTGTCAGACCAAAAGAGAAGGGTGGTTTGGGTATAGGGGGCCTAATCGAGAAGAATAAAGCCCTACTAGCTAAATGGCTTTGGCGGTTCCCACTTGAGTTCGATGAACTTTGGCACAAGGTCATCGCCGCCATCTACGGTTTTCATGCTAATGGTTGGGATCCCCGGGCAGTCCCGGGCCGAACTCTCCGAAGCCCATGGAAATCTATCTACTCGGTACATGAAGAGTTCTATAAGCGGTGCAAATGGGTGGTCCGAGACTGATCTAAGATACGGTTTTGAGAGGATGTTTGGTGTGGGGAAGATTGTTTGGAAGCGCGGTTCTCCGCTTTATGCCGATTATGTCCTCTTAAACAGGTCCCCGTTGCCCTTTTGGTATCCCCCACATCAAGCACGGAGCGACAGAATGGAATTTCAATTTTTCAAGGAACTTATCAGAACGAGAGTTGTTGGAGTTTGCGCACATGATGCTCTTATTAGACCAGGTCACTCTTTGGGATGGTTTGGCAGACCAAAGGGCTTGGATGGACGACATAGACGAATTCTCAGTTAAAGCCATGAATACCTCTCTTGCTCATACAGCCTCGTCATCAACAATTACGTTTTTTGAAACCGTCTGGAAATCTGCAGATGTGCATGTAATGCCGGTGGCTTGAATTTATTTACTCTTTCATTGGTCTTGCTAATCTTAAATGGACCTTAGCACGATTTGTGTTCAATATTATATTCTTGCTCATACACAAAACAATCACCGTAGAACGAGAGAACGTAGGAGTTATAAAAGCCCCAAATTCAATCGATGTATCCGAATTGAGATTCGTATGCTCTTTTTAATTTATGTTGTCTTTCGATTCAGATTTATTCATTTGGAATTTTAGGAACTTACATATTGATGTCCATTTAATTTTTCTATGCCATTTATTTTCTTTTATTGAGGATGTCTGCTCTTTGGGTAGGAGTCATTTGACACTCGCGTCAAATGAATTATGAGAATATTATAGATTAAAAAAATTATTATAAAATAATTATATTGGACTACTGACGAATTTGTATTTATGAGAAAATAAAATAGGTACAGATTTATATCATCAATAGAGTGAGTCTATGCCCACAAAATTGGAGATCTATATAATTAGTGTGAGGTGTGATAAAAAATAACTATTAAGTTTTTTTTTTATATATGAAATATGAATTTACATGAACATGATCTTTCATTATAGATATCAAACATAATAAAAACCCCAAAATCTCTCTTTTTTTTTTTAAATTCCATAAAATAATAAAACCAATAGGCCCAAATTTATATTTACCAAATAGTGAGTCTATCCTACAAAAGTCAGGGTCTTATGTGTGACTTGGAGACCAAGCAGTTCTACACTGATTTAACATAAAAAAAAAAGGAAAGTTATTATATCATACAGCATACAGGACAGGTGTCTCAAAATTAGGACAACTTGAGGACCAAGCAGCTTAGGAAAGAGAAAGACAGCTTGCATTTCAAAAAAGGAAAGCTCAAAATTTCCCTTTTTTTTTAGCGAAAAAATACAAAACAGGAAAGATAAATCCCATTCCGCCGTTCTATATAATTGTAGCGCCAAATGAAAAACTAGAGGAGAGAGAGTGAGTCGGAGAGTGAGAGAGGGTTTGAGAGAGAGAGAGAGATCTAAGCAACGAGAAACGCTAGAGGGAAATCTTTGGCCGTAGAAAGCGCGGCGATCGAGAAAAGAGAAACCCTAGAGGGCAGCGCGGCGATTTGAGAAATGGAACATTATCGTTCTCTCTGCTGTGGTCCTCCTTCGCCGGTAAGAACCTTCTCCGATCACCTTATCGTTTCCCGACGATATTTGCCGTTGGTTTAAGATTCTATCGTTTGTCCTAACTTTTAGACGTTGGTGATGCTAGTTTGAGTCGGGTTTTTCATCTTTGTTCTGTGGAGAGGATCGCGGGGCTAGGGTTCTACGCTACGGAATCCGGTTGCGGCCGAGAGCGAAATCCTAGGTAAAATCCCTTTGAATATTGTTCGATATATAAGAAATCGATTTGAGATGTTTCAATAACAGTTTAAGTCTCTTGCAATTTTCTGATGAAAGGCTTACTTTGTATAGGAACTTGTTAGATCTTACTTTGGTCGTTACGACTAGAAATCATATTCAATGAATTGCCTCTTCTGAAGATGTCTTCCGATGCATAAAAGAAAATCACACGCCGAGTTATGTTGTTATTCCAGACCCTTGTTTAATCAGGTCACATTTTAGATATAAAAGGTATGTTGTTTATTCTGTCCACTGTATATTCTATCCACAATAGTATTTTACTTCTTTAAAATACAGGCTTTGAAGAAGGTTTCCAAGATTGTCGGAACACATATACTTCCTGGTGCAATTGCAGAGTGTTTGAAAGTAATACCAGCTACTGGGTTTGGCGGAATATCTGATATCCGAAGGTCTGTTCTCTTCTAATGTCATTGTTATATTGATTTGATTCCATGCTAAATGTGTATTGTTACCAAAGGTTAAACTTTGATCTTTGCATCACAGGCAAAACCTTCAGTATCTCCAGTTCTCAAACAGCAATTGATTACCAACTGAAAACGTTATCAACTGCAATTAGTTATGGCAGTCCTACGCTCTTACGAAGGACCATCTCAAAGAACCCATCCTTTCTGCAACTGTCCATCTTGGAAGGTTTTTGGTTATCTATTCATTATTGTTTCACACCTCTTAGTACACGTGTTACTCGTAAACTCTTTTTGTTTCAATGGCTCTAAGTCTTATTGATTGTTTGGAAATTCACAGGTTAATGGAGCTGGAGATCATCTTCTGCAGTCCCTCGATGGAAGTCTGGTTCATTATTCTTCAGTTGATCAGTGTAGGTATCATTAAGCTTGTTTTTTTTTTTTTATGTCGTCTCTATTGTTACACGTAATAGATTAGATATTGGTATTCTTTTGATTTTTTTGTGAACTGCTATTCCTAGTTTATTCCATTCAATTACTTGATGTCTGACTTCTATTTTTATTTTTCATTTTGACTTTGCAGCAACATATGGCGCTCTCGCTTGAACCGGATGAATAAAAAAGTTGAAGTATATCTTTAAGAAAGAAGAAGTTGTTTATCTGAGAAAACAGGAGGAAATGTAGACTATTGCTTAAAAAAAGAAACAAAGAGAACAAAGAAAAAAAAGAGAGAGAGAAAAAAAGAAGGAAAAAAGAGAAAAAAAAAGAAAAATTGAAAAGAAAAAAAATAAAGGAAAAAGAAAAGAGAAGAAAAAAGTGAAATAAGAAAAATGAGAACGAGGATACCTCTATTGCCATCTATGTTCTACACGCTGTGCTTGGAGAGACGTGACCCTGATTTTTCATCAAACAACAAAGACAGATATGTCAATGTCCAAGTTCTGGTTCGATGCAGGTTAGTTGTCTCTCTCTCTCTCTCTCTCTCTCTCACACACACACACACACACACAATCGATATACATTTACATAATAATTTCTTTTGGCAGACCTCTTGAGTCCAAAAGGATCAGTAACCAGATAAGAGAAGTCATGGCTTTCCAAAGGTTGTTAAACAAGTAAATTGATTGCCTCATAACCATTGGCAAGGTAATCTCTGCGACCTTTCTTTACGCAGTTTTCCCAAAGCAAAGCTCTGTTTATGGGTTCCCTTTTTACTTCAGCATACCCAAACCTATCTTCGTTTTATTTTCTATGTCAGTTTTAGTGCTAGCTTTGTTCTTTGAGGGTCTAATATTGATAGTGACAGGTTTTCTCACTTGAGTGAATCACAGAAAAGAAAAAAAACCGGCATGTAATTTATTGTTCATATTGGTAAATGTTCGTGTGAAACGAAATCATTAACATTTATTTGTCTTGTTTATAAGGTTTTCTGCACGAAAGTAGCAAATGTCCATCTACAACCAAGCGATTGCTCTGGCTGTTTGGTTCATGATGCTCTACTTCAAGCAGCGGTTCACGCAACATGGGTACGTAATCAATTTCTTTCTTGTCTTATTAACTTCAAAGAATAATTATCATTCCATGATTATATGTATTTCTTTTTTCGTTCTTACTGCTAAATGTGTATTGTTACCAAAGGTGAAACTTTGATCTTTGCATCATAGGAAAAACCTTCAGTTTCTCCAGTTCTCGAAACAGCAATTGATTACCACTGAAAACGTTATCAACTGCAATTAGATATGGCAGGCCTACGCTCTTACGAAGGACCATCTCAAAGAACCCATCCTTTCTGCAACTGTCCATCTTGGAAGGTTTTTGGTTATCTATTCGTTATTGTTTCACACCTCTTAGTACACGTGTTACTCGTAAACTCTTTTTGTTTCAATGGCTCGAAGTCTTATTGATTGTTTGGAAAATCACAGGTTAATGGAGCTGGAGATCATCTTCTGCAGTCCCTCGATGGAAGTCTGGTTCATTATTCTTCAGTTGGTCAGTGTAGGTATCATTAAGCTTGTTTTTTTTAAGTCGTCTCTGTTGTTAGACGTAGTAGATTAGAACAAGCTTACCGATCAACTTGTCATGCAGGTTTTTATCCCGACCCCCTGACACTGCGAGGTTAGAAGAATGGTTCAGAGTGAAATGAAAAACAATACAGAGTGAAATGAAAAACAATAGAGGGAAGAAGAAGAAGAAGAAGAGTGAAACCCTCCGTTTCACCGCCTCAGTGCCGACAATGAAAAAATGCTCTTTGGAGAAGTCGTTGGCACGTGGTCGTGAGTTGATTTGACACGAAAGTCGTACGTAAGTCTCGCTATCTCTCTCTGTCTCAAATTTTGTTGTTGAGAATTTGGAACCACACAAGTCCCACGAGTGCCTGCCACTGTTTCTGAATACACTCAACTACAGGGAAACCCAATAATGATCAACCCATGATCAAGAAAAAAAAAGAAAAAAAAGAAAAAAAAAAGAGAAAAGAAACGAAAAAAAAAATGAGAAAAAAGAAAAGAAAAGAATGGCAGAGAAGCTTTCAACTGTCAACTACGAAGCGGCTATCGGTTGTCTGTACGAATGGGACTTCTCGACCCTCTTCAGGGATTCATAAGGTGCGGGTCTCCCATCGCCTTAAACAACTCCTTTGACTTCTAATTCATTGCATTCATGTGTATTGATTTTTGTAGGTTTCGGGAGTGGCCCGGAGAATTATTGCTTCCGAGAAGCTTGTTTGCTCTTTTCTTTATGGTGAGGAATGACCTAGCCAATCATACAACAGTTTGAAATCATTTTTTTTTATACTCAGTATTTGATTTTTTTTTGTGGGTATGTAGAGAGAAGGAAGTTGGGCCAGAACCTGGTTGTGGATGGTGGGGGCACCTGGTTCACGTATATGGTGGGGCCAGCTTCATCTTGGTCATGAAATCTCACTCCAGGTGCGTAGTCCGAAATTGATCGTGTTGCATGAAATACATTATTTCTTTTCTAGGTTCTCTCCGAGTTTTTTGTAGCAAACAAAAGGGTAGTGTGTCATGCGTTATCAATTTTTTTTGTTGTTGTTAAGGTCAAACCAAGGCTTGTCTACCTAGGCCAGGCTACTCTTGAACTGTTGAAGTGGAGGGTGTTCTGGGAAACTCATCTACTAGAGGTTTTATCCGTTATTATTTCTCGGCTGATGATTCAAACTTTGTCTCGTCCTCTCTCTCTCTCTTTCTCTCTTCTCTCAAATTTTGTCTGTTTGGTTGATAATTTGGAACTAATCTTTGTATTATTTTGGTGTTGTAGGCCCTGAACCACACAACTCCCACGGGTGCTTGCCTCTGTTTTTGAATTACACCCTCAACTACCGTGAAACCTAATGATGGTCAACCCATGATCAAGAAATAATGATATACAGGTATGTCAATGTCCAAGTTCTGGTTTGATGCAGGTTAGTTATCTCTCTCTCTCTCTCTCTCTCTCACACACACACACACACACACAATTGATATACATTTACATCATAATTTCTTTTGGCAGACCTCTTGAGTCCAAAAGGATCAGTGACCAGATGAGAGAAGTCATGGCTTTCCAAAGGTCGTTAAACAACTAAATCGATTGCCTCATCATCATTGGCAGGTAATCTCTGCGACCTTTCTTTACTCAGTTTTCCCAAAATAAAGCTCTGTTTTTGGGTTCCCTTTTTTACTTCAGTATACCTAAACCTATCTTCGTTTATTTTTAATGTCAGTTTTAGTGCTATCTTTGTTCTTTGAGGGTCGAATACTGATAGTGACAGGTTTTCTCACTTGAGTGAATCACAGAAAGAAAAAAAACCGGCATGTAATTTATTGTTCATATTGGTAAATGTATGTGTTAAACGAAGTTATTAACATTTATTTGTCTTGTTTATAAGGTTTTCTGCACGAAAGTACAGCAAATGTCCATCTACAACCAAGCGATTGCCCTGATTCTCAACGAAGTTTTCGATGGCTTCAATTGTGCCGTCTCTACGTACAATACAGAGTGAAATGAAAAACAATAGAGGGAAGAAGAAGAAGAAGAAGAAGAAGAAGAAGAAGAAGAAGAAGAAGAAGAAGAAGAAGAAGAAGAAGAAGAGAAACCCTCCGTTTCACCGCCTCAGTGCCGACAATGAAAAAATGCTCTTCCGAGAAGTCGTTGGCACGAACGTTGTACGTAAGTCTCGGCCTCTCTCTCTCTCTGTCTTAAATTTTGTCTGTTTGGTCGAGAATTTGGAACCGATCTTTGATTATTTTCGTGTCGTAGGCCCTGAACCACACAAGTCCCACGAGGTCTTGCCACTGTTTCTGAATACACACATACACACTCAACTACAGGGAAACCCAATGATGATCAATCCATGATCAAGAAAAAATTGAAAAAAAGAAAAAAGAAAAAAGAAAAAGAAAAAGAAAAGAAACGAAAAAAATGAAGAAAAAAAAAGAAAAAAATATAAAAGAAAAGAATGGCAGAGAAGCTTTCAACTGTCAACTGCGAACCGGCTATTGGTCATCTGTACAAATGGGACTTCTCGACCCTCTTCGGGGATTCATAAGGTGCGGGTCTTCCATCGCCTTAAACAACTCCTTTGACTTCTAATCCATTGCATTCATATGTATTGATTTTTGTAGGTTTCGGGAGTGGCCCGGAGAATTATTGCTTCCGAGAAGCTTGTTTGCTCTTTTCTTTATGGTGAGGAATGACCAAACCAATCATACAACAGTTTGAAATCATTTTTTTTATCTACCCAGTATTTGATTTTTTTTTTTTTTTTGTGGGTATGTAGAGAGAAGGAAGTTGGAACAGAACCTGGTTGTGGATGGTGCACCTGGTTCACGTATATGGTGGGGCCAGCTTCATCTTGGTCATGAAATCTTACTCCAGGTGCGTAGTCCGAAATTGATCGTGTTGCATGAAATAAATTATTTCTTTTCCAGGTTCTCTTCGAGTTTTTAGTAGCAAACAAAAGGGTAGTGTGCGATGCGTTATTAATTTTTTATTTTTTGTTATAAAGGTCAAACCAAGTGGAGGGTGTTCAGGGAAACTAATCTACTAGTGGTTTTATCCATTATGATTTCTCGGCTGATTATTCAAACTTTGTCTCGCCCTCTCTTTCTCTCAAATTTTTGTCTGTTTAGTTGAGAATTTGGAACTTATCTTTGTATTATTTTGGTGTTGTAGGCCCTGAACCACACAAGTCCCATGGGTGCTTGCTTCTGTTTCTGAATTACACCCTCAACTACCGTGAAACCGAATGATGGTCAACCCATGATCAAGAAATAATGAAAAAAAAAGAAAATGAAAAAAACGAAAAGAAAAAAAGAAAGAAAAAAAAAATAACGAAAAGAAAAAAAAATGAAAAAAAAAGAAAACATGAAAATGAAAAAAAAGAAAAGAAAAAAAGAAAAGAAAAAAAGAAAGAAGAAAAAAAAGTAGAAAAAAAACGAAAAGAGAAAAAAGAAAATGAAAAAAAAAAGAAAGAAGAGAAGAAAAGAAAAAAAAAAAAGGAAAAAAAGAAAAAACAAAAGAAAAAAAAGAAAAGAAAAATAGAAAAAAGAAAAACCTAAGAAGAAAAGAAAAAAAAAGTAACGAAAAAAGAAAAAAAGAAAAGAAAAAATAGTTTTTGTTAGTGTCTTATCAGCCCTTTTCGTGTTTTTTATTCATCAATTTCATTTTAACACTTTTAGCAAGCACTCTTTTGCCTTTTTGGATTCTGAACGTTCAGGTCCATAGGATATGAGACTGATGTAGTTCTAGAGAAGAGAACCAGAATCGAAGACGTTTCGATAACTAATGCTCTGTTACAAGACATGTTTTCTATCGCCCAAGAAAATAGGACCAGTAAAGGCTTTGGCTTCGTCGAATTGCTTTGGCTTTGACGAATTCTGTCAAAGTCATGGATTCTCTTCACCAAACCGAGAGGTTTTCAGGACATTACAAGACATGTTTTCTCTCACCGAAGAAAATAGGATTTATAAAGGCTTTGGCTTCGTCAAATTATGTCAAAGTCATGGATTCTCTTCACCACACCGAGAGGTTTTCACGACATTAATCTGTAAGGCTCTCTTTTATTCACAAATTCATCATTTTGATTTCGAGCTTCTATTTTTTCAAGGCAACCATTACGGTGAGCCTCTCCAACCTGATCTGAAGTCGATGATGTGGATCGCGGTTTCTTCCCGCGCAAGCTTTATGATGGTCCGCTTGGAAGGGCCTCGTTCTGATCCAGTGGACTGCCTTTACAGTGAGTATTCTTCTTTTAATTGTTGAAGACTTATACAATAGTTGTTATATTGAACACTTTACATAAGTCAGGGTACCTTTTGGGCATGCACAATGTCAAGCAGTTTTTCATTATCAGCTTTACCAATTGAATTTGTGTTTATGTGCAATGAATACTTATTCTGATTTCGCCACCTGAACGTGTTTGATAAACAAGGAACACAATTGTTTTGCAGTTGCTTCTCTTGTTGTATCACAGATCGCACTGCATAACTGAATGATATGTATTTTATGTTGTTAAGCATGCATGATGCGAGTCTAGTGACGCTGGAATAACAAGTCGTAATGTTGCAGGAACCACAGTGAAATATTTGGAGTAGGACAAGGCCGTGTTCATTGCTCCTTCTTTGAGGTCTGTGTAAATGCTTCTTCTTTGTATGCCATTAGGCGTTGGTTACTTAATTATTTAAGGAACTTTTGTTGAATATTTTGCAGGCACTTGACAACCAGACTTGCTTTGGGATGGAAAATTTGTTTGTCTAAGCACTTGTTAGAGAACTATTTGAGAAAGAATGCATATTACAAGGTGCATAAGATTAGAGATGCTTATCATTATGCACATCTCGATTACTTTGCGGATGTGAGCAGAACATCAAACTTGAGTACTGTTGAATTTTTTGACTTCGCTTACTTATGTCACGAAAAAGAGAAGAAAAAAAAGAAAAGAAAAAACGAAAAAAGAGAAGGAAATAAACGTGTGTCACAAGTTGATTCAAATCCTGGCAGGGGACTGAAGATGAGGACCCAAATACTTGATTGGCTGAAATTGCTGAATTTGAAGAAACCCGAAGGAATTCGCATGCAGTCGGACTGAGGTAAGATAATCATCAATTTAAAATTCACTCCATTTTCCCCCCATCATTTTTATCATGTTGTTTCTTTACCCTGTTAGTAATTTTTTTTCTTAATGTTATCTCTGAAAACGGTTTAGGGAACAACGAATCCGTACATCGTTACATAAGACGAGGCGTTTACGGTTCCCCCCATGTTTTAACATGCATGTTCTTGTTGTTATAAAGGTACACTCTCTCTCAATGTATGTATATGTGTGTGTGTGTGTGTGTGTGTGTATATATATATATATAGATATATGAAATTACTTTGTATTTGTCTGTTTGGTTGAGAATTAGCGTGTCCTCTTTGTTTCGTTTTTAGTGTTGCAAGTCCCGAAGCCACACAAGTCCCGTGAGTGCTTACCTATTCAGAATTACACCCTCAACTACCGTGAGACCCAGCGCGGGTCGATCCGCGATCGCTGATTCAACATCCGGAAATACATTCTCTCTCTCTCTCCTGAGGGCGATCAAAGGTTGAGGCGTTTGGAGGAAGTAACAATAAAAAGGAAATAGAAAAAAAAAGATAAAAAAGAAAAGAAAAACGAAAAAAGAAAAGAAAAACGAAAAAAGAAAAGAAAAAAAAGAGAAGGAGAAAGAAAGAAAAAAGAAAGGGAAATTATAATGAAAAAAGAACAGAAAAACGGAAATAGAAAAGAAAAAAAGAGAAGGAGAAAGAAAGAAAGAAGAAAAGGAAATTATAAAGAAAAAAGAGAGAAAAAAAAAAAAGAAAAAAGGAGAAAAAAATGGAAACAAGAATTTGAGATCTGCGTATTGCCATCTCTGTTCACACTCCATGCCCAGATTTCTCAGCAAACAAGAATTTGAGAGGTCAACGTCCATGTTCTGCTTAGATGCAGGTTGGTTTCTCTCTCTCTCTCTCTCTCTCTCTCTCTCTCTCTCTCTGTCACACACACAGAATATATTTACATAGTGTATTTGGTTTCGTGATTAGGAGGTGCTTGTTATTTGTGTCATGATATTTTGATATTTTCATTTGACCATGCTTTATCAGTTTTATACTCGTCATTTCACTTGTCTTACTTTGATTTATTTTTACAATTATTCTCAGTGACTGCATAATCTGTGAATTTCATGCACAAGAGGGGCGCTGGTGAAAATGGACATTTGAACGGAGATTCACAGGATGATGCCAAATGGATAGAAATGGTACTAAATTTTAAGATGCTACTCTGTGGAATGGAATATGAATCAGTCTCACGTATTCTCAATTTTTTTTTGGTGGTGTAGCTTTTTCCATTTTATCATCTCCTCTCTGAAGTCTTCAGGATCGTCGTATTTGCTAGATGTAGTTGTTAGTCTTCTTTATCCTATCCGAGCAGAGAGTTGAAGGAAGCGCTAAAGCCGTGGCTACCCCCAATTTCGCGCTGCCTCGACTTTCAATGTTATTACCCCCAATTTCAGGTTCTCTCTCTCTCTCTCTGGATTTGGTATAGAAGCGTAGAGCATAAGGTTTTCTTATAAAAGGGTTCGTTTTGTTTTCCTTCTGGATTGTTCATCTAGTAAAGGTAATTCGCCGCCATGGCTCGCCTGATCCTTATTCCTATGCCCTATCTATTTGCTATGACCAGGCACTCGAACTCCATGTTGAACGTTCTCCAGCTGCGTCGAACCCAATCTGCATCCACCTGCCCACCCCAAAGTCGATCTGGATTGCGGTTACTTGCCCCACAAGCGTCATGATGGTCATCTTTGAAGACCACATTGTGACAGCAGCTCCGGTCGGGTGGACATTGCTTGTGCAGTGAGTGTACTCTTTTTAATAAAATCTATTTCCCATCAAACAACAAAGGCAGAGAGGTCACCGTTCAATTTCTTCTTCGATGCAGGTTAGTCTCTCTCTCTCTCTTAAACATACAGACACACACATACATACGGAATATATATTTACATATGATTCTTTGTTTGCAGACCTCTGAGCGAAGATGACCGACGTCCAAAAGGGCATTTTGTGCACTCAGCAGAGGAGAGAAGTCATGGCCTTGCAAAACATGATTAACAAGCAAATCAATCTCCTCTTTACCTCTGACAAGGTAATCTCAGTGGTCTTTCTTTGCTCAGTTATGCCCAAGCGCAAGTCTTGTTTTTGGGCTCCAATTTTATCATAATCCCCAAACCTCACTCTCTCTCTCTCTTGTGCAAGAAGTTGGGAATATGATGGATGGGAAAATTACACGGGCCTGGAAGCTAAAATCTGATGCTATAATAGAGCCTTAAATAAACTTTGCTGTGCCATCTCATCCCAAGGAAACAGAAGATCGACTCTGTAGACGAATTTAAAGCATGTTCTCTCTCCCCCAAGAAAACGGGACAAGCATGTTCTTGCCAAATCCGTCGATTCTCTTGACCACACCGATGTTCACGGCAAGAACCTGTAAGCCTCTCTTTTTCCCCTAATGAACAGAAACTCATCTCACCAGTCAGTCCGACAGTTTGGAGGCAAGAAGAGTGCTGGTCAAAATGGGCATTGAGTGGCAATTCACAGGATGATGTGAAATGGGTGGTAACGGTACGAAATTTTAAGATAATAATGTGTAATGGAATATTCAGTAACTCTTTTTAATCTTCTATTAATCAGTCTCGTGTCTTTCGTTTTTTCTTCTATGGTGGTGTAGCTTTTCCATTTTATCTTCTCCTGTCTGAAGTCTAGCTTCAAGATTATCGTATTTGCTGGATGTACCCGTTGACTTGTCAACCTTGCCCAAGACTGCTTTTGAACTGCTGGTGTGGAGACTTATCTCTTGGAAGGCTTTATCCATTAGTCTTTCGAACTTTATGCCAAGGTGAGTACTCTGTGATTCCTTGACCAGACACTGAATTCCCTAGTTTTATTTATCATGGCTTTATCTATTGACTATTTTTAATTGCTTACTTATGGGCTCTATTACGGGCACACTTTCATTCTTTAGAGTACATAAAACAACAAATCTGGAGTACTTTTGAAAAGCTTCTTGTAGACTACCAAGTTGAGGTAAGTTCATTTTTTTTGGTTTGTGTAGTTCCAAATGTGGAATAGTGTGCCGATATACAATATGACTCTATTTTATGGTGTAGGTACGGGAACACGCAACGGCTTTTTTAGGAGGCCTATAAGGGTGGGGGTGAAGATCTAGCGCAATGATTTTGTGATGAAGCTGTGGAAGCAGATAATCTTCAAGAGAAGGAAAAAAAAAAGAAAAAAAAGAGAAAAAAAAACACACGTCACAACATTGTTCAAATCCTTGTGAGGAACTGAAAATGAGGGCCCAAATCCTCAATTGGCTAAAATTGTATGATTTGAGAAACCCGAAGGGTTGTGTATGTGAGCTTTGGGAACCAAAGGTATGTTATTTAGGTGTTATTTTGAATTGGATTTTCATTGCAAAGTAGCGACACTTGTGTACATGTTTTTTGCATTCATGACCCTTTTTCATACATTTGCATGCAGCTCGAGAACAATGGCAGAGAAGCTTTCAACTGTTGACTGCGAAGCGGCCATCAGTCGTCTGTACTAATGGGGCCTCTCGACCCTCTTCGGGGATTCATAAGGTGCGGGTTTTCCATCGCCTAAAACAACCCCTTTGACTTCTAATTCATTGCATTCATGTGTATTGATTTTTGTTTATGGAGCTTTATTATATGCACACCTTCATTCTTTCGACTACAAAAAATTGATAACTCTGGAGTACTGTTGAGTATATGTTTGATGGTCTAATATTGATAGTGACAAGTTCTCTCACTTGAGTGAATCGCAGAAAAGAAAAAAACCGGCATATACTTCATTGTTCATGCTGGTAAATGTATGTATGAAAAGAAATTATTAACATTTATATGTCTTGTTTATAAGGTTTTCTGCACGAAAGTATAGCAAATGTCCATCTACAACCAAGCGATTGCTCTGATTCTTAGCGAAGTTCTTAATGGATTCAATTTTGCCATCTCTACGTACAAGCAGACGGGCAGCAGATAAAAACCTACACAATAGAGAGAAGAAGAAGAAGAAATCAGAGTGAAACCCTCCATTTCACCGCCTCAGTGCCGACAATGAAGAAATGCTCTTCGGAGAAGTCGTTGCCACGTGGTCGTGAGCTGATTTGACACGAGTGTCATACGTAAGTCTCGGCCTCTCTCTCAAATTTTGTCTGTTTGGTTGAGAATTTGGAACCGATCTTTGTATTATTTTGGTGTTGTAGGCCCTGAACCACACAAGTCCCACGAGTGCTTTCCACTGTTTCTGAATACACCCTCAACTACTGGGAAACCTAATGATGATCAACCCATGATCAAGAAAATAAAAACGAAAAATAGGAAAAAAAAAGAAAAAAGAAAAGAAAAGGAAAAAAAGAAGAAAAAATAAAATAAAATTAAAAGAAAAGAAAATAATAGCAGAGAAGCTTTCAACTGTCAATTGCGAAGCGGCCATCGGTCGTCTGTACGAATGGGATTCATAAGGTGCGGGTCTTCCATCGCCTTAAACAACCCCTTTGACTTCTAATTCATAGCATTCATGTGTATTGATTTTTGTAGGTTTCGGGGGTGACCTGAAGAATTATGGCTTCTGAGAAGCGTGTTTGCTCCTCTTTATGGTGAGGAATGACCTAACCAATCAAACAGCAGTTTGATATCATTTTTTTTATATACACCGTATTTGATTTTTTTTTTTTTTTGTGTTGTTGTTGTGGGTATGTAGAGAGAAGGAAGTTGGACAAATTAGAACCTGGTTCACGTATATGGTGGGGCCAGCTTCATCTTGGTCATGTAATCTCACTCCAGGTGCGTAGTCCAAAATTGATCGTGTTGCATGAAGTACGTTGTTTCTTTTCCAGGTTTTCTTCGAGTTTCTAGTAGCAAACAAAAGTGTAGTGTGGGGTGGTCCACTTCCTTGTGCATGTGAGGCGTGGTGGGCGTAAGAGGCCGGTCTCGAAGGGAGTCACTCAGCTGAAATTCTAGCGCAGCAAGAGGTCTGTGGCCGAGGAGCGTGCGGGACGTAAGATCGGAGGCCTCAGGGTTCTGAACTCTTACTGGCTGGTAATCATGGTGGACGTATAAGTACTTTGAGGTAATCATGGTGGACGTGGACGTGGATCAACTGGCTGTGCAACCCGGTCCACAAGCACAGAGAGCTTCGCGGTCTCACTTCCGCGGGAAAGGGACACCTCAACCACAAGCAGAGGCCCTCTCGCAGAGCCACCTGGAAGAGAAACAACACCCTCTCCCTCTAGCAGTACCGTTGAACACTCTCTCTCTCTTCTCAATATATCCTGAATGATGCCGAACCACCAGTGGATATTTTTCATTTTTGGGTTCAAGGAAGAACATTGTAGTTGTTACTTATCTGCTGCCTTTGCATTTTTGGATATTTTGGTTAGTTTTTTTCTTTAAAAGAAAAAATTATTTGAGGAACTTTTTGTGAATATTTGCAGGCTCAGGAAACGGGTTGGTGGGACTGAACCTGCGTGGCGCCATGCTCGGGAAACGGGTGGGTGGGACCGAAACTGAGTGAGGCCAGGCTCGGGAAGGGGAGGGGGGCCAGGCTCGAGGACGGGGATTACTGACTACTGACTACTAGCTTTACTAACTTTTAACATGCTTATTTTACTAACTATTAACATACTAACCCGCTATCTTACTAACGTTTTTGCTGACAGTATTTTGTTTTGCAGGATCAAGTATTCTGCAGGTTTCCAAATTCGTTCCATTGTACTGCTAGGTATTACGATTTATTAAATAGGCAATTCGGGTCTTTTTCTAATTATGTTGAGTTGATTAGTTGGTGTTAAATTCTAACGAAGATAATGTACCAGGTTAGCTATTGTATTTTTTACATTTAATGATTGTGCTCCTCTTCATTTCAGGTAAACAAGTACTAGTTTCTTCCATTTATTTTATTTCTCTTGCTCTCTGCTTATTCCGTGTTGCTGACGTGTATCTTGATTCAACAAACAGGGTGTGCAGCGTAGGGATGGAGCTTTTCTTGCAATCCGCGACTAGAAATGTTCTTCCATCTTCTCACTTTTGGTGAGTAATGAGCCGTCTCAATCTAGAAAATGTGTAAGTTTCTTAATTTTTGTATCAAAATATTCTTAATGGATCATCTTTTGCCTCTCCACATCGCAAGAGATAGAGAGATCACTGGTTTTAGCCAATGAGAGTCAGCCCATGTCCTCTTCTTCCTGTGGTGAGTGATGATCAATCTTTTTTAAAAAAAAAAAAAAACGAAGAAAAAGCTCTGCACCCAAATTCTTGCCGACAGAAATAAAGAACTGACGCGACACTGAAGCACAGTGTTGTAAATTTCTAATATACAGAGCTCATTCCATAAGAAAAATGAAACTACATAAAACCTAGCGGCTCCAAATAATAGTAAAATAAAATTAAAGCCCTAGATTAGATGAATTCAAAAGCAAGAGGCCATGGTGTGGACCTTGGAACCTCGAGCTTGTCTCTGAGGCGTTCTATCACCTTCCCGCTCTTAGGCCTTGAGTTTCCGTACGATCCTTTGAACCTCTTTCCCCTCTTCGTCCTCTTGTCCCCTTTCCCACACAGCGCCGGCGCCGAAGTCCGCGAAAATATAGATGGCCGTGCCTCCTCCCCCGCCGACGCAGTGGATAGAGCTCGCCGGAACTGCCTCGCCATCGTCGTCATCATTATATTCGCCATTGTTGCTGTGAGTGATGATCATCATTATTTAAGGAACTTTTAGTAAATATTTTGCAGGCACTTCACAACCAGACTTGCTTTGGGATCGAGAACCTGGGTGGCGCCAGGCTCGGGAAAAGGATGGGTGGGACCGAACCTGGGTGGTGCTAGGCTCGCCAAATTCGTTCCATTGTCCTAGGTATAACACCTAGGATTTATGGAATAGGCAATTCTGGTCTTTTTCTAATTAAGTTGAGTTGATTTGTTTGTGTTAAATTCTGACCAATATAATGTACCAGGTTAAATATTGTATTTTTGACGGTTAATGATTGAGCTCCTCTTCATTTCAGTTAAACAAGTACTACATTATTCCATTTATTTATTTCTCTTGCTCTCTGCTTATTCCGTGTTGCTGACATGTACCTTGATTCAACAAACAGGGTGTGCAGCGTAGGAATGGAGCTTTTCTTGCAATCTGCGTCTAGAAATGTTCGTCCATCTTCTCACTTATGGTAAGTAATGTCTGTCTACAACCAAGCGATTTCTCTGATTCTCAACAAAGTTCTCGATGGCTTCAATTGTACCGTCTCTACGTAAAAGCAGATGGGCAGCAGACAAAAACATACACAATATAGAGTGGAATAAGAAACAGTAGAGAGAAGAAGAAGAATAGATCAGAGTGAAACCCTCCGTTTCACCACCTCGGTGCCGACAATGAAGAAATGCTCTTCGGAGAAGTCGTTGCCATGTGGTCGTGAGTTGTTTTGACACGAACGTCATACGTAAGTCTCTCTTTCTCTCTCTCTCTGTCTCAAATTTTGTCTGTTTGGTTGAGAATTTTGAACCGATCTTTGTGTTAATTTGGTGTTGTAGGCCCTGCACCACACAAGTTTCACGAGTGCTTGCCACTGTTTCTGAATACACCATCAACTACAGGGGAACCCAATGATGGTCAACCCATAATCAAGAAAAAAAACGAAAAAAAAAAAGAAAAAAAAAAGAGCACAGGGACAGAAATAAAGAACTGATGCGACACTGAAGCACAGGGTTTGTAAATTTCTAATATACAGAGCTCTTTCCATAAGAAAAATGACACTAGATAAAATCTAGCGGCTCCAAATAATAGTAAAATAAAATTAAAGCCCTAGATTAGATGAGTTTGAAAGGAATAGGCCACAGTGTGGACCTTTGAACCTCGAGCTTGTCTTTGAGGCGTACGATCATCTTCTCTCTCTTAGGCCTTGAGTTTCAGCACGATCCTTTGAACCTTTTTCCCCTCTTCATCCTCTTGTCCCCTTTCTCACACAGCGCCGGCACCGAAGTCAGCGAAAATTGTTGAGGCCGTGCCTCCGCCCCCGCCGACGCAGTGGACAGAGCTCGCCGGAACTGCCTCGCCATCGTCGTCATCATTGTAGTCGCCATTGTTGTTGTGAGTGATGATCAATCTTACTGAAAATCTTTCTTATTTATGATTTCATGTATTGTTATTTGCAGTTTATGAAGGATAAGGCATGTGGATCTCAGCTTTCAGCTTTTGATGAAGTCATTTTCATCACTAACACGGTAAGAACTACTCAATTGATTACTTCCCTTTTAAACTTGTTGTTAAATGTATCAAATGCAGGCGAATTTTAACGGTTTTCTTATTGACATATTTCTCTGTTTCTGGATTATTCTCATTGTTGTACTGATGTTAAGCCCCAATTCTTAATCCAGTAAGGAAAATTTGGCAGCATTACACGCTCGATCCTCAGCTCCTTTGCCGAGCCCTTTGCTTTCACCATGCACTCTAACCTCCTGCTTTTACAGGAAGTACAATCTTACTCATTTTAGTCTTCATAATAGCAATAGTCCATGATGGCATTCATAGAACTCTTTTTAGTTGGCTCTTGTTTCCTTGCCTCAGCTACTTATGGTGCTGGCGATGGCTTGAGTTTCTCTGATCGAGGCAGCGTTCAAACAAAAATGTGGCTGACCCAGAACCACTGAAGAAGGTACGCTAATTGCTCTGTCCCTAACACGTCTTCATTGATAGTCTATAGGATTCTCATCTTTGACCTTCTTGATTAATTTCCTACATTAATTACAAAATGGAAAATGACTTTCATATTGCATTTGGAACCGATCTTTGTATTATTTTGGTGTTGTAGGCCCTGAACCACACAAGTCCCACGAGTGCTTGCCACTGTTTCTGAATACACCCTCAACTACAAGGAAACCCAATGATGGTCAACCCATAATCAAGAAAAAAACAAAAAACAAAAAAGAAAAAAACGAAAAAAAAAAGAAGAAAAGAAAAATGAAAAAAGAAAAGTAAAGAAAAGATTGGCAGAGAAGCTTTCAACTGTCAACTGCGAAGCAGCCATCGGTCTTCTGTACGGATGGGATTTCTCGACCATCTTCGGAGATTCATAAGGTGTGGGTCTTCCATCGCCTTAAACAAACCCTTTGACTTCTAATTCATTGCATTTATTTGTATTGATTTTTGTAGGTTTCGGGAGTGGCCCGGAGAATTATGGCTTCTGAGAAGCGTGTTTGCTCTTCTCTTTATGGTGAGGAATGACCTAACCAATCATAGAGCAGTTTGAAATCATTTTTTATATACTCCGTATTTGAATTTTTTTTTTTTTTTTTTTTTTTTTTGTGGGTATGTAGAGAGAAGGAAGTTGGACAAAAAACCTGGTTCACGTATATGGTTGGGCCAGCTTCATCTTGGTCATGTAATCTTACTCCAGGTGCATAGTCCATGAAGAACATTGTTTCTTTTCCAGGTTTTCTTCGAGTTTCTAGCAGCAAACAAAAGTGTAGTGTGCGGTGCGTTGTCAATATCTTATTTTTGTTATGAAGATCAACCAATTTGAGGTAAGGTTTTTTTTTTTTTTTTTTTTTTTTTTTTTTTTTTTTACCAATTTTGAAATAGGGTGCTCGTACACAGACTGTATTTAGTGGCACAGGTACAAGAATACATAGCTGCTGTTCTCGCTGAGTGTACAAGGAAACAGGAGGAAAAAAAATGTAAGTTTTGCATAAAAGAAAACTGAAAAAAGGGACGAAAAAAGATTTAAAAAAAAAGGAATAGAGCGTGTATGTGTGTTAGAGCTTGTGTGGGTGATAGTACTTGGGAGTTAGAATTAGCGCGCGTGTAAAAATGAGTTAGAGCGTGTGTGTTTGTGAAAGAGATTTAAAAGGATTAGAGCGTGTGTGTGTGTTAGAGCGTGTGTGGGTGATAATGCTTGGGAGTTAGAATTAGAGCGTGTGTAAAAATGAGTTAGAGCTTGTGTATGTAAGAGATTTAAAAGGATTAGAGCGTGTGTGTGTGTGTGTGTGTTAGAGCGTGTGTGGGTGATAGGGAGTGTGTGAGTTATTAATCCCATGAAAACTGTTAATTCTCTATATTTTTACGAAGTTCGTCTCTATCCACTAATTTGACACAAACGTCATATGTAAGTCTCGCCCTCTCTCTCTCTCTCTCTCTCAAATTTTGTCTGTTTGGTTGAGAACTTGGAATTGATCTATGTTTAATTTTGGTGTTCTAGGCTGTGAACCAAACAAGTCCCATGAGTGCTTTCCTCTGTTTCTGAATTACACCATCAACTACCATTTAACCCAACTACCAAGATGATGTGAAATGGGTGGTAACGGTACGAAATTTTAAGATAATAATGTGTAATGGAATATTCAGTAACTCTTTTTAATCTTCTATTAATCAGTCTCGTGTCTTTCGTTTTTTTTTTTTTTATGTTGGTGTAGCTTTTCCATTTTATCTTCTCCTGTCTGAAGTCTAGCTTCAAGATTATCGTATTTGCTGGATGTACCCGTTGACTTGTCAACCTTGCCCAAGACTGCTTTTGAACTACTGGTGTGGAGACTTATCTCTTGGAAGGCTTTATCCATTAGTCTTTCATCGGCCGATGAGTCCAACTGGCCAAAAAGATCTACAGCCTTAACATTCCTTCAAACTTTTATGCCAAGGTGAGTACTCTGTGATTCCTTGACTAGACACTGAATTCCCTAGTTTTATTTATCATGGCAACAATTTAAAAAAAGAAAAATGAAGGCTAACATAAAAAGATGAAAAAAATGGAAATCATACAACAGTTTCAAATCATTTTATTATATACTCCGTATTTGATTTTATTATATACAACAGGTGTACCAGAACCTGGTTAAGGATGGTGGGGGCACCCGTTTCACGTATATGGTGGGGCCAGCTTCATCTTGGTCATGAAATCTCACTCCAGGTGCGTAGTCCGAAATTGATCGTGTTGCATGAAATACATTATTTCTTTTCCAGGGACTTGTGTGGTTCATCTTGGTCATGAAATCTCTCGTTGTCAATTTTTTTTTTTTTTTTGGTTATGAAGGTCAACCAATTTGAGGTAAGTTCTTATTTTTTTTAAACTTCCGATTGTGAAATAGTGTGCCCGTATACACTGACTGTATTTTGTGGCTCAGGTACAAGAATACATAGATGCTGTTCTCGCTGAGTGTACAAGGAAACAGGAGGAAAAAAATATTAGTTTTGCATAAAAGAAAACTGAAAAAAGAGACGAAAAAAAGATTTAAAAAAAATAGGAATAGAGCGTGTATGTGTATTAGAGCGCGTGTGTGTTAGAGCATGTGTGGGTGATAGTGCTTGGGAGTTAGAATTAGCGCGTGTGTAAAAATGAGTTAGAGCGAGTGTGTGTGTGTGTGTGTGTGTGAAAGAGATTTAAAAGGATTAGAGCGTGTATGTGTATTAGAGCGCGTGTGTGTGTTAGAATGTGTGTGGGTGATAGTGCTTGGGAGTTAGAATTAGAGCGTGTGTAAAAATGAGTTAGAGCTTGTATGTGAAAGAGATTTTGAAGGATTAAAGTGTGTGTGTGTGTGTGTGTGTGTGTTAAAAGCCTGTGTGTGTGTGTTAGAGCGTGTGTGGGTGATAGGGAGTGAGTGAGTTATTATCCCGTGACAACAGTTAATTCTCTATCTTTTTACAAGGTTCGTCTCTATCCACTAATTTGACACAAACGTCATATGTAAGTCTCACCCTCTCTCTATCTCTCTCAAATTTGATCTGTTTGGTTGAGAATTTGGAATTTATCTTTGTTTAATTTTGGTGTTGTAGGCCGTGAAGCACACAAGTCCCACGAGTGCTTGCCTGTGTTTCTGAATTACACCCTTAACTACCATTTAACCCAATGGTGGTCAACCCATGATCAAGAAAAAACGGAAAAAAAAAACGACAAAGAAAAGAAAAGGAAGAAAAGAGAAAATAAAAAAGAAAAGAAAAAAAAAAGAAAAAGGGAAAAAAACGAAAAAAGGCCATTTTCGTGTTTTGTGCTCATCAATTTTATTTTCACAGTTTTAGCAGGCACTCTTTTGCCTTTTAGCAGCCATATTCATGTTTTTTTTAATGTCTTTTTTCATGAGGTGCGGGTCTTCCGTCGCCTTAAACAACCCCTTTGACTTCTAATTCATTGCGTTCATGTTTATTGATTTTTGTAGTTTTCAAGAGTGGCCTGGAGAATTATGGCTTCTGAGAAGTTTGTTTTCTCTTCTCTTTATGGTGAGGAATGACCTAACCGATCATACAACAGTTTGAAATCATTTTATTATATATTCCGTATTTGATTTTATTATTTACAACAGGTTGACCAGAACCTGGTTGTGGATGGTGGGGGCATCTGGTTCACGTATATGGTGGGGCCAGCTTCGTCTTGGTCATGTAATCTCACTCCAGGGGCGTAGTCCGAAATTGTTCGTGTTGCATGAAATGCATTGTTTCTTTTCCAGGTTTTCTTCGAGTTTCTAGTAGCAAACAAAAGTGTAGTGTGCGATGCATTATCAATTATTTCATTTTTTGTTATGAAGGTCAAACCAAGGCTTGACTACCTAGGACAGGCTTTTCTTGAACTGTTGAAGTGGAGGGTGTCCTGGGAAACTCATCTACAAGAGGTTTTATCCATTATTTATCTCGACCAGTGATTCAAACTAGCAAACAGGGAGCTTTTATATACGGGTGAGTACTCTAGAGTTTCATGGACCAGAAACTGAATTTTTTAGCTCTTTAGTCATCATGTCTATATCTTTTGACTATGCTTGTTTATGGGGCTCTAATATAGGCACATCTTCAATTGTGCCGTCTTTACGTACAAGCAGACGGGCAGCAGACAAAACCTACACAATAGAGAGTGGAATGAAAGAGAATAGAGAGAAGACGAAGAAGAGATCAGAGTGAAATCCTCCGTTTCACCGCCTCAGTGCCGACAATGAAGAAATGCTCTTCGGAGAAGTCGTTGCAACGTGGTCGTGAGCTGATTTGACACGAACGTACGTCATACGTAAGTCTCAGCCTCTCTCTCTTTCTCTCTCTCGAATTTTGTCTGTTTGGTTGAGAATTTGGAACCGATCTTTGTATTATTTTGGTGTTGTAGGTCCTGAACCACACAAGTCCCACGAGTGCTTGCCACTGTTTCTGAATTCACCCTTAACTATCGGGAAATCCAATGATGGTCAACCCATGATCAAGGAAAAAAAAAAACGAAAAAAAGAAAAAAGAAAAAAGAAAAGAAAAGGAAAAAAAAATTAAAAAAAAGAATACATAGCTGCCGTTCTCGCCGTCTTGGATACAAGGCCAAGCAGGGTTACGTGATCTACCGTGTGCATGTGAGGCGTGGTGGGCGTAAGAGGCCGGTCTCGAAGGGTATCGTGTACGGGAAGCCCACGAACTAGGGAGTCACTCAGCTGAAATTCCAGCGCAGCAAGAGGTCTGTGGCCGAGGAGCGTGCGGGACGTAAGATCGGAGGCCTCAGGGTTCTGAACTCTTACTGGCTGGTAATCATGGTGGACGTATAAGTACTTTGAGGTAATCATGGTGGACGTGGACGTGGATCAACTGGCTGTGCAACCCGGTCCACAAGCACAGAGAGCTTCGCCGTCTCACTTCCGCGGGAAAGGGACACCTCAACCACAAGCAGAGGCCCTCTCGCAGAGCCACCTGGAAGAGAAACAACACCCTCTCCCTCTAGCATTACCGTTGAACACTCTCTCTCTCTTCTCAATATATCTTGGTGCTGCTTTTTCATTTTTGGGTTCGAGGAAGAACATTGTAGTTGTTACTTATCTGCTGCCTTTGCATTTTTGGATATTTTGGTAAATTTTGTTTCTCTTAAAAAAAAAATTATTTGAGGAACTTTATGTGAATGTTTGCAGGCTCGGGAAACGGGTTGGTGGGACTGAACCTGCGTGGCACCATGCTCGGGAAACGGGTGGGTGGGACCGAAACTGAGTGAGGCCAGGCTCGGGAAGGGGTGGGGGGCCAGGCTTGAGGACAGGGATTACTAAATACTGACTACTAGCTTTACTAAGTTTTAACATACTTACTTTACCAACTATTAACATACTAACCCGCTAACTTACTAACGTTTTTGCTGACAGTATTTGGTTTTGCAGGATCAAGTATTCTGCAGGTTTCCAAATTCGTTCCTTTGTACTGCTAGGTATTACGATTTATTAAATAGGCAATTCGGGTCTTTTTCTAATTATGTTAAGTTGATTAGTTGGTGTTAAATTCTAACGAAGATAATGTACCAGGTTAGATATTGTATTTTTTACATTTAATGATTGTACGTGCTCCTCTTTATTTCAGGTAAACAAGTACTAGTTTATTCCATTTATATTATTTCTCTTGCTCTCTGCTTATTCCGTGTTGCTGACATGTATCTTGATTCAACAAACAGGGTGTGCAGGGTAGGGATGGAGCTTTTCTTGCAATCCGCGACTAGAAATATTCTTCCATCTTCGCACTTATGGTGAGTAATGGGCCGTCTCAATCTAGAAAATGTGTAAGTTGCTTAATTTTTGAATCTAAATTGTCTTAATGGATCATCTTTTGCCTCTCCAGATCGCAAGAGATAGAGAGATCACTGCCTTTAGCCAATGAGAGTCAGCCCATGCCCTCTTCTTCCTATGGTGAGTGATGATCATTGCTGCTGTTCTCGCTGAGTGTATAAGGAAACAGGAGGAAAAAATGTAAGTTTTGCATTAAAGAAAACTGAAAAAATAGATGAAAAAAAGATTTAAAAAAAAGAAAAAAGAAAGAGAAAAGAGAAGCTAACAAAGGAAAAAGAAAAAGAACAAAGAACAAAGAACAAAGAACAAAGAACAAAGAACAAAACGCTTTTTGCGCCAATCCCCTGAGCAATTTGAGAGTATGGACACTCCCACGCCAAGGTACATTTTCTTGTCTCTATCCTTTAATGATGTCATATCAATTTTCATTTTGTGTTGATAATAAAATTAATGGGACTAGAGTAAAATTTATGGGAATAAAATTTTCATTTTGTCTCTATCCTTAGTAGAGTTTACAGATTCAGGAGTGTGAACTACAATGTGGGACTAGAGTAAGGATAAATTAGTGAACTAAAATACTAGAGATGAGTCCATATTCCGTCCACTGCCTCGTTGTCGTCGATCAGCGTAGACTTTGGCTACTTTTGAAGTCGACAAATGCGGAGTATTGTTGACAAGTTTCTTGTAGATAACCAAGTTGAGGTAAGTTCTTGTTTTTGTTATTATCTATTTTGGTGTAGTTTCAATTATGGAACAGCGTGCCTGCATACAATGTGAGTGTATTTGCATGTAAATTCCTTAGGTATGTTGCTTTAAAGTGGATTTACTTTGCAAACTAGTGAGTTAACTTTCCTTAATTATTGTTTCAGCCAATGCAGAAGCCATCCCCCCTACGTGAAACTTGAGAGTAAAGGCTGAGGGAACCGAATATGGGTCCCGATCTGTCGGACCAAATACAGATTGATAGTACTTGGGAATTAGAATTAGAGCGTGTGTAAAAATGAGTTGGAGCGTGTGCGTGTGAAAGAGATTTAAAAGGAATAGAGCGCGTGTGTGTGTTAGAGCCTGTGTGGGTGATAGTGCTTGGGAGTTAGAATTAGTGTGTGTGTGTAAATATGAGTTAGAGCATGTGTGTCTGTGAAAGAGATTTAAAAGGATTAGAGCGTGTTTGTGTGTCACAGCGTGTGTGTCAGAGCGTGTGTGGGTGATAGTGCATGGGAGTTAGAATTAGAACGTGTGTTAAAATGAGTTAGGAGAGAGCGTGTGTGTGAAAGAGGTTTAGAAGGATTAGAGCGTGTGTGTGTGTCTGTGTTAGAGCGTGTGTGTGTGTTAGATCGTGTGTCGGTGATCGGAAGTGAGTGGGTTATTATTCCTATGGGAATTGTTAATTCTCTATCTTTTTACGAGGTACGTCACTATCCACTAATTTGACACAAACGTCATATGTAAGTCTCGCCCTCTCTCTCTCTCTCTCTCCCAAATTTTGTCTGTTTGGTTGCGAATTTGAAACTGATCTTTGTATTATTTTGGTGTTGTAGGCCCTGTACCACACAAGTCCCACAAGTGCTTGCCTCTGTTTCTGAATTACACCCTCAACTACCGTTGAACTCAATGATCAACCCATTATCAAGAAAAAACGAAACTAAAATAAATAAATAAAAATAGAAAAGGAGAAGAAGAAGAAGAAGAAAAAAAATAATCGAAAGAAGGAAAAAAGAAAAGAAAAAAAATAGTTTTTGTCCGTGTCTCATCAGCCATTTTTCGTGTTTTGTATTCATCAATTTCATTTTCACACTTTTAGCAAGCACTATTTTGGCTTTTTTTTTTTAAATACAGTTGAAGCTTTTTTCAAGCCTTTTTTCTTGTGTGTGTGTGTGTGTGTGTAAGTTGATATTCTTTGATTCAGGTCCATAGGAAATGAGACTAACGTAGTTTTAGAGAAGAGAACCAGAATCGAAAACGTTTCAAGAAAATAGGACCAGTAAATGCTTTGGCTTCGTCGAATTATGTCAAAGTCATCGATTCTCTTCACCACACCGAGAAGTTTTCACGACATTAATCTGTAAGGCTCTCTATTTCCCCATTCAAATTTGTTTGAGAATAATATTCACAAATTCATGATTTTGATTTCGAGCTTTTATTTTTTCAAGGCAACCATTACAGTGATCCTCTCCGACTCGATCTGAAGTCGATGGTGTGGATCGCGGTTTCTTGCCCCGCAAGCTTCATGATAGTCCGCTTGGACGGGCCTCATTCTTGTCCGATGGACTGCCTTTACAGTGAGTATTCTTCTTTTAACTGTTGAAGACTTTACACAATATTTGTTATATTGAACACTTTACACAAGTCAGTGTACCTTTAGGGCATGCACAATGTCAAGCATTTATCATTGTCAGCTTTACCTATTGAATTTGTGTTATGTGTAATGAATTCTTATATTCTGATTTCACCACCTGACTGTGTTTGATAAACAAGGAACACGGCCTTATTCTGAATTTGTTGTTTCACAGATCGCACTGCATCACTGAATGATATATATTTTATGTTGTTAAGCAAGAATGATGCGAGTCTAGTGACGCTGGAATAACAAGTCATAATGTTGCAGGAACCACAGTGAGATATGTTTTGGAGCAGGACAAGGCCGTGTTCATTGCTTCTTCTATGAGGTTTGTGTAAATGCTTCATCTTTGTCTGCCTTTAGGCTTTGGTTACTTTATTATTTAAGGAACTTTTGGTGAATATTTTGCAGGCACTTCACATCCAGACTCGCTTTGGGATCGAGAACCTGGGTGGGGCCAGGCTCGGGAAAAGGGTGGGTGGGACCGAACCTGGGTGGCGCTAGGCTCGGGAAAAGGGTGGATGAACCGAACCTGGGTGGGGCCAGGCTCTGGAAAAGGGTGAGTGGGGCCAGGCTCGTGAAGGGGTGGGGGGCCAGGCTCGGGGGATGGGGATTACTAACTACTGACTACCAACCTTACTAACTATTGACATGCTAACTCACCAACTTACTAACGTTTTTGCTTAACAGTATTTTTTTTTTTTTTTGCAGGATCGAGTACTCTGCAGGTTTATAAATTTGTTCCATTGTCCTGCTAGGTATTACGATTTATGAAATAGGCAATTCGGGTCTTTTTCTAATTATGTTGAGTTGATTTGTTTGTGTAAAATTCTGACCAAGATAATGTACCAGGTTAAATATTGTATTTTTTGACGGTTAATGATTGTGCTCCTCTTCATTTCAGGTTATGACATGTACCTTGATTCAACAAACAGGGTATGCAGCGTAGGAATGGAGCTTTTCTTGCAATCTGCGTCTAGAAATGTTCGTCCATCTTCTCACTTATGGTAAGTAATGTCCATCTACAACCAAGCGATTTCTCTGATTCTCAACGAAGTTCTCGATGGCTTCAATTGTGCCGTCTCTAGGTACAAGCAGACGGGCAGCAGACAAAAACCTACACAATAGAGAGTGCAATGAAAAACAGTAGAGAGAAAAAGAAGAAGAAGAGATCAGAGTGAAACCCTCTGTTTCACCGCCTCAGTGCCGACAATGAAGAAATGCTCTTCGGAAAAGTCGTTGCCACGTGGTCGCGAGCTGATTTGACACGAACGCTTACGTAAGTCTCTCTTTCTCTCTCACTCAAATTTTGTCTGTTTGGTTGAGAATTTGGAACCGATCTTTGTATTATTTTGGTGTTGTAGGCCCTGAACCACACAAGTCCCACGAGTGCTTGCCACTGTTTCTGAATACACCCTCAACTACAGGGAAACTCAATGATGGTCAACCCATAATCAAGAAAAAAAATGAAAAAGAAAAAGAAAAAAGAAAAGAAAAATGAAAATAGAAAAGAAAAGAAAAGAATGGCAGAGAAGCTTTCAACTGCCAACTGCGGAGCAGCCATCGATCGTCTGTACGAATGGGACTTCTTGACCATCTTCGGGGATTTATAAGGTGCGGGTCTTCCGTCGCCTTAAGCAACCCCTTTGACTTCTAATTCGTTGCATTCATGTGTATTGATTTTTGTAGGTTTCGGGAGTGGCCCGGAGAATTTTGGCTTCTGAGAAGCGTGTTTACTCTTCTCTTTATGGTGAGGAATGACCTAACCAATCATACAGTAGTTTGAAATCATTTTTTAAATACTCCGTATTTGATTTTTTTTTTTTTGGTATGTAGAGGCATGTGGAGAGAAGGAAGTTGGACAAAGAACCTGGTACACGTGAATGGTGGGGCCAGCTTCATCTTGGTCATGTAATCTCACTCCAGGTGCGTAGTCCGAAATTGATCGTGTTGCATGAAGTATGTTGTTTCTTTTCCAGGTCTTCTTCGAGTTTCTTGCAGTAAACAAAAGTGTAGTGTGCGGTGCGTTGTCAATTATTTTATTTTTGCTATGAAAGTCAACCAATTTGAGGTAAGTTTTTTTTTTTTTTTTTTTAAGTTCCAATTGTGAAATAGGGTGCTCGTATACACTGACTGTATTTTGTGGCTCAGGTACAAGAATACATAGCTGCTTTTCTCGCTGAGTGTACAAGGAAACAGGAGGAAAAAATTGTAAGTTTTGCATAAAACAAAACTGAAAAAAGAGACGAAAAAAGATTTAAAAAATAGGAATAGAGCATGTATGTGTATTAGAGCGCGTGTGGGTGATAGTGCTTGGGAGTTGGAATTAGCGCGTGTGTAAAAATGAGTTAGAGCGTGTGTGTGTGTGTGTGTGTGTGTGAAAGAGATATAAAAGGATTAGACCATGTATGTGTATTAGAGCGCGTGTGTGTTAGAGCTTGTGTGGGTGATAGTGCTAGGGAGTTAGAATTAGAGCGTGTGTAAAAATGAGTTAAAGCTTGTGTGTTAAAGAGAATTAGAAAGATTAGAGTGTGTGTGTGTGTGTGTTTGTGTGTGTTAGAGCGTGCGTGGGTGATAGGGAGTGTGTGAGTTATTTTTTTTTTAAAAGAAACAGCTGACTTTATTAAAATCACGGCAAAGCCGGAGGATCAAGAACAAAAATTACAAGAAATTACAAAAGAGAGCCCAAAGCAAAAACAAAAGCCCTAGAAAACTTAAATTACAGAGAACTAGACCAATCGCTAGCCAAGTCCGCTAAAGAGAAGGACTTGAACTCGTTACAAGAAGAAAAGATCCATAGAGTGATACAATGGTTTAAGCTGTCAATCAAGGTGTTCAGGTTCCACAGCTCGTCTTTGAAGATGGATTTATTCCGATTGTTCCAAATACACCACAGACCTGCCAAAACCCCGGTCTTAGCAGCTGCAATTCTTTTGCTCTTTTCTGAGAAGCGTGTTTGCTCTTTTCTTTATGTCGAGGAATGACCTAACCAATCATACAGTAGTTTGAAATAATTTTTTAAATACTCCGTATTTGATTTTTTTTTTCTTTTTTGTGGGTATGTGGAGAGAAGGAAGTTGGACAAAGAACCTGGTGAACCGTGTAACTGAAGCAGCTCCTCAACAGAGGTTGGGCAGGAGGCGAGGTTCGTCTCTATCCCATGACAACTGTTAATTCTCTATCTTTTTACGAGGTTCGTCTCTATCCACTAATTTGACACAAACGTCATATGTAAGTCTCGCCCTCTCTCTCTCTCTCTCTCAAATTTAGTCTGTTTGGTTGAGAATTTTGAATTGATCTTTGTTTAATTTTGATGCAAGTCCCACGAGTGCTTGCCTCTGTTTCTGAATTACACCATCAACTACCATTTAACCCAATGATGGTCAACCCATGATCAAGAAAAAACAGAAAATGAAAAACGAAAAGAAAAGAAAAGGAAGGAAAAAAAAAAAAAGAAAAAAGAAAAAGAAAAAAAAAAGTTTTTTTTTCCGTGTCTCATCAGCCATTTTCATGTTTTGTGTTCATCAATTTTATTTTCACACTTTTAGCAAGCACTCTTTTGCCTTTTTTTGTTGTCTGTTGAAGCTTCTTTCAAGTCTTTTTTCTTGTGTGTGTGTGTAAGTTGATATTCTTTGTTAATTCGGATTCTGAACGTTCAGGTTCATAGGATATGAGACTGATGTAGGTTTAGAGAAGAGAACCAGAATCGAAAAACGTTTTGATAACTAGTCTCAGTTACAAGACATGTTCTCTCTCGCTTAAGAAAATAGGAGCAGTAAAGGCTTTGGCTTCGTAGAATTCTGTCAAAGTCATCGATTCTCTTCACCACACCGAGAGGTTTTCAGGACATTACAAGACATGTTCTCTCTCACCCAAGAAAATAGGACCTGTAAATGCTTTGGCTTCGTCGAATTATGTCAAAAGTCATCAATTCTCTTCACCATTGTCCTGCTAGGTATTACGATATATTAAATAGGCAATTCGGGTCTTTTTCTAATTATGTTGAGTTGATTTGTTGGTGTTAAATTCTGACCAAGATTATGTACCAGGTTAAATATTGTTTTTGGAGGAGCAGTAACTGTGGTTTCGGTGGGACGCAACGGATCGGTGCTCGTCAGGCGGTGGGGTCGTTGGCGAGGAACACGACCACAGAATTAGGTACACTGCTTTCTATCTTTAACTAATGCCTCTATACATTATCTTGGGATTCTCAACTTTGACTTCGTTCACAAAATTCCTAAATTGATTACAAAAGGGAAATAATATTTTATATAAAAAATTGATCGGTTATCCTCTCCTTTATTTGTTTGACTGACTCTATTTTTTTTAAAAGTGCCGACCGGCCCAAATATTATGATACGTATCTACTATTAAGGGATTTTAGTTTGGGAAAATTAAGGGTTTTAAATTAGGAAGTTTAAGTTTTAAGTTAAGGAAGTGGGTTTTTAAATTACGTATTTTATTATTACGAATTTATTTAATTAAATGCTTTTATTTGGAAAGTAGGAATAGGGTTGTAAGTGACCTATCTATAAATAGGTCTTTTCATTCAATAAGAAATCAGCCTCCAACCAAATAACTTAATCTCTCTCAAGAACGAGAAGAGGTTAGGTTTCGGTGGAGTTTGCGTTTTTTTACTCTTCTTGTTATTAAAGATATAATCACAATTGCTCCCGTTAGGAGATCCAAATCCCGGGCCGTATCATATTAAATCTTTTTTTTTTAACTGTTGAGGGAGCATAATCAACATCTTTGATATATATATATATATATATACCCCAAAAATAATTTCTACCGAAAAATTTAATGCTGGAGATATTGGAGTTGAGGATCTTGAGATTATGCATTGATGTATTGTTGACATTATATATTGTATTTGCATTTGGTTTCTGACATATTTTACTTTTCATGCCCGTCGATAGACAAACTACAAGGGCTTGATCCCTATCTCTCTTTTCATATTTTCTTATGTATAAAATATAAAAAAAAAAATGATTGGTTATCCTCCCCCTTAACTCTTTTGACTGGCTCTAATTTTTTTTTTTTTTTTTTGAAGTGCCGGCCGGCTCAAAATATTTGGTCTCAGTCAAAAGGGTTGGGAGAGCATAACCTATCTATGATTTTCAAATAAAACCATATACGTATTTTTTTAACCTGATGTTTGTTCCATGTCGATTAGGTGGGGAAATTATCTGGTGAGAATACTTAACAAGTATCGGAGAAAGTTATTCTTGGAAGGTTCCATGGTGGCTAATCTATGATACTTCGATATACACACATTTCACCAGGTGATTTATATATTGAACTCGTGCGTGTTTAAAATTGTTATGGGTTTAATAGTGTGACCTGAATTAGATCTTTGCAAATGCCACAAGAATCGGGCATATATTGAACTCGTGCGTGATTTAATATATATATGTACATGTTTGTAGGCTTTCTTGCAATAGTTAGATAAGCATATTTTAAATTTTTTTTATTCAGATTTTTGGATAATGTTTAATTAAAAATGCTGGTCTTAAAGTGTCGAAACCCTGGCATAATTGATCATTTGAGGGATCAGGGCTTGTGAGACTCCTTCCAGCTGACTTGGATACCAGGAGTTCGTTACGGTAGGATGCTCATATGCAAAACTCTTATGAGCTATACTTTTTGCATGAAGTACTAGAAAAACTAATTTCCTGTTTGCATCGCAGGAATTTATCTAGGAATGCATGGATCTGTGGGAGTCTATACGGAATTAAGAAGTACGACTTCATTGACTGGGAGTCTTTCTTACCTATGCTTTTCACTAGATACTTGAATATGTTTGAGGTGATTGCTTGAAACTTGAATCATTTGAATATTTTAAATAAAGCTTTGTAACTGATCTCTTCGATTTGCCTAATAGACACACACGATTGATATGCACTCAATCTCGCTCATAATGGTAGGATCTGGTGGACGATTACGATAAGAATTTGGTTTCCGTGGGACGCGACGGATCGGTGCTCATCAGGCGGTGGGGTCGTTGGCGAGGAACACGACCACAGAATTAGGTACACTGCTTTCTATCTTTCACTAATGCCTCTATGCATAATCTTGGGATTCTCAACTTTGACTTCGTTCACAAAATTCCTAAATTGATTACAAAAGGGAAATAACATTTTATATAAAAAAAAAAATTGATCAGTTATCCTCTCCTTTATTTGCTTGACTGACTCTATTTTATTTAAAAGTGCCGGCCGGCCCAAATTTTAAATCTTTTTTTTTAAACTGTTGAGAGAGCATAATCAACCTCTTTGATTTTCAAATAAAGCTATATATACCCCAAAAATAATTTCTACCGAAAAATTTAATGTTGGAGATTGGAGTTAGAGGATCTTTAGATTATGCATTGATGTATTATTGACATTGTATATTGTATTTGCATTTGGTTTCTGACATATTTTATTTTTCATGCCATGTTGATATACGAACTACAAGGGCTTGATCCTATCTCTCTCTCTTCCCTAAAAAGAAGAGAGAGAGAGAGAGAGAGAGAGAGAGAGAGAGAGAGAGAGAGAGGCAGCTCAAATATGAGTGCAGCCATAACTGCAGATTCATGGAAAGGTTGTCTCTTTCCTTCGATAACCGCCGTCTGTCACTGTTCTGGTCACTGGAGACACTGCCTCGGTACTCGAGGGTTTTAGCGCCGATTGCCATTGCCCCCAAATCCTCTCTCTCTCTCTCTCTCTCTCTCTCTCTCTCTCTCTCTCTCTCTCTCTCGGTTTTGTCTTGTGTTTGTCTTCTCATTGTATGTATTGTTTGTGTGCGTTCTATTTTTGTGAAATCATGTTGTGTAGTGTTGAAATCTTCTTATCTTATCTTGTGCCTTTTGATTGTTGATTTTCTTGTTATCGTGTTCGTTTTTGTGGCTTTGTGAAGTGTTCATGGACTGCTTGTGCTGGTAGCTTATGTGGATTCTTATGGATTGTTTATATTTTACTCTCTTTTCTCCGTGTGCTCCGTGTTTGTTTCAGTATTTCTATTTTTAATACATTTTTTTTACCAGCATGATTTCTATTTGTTGTGCTCCGTGTGTAAATCTTGTGTGCTATTTTTTTTTTCTTTTGGTGGTCTTGGTTTTGATTTTGTGTGGTTTACATTATGTAGTTTTTGGTGTATGAAATCTTGATTGTGTAAGTCTTTGATGTGGTGCCTATTTTGTGGGTACTTTGTATGAAATCTTGTGATGTAAGCTAATGTTTGGTGAATCTTGATTGTGTAATCTTTGATATGGTGTTTTTTTTTTTTGGGGGGGGTACTTTTGTATGAAATCTTGGTATTGTGTGGGTAAGCTTATGTTTGGTGTTTTTTTTTCTACTTGTTTTGGTTTGAAATTTCTTGATTGTTGCTATTATGTGTAATCAAATTATTGGCCTTAAATTTTTATTTTTTGCTATTTGTTTTGGTGGTGTGAAGTCTTTTTAATTGTTGTGCCATTAGTTTGATTTTATTTTTTAAATCGTATTTAATTAATTGATGTGTGTATCTATATATTATGTGCATCCTTGGAATGAGAACATAATTTTAAAATGTTCAGGTTAAATAGAGCATCTACACAAAATCAACGTTTTTATCTGTTTTTACGTTGTCCTTTTTCCACTAGAATTAAAATGGAAACAATGAGTTCATGAATATGTTTTCTACCTAGCACTTATAGAATCGTTTTTTAACAAATCATAACTAGAAAATATTTTTTAAAAAAAAATTAAACTAAAAGCTCGTTCATTTTACCCGTTTTTCTACTGCATTTTATCAAACACCTTTGAGATCTTGATTGATGCCCGTATTGAGACCTTAATTTTTACTTTTTGCTATTTGTTTTGGTGGTTTGAAGTCTTTTTAATTGTTGGTTTTTCTTTTCCTTTCTCTTTTTGTGTGAAATGTAATTATTGTACAAACTAATTTTAGTTTTATTTTTCTTGTTTATATATAGTGTAGGTAAAAAAGAGCACTACACAAAATCAACCTTTTTGTGATGTCTGTTTTCTACTAGAATTGAACAGGAAATTGAGAATCGCATATAACACTTTTAGAATCGCATTTTTACTAATCGTTACTAGATGAAATTGAGAACTCTCTAATAAACTTTTTTAGTATGAAATTACCTTGTTAATTGGATTATATCGTCATAAAAATAGTCTACGAATAATTGAGTGCGTGTAATGTTTGCACCATCAAAACTCTTAATATTATTATGATCTATTCGCAACCTTTGTTACAATTTACTCGTACTATAAAATCGATCACTTTGCCTCTATATAATTTTTTTTCTTCACTAGAATTGAATTGGAAAGAAAATATAAACAAAAAAAAAAATAAAACTAAAAACTCTTTCATAAACTTTTTTAATAAGAAATAAACCTGCTAATTGGATTATAACATCACAAAAACAGTATACGCACAATTGGGTGTATATAATGTCTGCACCATCAAAGCTTTATTAATATTTTCATTTTCTATTAGCAATTAATAATTCAAAGATGAGAATTCAAGTCCTTATTATATGAAATTCAAATCTTACTTTGAATAGATGATTTTTTAGCCCATTGAACTACAACTTGCTCCTCGTAATATAAAATCGATAACTTTGCTTTTTAATATCATTTTTCGTGTTATTACACTACTTTAGTGTACTCTAAACTCAGTCCGTTAGTTAAATTCACATGTGTTTGGCACGTGATATTTTAAAAAGGGACATTTCTTTAACTAGGACTAAATTAAGGGACATTTCCATTTTCCTACTTTTTTAAAAAATTTACCAAACTAGGACTAGTAAAAAAAAAATCTTTTTCTCGACGGGCTGAGCGGGAAAATAGAAAGAAAGAGAAAAAATAAGATATTTTATTGGGGAAGATGGTAGGTTATTAATTAGTATGATGGTATAATAGGTAGAATGTTGTGTATCTCTCATTTGACTTTTGTTTGATCGGTCCTGGTAAATTTTTTATAAAAAGTAGGAAAATGGAAATTAGCTTTAATTTAGTCCTAGTTTTGGCAATTTTCCTTTTAAAAACACACGAAATTATCGAAATTCCCTAACGCCTAATATATCATTTATTCAAAAAAAAAAGTTTAATACTTTTCACCATCTCTCTCTCTCTCTCTTACATAGTATACATGCCATTTTTTCAAGAAGAAAAACTAGATCGCATACCATCATCAGCATCGCCAATCCAATAACTAATATGATGCGAACATTTCACCTATTTTTCTACTGCATTTTATCAAACACCTTTGAGATCTTGACTCGTATTGAGACCTTAATTTTTACTTTTTTGCTAATTGTTTTGGTGATGTGAAGTCTTTTTAATTGTTGGTTTTTCTTTTCCTTTATTTTTTTGTGTGAAATGTAATTATCGTACAAACTAATTTTGGTTTTATTAATATTTCTTATTTTGGTCATGTGAAATCTTCTTGATTGTTGCCACTGGTTTTATTTTATTTTTTAAATTATATTTAATCAAGTAATTGATGTGTGTGTGTGAGTGTGTGTATATATATATATATATATATAAAGTGTAGGTAAAAAAGAGCACCTACACAAAATCAACATTTTTGCACCGTCTTTTTTGTACGTCTTTTTTCTAAGAATTGAACTGGAAACAGTGCGTTTATGAATATTTTTTCTTCCTATCACTTATAGAATTGCTTTTTTACTAATTGTTACTAGAAAATAAAAAAAAATTAAAATTAAGAAATCTTTCATAAACTTTACAAGTATGAAATTAACTTGTTAATTGGATTATATCCTCATCAAAATAATCAAAATAGTCTACGAATAATTGAGTGCATGTAATTTCTACACAATCAAAACTCTTAATATTTTTATTTTCTATTTGCAATTCAGAATTCATAGATGAGAATTCAAGTCCTTGCTATATGAAATTCAAATCTTAGTTTGAATAAATGATTTTTTTTTTACCATTGAACTACATCTTTTGTTACAACTTACTCCTCGTAATATAAAATCGATCACTTTGTTTCTCAATATTGTGTACACTAAACTCAATGCGTTAGTTAATTCGCATGTGTTTGGCACGTGATATTTGAAACATACGAAATTATTAAAATGCCCTAATGCCTAATATATCATTTATACAAAAAAAAATTAATACTTTCACCATCTCTCTCTCTCTCTCTCTCTCTCTCTCTCTCCCTCTCTCTCTCTCTCTCTCTCTCTCTCTCTCACACAAAATACATGTCAGTTTTTTTCGGAAAAAAAAACTACTCTTTAAATTGCATGCCATCATCAGTGAGACCTTGCTTCTAATTGAAAGATTTGAAATACGATGTGGGGTCCACAACAATGACCAAAAACGACATGAATCAAGAGCAATGAAGAACCTTTCTCGATGTGGAACACCGGTCCTCTAAATTGGCATGCGACCACAATCGGATCCAAGGACTTGTAAAGGTAATTTGTTGTGGATGGATTTTTCCACAGGGATAGATTTGCATCCGAGTAATCATGTGTGATTTTAACAGACTTCTAGTAATGGTGGTACAAAACTATAACATTAGGTAATTTTATCGTTAAAAAAATAGAAGTATATAAGTTTATCAAATCGAAAAGATTAAGTATTTACGCCGCCTATAAACCTAAGAAAGTTAGCAATCTATGGTTATCCTCGAAAGTTATGCCCAATCACAATAATTATGTGTATATATTTATATATAATACACATTTATGTGTATATGATGCATGTAGCTACTGTTCCTGTTACTCGTACTCACTCCAGACAGAAGAAGTGGATCTGTCACTACTGCAATAAAGTTGGTCACATCAAACGCTTCTTCAAGTATTTGGCTAATCTCAAATCGAATGGAGTATAGAAGTATTTTTACCCCAAACCTCACGCTCCTATCCGTCAAGAATGGAGAATAAAGCATAATGTTTGCTTTGTGGCCTACATTTTTACTTGTCAGGTTGAAGAAAGAGCTCGTACTTTGACAGCGGATGTTCGAGTCATATGAATGATGATAAAACCTCCCTCACACATATGAAGAATAGTAAAACTCAGCCTGTGACTTTAGGAGATGGTGGAAATGGTGAAGTTGTTGGCAGATGAATCCTCAATCTGCAAGGAGTACCTCAGCTTGAAAATGCCATTCATGTTGAGGAATTGAAGGCAAACTTGTTTAGCATCAGTCAAGCGTGTGACAAGTATCATCCCGTGGGTTTACCAGTGAAGGATGTCAAGTGGTTGATAAGGAAGACATGTGTGTTATGAAAGGAAAAAGATTGTCTAACAACTGTTATCTTCTAAGAGATGGTCAAACAACTTATCGCACTAGTTGTATGATCAGCAAATCATATGAGATGAGCTTATGGCACAAAATTACAAGACTATGAAGAAAATCACTGTTGGTGGACTTGTTAAAGGGATTCCTAAACTCAAAGGAGATCTCACCATTGTGTGTAGAGAATGTCAGATCGGGAAACAGACTAAGACTGCTCATAAAAGCACTTCTCAAATCATCTCCACCGAACCTCTTGAGCTTCATCATATGGACTTGATGGGGTCATTCCAAGTGGAGAGCATTCACTACTACAAAACTGGGATCCTACAACGCTTAAAAATAGTTGTAGAATGATTCTACAACGCTTATTAAGCGTTGTAGAATCCAGCGTTGTAGAAGCTTCTACAACGCTTAGATATCCGTTGTAGAAGCTTGGCTTCTACAACGTTTACACATCCGTTGTAGAAGCTTCTACAACGATAGAGTTCCATTGTCCAATTTTAAAAAAATTCATAATTTCTCGCCGCGGCGAGATATTCTACAATCGATAAGATATTCGTTGTAGAACTATCTCCCCGCGGCGAAAAACATACACCGCCGCGGCGAGAAATATCTGGGTTCTACCCCAATACTCGTCGCGGCGATGTGTATTTTGTGGTCGTCTTCTAGTTTTTCTTTTAATGCTAACTAGTAGTAATGGATAACATGAAATCTAAGAACCACAATTTCAACTAAATATCAAATGCAAACTCAATTCCAACAAAAATATCAAACAAATATGATGTTTCAACCTAAATTATATCAATCCATACTCTCAATTCCAAACAAACACTTATTGTCAACATAAATTATACATAATTCTCAACCAAAAACTAACCCGGAGTGTAGATGTGGAGCATGGAGGCGTGGAAGAAAGAGAGAGTCGGAATTGTTGCCGGAGATGCCTAGGCTTGTGTGAGTTTGACGTGGTGGTGGAGTTTATGGGTTTGTGGTTGTGACTTTTGTTGGTTTGAGGTTTGGGTTTTGTGGGGACGGAGAAGAATAGTGAGGGCGGAGAGAGAGTCAGGGAGAGAAGAAGAGAGCGAGGGCGGAGAGAGAAAGAGAAGTGAAGGCGGAGAAAGGGTGATGGCGGAGAAGAAGAGTGACGGCGGAGAGAGAGATGGTGGAGAAGAAGAATGAAGAACAATGAAGAATGAAGAAGAAGAATAATAATGAAGAATGAAGATGAAAACTTGACAAAGTCTGAAATTCGGGCGGGCCTTTTGAAAAAAATTAAATTTTTAGGTTTTACAACGCTTCTACAACGCTTAGAGTAAGCGTTGTAGAACTCTCGCCGCAGCGAAGACTATTTCTCGCCGCGGCGAGGCTACTGAAATGTAAGCCCAGAATTTTCTCGCCGCGGCGAGAGATAGCCTTCGCCGCGTGCGGCACGAAAATCTTCACCAAAAAAGGCTTTTTGGAACCGTTGTAGAAGGTTCTCGCCGCGGCGAAGAAGGATTCTCACCACGGCGAGGTCCATTAAATTTCACTAATCCTACAACGCTTAAATTATCTGTTGTAGAAAGTTCTCGCCGCGGAGAGAAAAATACGTCGCCACGGCGAGGTTTCTACAACGGATAGTCTAAGCGTTGTGGGAGATATGAAATATGCTGAAATTTTACAACACTTATAGTAAGTGTTGTAGAAACACCAAGCTTCTACAACACTTATAGTAAGCGTTGTAGAAACATCAAGCTTCTACAACGTTTAGCCATAAGCGTTGTAGAAACACCAAGCTTCTACAACGCTTAGCCATAAGCGTTGTAGAAGCACCCAGTTTCTATAACGCTTATTTTAAGTGTTGTAGAATCTCCAATTTCTACAACACTTAACCGTAAGCGTTGTAGAATATGGGTCGTAGAATCCAATATTTGTAGTAGTGATTGGTGATAATAAGTATGTCTTTGTTTGTGTATATGTTTACTCATGCTATTCTTAGGTTGACTTTTTCAGACAAAAATCACATGCAGTCAAGGCCTTCATCTCTTTGTGTACCCAGACTTTGTAGAGAAACATGAATTGACATATTCTTTGTCCGTAGTGATCATGGAAGGCGTTCATCTCAAGATTTTTTTATAAAAATATTAGACATTTTTAGCATAACAATTTGGGTTGAATAAGTTAAGATACTTTAACTACGTTTTTATTCAAAATAGTTTATATTCGCCAAAACTGGACACAATAAAGCGCACAAAACAAGCTATTAGTAGCTAATTTGTTTGCTCTTCGAATACAAATATATGATATCTCCTTTGTTGGATAATATTTTCTCTACGAGATTTAAATATTTATTATTTTGTCACATGTTGATAATTAGGGAAAATTAAATCTTAAATATTTATGTTTTAATATATCTAAAAAGTTTATGTGTATCTAACCCATGACTCTTTTGGGAGTTAAAACCAGTTTTTTTCTTCATAAAATTCCATTAATTTTTTAATCTCGATTTTTCTTTTTGGATAAGGCTTTCAGTCTGTTGGAACATATTTTTTTTTCTATGCATCGTATCGGGTCATTTACTCCAATGGATCAATTCGTGGTTCACTCGAATTACAACTTGAAGAGCTTTTTTAGTGATTAAGTTAGGCGGTTCAATCAAGATCGTTGAGACTCTGTTAGTCAGCATTGATCTTATGTAGAGATGACATTTTTACCTGCTACCTGCATTCAAACCTGTTACTCGATTTAATCGATCGAGTAATACCCGGTCTTATTGAGTAAACGGATAATACCCGTTATGATTTTAACGGGTCCGGACACCGGTAATGGAATTATCATGCCGTACCCGGTTACCCGATACTAGACCCGTTACCTTAAAAATTATAAAATATATATAATTAACAAAATAACATAAATAAAGAATCTCGTTCAGAACCCATGTATTGTATTTTAACTCTTATAAAATAAATATATATGCATTTTATAAATTGTATATATAAAATATATATACATATGTTCATGTATGAAATAAATTACTTTTGATAATGGTTTATATATTCATTTTCATAACAAAATGTTGATATTAAGTGAATTTTTAAAATTTTATTTTCCATGTATGCTGTAACATTTATAAAATCAATGTTAAATTAGAAATGTAGCGTGAAGAAATTGTTCATCGTGCAATTCTACAAATTATGCTAAGAGCGAATTGACCGGGCCAATAAATTTCTTGCATATTTTGAGACATGATAAATTAATAACTGCCCAAGTTGGAATCTCGTGACCACTTGTTAAGATGACACACGTGGAGAAAATGTGCATGAACACGGTTAAAAGATAAAAATATGAAAAAAAAATTTAACAAAATAGTGACGTTTAAGAAAAATAATTATCAACTAATATTTATTTGGGCAGTGTAACAAAATAGCCAAAATGAAACTATGAAATTTGTTTTTAGCCTATGTTTCACAATTTTTAGGGAAATAACCAACAGGTTTACGTGCCAATAATTAAGGTCTAATTTGTCCTTATTTATTAATAAATTCGTAATTTTCTCTGTCCTACTTTTTTCCTAAACTTTTTTTTACATAAAAACTTCAAAAAATCATAATTATCTCATATGAATTCGAAATTGAGTGATTCCAAATCCTACGGATTCGTGACGCCGAGATCTTCAAAAATAGATCCATTGTGTTTGATGAAAAATCATGTTTAATACCATAGATGTAGAAAAATCACGTTACTACCTTAAATATTAAAATAACTGGAAATTTTTGAAATTATCAAAAAAATAAATGGAAACGTAACTATGATGCATTAAACATAATTTTTCATCATACACAATGGGTCTATTTTTGAAGATCTCGATGCCACGAATTTGTAGGATCTGAAATCACTCAATTTCGAGTTCGTATGAAAAAGATAAGAATTTTTGAAGTTTTTATGCAAAAAAATTATTTGAAAAAAAATAAGAGAGAGAAAGCGACAATTTGTTTATAAATAAAGACAAATCATAACTTAATTATTGTCACATAAGTCATTTGGCTATATCCTTAAAAATTATCAAACATAGGTTAGATCCAAAATCACATGTTTAAAGTGACCTAATTACTTACAAATCTCTATTTATTTAATAGAGAATTGGCTATTAGTATAGGACTTCGTCTTCATTACTAAACAACAATAGTTAATCTCGAATGAAGAGTTAGGCCTATTAAATGATAAAATAAAAATTAACCATGGAAAAAAAGTTAATTGGGCCAAGCCCACCTCAAATCGAAGTTGGAAGCTCAAATACAAATCACCCAATGTAAAAGTAACGAACGACGTTAATGAGACCGTTACGGGATGAATCCATTATTATGAAATGAACGTTGTAATTGTAAAATTAATCATCATAATATAAAATACATGCTAGTATGCACGAAAATGGCTATTGAATTCCCGAGGAAAAAGCTTTACAAATTAATTGTTTTATACAAGCATTAACATTGGTCACCTATTGAGCACCATCGTTATGATTATTTATCAATTCAACATTTTCATGCTCCTTTATTTATTTATATTTGTAAAGTATTTAAACTCTATATATTATTATTTATATTTTCTACTTCCAATTTATAATTCGTTCCCAAGTTAAGAATCGAAGCCTTTACTATATCAAATTCAAATCTTATTTCGTTCGAAATTAGTAATTCTAACATCAGCAATATTGAAATTCAATTATTATAATCTATCCAAACTCTACTACTATTATTACTTTTTATGTGCAATTCATAATTCCAAAGATAAGAATCAAAGCCCTTACTGTGTCAAATTCAAATCTTATGATATTTTTAAATTAGTAACTGTTTACCGAGAAAAAACTAATATATACAATCATTAATCAGGACTCTCTTACTAATCACGACTCGCTTGTGACCTGAGCTCTAAAATCTCATTAATTCGGTTTTGTCGGTGGCTTGAATTTATGTACTCTTTCCTTGGTCTTGCTAATCTTAAATGAAGCTTAGCACGATTTGGGTTCAATAATATATTCTTGCTCATACACAAAATAATCACCGTAGAATGAGAGAACGTAGGAGTTATAACCCCAAATTAAATCGATGTATCCGAATTGAAATTCGTATGCTCTTTTTAATTTATGTTGTCTTTCGATTCAGATTTATTCATTTGGAATTTTAGGAACTTATATATTGATGTCTATTTAATTTTTCAACGACATTTATTTTCTTTTATTGAGGATGTTCTACTCTTTGGGTGGGAGTCATTCGACACTCGAGCTAAATGAATTATGAAAATATTATCGATTAAATAAATTATTATAAAATAATTATATTGAACTACTGAAGAATATGTATATATGATAAAATAAAATAGGTATAAATTTATATCGTCAATGGAGTGAGTTTATGCCCACAAAATTGGGGATCTATATAATTAGTGTGAGGTGTGATAAAAAATAACTAATTAAGTTTTTTTATTTTATGAAATATGGATTTGCATGAACATGATCTTTTATTATAGATATCAATCATAAAAGAAACCCCAAAATGTCAATTTTTTTATTTTTAAATTCCTTAAAATAGTAAAACCAATAGGCCCAAATTTATATTACCAATAGTGAGTCCATCCTACAAAAGTCAGGGCTTATGTGTGACTTGGAGACCAAGCGCACTGATTTAACATAAAAGGAAAGTTATGTTCACACAGGACAGGTGTCTCAAAATTAGGACAACTTGAGGACCAAGCAGCTTAGGAAAGAGAAAGACAGCTTGCATTACGAAAAAAGGAAAGCTCAACAAGTTTCCTTTTTTGAGCGAAAAAATTACAAAAGAGGAAAGAAAGGGGAATGATAAATCCCATTCCGCCATTTGATACAACTGTGATCAAACGTTGTTATCTTGCAATGATATTCGACCTTGGAAATAATAATAATAAAAATAATGATAATAAAAGAAATGTTATTATACTATCAGCAGCTCATAAGTAGAATTCATTCTTAAACAATAACTCAAATTTTGGACTTTTCATCCGAGACTCAAAAGAAGCCCGGGATTTCTCCGGGCATCGGAGCCAGCTCGTTGTTGTTGAACTTCTCCTCTTCGTAGAAAGAGCCGCGGACTATTCTACCCCCGAAGTACCGGCCATCGAGATCGACCAATGCCTTTGTCGTCTCCTCGGATCTCTCAAACTGAACAAAAATTCTTACCGCCTCTTCCACTGGAAAGTTTGGCTCCGTTATCTCGAATATGAGAACCCGAGTCACCGTTCCGTACTTCGCACACTCCGATCCAACCTCGTCTTCTAGCTCATCGTCCACTTCACCGGGTCCCACCTTCACAGAGCGGAAAAACCTTTACTTTCAGAGAGTTGAATCATGACATACAAGCAAATATGGTGGAAGAGAACTGATGACATATATTCGGAACATGTAAATGTAATAGTTTTGACACTTGTTACACCTGTCTATTTCTTCAACCGATGATAGAGATTCTCATTCACACTCGTACACGAGGAATTTTCACTTATGGAATAATGGACGTTTTTGTTCCATATATTATGGTGGAATATAAGTCTAACTAATATTATGAGAGTAAGAACTTAAATGAAGACAGATGGGAGTATTTTCAGAATGCCAAAAAGGTCACTCTGATGATAATTGAATACATATAAAGAGAATTTTAAAGCAGTTATAAAGAGGGAAAAGGACGTGCAATGTAGATCGAACAACACAACAGCAATTTATCCTTCTGGTTTCAGCACCAAAGCTTGTCATCGTCAAGGTTATAAAGGAATGGCAAGCATAAACGAACCATTTACGAGATTTCAAGGATTGGTGAGTTAGTTGTCAAACAGGACTATCTCAGCTATAAATAATTTAATGACGATATTCAAAGAAGTTGCATATATACAAACGACACAATCACGGCATACAAAGCATATAAAGATAATATCCATCAATGCCCAACAATATAAGAAATTTGAAAAACACCATGCAACTCAAATCCAAGTGATAGTCAATAAAATAAGTCCCACAAACTTATAAACCAAACCAAGCAAATCAACATGAAAAAAAAAAAAAAAAAAACAACAACGCTGGTTTTCACCCATTTTTTTCCGCTGCTTTCCGGTGTTCCATTTCTTTAAACATCGCAAGTTACAGAAATGCAATAAAAAAAAATCAGCAAACTTCAGGAAATTCCAGCGGAGATTTTCGAATCGAGATTTAATTTAATTTTTTATAAAACATCCATCGGTATGATCGGTCTTGCACAAGGTAACTCGGTTCAACAACTCAGATCAACAAAAAAGTAAAAAACGAAAAACCTTTTTCAGCTGCACTCTCGGTGAAAATTTTCCCGAAATCCAGCGTTCCATTTCTTTAACCATTGCAATTTACGCAAACCCAATTAAAAAAAAAACCCAGCAAACTTTAGGAAATTCCATCGTAGTAGGTTTTTTTTTTTCAATCAAACTAAAATAGATCAATCCAACAACACACACAGATCAACAACAAAAAAAAATGGAAGAGAAAAAGGCGTACCATGTTCCTGAGCATGAGAACCCGAGTGGGCGGTCCGTTGAGAGTGACGCTCTTGACCGCCTTCTTTTCGTTCGCCTTGGTCTCGCTGCTGGCGTTGACGATGACCCCGGCTCGCCGGTCGGTCTTCTTGGCCACGAGCGGCGTTGTGATTCCTTGCTCTTGCTTCCCAAGCCCTTGCCCTTCTTTCCAACCCATCTTCGCCATCATCCTCTGCGCCGCCGTCATATTCCCTCCCGCCCCAACCCCCAATCCTCCGCTCTCCGATCTCCCGATGCTGAACCCGTCCCCACCGCCGCCGCCGCTCATCGCCGCCCTCCTCCTCCACGCCTCCTCGCCGGAGATGTTCAGCCTCGAATCTCCGGAGGAGGAAGAGGAAGAGTCCTTCTCTCTCTCCCTGGCTTCCTTCTCGTCGTCCTCTTGGCGGCGCCGCTCGATCTCGCGCCGGATCTCGGCCTCGGCGAGCCTCTTCTTCTTGTCCCTGCGGTACTCCTCGTAGTCGTTCGGCCTCGCCGGATCGTACTCCTCCACCACCGCGCCCACCAGCGCCGCCTGGTGCACCGGCTCCGCCGGAGAGATCGCCGGAGAGTTTACGAGCTTCGACGGAGCCGCCGCCGCCGCCGATGGCCTGGGCTTGCTCTGCGGCCTCGGAACCGTCTGAGGCGGCGAGAACAGCGACGAGGGCTTGCGGAGAGTCGGCGGCGCCATCTTCGCGCTGCTCGACCACACCGTCGAGTTTCCCGGCTTCTCTTCCTCCGCCGAAGACGGCGGTGGTAGGTCTCCGTATAATCCACCTAACATTGAGTTTTTTTTTTTGTCTCTTCCTAGCTACTGAAATGGTTCAAGAGAAATCCCCAGGGATTTGAGTCGATCAGTGTTACGCACTGGCGTTATCCATTAAAGACGCGAAGTTTATGACACTGCGGATTCAGAAATCTTACAGAATGACCTAATTCCTTCGGGATTATTACGAGGTTTTTGAGAGAGAGGCAAACTGGAACATAAACTAGGGTTTTGACTCTGTTTTCAGCGCGAAAAACTTGGATCGCGAACCGAATTAAGAGAGGGGAAGAGCGAAATCGAAGAGCTTACGACGATGAGCTTGAAGAGATTAGCCTCCTTGGGAGGCAACGTAGCACCCATTGTTGCAGTTACAGACGGAGCTAGAGAGTCGACAGAGAGAGATTGCTATGAGACTGTGCGTGAGTGTGAGAGATGGAAGAAAAAAAGAAAGAAAGGAGAGAAGTCGAGAGAGTGGTGGCGTTTATCTGCTGCAACCCTACTGTGTGAAGGAGACGCCAAAAAATAGAAATAAAATGAATTACTTAATAAATAAATAAAATTTATATTGTGAAAAACCTTCTCTTTAAGCTTGTTTATTTTATGTCGTTTTCTTATGTCATTTGACAGGTGCATAGCAAAATTGTCGTTTTTATATAAACGACATGTCACTTTTCACTCAAAACGACATGTCAAAATTCCATAAAAACGACATGTCACTTCCCACAAAACGACAGGTCACTTCTCACTAAAACGACATGTCATTTATCTATAAAACGACATGTCACTTCCCACAAAACGGCAGGTCACTTCTCACTAAAACGACATGTCATTTATCTATAAAACGACATGTCACTTCCCATTAAAAACGACGTGTCACTTCTTGCTAGAAATGATACGTTTCTTCTCTTTAAAAACGACATCTCAAAATTCCACTAAAAACGACATGCCACTTCACACTAAAAACGACATGTTACTTCCCACTAAAAAATGACATGCCGCTTGTGCAATAAATATTAAAGGTATAATATGGCATTATTTGTCTTTCCTTTCTTAAAATTTGAAAGAACCCCTCAGGTTTTTAATAATAAAGTTTTTGTCTTGTTTTTTTTTTTTTGATAAAAGTTTTTGTCTTGTTTTGATCCTTCAACTTTTGTACAAATTTGATGATAACGCTTATTCTCGACTTCGTTAAATCTGTAGACATATGCGTGCCTAAAACGAGTGGGTGGGAGACCAATCTTCCAACTTTAGTGGAACAACTAAACATTAGAAATTAATTTGGTTCTTTTTTATCTTTTGTTTCTATTTTTTTTTTCATATACAATATTCAATTTACTTTTCTCACAAATAAATAAAAATCATATATTCCATAAATACGCAAACAATATTCTTAGGGTAATAAATCAACCAAAGTTATCTGCCCAATACAATAATACATTTTTTTTAACATTTGTAGTAAAGAGTGGTTTAACTTTAACTTTAACTTTAAAAATTAAAAGTTACCATTTGTAATGTGAAAATATATCCGATACAAACAAATAATACATGTACAAAAATTAAACTAAATATTCAACAGAAATTATATTTCAGCCGTACACTCTCTCATCTTCTCTCTCTCTCTCTCTGTTTCTCTTCATAGGCACTCTCATCTCTCTCCCGCTATTGCAGGTCTTTTGGTTTCGTTCTCTGTATCTCTCTCGCTTTCTCTCTCTTGGGGAAAACTCTTTATGTTGTGATCGATCCTATCGATTCAATCCAGGGATTTCGGATTCTAGGGTTTTCATTTTTTCGGCCAGGTCGGATTGGATCTCTGCGATCGACGGTTCGCTGATTTCGGGTTTTACTGAATCTCTCGCAGTCCGAGAGATTGACACCGCTCTAGGGTTTCGCGGGGGTTCTGTAGATCTGTTGCCTCTTTGTTTTTTCGAAGTCATTTCTTCGCCGAATTCAAGATGTTTTGGCGTATGGCGGGATTGTCCACTGCGTCTCCTGTGAGTTGTTTTTCTCGATTCGTTTTTCAATTCCGTAGGGAGTACGTAACTGTGAATTTTCGGTCGGGGATTTGATTTTTCTATGACTAATTTTCTGTTTGATTGTCGAAGAAATACAGCGATCGGATTGTCATAATTGCGATTTATCATTATATAAGCTCGTTCGTTTTGGTTGATTACGGGAATTTCTTTGTTTATGTATGCTAATCTGATAATTGTTCTAATATTACATATGTTTTTCGTTCTCGTTGATTCTTAAGTATTGTTTTTTTAGTTCAATTTTCATACGGATTCAATTATGATTGTTGTTCGTTACATTGAAGGTGGAGACAATTTTGGACAAGGACAATTTTTCATTGGAGGAGCTTCTAGATGAAGACGAAATAATTCAGGAATGCAAAGCACTTAACGGACGCCTTATCAACTTGTAATGCTCTTTTTATTCTGAAATTAGTGGTAATTTCTGTTACTACAAGTAATGCTTGATACCATGGAAAGTGGTATATAAGAACTTTATCAATTTAAATTTTGTCAAATAAATGTTAATCCAAACGGTGTAATTTAAGCTTTACTTAAACGGGTGATTCTTAGTTTTTCTATATCCCTGTAAAATGATCATATATTTTTTTATTATTATTATGATTAAGCCAAGCGTGGGATATTTCAAAATGATAATGCTTGCCTTCTTGGTGTCGTACATTATCCTTTATTGTGTTTTTAAGTAATTTATGGTTTATGTTTCTTATTTTCATTCCGCCTCACACGCTGCTTTTGTTTTGCAGCTTGAGAGAAAGATCCCAGGTTGAACAACTTATTCGATATATCGTTGAAGAAGCTCCACCGGATGCTGAGAAGAAGCGAACTTTTAAGTAGGTTACATAAGTACATATGATAAAACCCGTTTTACGGAATCTTTCACTTAGTTAATTTATTTTGTTTACAGGTTTCCTTTCATTGCCTGTGAGACATTTACCTGCGAAGTTGATATCATCCTCAAAACACTAGTGGAGGATGAGGAGGTTAGAACCCTTACCGTCATCTGTTTTTCTGGCTTTTGTCATAGTGGATTGAAATGTTTCATTTTTTAACGAAGTGGGTTGTCTTGTTGGCAGTTGATGAATTTGTTGTTTTCCTTTTTGGAACCAAAACACTGCCATAGCACACTCCTAGCTGGATACTTTAGCAAGGTACAGTGTTAAATATTATGTAAGATGTATGTTATTCAGCATCTAGGAAGAAAATCTCTCAGATTTATCAGTGCATATGATTTCTTTGTTAATCATAGCGAAGTCTTTCTTTTTGCCTCTTATTCTTTCCAGGTTGTCATATGCTTACTATTACGTAAGGCGACCCCGTTTATGAACTATATCCAAGTAAGTGCCTATATTTTTAAACTAGAATTCCAATGCCAGTGGGAATGACTTTAATTTCCCTATCCATAGAATGATGGCTAGACACTCATCTCGACTAGGATTTGCATATGGCCTTTTGTTTCCTTGTCAAGTGTGACTACCAAAAGCCAAGAGAATGTGTGTTTTTGCGCGCATCTGTTTTGTAGTAGTAACAAAGAGTGTTTAATGATTGAAAGGTGTGTCTATGAGGTTCTGTTCACTATGATTTTTAAGGTGTTGTCAGTTATTATTTAAATAAGACGAAGAAAAAATAGATCTTTCATTTTCGCAAAAAATGCTGTTTGGATTTCCTTAAAATGTTTGTTTTTATTTGTAAGGTCTTTGTACGTTTCTTATGCATTTTCTGAATCTGATGCTTGTGTATTTATACAGACTCATGAGGAAATTATCCAGAAGCTAGTTGACTTGATTGGAATCACATCCATTATGGAGGTTTATTAATGCTCACCTCTGTTCCACTCTTGTACTTCTTTACAATACAGTCATTATTCAGAATACATGAAATATATGGTCTTTCATAGCATCAGTTATGCTGTATGTGTGTGTGTGTGTGTGCGCGCGCGGTATTGTTAAAGGAATTTATTTTCTTGGTAAATAGGTCTTAATACGGTTGATTGGTGCTGATGAGCATATGTATTCGAATTACACGGAAGTAATGCAGTGGATACAGGAGGCAAATGTGCTCGAGATGATTGTTGACAAATTCAGTTCTTCGGTAAGTATTATAGTGTCCACATGTTATGTGTAGATTAGTATTTATTTTTTAGGATATTTATGATATGCATTTTACATTTACTTTTTCTATCTTCTCAGATCTTGGTATAAAAATTTGATATGTTAATGGTATATAGAAAGTCAATTATCATTTTCTTCAATTTTTACTTCTCCTGCATAAAATTTGATTTATTATAGCAGTTAGTAATTAAGTTTCCTTGCAGGATTCTCCTGAAGTGCATGCTAATGCAGCCGAAACACTTTGTGCAATAACACGTTTTGCACCTGCTGGCCTTTCGGCTAAAATTTCCAGCCCAAGGTAAGTTCCCACATCTTTGTATTTATTCGGCATGCTCTAGCTTCCTAACTTAAATTGATCTATATTTTCCTCTATGCAGCTTTGTTGGAAGATTGTTTCGTCATGCTTTGGAGGAATCACGTCCGAAATCAGTCCTAATTAACTCGTTGTCGATATGCATCTCGTTGCTAGATCCTAAAAGATTAACGTTGGGAACATATCATATGTTTGGTCGTCAGATGATTCATGGATCTCCTGTAACTGCTAATCCTGAAACAGTTGAGGGCATGTTGGCAAGTCTCGGTAAGTTTGGTTGCTTGTACAACTTGTAGTTTGGATAATGGTTACTTACGCGAAACAACTTGTTGATGGAGTCCTATACCTCTATTGGACACGTTGATACACTTTATTGCAGAACCTTGTACTAACTCTTTTTTTTTTTTTTTTTATCTGAGGGCATAGAAAAATATTTGCACTCTTAAAATTTTGTCTTTCATCTTCTATGAGTTATCAATTTGTAAACTCCAATTTTTACCTTTTTCTTAAATTGTTGATTTCTTTTCGATCATTAATATATGTATGTATGCATAACTCAATTTACAATCTTGCAGATGATTTGCTCAAGCTTTTAGATATTTCATCTTCCGAGGACATCCTGTTCACTACATATGGGAAGTTACAGCCCCCTCTAGGAAAACATCGGTTAAAGGTATGCGTTTTTCCATGGCATTCCAGCTTACGCTCATCTCTGTGCGTGTCTGTTTGTATGTGTGGATTATACTTATGATGAAAGTGAAATCATAAGTTCCATTTATGGAAAGTGCTCGAGCGTTTATGCTGATCTCTTAAAATGTTTTTTCAGATTGTAGAGTTCATTTCAGTCTTGGTAGCAGTTGGTGGAGAAGCTGCTGAGAAAAAATTGATCAGTCTTGGAGCTGTGCAGAAAATTCTAGATTTGCTTTTTGCGTAAGTGTAGAACATCTCTTCTCTGTGATGGTTCATTAATTGAGGTCTTATTCCATTGTTTATTGTGGCTTTAGGTACCCTTTTAATAACTTTGTGCATCACCACATAGAGAACATTATAGTTTCATGCTTGGAGAGTAAGAATGTTCCCCTCGTTGAACATCTTATCCGCGAGTGTAATCTTGTGGCGAAAATAGTTGATGCCGAAAAGAATTTTATGTTACCAACCGATTCAAAGGTGCCCTACTTCTCCCAAGTTCATGATTTAACATTCATCACGATTATGTATTTTGTGTTTAAATATGCAGATGATGAATGCATTGAACATGTTTTCTTCTTCGTGCAGCCAACAACCCCTGCTGATGGTAGCTCCCCACCGAAAATAGGAAATCTTGGACATCTTACACGTATATCCAACAAGCTAATCCAAATCGCAAGTACAAATAATGATATACAGGCTTGTCTGCAGGTTGATTTTATTTTTTATTAAATGTTTGATTAACTCTTCCAATAAATCGGTTGAAGGCAATTTATTTTACCGAATAAAGTCGTCTCCTTGCAATATCTAAGTATGGTACCATTTTCTAAAATATTGTTGTAAAATCAAGATGGATTGAAGTTCAGATTTTTTATCTTCCTTTTTTTGCCGGAGTTTTTTTCCTTCCTTTCATGCTGATATGTGTGGGATATTCCTTTTTGCAGGAAAACAGTGAATGGCTTGACCATGTAAATGCCATGACAAAAAGGAATGCTGTTGAAAATGTGTATCAGTGGGCTTGTGGGTATGCGTTTTTGCTTGTACTTTTTACTTAGACATTGTTAGTCTTTAGTTAGTTATTTCAGTTTTAGAATAAGTTGAGTTGACATTATCTTATACGTACATATTCTCAACTGACTGGATTTCAGTCAGAGTGGATATGGAAAGTGTTGGGTTGCGAAACTGTTAAACATATTTCTGCAGGGGGATGATTTCTGATTCCCTGTCCTTATGATGATAACAAGTCTTTGTTCTCTGTCGTAAATTTTAAAAAAAAAAATGAGGGATAGTATAAGACGTTGAGGTAGCTATTGTATATATGTGTGCTAATTCATGTTTTTTTTAACAGGCGGCCAACAGCTATGCAGGATCGGACTAGGGACAGTGATGATGATGATTACCAAGATAGAGATTATGATGTTGCAGCCCTAGCAAACAATTTAAGCCAGGCCCTGCGTTATGGAATTTACAACAACGACATGGATGAGGGGGTTAGTAAAAGAATATTAGCAGTCCTTTCTGTGTCTTTGGTTGTTCAGTTGATATGTAATTTGTGTTTATTGTAATGATGATATTAACAGCATGTAGATATATATATAGGCTTAGTAGTAATGCTTTTGGAACTATTATATATAAAAACGAAGTTGCTTTTTACTTTTGTTGATTGGTGAGTGTCAGTCGGTATGTGAACTCTAATAAAACTACGGTTTGTTTCAGGGCCATGGATCACTGGAACGCGATGACGAGGTATGAAAACACAACCATCTTTTACCTGCCTAAGGGCCTGAATGAAACAAAAGTCGGATTGACCTGAATTCCATTGCATAAATTGCCTCATTTTTTTTTCCCTTTCATTAACCAGAAAGGCATTGTGTGATCTGATGCCAAGCATTTTGCATAGTATTTAGTTCCATAATAATTAAAACAGACAGAGCAAGTTCATATGTATTTGCACTTTTTCCCCTAAATTTGAGGCTGCCACTTATCTTGCACCTTTCATGTATAATTTGATTTGACCATTGGACAGGAAGTCTACTTTGATGATGATTCTGCTGAAGTAGTAATATCTTCTTTGCGGTTGGGAGATGACCAGGAAAGGTATGTCAAAACAGTTATTTCCCTTACATATATTTTGTATAAACAACATTAAATGCTTGTATTTAGTTCGCGTTTTAGCAGCGATTTTTTATGCCTCTAGACTGTTAGCTAAATAATGAGAATTCATGGATTATTAGTTACCTGTTTGGAGTATCTTCCATAGAAAATAAACTTTCTTTTTGACATTGGTGAAATACTGTAGGAATCATCTAAAGGTGTAGAGAATGACATGTGATTTTTCTACACTACGATAGTTTTCTCTGTCCATGTTCATTGCAATGCAGTACTCTCGGTCTTGACATTCAACTGTTTCTCTTTCAGTGGTTCTCTTTTTACCAATTCGAACTGGTTTGCTTTCGAGGACGAAAACAGAGTTTCCGATGACCGCTCGAACGAAATGCTCGCTTCTCCATCGCCAACTGCTGATGGAACCAGCGCGGACGACGGTGACGGAGACGATGACTTGGCCGACACCGCAAATTCATCACCACCGCAGCCGCCACCGGAAACAGAACCAGAAGATGCTCAGCCCGAATCGCCCGAAAAAGACACGGAACCAAAAGAAACCGATAAGCCACCTGAGTGGGTTGAATGGAGAGAGACCTCAGACTCCGGCGACCCTTGCGATGACCTATCAAACGGAGAGCTTCTAGCTGAATCCACAGAAGTCAAGCCTTCCCCGTCGTCCCCTGATACATCACCTAAGGAAGAAGAACCTGTTGCCGGACCTTCAGAGGAGGTTGAGGCCGAGACTGAGACCCCGGTTTCAGACTCAGTTGACGAGGCTCCGGTTTTGGACCCTCCAGTCCCTGCTGATGCGGTTCCAACAGAAGCCGTAGCAGAAAAAAAAGTAGTCTTATCCGAAGCCTCGCGGGATGATGATACAAAGGAAAAAGAGGCAGAAGAGAAGTGATGGGTGACGTAGATTTCTTGGTGGTATTATCAGTTTTGACTGGGCTAATTATTCAATTTACGCAGGAGATTGATTGGGTGGGAAGTTGAAATTAGATGATTTGGATGGCTTGGCAATTATATTTATAGGGCCTTGTTTCGACAGGACGGTTCAGAGTCAAACAAGGCTGCTGATATATTTTTTCCCCGAAATCTCGAGATTCGCCCTCTCTCTACCTTTCTTTGCCGCACCGTTGAGACCCCGAAGAACACAAGGAAATAAAGGAAGGTTTATTATTTGCTGCAGGCCTTTTACCCAGTAATTTAATGTTATTATTACTTTTATTAGTTTCTCCTCCGTAAAAACAGAGTGTTATTTCTCATGTGTCAGCACATTTTCATCAAGCATTTGTCAATAGAATTTTTTTTTTTTTTTTTCTTGGTTCCCTAGAAGTTTGATGATGGTTCGAAGTTCGAACTTTGAACGGTCTCAAGTCATTCCAATACCTTGCTTACGAGTATATATAATTCTCGTGTCCTTTCTCAAAAAAAATGAAACTAAAATACTAGACCTGTCCTTTTAATAAGTGGAAATTACGAGTGAGCTTACTTTACCTCGCTTTTCATTATTATTATGAGAATATCTCATTCATTGTATCGTATGTATTTTCTGAAAATTATCGTCTTCGACTAAAAAAATTGAGTTCCTTGTCAGATTCGTTGGCATCAAGATAATATTCATGAAAACAGGTGTTAGGTGCTAAAAAAATGGACCGTCCCTCTTACATAGCAGCTGGTTCAGCCATCGGAAAAAGGCAAGGGGTCGGCCTCCGAACGAGTAAAGTGCTTTTTCTTAAGTTACTTGGGACTTGAGCCAACAGCTTTTGTCCCCTTTTGGGTGTTTTGGGGTAAAGATGTGGTTGTTTCTCGATGGAAACACGACACTGCGTAGCTTTTATTAAAAAAAAGTGATTTTAAATTCTGTTTTTGAAAAAAAAAAAAAACTATTTTTTTCAAAAGCAGATGTTTGATGAACTATTTTTAAATTAGCTTTTCTTGGTAGTAAAAGCAAATTTAGCGTTTGGTAAAATAAACATGATCATAGAAAAAGATCAAAATAGACATCTTGATATAACCAAAATAAAAAAATAAAAATAAAAACTTTTTGCTCCTCTAGTAATTATTGTTTATGCTATAGAGTACATTCTCCAGAGAATCGAGTGTGATATTTATACACTTAATTATGTAAATGCGTGTATTTATTGTTGAAAATATATCATTTGTTATAGATATTTGTTAGAGGAATTATAGGAGGTAGTTTAAGTATTGTGACTCGGTATATTTTAGGAATGGAGGTGCGACTCGTTAAAAACTACAAATGCGTATATTTTAGCTTCGGTATATTTTCTGATCGTATGTTTTTTGTTATATCAATTTTTGAATGACTAGAATAGGTATAAAAGTAATCAAGTGACGTTTAATTTTTAAAAGCGCTTTTGAATTTATTAAAAGCTATTTTACCGAACAATTCGAAACGATCAAGCTTATAGAAAACCTATAATATGGCTTAATAAGCTTAGCCAAACATCATTATATAGGTCTTAGATTTTTCTTTCTCAAAAAAACTTAATTATAAAAAATTAAAAGGGTACATAAACATCCTTATATTAAGGGCATTGTAGCTGTATAATCTTTTTGAAATGTTGAAATTGCATTTTAGCATATTGTTAATAATTGAAAATTAGCCGCTCAAATTATTGATAGACCAAGAGATATAAAAATGCCCTTTTGAGCAATTTAATTTAAAACAAAAAATTGCTTGGCAGTTATTTATATAAATAATTAATATTTGATAAAATTCCTGTTTTTTCATCATTCTCTATCCACGTTTTATAGGGTATTTAAAATACTTTATTACAGTCATTATACATTCTCTATCGAAAATCATACATATATAATGATTCGGCTAAATAGTTTATAATGATTCGGCTAAATACAACTCGAAAAGTACAAATAACCAACAAAAATGTAGTTAGTAATTTAGTATACTCTAGGCTGCCCAGTTGAATGAATAAATATTAGATACAAATCCAATATTTTTTTCTTAGTTATTAATCAAACTGATTGAAATCGAATAATTCTTTTGACAGCGCCTACCAAAAAAAAAAAAAAGGAAAAAATAGCCAGGAAGTTGGACATTCTCAACTTTCAAGGGGCGAGGTAAGGTGGTGCAAAAAAATCTGAGCGATTGGTTTGGGACAAAATTGGTACAAGTCACAGGATGTTGAATTTATCTTTCACGGTACACGCTTGTGGATTAAAACCCATATCCTGTTGTGAAGCAGAGAATGTGAAAACATGTAATAATAATGTTAACGAGCAAAATTGTTTTCATCTATATTTATCAAAACCTCAATGTAGTAAAAGTAGTGAGCTACAAAAATGGCCTTTTCTCTTGTTCCCCGTCTTTAAGAAATCTTGAGGGAATGGACCGCAACTCCATTTTGCGCCCCGGCTATCCGTCCCCACCTCCCTAACCGAGGTTCCTAAAAACATAAATGGAAAGCGTTTAGTAAATCTGCAAATATTTTCTATCAAATTAATAGAAATCTAGATATAAAATATTAGTACACACTATATAGTACTAGCTGTGATTCAGAAAGTCGAGTAATGACTAATAGCATAACAGAGATACACTGTATCGCTTATTTTTCTGCTACAGGAAAACAATTATTAGAGGATAAGGGTATTATTATATTATTCTGGTTTCCCGTTGCCATCTTGCCTGGTAGATCAGGGTTTTACAAAATGCAAAAAAAAATTAATAACTATAATCATAATTACCTGCCCAACTCCAGCAACAACAAACCCTCCAGATTTCGCAAAAGCCAATGAATTAACAAAACCAACCTGTCCCAAAAATCAGACTTGAGCAACAGTGAAAAAAAAATCCTAGAAGCAAAGCGTTAAAGAAGACTGGCTACACTGCATTTCGATTTCCTTACCAATGGTAGATTGAACAAGGGTTGAACGTCTCTTCTCTCACTTTCGATCGACCACAAACGAACAGAGCCGTTACCAGCTCCCGATACAGCAAGGTCACTGCCTCTACACAAAGCAACCGAACCAACCCACGAATATGCCGACGAAGAATCAAAGCTTTTTGCTATCTTCTTGTCACCATTCTCTGGATTTTGATATCAGACATCATATTTAGATAGTTTCTTGGAACATATGGATAATTAAATAAATTGTAAAAGCGAGCCAACAAAATTTGGAGTAAGTTGTCCCAGCACAAGCCTTAACATGAGATTCAGCAAGAGAAAGAGAGATCTAAATCTTTCGAAAATTCAGGATTAATTTTCTCACCTGCGTGGCCATTAGGGATTCTTGTGAGATCCTTTTCCAATGTCCCATTTGCAGCGGATAGAGCGTGTGCATTCCTGACAATGCAAACGGGCTTCTTTCTCGCACTGTGCCAAAGCTCAACGCTTCCATCGGCCGAACCAGAAAAGTAATTATCATTATCAATAAAACTACAACATTCCAGAGGGGAAGGGGCGCGGAACACTGAACGTTTCTCTTCAGGGACCTAAAACAATTATAGAGACTGATGTTAAAACTAATGCCCAAAGAAATTATCAAACTACAGAAGACGAGAAAAACCATCATAACATAGTTTCTAAAAGGAGTGAAATAACACGGGAAAAAATTGAAGTAACATCATCAGGTTCACTTGTGTTCCTAGGAAGCCTGGCTTAATTGTGTAAACGTTTTTTCTTCGCCAAGACAAGCCGATGCAGTCACCAACTACGAGCTAGTTACAGGTAGTTCTCCTCTAGGTTATTCTACACATAAAATATCTGTTTAATTTCGTGAATATGTAACATCAACACAAGAACCTGTTTCTATTAAGAGACTAACAAAATAAATTTTGAGTATTAAATATATAGAGTCAATTACTCTGCAATAGAAACTATTTTAGTACTTTTTAAGGTTCTGTAAGTTCTAAGAACTCTGATTCTTGGGTTTGCAAAGGTCGAAAATACATATATGCCTAAAGATAATTACGGAAGGAATTTAAAGATATTGGTTTAGTATTTTTGTCTAATGAAGTACTGACTACGTACCTTGAAAAGCTGCATAGTCATATCACGACCAACGGTCAAAACACGCTCTTTCCGCAGGCAATCAATGGTCAAGATTTCACTTTGATGACCATATAAAGAATTTATGTAGGTTCTGTCTTCTACGTTCCATATCCTGACAGTTCGATCGTATGAACCAGAAAAGAGTTCACACGTCCCTTGTCTAAATGCAAGACACGAAATTGGCCCTCTGTGACCAGTAAATGCCTGTTAAACAACCAGAGTTTGATACATTGTTAAATGCCTGAAAGCTACAAGGCAACATCTGTCAATTCTAAACGTGGCTTTGTTCAGACGTCAAATGCCTAGAATATCCAGTCCCCAATATAAGCAATGTAATGTTTGAAAAAAAATAGCTGTAAATAAAAATTATCAAAAAAGACATAAGCGTCGGACAGGGAAAAACCACGCCATTCATATTGTGGTAACTGGAAAGGGGATATGTCACTGTTTAACATATAACAGAAAGAATAATGAATGAAAATCATCATTATGAAACAGATTCGGATACTCAAGTGCTTAATAATGCCTATTGCTTAAGCAAAAGAGAATCTACATGTTTTTACTCTTTAAGCACATGCCCATAAAGCATAAACTAGCGAATTAATAAACTGTTTACCTGAACATGCTCTCTTGTTCTAGTATCCCATAAATGAACGTGTCGATCCAAACCTCCAGTTGCCAAGTATCGTCCATCTGAGCTAACAGCCAACGCCGACACGTTTTTACTTTGTTTGGTAGCCCGGCCTTGTGGATCCTTTGCACCGTGGGACTTTAGTACTTCTGTACTAGGCCATCGATACTTGTCGGTTATCCCACTATCTAAATCCCAATGCATTATAGTTCCATCCTTGGAAGCCGAAAATCCCTTAAGGTCATCCTCCGATAGAGCCACTGCTGTAACAGACTGTCTATGCTTCACTAACACCCGAAACTGATCCGAGGCTTCTGGTTCCTGGACCCTGAATTGTGAAAACCATGCTTTGTTAACTCTCCACTGACCTCGCGAATAAATTTTATATTTGACCATGTCACTACAGTATAATATATTTTTGGCCTTGCACAAATTTGTTTTTCAACATAGTCTCCAAAATAATGGATCACATTCTTACAGATCGATTCTTAAGCAACTCTCCAAATTAAATGAATCCTCAAATCATCACCAGCTATATATCATGCAGTTAAACATTTGAACAGAACATATAAACAGAATGAATAATGGAAGACACAAAGATAATGCCTTTAAGGCTCCAAACAAAAGCAGTCTGAAATTCAACACAGCTTCTCCAGCAATCCATTAACTAAATTCTCATCTAAATTCACAAAGGAATACAAATACTAAAAATCTAAGAAATGAATTATAGAAGACACAACGTTAATGCATTAAAGGCTCCAAACAAAAGCAGTCTGAAATACAGCACAACTTCACGACCAATCCCAAGCAGGACTCGAATCTAAATTCTCAATAAATAAATAAAAAAAAAGGAGTACCTGGAAGCTATGGATCTTCGGACCCGACCGCTGTCCTCGAGCTGCTTCTGGTTCAACATCTGAGCGACCAGCGAGTCTCTCTCTCCTCCTCTTCTCTCATCGTCGTCATCTTCTTCGTCATCGTCGTCGTCCTCCTTCTCTCTCCTCGAAATTTCTCTCAGCTTCTCCAAATGAGCCATGGCCAATCTCTTTCGCCTCTCGTCGGCAGTCTCATCCGCGAACTCATCCTCCTCCACCGACTCTTCGCCCTCGCCGATTCCTCCGGCTTCTCCGTCGATACCGCCGTAGTCATCATCGGAATCGCCGCTATCGATGAAGTCGGCGTCGTTATCAACTTTTCTACGCTTCTTCGACTCATCTCCGGCGAAGAAAGGATCTTCGGAAATAGATGAGCTCTTCTTGCCTCTCTTCGCTCCTCCTTTGGGCTTCGGAGCCGAGGCTTTCTTCGTCTTCATGAACAAAAAAACTCACGGCGATTAGATGATGTTTATCAGAATCACAGAGGGAGAGAGAGAGTGATAAGTGGTGTTCGGTGTTTGAGTTCAGATTGCTTGCTAGGGTTTATGAGTTTTAGGGTTTCTCTTAAGAGATGACGAGGACAAAAAATAATTTGAATTTTAACTCTAAATAAATAAAATGTAACAGCTATTATGTAGTAAAGTACAGTATATAATTACGAAACTGTAATTTGGGAGATTGAGGGGCGTTTGGTTATGTTTTCTGTTCCCGTTTTCTGTTTTCTGATTCTAAATTCTATAAACTATGAATTTAGAAAACAGATTTAGAATCATGTTTCTGTTTTTTTTTTTAATTTGTTTAGAAAACAGAAAACAATGAAAAGTTGTTTTCTATTTTATCTCTATACAATTGAATGGAAAACATAACCAAACAACATTTAAAATATTCTGAAACGTAATTCTAAATCTGTTTTTTAAAAATAAAAATTAGAATCAGAAAACATAATTTAAAAACAGAAAACGAGTTTAGAAAACTAAATCAAACGGCCCCTGAAATTATTTAACGTTAGATAGTTGTTCAACTTAATTTTTTTAATTATTAGTTAAATAATTGATTAATTTTAACAAGATTAGTTATATCAAATAATAATCAAACAATAACTGAAAACAGTAAAGAACACGAAGGATTGGTAACCGTGTTCGGTAAAATACAATTACTCAGTGAGACTGATACGTTTAAAATGAAAAGTAATTCAATAACTCAAAATAGTCAAAAGTACAAAAACATTATGTTTGACAAAACTGCTATTCGCAAACACTTAACGTCTTTGACTTTTATCCGATATATTATTGCAATTTTAGCTCCCGAATCCTTCTCACTTTCACTCAATCATCTTTCGAAGATTGACAATCATGTCAATACAAAATCACGCTCTCACACACTTCGTACGACAATACACAAGTTGCAAAGTTCTTTGAGTTTGTTGCCGATGAAAATCTTTAGAGTAGAAAGACGAACACAAAGATATGATTGCATGTAATTGACCAAACAGAAAAGTTCGGTGATCGAAAAAAACCATAAATGAATATTATATAATTCACTCTCTAATCTCTTACGAAAACAAGTAAATCGAATTTTCCTAATCCGATCTTATAAATCCAATAAAATCGAAACTAAACTCAATATTTAGTTTATTTTTTCGTATGGAAGAACAAAGACATTGATTCTTCAAGTAGCTTGAACAACTCCTTAAAATTTAAACTTAAATAACTGTTACAATTTATTTTACCAAACATAAAACTATATCATAGAAAATCCAACAAAGGTTATTAAGTTATCTAGGCAACAATACTACTTGAAAGTAACTCAAGCATGTAACACAAGATGGTCATTTTTTAATAAATTAATGAGCAGTTTTTGTTTTAATTTTGAATAACTGAGATATTAATTGATTTATATCATATACTTATTTTTAAATTAAGCTACAAATTTTAAATATATAATTTAATATTATTCCATTTTAAAAAAGTAACCATTTATTGTTATTTGAATAATTGGTTGATTAATCTAACAACAAATATTTAAAAGCCTTCTTTCAATAATATTTATATAAGCTTACAATTTTAAAATGAAATTTGTGACTTTTTTTAATTAAAATGGTTCATAAATAAACCAATTATAGTGTGTTATTTTAGTGTTTAAAAAAAGAGCACACACCCTTTTCCTTCGAAAAAATTATGAATAAAATAAATTCAAACTATTGATTTTAAAGCCTATCAAAAACTTTTATACAATATAAATTTACACATCTAATGCAAACTAGAATTCATTTAGCCTGCAACTTATGTAGGATTTTTATAAAGTATGTATCATTCTGAATGGACTTCAATAATTTTCTATCGTTCCCAAATACTAAAACTATAAACAATGATACGTCTTAAAATTAAACTAGGATTTGTAGGAACTTCTCTTTCAGAGAAGCACCTCAAAAAATTAGAGTATGCCACTATTTGTGGCGAGCACACGGTATTCTTTAGTAAAAGGCGAAAGAATAGTTCGCTTTGTACTCACCACGTGGCTGCTTGGATTGTAAAGGCCCATATCTTGTTTATTTATATCTGCTATTCGTCTTAGGACCGTTGTGTTGCTTTCGATGTGGGATTTCCTTTGTGAGAACTGAGAAGCATAGCCAAAAACTCCGAGACGTCCATGAGCTCAAAAGTTGTAATTGAGAGAAACTATTGTACTATCTTATTTAAAAGCTTGTCATTTCAATTTTCAATAAGTTATTTAAAGTTCAAAATCATTGTACATTTACATTATTTATAAAAAAAAAATACAATAACAATAATAGAACATTGCAACATAATATAATGAGAGAATTTATATTGCAAGTTTGTTAATAATACAATCCTCACTTTTTCAACACAACTCGAAGTGTCTAGTTACAAAAATATTGTTTATCTAACAACATATTTTAAGCTAAGGGATATGAAAACAAGGGGAATAAAATAACAAATTACAAAGGGTTAAAAAAAAATCTGAATTGAATATGGGAAATAAAAGTGTCAGCTAAGAGAATCCGGCAAGAAGAATCAATGATCAGACCCAACCGAGGCGTCTCGTTCGGAGCTTCGCCTTTTCTTCTTTCCCTCGCCGTGCCTCGACCGCCTCGGAGCCTCATCTTCGCTCTCGCTCTCGTCGTTCCTAAGGCTGTTTCCGGCCCCGCCGAACGAGTCTTCGTGGTGGCCGCTGTTGCCATGAGCATTGGGACCATCTTCGGGCCCACCAACCCCCGGGCCCGAAATCTCGTGACCCCTCTGGTCCGGCCCGGAATTATACCTCGCGTTGCTGTCGTTACGATCGTTCGCCGGTCCTCTCCGCGGCCCGCGGTTCGGGTTCTGAGCCGGCGGCGGAAACATCGGAGGCGGGCCCGGGCGAACGGGCCGGCCCATGAACGGCGGTGGGCCCCGCCCAGGGCCCATCATCATCCCGAATCCGCCCCCGGGGAAGACACCGCCGGAATTCGGCGGTCGGCCGCGGAACATCATGCCGGAATTCGGCCCCATGAAGTCGCCGGAAAATCTCGGGGCGTACGGGTTGAACCCGCGTGGCCCAACGCCGAAGAGATCGGGCATTGGGAATCCGTCGGGGGTGACGGGCCCGTAAGGCGATCCATCCGGGCCCATCATCACGGGCGGGTAGCCGGGCATGGGTCGAGCTCCTCCGCGGACAAGTGGCATTTGTGGGGGCCACATGACACCCCCTCCTCTGCCTCTTCCTCTGCCTTGATTCAGTGCCGCCGCGGGATTTTGGCCGAAGCTGATCTCTTCTTCTTCGTCGCTCTCTTCTTCTTCCTCCTCTTCGTTGTCCTCGAACGGGACGATGTCAGGGTTTTCCCCGCCATTGTCTGGGTTCACTCCCTTTGCTTTTTCCTCTTCTCGTTTCGACTCTGCTGCTACCGAAATCGCCTGTAAATCAAGCGGGGTAAGATTAATATCTTGGTTTTTTTTTTTTTTACATCTTATTTAAATAATACATCACAGGTCAAACAAATTAAAGTATTCTCTAGTGTATTCAACTAAGCTGTCTGCAGAAAAATGTTACTTCAACACAAAAATCAAATGCACAGTTCACAGATTCAACTAAATGGGTATTCCATCTACGATGACAGACACAACAAATCGAGGGTTTCCTAAGATGTCAATCAGCCAGTCTTTGATTTTCAGTACCTTCACAGTTCGTATACAGCAGTGCTTAAAGTACACCAAAAATAACAGACAAAACTAAGAAGCAATAATTAAAGAGTAAGTATACATAAAGACATCCGTATATCTGTGGTGGCAATATTTAAAACTAGTATTGAAAGAAAAAGAAGAAAAAAAAAGCTAGTATTGAGCTATTGTCATGTATATGTTTTTTAGTAGTTACGCTTTGTATAACGTACCAATCTTTGGGGCAGTTAAAAGTAAGACCGCACAATAGTAATAACTCAATCTAGGTAACATACTGTAAAATTTTATGCATGGCACATAATAGTAGACATACCATGAGTTCGCTATCTGGCTCGAGATATAGCAAGGAGGCCAACTGCTCACCAATTGAGGGCTCAAGCTCTTGGCAATCTCTGCTAATCTGCAATTACAAAAGCACAAGAGTGAGCTTAAAAAAATATCTATATTTTGCTTGGTCAAAGAATATATGATTATGTAGTAAATGCAACTCTTGTATACTTTATAGTCATTGCGTGTCTTATATATAAGTTTATGAGTGGTCATGCCGTCATATGACCACTTCACATATTTGGTTACAAACTATGTCATTGCAAGAAAAGAAAAAATCTCTGCTCATTAACATTTTCAAAACTCATCATGAGGACTCAATTATACCTTAACCGGCAAGTTCTCGTTGTATGGATTTCTTAAATGCCGCGTCTTGTGGAAGGAGAGTTCGCATAACTGCATGTTACCAACAGAAGAAAACAAAAGAGAAAACAAATCAGGCATTGGAGCAATTGCTACACATATATGGCAAGCGACCAAAAATACGTGTTAAGACATGTCGAGTTATCTATCTTTTTTTCTTTTTATGGCCCACTGTGTCTGGGTTAGACCCGAAAAAAATCAAACCGGGGACTGACAAGGTCCCAGGAATCGCTCTTATCACTAGCCCTACCCTTGGGGTTTGTCCTTTTTTTTTTCCCCTCAACCCTTGGGGTTTGTCCTTTTTTTTTTCCCCTCAACCCTTGGGGTTTGTCCTGATCTATCTTTTAACAGTTTCTACAGCAGGTAATGAGTCCTCAGTTTTAAGAGTAGAAGTTACAAGTGCTTGAACAAAATCCGAAAATCATATGAACTCCACGAGAAAAAATCTTGTACGAAAAAAATGTACACAAATTACCTTCAACCATTTCACTGAGAAATTCCGCCCATAATGTGCAGTCCCATGAGCATACTTCCAATTGCCCCCAGTAACCGAGGCCCCAATTCTGGTCATCATCTTAGCACAGCCCTAACCAACAACCATTAAATGTTAAATATAACAAGAGGCAAGAAAGAAGAAAAAAAAAAAACAGTATCAACCAAAAGAAACAATTGTGGTAGCTTAGATTGCAACTACCTGAAAATGCCGCGTCCGATTGACTGAGAAAATCAAGATTACATTGTCAACAGAGTCAAAAGCTTCGTTTAGCTTTGCTTCATTGCTTCTTTGAGTTGCCCATACTCCTTGTTGCACAGATAGTTCCAGATTTTCACGGTTGCAACTTTTAACTATAAAATACCTAAAGTTCATATTTTAAAAACAAGATGAATAAACTGAATCAATCCCGATTTTCTTTTATTACAGACTAATAAAAGGAACACCTTGAATAAGATAAAGTTTCATTCTAAGAGGAAAGATAATCCCGATGGAAAACTTATGACAGAGTTTCAATTGTAAAAAATTATTATGGTTGAATGACAGCTCTAATTAACCTTTTAACCGGCCATCAGAAGAATGAAGTGGCAGACTACGCACTTCAAACATTCACATCTAAAATAGAGAACCTCAGACCTAACAAGTACAGATCCAAATTATGAAGTATTTCCTTTCTAACAATGTGTGTTATACTCTCATCTTAAGGCTTTAAGGAAAATGTGCTTATCACTTCCCTAATTACGTGTTCATGGAGTACTTTCAACTTTAGTCAAATACATGTATGTGGTACCACTAAGAACCCTACACATGAAATTCATATCCAACTCTGCTTTGTGCCCCAATGACGAGGGAACCAAATTATGCAATAAAGATGTGACCAGTGGGTTACTGAAAGTTCTGCATCAATTTACTGCTTTGTCTTCAAATGTGGAAAGCATTTATGCATAGTTACAAATAATACTTAAACAACACGAGCACCAGAATAGAGCTTTGTGGTTAAAAAAATACTACGGTTTGCCAATTAATAAATCATACATGAGCAGCTTCAATATGTGATAGTCTTAACACAACGACTAAATTAAAGAGTATAAACCTCCTTCATGTTGTGTATTCACAACACAAACATGTTCACAACTCATCTAGAATTGGAAAAGTATATGCAGTCAAGGTTCTGACATAATTTTTGTGTGGATGAAAAATACACAACATAATAGGGAAACAAGCCCTAACATCAGCATTACATATATAAAAATAACTGAGGTAATTTAAGGATATCTGCTCGGATGATCTTGGAGTGTAGACAAGTTTACTCTTTTCATGAAGAAAAAAAAAACGCATAAAAACGTGGATAAAGCTTTTGATAAACATTTGCAAAGGGTATATAAATCAGACAGAAAATGAACTCAATTATTTTTGAATCCCTAATCAACAAACAATTCAATTATACAAAACCGTATCCCCCTTTGTTTAATGGAGAGGTGGCTTGTTTAGATGCCTCATATCTTAACAACTATAAACTGTGAGAGCATGCTACAGAAAGGTCGTAGAAAATCCATATATTGAATAGTTAAAGTACAAGTGGTGTACAGTATTATATAATAAACTGTTTGCAAAAAAAGTAAGTATCGGTATAGTAAAGCTAATTACAGCTCAGTCATGCGCCATCTATGTTTCTACGCAATTATTTGTAAAAATAAATAATAAAAAAAAGGACCCTTTATAGTTTATACTGAAAGCTGTTAAAGAATACAATAATTGACTTGCATAACTTAATAAAAGACCTTGGGACGCTGAACAAACCTAGATATTCCTTGAGGAAGCATCGACACGGCTCTGTTCGGCTGATTTGGCAGGCCATTCGGAGCACCTTGTATCTGGTTTTGGGCAGCAATATTCTGAGACGATTGAACCTGCTGTGTCTGCTGCTGGGCATTACCCGACTCTGCCATAGAAGGTCTCCCGACAGCACCTTGATTGACTCCGCTTGGGCCTTGAGGCCTTTCGGCTTGTTGGCCAAAACCACCACTCCTTGGCTGAAAGAACTTGTTAGAGCTGTAGTTGCTGTAAGAACTCAGATGTTGAATCTTTTGAAGAACTTCCTCGACAGAAGGCGGTGGTCCAGGCAGCTTTGCATGCCTATATCGGCAATCTGAACCATTCGGACAAAAACCTAGCTTGTACCTACATTCACACAAAAAAATTACCCTCATATCAGTTAAATCTCTTCTCTTGCACATAGATTTCCACAATGGAAGATTTATGAAACACTCATTTTCTCACAAGACAGATAACGCTATTATCTTTGATCATCAACAAAAGCTTGTATACCACAAGAAAAGAAAAAAAATATTCCATCGAGCTCTTATAAACATTGACCTAATAACTATATTATAAATAGATCCAAAACCGCTCTCATTATCACCAGTTGAAGTTAAGAACAAGAGAAATGCACACACAGGGAAAGAAAGAAAAAAAAGTGACATCTACCTTTCAGCAAAAGAAATATCAACCTCAATACACAAACTTTTCTACGATCTTCCTAAACCGCACTCAACAATCCATTAATCAGCTAATCCGAATTCCACTTCAAATTGCAAGCCAAATAACACGATCACTAAAGACCTAACACCCGAATTCAACTCAATTCACAGCTTTCTCGGCTCTAATCAGAATCAGATGGAAGAATCAACAAAGAAAAACAAAACAAAAAAGAGCGTACTCACATATTGCACTCCTTAATATCCTCGTTGGTGTGCTTGTAGACGCAGTCCTGCTCTCGGCACTCGCCGTAGAGCCGGAAGAAGCGGCAGACCGGCATCCTGGCCTTGTCGTACTGGTGCAGAAACCCGCACGCCTCTCCCTTCATGCACAGGCTCCGAAGCCAGTGCCGGCACACCGTCTGACGGAAGCTCCTCATTCCGCCGCCGCCGCGATTCCCTCCGCCGCCGCCAGGGCCGTCCGAGTACGGTGCGGAGGCTAGCCCGCCGGGGCCGGTGGAGACTACGAAGGAGGACGATTCCGGTTGGATTTGGGCCGGTGCGGCGGCGGAGTTAAGAGCTCCGGCGCCGGCGGCGGGGGCGAGGGTGTCGAGGCCGCCCTCGAAGTCGAAGCTGAGGCCTCCGTCGGAGTCGTCCATTGTAGTCAAGAAGGAGAGGGTTTAGGGTTTGGTGGGAAAATTGGAAGAGGGGAAAAAAAAAACTGAACTATAGTTTGTGTAATTAGTTCTGTCAGAGGGCGGTGATCGGATGTTAATTTATTATTGGGCGTGTTTCTGATCTAAACGTAAAACAAAACATAAGTTATAACTTAAAAGTAGAAGCATAAAATTTCAAGCTAAAAATAAAAATTAATTTTAAAACAAAAATAGAATGAGATACTGTCTGCCGCTTAAAAAAAAAAATCGAGGCAATCCAGTCCATTTCTTTATCATTTTATTGCTATTTTTTGTCGTTTAACATTTTACTGTTGTCGTTTTTCTTTTTAGCATACAACGTCGTTTTGTTATAGGGTATTGTTTATTTTTTCGTTTAATAATATTGTCGTAAATTTTATAATTGTCGTTTTTAATGTTATCGTTTTGTCGTTTGATGTTTTAATAATTTCATTTTGCATTTTATTATACGTAATCGTTTTACTATACGCTATTTGATTTTATGTTTGATGTTATTGTCATTATTTAATTTAAATAATCTCGTTTTCTTTTATTTTCTTGTGTTTGATATATTAGTGTCCTTTTGCTTTTTATTATTCGATGTTGTTTGTACTATAGAGTGTCGTTTTCTGTTTTAAAAACATACCGATCTTAAAATAGGGACAATAAATATCATTTTCTAGGTATTATTGTTCTTGGAGTTTTTAATTTTCGTTTGACGTCTTATTACTGTTGTCATGCTTTTGATCATACGACATCGTTTTTCCTATATATTGTCGTTTTATTTTATTGTTATTTTATGCTTGATACTATTGTCGTCATTTGCATTATATGACGATCATATGCATTAAATGATGTTATTTATTGGGCTTTAGTTCGGCCAAAGCCCAATAAGTGATTCGGTCTGGCTCCAAGCGAAAAGCCTAGCTCGTTGAAAGGTGATCAGATCGCACGCATTGGTCCAGCTAAGGAACGAAGTCGTAGTCAAGCTATGACTTCGCCGAGAAGACCGGATCTAATACCTGACCAACCTACGACATGGCGAGGACGAATTGACCAACACGTGTCCTTCAAGACGATCTCTTCTTCGCCTATAAATAAGAACCATTGTATTCATTTTTCTTTTTTTGCACACAAGCTCACGTAACATACTTATTTATTATTCAAATTCTCTCGGTCATTTGTTGAGTTCGCCCACTTGAATTCGACACTTCGCCTCTTGTAAACAACAATATTAAATAAATAAAAGCTTATTCTTTTATTACCTTGTATTAATATTTCTTTTGATATTAGTTGTTTCTTAAACGAAGTCTTCTGAGACCCTTAAATAAATCAAATAAATATATCTTATATAATATTTGTGATTGTTGAGATTTCGACATCAACAGTTGTAGTCTTTAAGAATGGAAAATTTCACATATCATTAATATATCTCATTTAAAAAAAAAATAATAAATAAAAAAAAATTATGAAATAAAAAACAAAAGAGAGATTAGACGTAAGAGTAACAGAAAGAATGTGAGATATTTTTATTGACGGGTTGGATTGTAAGAGAAAAAAATCCAAAAATAGAGAAACCCCCTGAAACTTACCCACCAAAAACAAGGAAAGTTGACAAAAAAGCTTGCGACGAACGAAAACCCTCGGAAAGCACCGAAAAGTACAGGAAAACACCGGTAAATTAGAACGAAAAAGGTAAATGTTGAACCAGTACCGGTACTCTCCGGTAAGACGGTTTCCGGTCGGTTTCCCCGAAAAATCAATCCTTGCTTTGAGCTCCCTTGGCTTTGGCACAACAGTGTACTTCTGAAAATATTACATAAAAAAGAAAAAGGACATAGGAAACTTAATTAACAGAAGATCAAAAACCAGCTTGGATATCAGAACAGGTTGTCCAATGTTTCCAGAAAACAAAGTTCCTGAGAAAAAAATTTGGCGTTAGAGAGTTTAAAAATGAAGCAGACCAGAATAAGAACTCAAAAGCAGATCAAGGAAACAAGAAAATACATTTAAAGACAGATTATATTGTTCTATAAACAGTAAGAGAAAATAATATCCCATCCCCATAAGAGTTGCTACAAAACTTCTACTATTTTTCCCTTGAACCTCCCACCGCTCCTGAAGAAAGACTTGAAAGTTTGAAAAATGAATTCACCAACAATGAGATCGAGATTTAAATCGTTCCAATCTGGTTTCTTCACCGTCTCATCCCCCTCATGATATATACTAATGAACGCTCAACACAAACTCACAATTCTCTTTGCAAAATGATTATCAATAAAATCACCCTATAGAATAAGACTAGCAGTGACCACAAAACAGATTAGTTGTATCACCCAACCATTGAAGTCTGCAATAACTAGAGATACTCATTTATATGAAAACATTCTAGTTCATTGAAGACAATTTTTTTTTTTTTTTTTTTTTTTGAAGACAATAAATCGAATTGGTAGAACACATCAAACGCGTCTCAGATACTCAGTGTGGAAAGGAAAAAGAGTTTCTTATAAAAATCAGATCAGACAGAAGCCTATAGTTCTCTCTCTCGCTCTTACCTCTAGACCAGCCCAACCTCGCTATATCATTGACAATCTGCAGATTAAAGCATGAGAAACAGTTTTGCATATCTGATGAATAAACGAATCATTCATAACAAAAAAGTAGTGGAGCAGAGAGACATGCGCACTGAAATATGTGCATCTCTTTGCAGCCACAAGGCAACAGCGTATTCTAAGATTTCAGTAGAAAAGATAGCTTTTACTTGAAAAAAAATGCTAAGTTTTAAGACATCACTTGTTATATGTATATATACACTTACATGAATGACCTTGTCCTTATAGGGGACCAATACATCCAAGCCGTTTCTGTTTATTATCCCGTGGAACTTAATAAGGAGCGCTATTAGCGTAGCGGAATCCCAGATACCTCCCTCGTCGAGACAGCCTGAAAATGGTTACGACTCATTCAAATACTTTCTACAAATCACTATATATTTGAGCGAATCTCAATATTTCTTACAGATGTGGTCATGCCCAGGTATAAGAGTTAAAAATAATGAAACATTATCATACCAGAGTAGAAAAATATGAGAGTTAAAAAGAATTATAGTCCAGAAGGCTTAATCTCGTATACTTGTCACTTATCCTTTTGAAAGGGGTAACTCTTGCATGATAGTTTAATATGACTTGCAAGACTGATATATTCTCGAACTCCTTCCATGGGAGCAATTGCTGCTTTGTATTATTCTAAAGCATCAAATAATTTGAAGCAATCATGAATAATTCATTAGTGAACCTGAAATTTAAAGTAAAGAAAAATCCTGGTTTATAGATATATTAAGTTGCTGAAGATATGCCATTCAAAGATCCACTTTGTTCAATGGACCCTGAAGAAATGCACAAACGGGGAACAAAAACCAAGTTGAAATGACCAAAGTGAAAAACATTCCCTGTTCAGTTGTTTAGTTAGGGTAATTGAAATACGAGGCAAACACAAAGCTAAATAGCCCAGAGTACACGACAATGGGGAGGCTTTCATAAAACCATGACGAACGACAAGCTTATTAGATTCTACGTTGTGAAAACTCCAAACTACATATGCATATGCAACACGATTTATTATATTGTAATATACAACTCTGTAGAAGTAGATAAATTACGATAAAAATCCGATCAACTTTGCCTAATGACATGGAAATACAGATGTTTAATGAAAGTAAGAACACGAGCCGTATAAATTCATTGTAAAGCGTGTTTCACCAATCCACGCCCAAATTTCTCGAATGGAAAAGTTGGTCCACGTACAGAATCACCGGAGCAGAGGCAACGATGTAGGTTTGCATTTGAATCTTCGCCGACGCGACTGAAATGGATGAAAAGGTTGTTCAGATAAATAAAAATAATTTTGTCAACAAATTTTTCAATTTTTTTTTTATTCAGATTCTCAGGCAAAAAATGAGCATAAAATTAAGGCGAGGTCAATTCATTTAACCAAATCAGAACATCAAAAAGCCTATCATGTCATGTTCGAGAAATGCAATTAAGCCGGTGATTTTCAACTTAAAAACACAAATCAAATAAGCTATTACGAGTTACCATCTTCATTGAGTCTCTTCATCAGCTGTGTCTTGGTAGGCAAGGCATACATTCCAGCAGAAACAGCCTTCCTAATAACCCAACCATGGTGTTGCTCAAATACCATCGCATACGCCTTGGTAGCGGGACCCTTAAGTGATTCATCTCTGCCACATGACATCCATAGACATTAAACCCCCCCAAAAAAAAAATAAACAGGTGCATATTCGAATGTCAAGCGAAATTTTAATCACAAAGCATAAGGAAAATCTTTACAATTACAATGCCAATCAGCAATTGGGTGATATCTTTGTGGAAAGATCCTCCCCATCCGGATGTAATTTGTCAGTTGTTTTGTAGGAAAATACAATGCATCAGAATAATATTTACCTTGGATTAACCTTATTACATTTTTTTCATTTTATAACTAAAACTTGTTCAAAAAACATGATCATGTTATGCTTGGCGTTTTCAATCCAAATGACATTTGATAAAAGTTATATAAATGATGCACATAATACCAAGCATAATTAGATACATGGCTAATCTTTTTTCAAGCTACACAATTGTTGGAGAAAACTATAATCGTTTTTCACCACAAATCTAAACAATCTATGATACATGTTGAAAATTTCTAGGCGTTGATAATCTGGTGAAATCAACTAATATAACCATACTGTCTAATATTCTTAAGATCAAGTTTGCATCGAATCTTAATCAAATTCCTACAATTAAACTACGACTATTACAGAATACTTACTCCTCTGAAATGATCATTTGTTCGAAGAGAACCCTAATCATATCAAGCCCACGCTTAACTCTGAGCAAATTTCTCGAATGACTACCAGCATTTCTCACGCAGTTATCTTTAATGTCGTGATCGAGCAACGACTGTAACGTCCCTATCGACTTCGAAGCCTTGGAGAGATCGTTCACCTGAAAAAAAACCGTCACTACGTCGATCATCGCAACCTTTCATCAAAATCGGAGAAATCCGATCACGAATCGGCGAATGAGTTTGTGTTACCTTGGCTACGTAGTCAATCTCGGCGAACTTGAAGGCGATTCCCAGGCATCCGAAGAGCGGAGAGACGAGAGAGCACGCCCGCGAGAATGGCTCCACCTCCACGTTTGCCGCGTCGGAGTTCACCGCCGCCGCGAGATCATTGAACGCATCGGCTATTTTGCGAAGCGGCTTCTCGTTCGCCATTGTTGATTCTCTCTCTCTCTCTCCGATTTTCTCTGATCAAATTTTTTTGAGAGATTCTCTGATGAATTGAAGACAGAAAAACGCAATTTTTTTTTTTTTTTTTTAAAGAAAGCGCAAAGTTGGACAGGAATAAATTCCGAATAATATATTACGCAGGCTGTTTGGATACTTGGATAACGATATTTTCGTCCTGTGTTCTATTTGTCATTGTATTGTACTTGTTTGTAGTCCCGTGAAATTTGTCCTTGCGTTAAATTAAACAAATATCCTATACTTGGGCTCTCACGATTGGGCTGAGCTCGGGCCTATTTTTCCCATATCCAGTTGGGAAAATAAATATTTTAGGTTACAACATTTTGTAACATTTCCTTAACTAGGACTAAATTAAGGTCTATTTCTAATTTCCTACTTTTTAAAAAAAATTATCAAATTAAGATTAGTAAAAAAAAATTCTTTTAATCGATGGGCTGAGCGGGAAAAGAGAAAAAATAAAAGATTTTATTGGGAAATATTATATGTTGGTAATTAGTATGAGGGTATAATAGGTAAAATTTGGTGTATCTTTCATTTGATTTTTTTTTTACTAGTCCTACCTAGTTTGATAAATTTTTTAAAATAGTAGGAAATTGGAAATTTTCCCATTCTAAAATAACCAATAACGACTAACTTAAATCCTGATAAAAAAAAAATAGTATTTGTTTTAAAATAGTAAACAATTCCCATCAGCCAATAAACAAATCGGTAAACATAAAAAACAAAAATATTGATCGTTTATAAGTTGAAAAATTATTTTTTGCATTAAACATTTGGAACACGATCAAATGAAGAAAACCCCAAATTCCAATTTGGTTTATGTAGAAACCAATGGTTTTTGAAGATTCAAGGATCAAATGAACGAATTCTCTCTTACTTGATGCTCAAATCCGAAAAACCCCCATGAACACGTTCAGGATTTCTTAGAATCTTAGACAAAAATTGAGGAAATTCATAAGGACTCAAGAGCAATTGGAAGAGGGGAAGTGGAGAGGAGGTTGCTAATATCTTGGGATTGAGTTTTCCGGCGGTGTTCTTCTTTCTCCGGCAATATTCCGGCCACTCTTCTCTTTTTCCTCTCGGTCGGAGTTGCTCACGCTCAAAGTTACTCTCCTTTTCTTTTTAGTGATTTCATATATATGTCATTTTTTAGTGGCTTATAAAAATGTTGACGTGGACATTTACTTTAACTTATGAAGACGTTTTTTTTTTTTTTTTTGAAAGTCACGGAATATCCATTAAAATTGGGTAAGAAACCCATCAATACAGGAGAAAAACATCTTAGTACATGGAACACCTCAAACCTAAGTCGAAGTGAAACTAACACTAAGTTCCGGTAATCGCACGTTTTGTGCATGCTTCCGACAAGTGGAAGAACGACGAGCACATAAATTGAGCACACATAGGGCTCTTTCAACAAAACCTAAATTGGTAGATGGAAAGATCCACTCAACCTCGGTTTGATGACCACGAAGAAGATGCATCTTCAACCTGTATAGAACAAAACCTAACAGGAAATCCACAACGGGATAGTGGACAACGGCTAATCCGTGTCCAAGATAAACCAAGACAAACACATCGCGCATAAAAACATAAAGCATAACTAAGTAAAAACACAAAACAAAAAACACAACGCAAACAAAACGGCAGATCCGACCACTTCTGCACCCGAAAAACTCTTCAGCCACGTCCCTCCCATCTTTAGCTCGGAGTCTCGCCGTATCACTCCGGTCGGAGAGAAAAACAGAGGAAGCCGCCGAAGCCGCCAAACCGTTCTCAGATCCGAGACCAGGCCCACCGGAGCCACCTGACCCACCGAAGCCACCGAGACCTGATCCACCGAAGCCACCGAAGCCACCTGCGAACCACAGACCCAGCGAGGGATCCGAGACCAGACCCACCGAGGCCACCTGCGAACCACAGACCCACCGAGGCCACCGAGACCACCTGCGAACCATAGACCCACCGAAGCCGCCAAATCCGAGACCTGAGCACGTTCACCACGGTCGAGCACCCGGAGCCGCCGGCGCGCCAGAGAAACGAAGAGCTGAGCCGATGCAAGGACGAGGGAAGAGCCGCCACCTAGAGCCGCGCACGTCAGTGAGGAGATGCTACCGAGGAGGCCGATGCTCACCTCCCAGGCCGGAGCCCAGGAGGCGGCGGCTGCTGGTGAGGCTAGGGTTTTCTGTACTCTGTTTTTTGAGAGAGAAGCTCTGCCGAAGGAGAGAGAAAGTTAATCTTAACTTATGAAGACGTTTTGTATTGTCTGTAATTGTGAAGAATGCCAATGACTTTATAATTTTAATTCGATGCATCCAAATCAATAAAATTATGTATACATATATGATCGAGAAAAGCGTATGGAATGAATAATTCACTTGTACCCATCGCAATTACAATCCAAAAAAAAGTCATCATTTCACATCAAAGGCATCCATAAATAATTCCCACTAGTCAGGTAATTACTAGAAAAAGTTTATAGTTTAAAAAAATTATTTATGATTATCGTTTATAAAAAAACGGTAATCGTAAATAATTTCCACTAGTCAGGTAATTAGTTGAAAAACCCAAAATAAATAAAGACACCTTATACTCTAAACTAAGAAAATAATTTTTGAAGGTGTTAGTGGTTCATGTGGACGATGACAAACAAGCCAGCCAGCCAATAGATCATCCGACAAAGGCCCGCAAATCATATACAAACTTCATATCCATGGAGTCATTGTCACCACCGACAATCTCAAATCCCATGCATTGTTATAATATTATAAATTTATCTATTATGGATATATATAGGATATGTGTATCTTTTAATATTTTATTATGGGCAAGGAGCTTTGATAAAAACTGTTTCCTTGTCGTTTTCTTTCTCCATCTTTATTTATTTATTAGTGCACTAACTACCAAGCTCAATTCAACGATCATGTCATCTAATATTTATGCAAATTTTTATAATATTAAATGCAATTTCTCGGGTAATATTTACGGGATACGTATCGGTGGTGCGCTTGTGACGTGTATCGATTTCAAGTTGTATGTATCATATTTTCTTTGATTTCGAAATGATGTAATGGAAAGGTAGCGTCTCGTAGTGTTACGAGCGCAGTGAAGATCCTAAGATATCAAAAGTGGTGGTATGAATCGCCGTGCTCTTTTTTTTCTTAGTTGAAAGATAAGATACAAGGGTGAGATATAATGAAATGTTATTCTTACTAATTGAAGAACATGTTAATTAATTTTCAGTTTTTATACTTTTTTATATGAAATGTAATTTGATATAATTATAGCATTTGTTTGTGAAAGGAAGTATGAGAGATATAATGTGTTTCTTCTTCAATTGTAGAGAGAAATGAAGTAGATCATTTCTCTTTGTGATTTGAGGTTATAGAGTTTTCTCTTTATTATGAGAGAGCGAAATGAAATCATCATCAAAGTTGAAAGACGTTGATAGATTCGAGCCAAATGTGAAGCTGTCGGATTTTGCATAATATGAACCATCAGAATCGGTGTCAAGCGGTGCATGGATGAGTGCTTGCATAACTAAATTTGCTTGGTGTATGCCAACATGGCGGGCGTCAAGTGCATGATGTGAAGCGGCAAGCTCCTCGACGTCATCCAAGACTAAAAGAACAACATACACACTATGTATATTCAGGTGTCACGCTCCGACAGCGCCGACATGAGTAGAAGGCTCATCACCTTACCTTTTCTGTCGTAGCTTCTCTCATCCGTTTTTCATCTGGCTGTTCAGGAGGTTGAGGTTCAAGCAACGACCATCTCAAGGTGTGTTCTTTTATTGTGTAATACTACGTTTCTCAGAGCACAATTAAGTTATTTAGTGTTAACAAAGCAAAATTGGATTAAAACGATTTTTATACATTTTATGAGAGTTTAGGACTATTATGTAATACACTATAACAATGCGTGTTTTCGTATATTTTTCACAGTACCTAACATTTGTGAGTTTTGGAGCTTTCACCCCCACCAATATTATTAGATAAGGAAAAATTATTATATCATATAAATTACCCTTTGATATGTACAAGTTGGGATAAAAAATAATTTTAATTAATCTTTTATTCATGTCTCGCTTTATATTGGTTTACATATACATAGAATGATATGCAGAGCATCATTTGTCTCTATTTACGACTAAAGGTGTCAAAAGGTTCGGGTCGGCCCAGCCGACCCTTTTTCTTCAACCCTAAAAGAGGTCAAGGTCGGGGCTCGACCCAAATCTTTTTATTAGGGGGCCGAACTTAAGTAATAGGTTCATAGGCCCAACTCAAGACCAAACTCTCAACCCTCGGAGCCGATGGGCAGACCCTGACCCGAATTTGAAAAGGCATAAGCTGGGCCTCAAAAAGCCCAAACTATAGTAATAAAAAATAATATATAAATATTTTTTTAAATTGATAAAAATACAAGTTTAATCAAAACAACAAAAATGTTAATAAAAAAAATTATACCATTAATATAAAATTAAATTTATTTGTCAAAAACACTTTTTATACATAAAAATATAAATTAAAAAATATATATTTTATTTAAAAAAGGTTGGGCCCGAACCTGACCCAATTAGGATCCGAGCTGGTTTTTGGTTGGGCGTTTTCGAGGGTCTGACCGTCTGAGCCAGGGCGGGGCGGGCTTGAGGGCCTATACCCTACGCGCAATCCATGCCCTTCATGAGCTCGGTTTGACCTGACCCTTTTACGAAAAAGGTTTGACCGACCCTAATCTTAAAAAAAGAGGGTTGGGCCAATTAGAAACGAGTCGCCCGATCCAATTGACAACACTAAGTGAGTATGTGTTTTGTGTGTTTAGAGTATTTAGAGTAATATGAGTAGTTTTTAGAGAAAAAGAAGTGAGAAGTCAATTTGATAGCATTTGACTTCTCTATAATGAGTTGTCCTCTTCACTCTAAAGCGAATGATGCATTTATAGGAGTTTTGAAAACCCTAGTTCGTGGGCCCCACGTTTTTAATGGAGTAGGCAAGTGTGAGGTCCGTTTGTTGGTGTGGTCTTTGGATAGGAACTTCCGGAGGCCGCAACGTGGCTTGTCGAGGTCTCAGAGGCTTCAGAGTCGCTCTTCTGGATCTCGAATATTTATTTGTAATTCATAACGTGGTGAAAAATAATTATTAAAAAACGAAAAAGTAGGACAACCATCTACTAAAGCATATCCAAAAAAACTATATAATTATAGAACAAAAAATAAAAATACGCGTTTTCATATTAAATTAATAAACTAAAGAGTTATTAGTGTAAAAATCTACGACCCATTGTTATTGTTGTTTATTTATTGCTTAACAAGTCTTTACATTAAGTTTCTTCAAACTTTCGACGCATTACTTTAAGAATTATTATTTTCTTATGTCAAAATTTAAAAAATCCATGACTAACAAATGAGTAATTTGAATAAATCAAAACGTTGGTGCAATGATAATGATAACAAATGTAATTTTTCACGAAGAAAGAATAAATTTGAAATGGAATATGTTAATGCATATGCCTAATTAGTTATAACTATTTTATATTGGATTTTAGAATACATTTAGCGGACGTAGACGTCAACATTAAAATAGTTGGAAATAAACTATCTACAATTAGCCAACTAGCTGTCAATTAATTAAGAATATGATTGTTATGCTAAATAACGACGATATTTTAACAACTATTACAACTAGTGGGGCCTCTTTTCTATTTAAAATTTAAAACTTAAAATCACAATTATCGTTGGATACGTTAGGTGAGATAGCGATTTCAGACATATAAAGACTACCAATTTTTTCCAGATATATTCATAAACTAAACCAGCATGCATTTTTCTTATTCTTTGTTAATTATCCTTAAAATAAAGAGATATTATAATTTCCCTAAAAGGTTCCAATGATTTTACCAATAACCATGACATTTCTTAGGAATCGGATGACAAAAACGAAATACGTGACATAGTTAAATGCATATTTATTAATAATTTTATGTCTCATTAATTCCTTTTTGACGGAATATGACCCATTATTGTAAAAGACTAATAAAAGTAAGAATCCAAACATGATATGAAATAGTAAATCACTTATACTAGTGTTTAATACAGAAAACTATACCAATAATGAAGAGCCATGAAAAAAGTTCAACGTCACTTAAATGTAAATGAGTGTTTTATCACTTAATTTCACATTATAGTCAACAAAGAAAATTCAATTATTTTTGTAGATCAAAATTAAATATAATAACTCGTTGAAAACTAATTTATTAAATAGATTACTATTAAAAATCATTCTCTTCATACTCCCAAACACTAATTGGAATCTATAAAACATATGAATATTCAAATGTTAATATTTAATTACAAATCTCTTATTAATATATGTCTATAGTTTTAAGAAAAGGGAACAAAGATGCAGCTTTGTTTTCAGGTAAAAATTAGTCATTCCGGCAAAAGTAAAAAAGGTAAAAGATATTAATGGTAACTTCTTGAAAGTATACATCATTAACTATCTGTAATTATTTTATCGGGAACGTAGAACCGAACTTTAAGTGCATTTACGTTTTATTTTAACCTTTTACCATATTCGAAAAAGTCCTTTTGGCCTAAATTTACTATATTTGATTAAAGAACACTTAAGAAAAGTGTAAGCACGATTAAGAAAAGCTTAAAGTGTTTATTTATTTTTCACTGGCCAGTAATTTATCCTTTTGATCCTCAACGTGGCGCCAAACCCGAGTCGACCCATATGAGTCGTCTTTAAATAAAAAAGAATAAGCCAAAAGAAAAGAAAAAGAAATTATAAAAAAAGAAAAAGGAAAGTTTCTAAAAATACAAAAAAATTCCGCCAAGATTCATTTTCCCTCAAAATCCCTGGCTTCCAATTCAAACATTTTATAATGAAATAATAATTAAGTTCTAACAGAAAATTACACACAGAGACAAACAGAGACGCGATTATTAATCAGAACTATTTTAAATTTTTAATATTTGTTGCTTTATTCCAAGTCTTTCTTTAGTTCATTGGCTTTTCTATTTCTCTCTCCCTGTCTCTCTGTCAGCGACTGTTTTCGCTTTTGCTCTTTTCGAATACTCCACGAATTTTATCCGCCAGAAGATCACCAAACCCTAGAAAATGCTTCAAGTTTTGCGTTTCAGTGTCACTCAGATCTGACGCTCTTCATTGAGGTATAACATTGCGTTTTTTTTTTTTTTTTTTCTTTTTCTTTTCTGTCTCACTTCGGTTGAATCTTTTGGCGTTTCACATTGGTACTCTTGTTTGGAAAAGAAAAAGGATAAAGTCGGTCTCTCTCACTCTCTCTAGCTGCTTGGCTTAGCTGAGGCTAGGTTTTTCTAGTAAAGGACTTGCATTTTCCGGTGAGCCCGAGCGTGATCTCTTCTCTCTTCGGAGTTGCTGATTTAGTTGAAAATCCTTGTTTTTTTTATTTATTTTTATAATCTGGTTGTTGAGTGGTTTAGTGACGTTTCGTTTGTTTGTTTTATGCTAGTTTGTCTTCCCGAAGAAGAAACGGTTGTAAAATTGTTTTAGTGTGGTTTCCGTTGAGTTTTGGTTTCGTCGGTTAGTGTAGCATTAAGTAACATTGATTTCAGTGGAAGTTTTTCTTTTGAATACATTTTTTCCCTTCTATTTCTCGGTAACCAAAGTATCTGAAATATATATATTTTTTTTCTTCGAATTTAGGTGTAGTTGGATAAGAAGCCTTGTTTCTGAATTCCATTTCCCAGTGAATTCCAATGGAAGATTCTGTAGTTCAGCCCGGAGAGGATCCGGGAGAAAAATCTAAAGTTTCAGAGAGGAACAGTTCAGCTAATTCATCTGCAACCGAGAAAAAGGCTGTGAAAACTGTGAAATCAACCTCGGTGATGTCGGGCTCATCAAGGAAGAAAGTTGAGCCGAATGGCAGTTCTTTGGGCTCAGCTCCGACAACAATAAAGAGACCAACTCCAACTGGATCAGCTCAGAGCTCGAGCTCAAGCTCAGCTCCGGGGGTGAGGCGAAACAGCACCGGAGGAGGGGTGGCCGAGAAATCAACTGCCGCGTCTGCTGCGAAGAAAGCGGCGGAGCCGATGAGGCGGTCTCTTCCGGAACCGAGACGAACTTCGCTGCATTCGGTTGCTGCTAAGTCTGCAAGCCGAGGAGTCGTTTCGGAAGCTAGAAAGCCCACAACCCCGGTATCGCCGTTGGACCGGAGCCTGAGAAGGCCCACCGAACCTGGTACGCCAAAGCAAGCCACTTCGAGCGGCTCGTCAGCCAAGCCATCGCCATCGGTTTCTTCTTCTGCTTCTTCGGCGAGAAGAGTTCCCTCGAATTCGTTGGACAGCAGTGCTGGAAGTTCGGTTAGGAGAATGGGTACGAAGGCCTCTTCCTCGGCTGGTCGCTCGCCCACAGTCACTAGTGGATTGAGATCTGCGTCACTGTCCGCATCTCAGGACCGAAATTCGGCTCTGTCTGGGCGTAAGAAGGCCGGGACACCTGATAGCAGGGAATCGAAGTTGCTAGTCCTTCCGCAAGTGGAGATCAAAGCCGGGGACGATGTGGTAAGATCATTTTTATGTCAATCCTGGAAATTGTAATGGTCAAGGAGAGTTGTAAAACTGTGATTCAACAAATTTTTCGTTTCTTTTGTATATTCGGTGGCCATTATAGAAAAACCAAAAAAAAAAAAAAACTGTCTGATGCCAGTAAGTTTGCATGTTGGCTCTACTTCTTCCTGGTGATTGATATGGTTTATAACGACAAGGCTTAGAAACCACAGCGGAGGGAAGGATGATTAATAATCTTTTTGTGCTAGATTTATGTTTCTTATAGAGAAGGGGGAATCTGTTCTTTAGTTTTAATCATCTGATTTAAGTTAATGTCGCAGAGGTTGGATCTTAGAGGTCACAGGGTCCGCAATCTCACTGCTACTGGGTTGAATTTGTCATCAAATCTAGAGGTAACTTTATGGTCCTCCTCAATGTAACTACAAAGTAGAAATAGTTGCCGTCTTGCAGTAACGAATTGCGTAAAATGTCATGTTTTCCTTTCAGTTTGTTTATCTAAGAGACAATCTCTTGTCGACACTGGAGGGAGTGGAAGTACTCTGTCGGGTGAAGGTATACTTGAGTTGGAGTTTGAATATTTCTTCTTGTTTTTGTGTTTCTCTTCTGAATATGTAAAAATGAGTGCAAAGTTCTAAGATTTATGCAATTAGAAGGGTAAAAGTTTAATGCGTAATGAAGCTTGGCAATCTATTACTTTCAGGTTCTTGATTTAAGTTTTAATGATTTCAAAGGCCCCGGATTTGAGCCCTTAGAGAATTGCAAAGCCCTTCAGGTATTTCTAAATTACCTTGGCTTTTTCATGATCAGAAGATTGACGAATTTCCTGTATAATAAGCTATGTTATTCTACATGCGTAGCAACTGTATCTTGCTGGAAATCAAATCACGTCACTTGCAAGCCTTCCTCAACTTCCGAATTTGGAGGTAAGGTTGAGTTTGATATTAGTATATTACCCTTGATTTACCTTGATGCTACCTATTATCGTTCTTATAAAATTTTGTGCTGTGTAACTTGTCTAGTTTCTCTCTGTGGCTCAAAATAAGTTGAAGTCCCTCTCAATGGCTAGTCAACCGCGATTGCAGGTCTCTTTTTTCTTTTGTTGTTGATGTTTTGTTCATAGAAAAAAGAGTTAGATTTTAACCTTTAAATTGTCTAATGCAGGTTTTAGCTGCTAGCAAAAATAAAATCTCAACTTTGAAGGGGTTCCCTCATTTGCCTGTCCTCGAGGTTAGCAATATATAGAACTTAACAGTACACATGAAATGTGATATAATGCCTGTTATTCATGGCCGCAATTTTTTTTTTGAACGCTTCAGCATTTACGAGTCGAGGAAAATCCCATTCTAAAAATGCCTCATTTGGAAGCAGCTTCCATTTTGCTCGTTGGTCCTACACTGAAAAAGTTCAATGATAGAGGTATATTGATACACAATTGTATTTTTGTTCAACCTCCTTTTCCTCTTCTTGTACTAGTCAACTTGTATATGACTTGTGTCTCGATGTTATAAAAAGTCAATTTCTACTTGTATGCTTTAATAGATCTTCCTCGAGAGGAGGTATCACTTGCTAGGCGATATCCAGCGCGTGCTTCTGTGTGTCTTCGAGAAGGCTGGGAGTTCTGCCGTCCTGATCAAGCTGCAGGTTTGTATGGCAGAGTAAATTTTTGCAGGTGATTGCTTCAAATAAATAATTCTTTATCTTTTTTCTGTATTGTTCTGTCTTGAACAGATTCAACTTTCCGCTTTCTTGTTGAACGATGGAAGGCCAATTTACCACCTGATTATCTGGTCAAGGAAGCCTTAGTGGATCAACCTTCTGAAGAAGATGCTTGCCAGTGCCACTTTACTCTAGAACAAGAAAGCACTTCGAGTACTGATCAGCAGTTAGTTTTGAGATATCAGTGGTTTGTTGGGGGCAGAACACCTTCAAATTTCACACTTGTTCCTAATGCCATAGAAGAGGTAATCTGTTCTTCTGGTATTGGGAATAGGCTGTTTCAATCCATCATGTTTTAGAAAAGAAAATGCTTCTGCTGCTATACTGAATTTATAACTTTAAATGTTTCATCAACTACATATTTTTTTTATTTCATTGTATGAAATCGGAGATACCAGGTTTACTGGCCCAAGCGTGAGGACATAGGTAAGACGTTGAAAGTGGAGTGCACTCCCATACTGGGAGAAGTGGAGTACCCTCCTTTATTTGCAATATCTTCTCCAGTTCAACGAGGTACCTTTTACGTTTTTTCCTTTTGCAACGATTTTATAATCAACCACAAAGTAAACAATTCTTTGTACCGCTATGCCTTCATTTGACATTGTTTTTTTTTCCCTTGTCAACTAGGGACTGGGATCCCAAAGGTTGTGAGTCTTGAAGTGCATGGCGAGCTTGTGGAAGGAAACACAATCAAGGGACACGCTGTGGTTGCATGGTGCGGAGGGACGCCAGGGAAAGGAGTAGCTAGGTGAGAATTTGCACTTTTTTCAGTTATGCATGAATGTCAGAGACAGGGCATAGTTGTGATGGTACTATACCGACAATTGATTATTTGACATCTCTTGTGCTACTCTACAATAATATAACTTAGGCTGTGCTATACTAATTTTTTCAGCTGGCTACGGAAAAAATGGAATAGCAGTCCTGTTGTAATTTCTGGGGCTGAAGATGAGGAATATTTGTTGACCATAGATGACATTGGTTCCAGTTTGGTCTTCATGTACACCCCAGTAACAGAAGAAGGTGCCAAAGGCGAGCCACAATATAAATACACAGATTTTATAAAAGCAGGTAAATAACACGTCTGAATATCTCAACTCTGTATTTTACAATAATTTTTAGTTATGTTATGATATATGATCTGTACCTGTTTCTTTTGCTGAACAATTATCCATGTGTTTCTCTGAATCCTATTTCCAACGAAGCCTATATATTGTGTCTAGGATATAATTAGTGATGTTTCATGGTTATAGCTCCGCCGTCCGTCTCTAATGTACAAATTATTGGAGATGCCGTCGAAGACTTGTCCATCAAAGGAGTTGGCAATTACTTTGGAGGCAAAGAGGGTCCCAGCAAGTTTGAATGGTTGCGAGAGAATCCCGACACGGGGTTAGTTTACTTATCGTTTTCGAGCAATTAATAAAGTGAATATTGTCGTAACTCAAGAACACATTCATTTTCTCTCAACTATTATTAGTACATTATCACTCAGGTGAAAAGCATTGGCTTCAGTTGCTTGTTCTCTTGTTTTATGCTATTTCTGTATTTTTATATCTCCCTGATGATTCATCTTTACAGCGACTTTATGTTAGTATCAACTGGTACATCCGAGTATACCTTGACGAAGGAAGATGTTGGGCGACGTTTGGCATTTGCCTATATACCTATTAACTTCGAAGGTTTGTTCTTTACCATTTATTCGGAGAATACTTTCCACCAACCTTTTAGACGTTTATTATCTTAACTCTAAACACAGGTCAAGAAGGGGAATCTGTTACTGTAGCTTCGGATTTGGTGAAGCAAGGTACACTGCTAATCCAAAGTTTGTTCTTAAATTTGTGACAATTACTGCATACTCTTTTTTTTTTGTTGCATACTGTTTTTCTCTCTACCTCGTATATGGATTTCGCATAATGAATCAAGGCTTTTCCCTGCTTAATTCAGCACCTCCAAAGGTAAAGAATGTGAAGATAATTGGGGAAGCGAGGGAGAACAGTAAGGTTATGGCGGCTGGGGTTGTCACCGGAGGAACAGAAGGCTCTAGCAGAGTTCAATGGTTCAAAACAAGTTCTTCAACTTTGGATGGCGAGAACGGCCTTGAGCCATTGAGCACATCCAAGATTGCCAAGGTAGATTAGGTTTCATTTTGTTTTTTATTTTTTTAATTTTTTTTTTTCTCTTCTTCTTCAAGCCTATGTCATCGACCAGTTTAATAACTATGGTTAATATATAATTCTCAGGCTTTTCGCATTCCTTTAGGAGCTGTTGGCTATTATATTGTTGCTAAGTTCACCCCGATGACCCCAGATGGGGAATGTGGTGAACCAGCCTATGTTATATCAGAGAGAGCTGTTGAAAGTAAGTGAGAACGATGTTAATTTTCCAGATTGGATTGGGTGGGTAGAAACAATGTTCCAACGAAAAAATAAATAAATAAAAAAGCAGCAATTAGAGTGAATTCTACACCATAACCATTCTTATTCCTCAAACTAATTTACAAAGACTCATCGAGGTTTGGGTTCTTACCTTACAGCTCTTCCTCCGAGCTTAAATTTCTTATCCATCACCGGGGATTATACCGAAGGTGGAATCTTGACAGCGTCGTATGGGTACGTGGGTGGTCACGAAGGAAAAAGTATATATAATTGGTATCTTCACGAGGTATATAGAATAATACGATACGATCCTCTATCTAAACTCTTAACCTAAACAGAAACATACTCAAACTGAGAGCCTTTAAATTTAACTCTGTTATCTTTAACACGCAGATTGAAAATGACTCGGGTAATCTAATACCTGAAGTGACAGGACTCCTTCAGTATCGTATTGGTAAAGATGCCATTGGTAAATTTCTCTCTTTCCGATGTACTCCAGTTCGTGACGATGGGATCGTGGGCGATCCAAGAACTTGCTTCGGACAGGAGCGTATTCGCCCAGGTAAGTATAATATATATCATAGTCTTCTCTTCTGACGTAGTTCGTTTTCCTCAACGCAAATGGTTTGTGGCTGAGAATTGAAGAGTCCGGCCACGTACGTATGGGTTCTACATCGTTAATTTTTATGTATAATCTCGACGTGGGATTTTAAAAGAATGTTCGACCCATTACTACGTATTAATTTGAATTGAATATATTTAGGTATCTTTTAATTGTATAGACAAAATAGAATAATAACTGTATTAGTACATAATTAAAAAGTATAAATCATTTAGTTGTAGAGAGAATTAAGCCAGTAGCCCAATAACCCATTTTCTTTTTAAAAAATAGCTTAAATTTTATTTTATTAAGAAAATAACCTACCAAATCGAAATTAATTAAATTAATTGTTCAGTCATTAAATAAATCTTGAGCTAAATCCTTTTAAAGTGTAGGTGATCAGCTAGTTGCAACAAATACTTATTAGTTATATATGGTTTTGAAAAAATAATTATATTTCATTAACGTTAACTGCTATTATGATTTATTGAGTTATTAATTCCCTTGAATATATAAAGTTAAGAAATCATAATTGAATATATCTCACGCCATTCTATAACATAAGAATTGATGTACGTAAGCGTTGAATTCAGCTTTAATTCATGAGGCAAATAATAATTATAAAGTTGGTGGGCTCCATTTTATAAGCTCAATTAATTTTACACAGCTTGAGGCACTACGCTATTATTTATCATAATTTTGCTACTACATTTTATAACTCGCGCAGACATACTTAAATGTATTGTAGCATGTGCTGGAGCTGGTGCTTTCCCTGTTTGAATTTGTTTCTTTGTTTCTTCTATTTCCCCCCCTTTTTCTTGGCCATTTATTGCATTGCATTCACTCATTGTTTTCAGAAGAACATGTCATCCCTTGGTGAGCGTGAGCATTGTGTCATATATTTTCTCAAGAATTTCTAAATGTTGTCCTATATTCTAAGTCTTGGTATTTTTCCTTTTGATGATCAGGAAGTCCAAGATTGCTGTCTTTACAAATAGTTGGAAATGCCATTGAAGGAACTGTGCTTAGCATAGACAAAAAGTATTGGGGTGGTGAAGAAGGAGAATCAGTTTTCAGATGGTTTCGGGTAATTTGTTGGCTTCTTTTTGGGTTATCGTCTCTGTAAACTGCAATAAGTTTGGTTTGTCGTCTTACACAAAAACTAAAAGTGATATGTTGATGTTTGTTATGTGTCGTCAACAAATCCTTAACAAGTCTTTTTTTAATATACATTTTTTTCTATTTTTCAAACACTTGTATATCTACTAGACATTGTTTCATTAACCGCACAGTTGCCATGCATGTTACATTCTATTGTTAATAAATGTGATTTGAGGTAGCTGAGATACACGATATAAAGGCTTGGTTTGTTTGCAAGCTTTACCTTCAACAGGCTTAGATTTATTTAACATATTGTTGATCATAGAGTATTTGAGAAAAAAGGTTACACATGATTTTTGTTTAGTCAAATTAACAGTTTTTCTCTGAAGTTTGTAACGCATTTATAAGAACTAGTTGACCAAGAAAAACCCATTTGCAGACTACTTCAGATGGCACTCAAAGTGAAATTTGTGATGCCACTTCTTCTTCATACATGCTCTCGGTTGATGATATTGGCTTCTTTGTATCGGTATCATGTGAACCTATTAGAAGTGATTGGGCTCGAGGGCCTCTTGTGCTCTCTGAACAAACTGGACCCATCATGCCTGGTACGTTGCTTAGACCTAATGTCTGGAGACTTGTCTTATCGGTACAAGATTTGTTAAATAACAAGTTGTCTAATATCCGGGGCAGATGAGAATTGAAAAGTTTAGTATATACCTAACACGGCGATTATTTCCATCTTGAAATTGCATTTCAGGCCCCCCGACTTGTCAATCCTTAGAGTTTGTCGGATCAGGGATAGAGGGACAACAGCTTAGCTTTGTTGCAACTTATACTGGGGGGTGAGACTTTCTGCTGCTGCGTTTTAGTTTTTATTATTTTTGGCTGGTTTTATATCACTTAGTCTAAACTAATACACAATTTCAAGCTTAATTGATACTCTAATTTGTGATTCAGGGAAAGAGGATCTTGTTTCCATGAATGGTTTAGAGTGAAAAGCAACAGTCTCAGGGAGAAAGTTACAGCAGAAGGTGAGTTCTATTTAAGGATAAAGAAATATATTTTCACTTCTCTTTGATATAGCGAATTGTAAAAGAAGTAAACCCCTACTTGTATCAGAGTATTTGGATTTGGCTCTTGATGATGTGGGAACATGCATCGAACTTGTTTACACACCCGTGCGCAAAGATGGAATGAAAGGCAAACCTAAAAGCATTCTGTCCGGCGTGATTGCTCCTGGTATGTAGTATTTAAATCAATGTGGAATCAAAGAAGATTCTTATACATTTATATATACAATCAAATTATTGGCTGATTGGCCTTAACTAGTTTATTGTTCAATGTGTCTGGTACAGCTAATATACTGAATTCCTGTGTTTCAAAATGTTGCATGTTATATCATTCAGCTTGGGCTCTGTGTCTTTATGTTCATTTATGATGCCAAACAAGTAGTAAAACACTTGCTCCTCTGTATCGCAGTGAAAATATCGAGGAAAAAGATTGAAACAGTTTTAAGTTATAATTTCCTGAATAGATTTACTGGTGGCGGAGCCAAACAAATGCTTGTTGGTAGGCTGTTGAAATATGCATTTATTATTATAGGTTGTCCTGTTAGTTTTATTCCTCTATGAAATCTGACTATTTACAGTATTATCTTGTTTTTTCAGTTTTAGAACTTTCTATATCTATGGGAGTGGTAGACACTATAACTAGGGCTGTAGTCGTCCTTCATTTATTTTCAGAAAAATCACAAAATTGTGTTTAAGGAAAGGAAGAAATGGTTGAGATAGGGTTTAAACATACATAGTTTCTCCTGTAGGTTAACCTAGAAAACTGAGTGAAAGAAGATGATATCTTTGATCAGAACAATGCCCAAATGAGTAACGTTTATAGGTTAAGGTTTAATCAACCTTTTCATATCTGTCTCGTGCTGCAGCGGATCCTGTGGGAATAGAGCTTGTCATCCACGATTGTTGTGAGAAGGAGGAGATAGTTCCCCAAAAGAAATATTTTGGTGGACAGGAAGGTGTTGGGGAATATGTTTGGTATCGGACAAAGACTAAGCTGGACGTAACAGATTTAATAGATATATCTGAAGAATGTGAAGGTGTCTCCATTTGTAGTAAAACATTGTATGTATTTGTTCATTCTCATGTGTTCCTAAACTTCTAAATTTAATTAATTTATAACAAGTTCCTGACTAAATACACATATATGCAGAACATATGCAACGGTACTTGAAGATGTTGGGTATTATTTGGCTCTGTATTGGTTGCCTACTCGTTCTGATGGAAAATGTGGAAAGCCATTGGCTGCAATTATTGATTCCCCAGTTGCACCAGGTATACGTGGCCCACATTTGATGTACATTGAGACGATTAGTTCTTTTTAGTAATCCTTGGACGGGATTGGCCTTTGTATGCCTAAAAAGATATCTAGAGTTACTATTTATTTGTCTGACTGATTCTCCATAGATTTTTATCTCTCTTTTTTTTTTTTTTTTTTTCTTGGTTTGCATCAAATTTTTTATCTGAGTTAACTCGTGTGGAAATTTCGTATGTTCTATTCCTACCAGTTTGCTTATGGTTACAGTCATTGCGGTGGGGTTTTTCTGCTTATAGTACCTTAGCTTTCATTCTTCGTTCGTTGTAGTAGTCTTGACTTTTCTCTTTCGAATGATGCATTGGTGTGAAACAATGTTGCAGCTCTTCCTGTGGTTTCTAGTGTCCGTATTGTTGAGTCGTCTACGGGTATTTATGCTGGAGAAGGAGAATATTTTGGTGGATACGAGGGTTCGAGCCTTTTTAGTTGGCATAGAGAAACTAATGATGGAACCGTTAATTTAATTAATGGAGCCGAGTCCCGGACATATGAAGTAACCGACGATGATTATAACTGTCGGCTTTTGTTTGGGTTAGTTTTCTATAAAAGCTTTTTGTTTTTCCGTTATGCTATTGGTTCATTGTTACCACCCGTTTATAAAGTGCGTGCAACTGAAAAATCTAGAGATTAACCAAACCTGTTAGTGAAAATAGTCCCTTCGATTCCACTTGATAGCACCATCATTTACATCTAGGAATACACCGGCGTTTTGATAATGATGAGTGTAATTCTGATTTGAAACCAAAAGAAAAACTCATAATTTCCAAGACTAAGCTTTCTATGCATTCTGTTAGAGTTTGTTTTAGTAAAACACGGACAAAACTTCAGTGCAAAGAGAAACAAATGTGTTTATCACTCCGTGAGATGACAGATTCATCTAAAAAGAGAGAGATGAAGTAAATAATGTTTAGTCCTCTAAAAGTAGGATGTTCTTTCTTCTCTTTTGTAGAATCTGAAGTATGATTGTCCATAACCGATCTCCTGGTCTGTTGTGGGAGATTATATGGTCTCCTTTTGTACTCAATGTTCCCCTTTTTTTGTAATTTGGCATATAGCCTCTGTTAATACAAGAATTATCGTTTAAGAAAAAAAGAATCTGAAGCATGATAACCTGGAGAGAAATACCAGATAGCATCTGAATCTTGAAATGTGGTGGATATTGAGTTCTGACTTATGTTGTCTTGTACTCAGATACACGCCAGTTCGCTCAGATTCTCTTGTGGGAGAACTTAAATTATCAGAGCCGACTGGCATTATCCTTCCAGGTAAGAGTTCTTGATATGCTTTACATTTATTTATTTATTTTATTTATTTATTTTTAAATATTAGCAGCTGAAACATGACATTATTTTTATTTTGTTATTGATATTCAAACAGAGCTTCCTCAAGTAGAGGTGCTTGCCCTAACTGGTAAGGCGATGGAGGGTGATCTCTTAACTGCTGTCGAAGTGATCCCGAAGAGTGAAACTCAACAGCATGTGTGGAACAAATATAAAGAAAATGTTACATACCAATGGTACGTTTGTTACTTGATAATCCACTCAGAAATTATTTCTTGCCCCGTAAAAGGCGTCATTGAATAGTTGGTTTTGTTATTGATGCATTTAGACGAATCTGTTAAATGGTGTGCAATTAAATTTCTCAATTCCCGCTCTATCGTTATGCATGAACACCATCTAATCACAATGTAGCTAAGTCTTGTTAGGCTGGGATACATGTTTGTGTGACTAATGTTTTCGAGCAGCCTTTTAAATATCTGATAAAGATGGCATGTGTTCATATATTTTATCTGCTACACGAAGAGTAATTTTATTTTTTTTCCTTCATATGGATGGTTCCATGAACTTGTACAAATACAAGCTTACATGTGACGACAAGCCCATCAATTATCTACTATTTTGTCACATTTTCTTACTGAAGATAGAGGCGGGACTGCAGGTTTTATTCAACAGAAATGGGTGAAAAAAGAAAGTGGGAGCCATTATCTTCACAGCGTTCTTGCTCATATAAGCTACGGTTTGAAGATATCGGACGGCGTTTGAGATGCGAATGCATTGTGAGTGATGTTTTTGGTAGATCAAGTGAGCCAGCGTATGCTGAGACGGAACCTGTACTCCCAGGTACTTCTTTCAAGTGCCTTTTTTTGCCCACCTTAGCTTTTCTTACGAGATTTGAGGAAAATCAAAAGACAAGTTCAGTTTTCCTGCGCAACTGGTGCCACGTCATCAATTATTAAAATGAAGTGAAATTTAATCATATATAATATTCGAAGCGAAGCTGTTGATATTATGTATCTGATTAATTTTGCAGGAATACCTAGAGTTGATAAGTTGGAGATCGAAGGCAGGGGTTTCCATACCAATCTATATGCCGTCCGTGGCACTTACAGCGGAGGCAAAGAAGGGAAAAGCAGAATTCAGTGGCTTAGGTCTATGGTGGGAAGTCCTGATCTGATCTCAATTCAAGGTAAACTTGAAACTCTGTCCACGAATATAGAACCAGATTCATTAGCATCTCCGGCAAAGTTTACTTTTATTAGCAAAGAATCTTGCGTCTTTTTTTATTTTTTATTTTTTATTTTTGTGATTTGCAGGGGAGATCGGACGGATGTACGAAGCAAATGTGGATGACGTGGGGTACAGGATTGTGGCCATCTACACCCCCGTGAGAGAAGATGGAGTGGAGGGTCAACCCGTTTCCGCTTCAACGGATCCCATTGCAGTTGGTAAATAAAATAATTCCCTTTTCTCGTCACTCTTCGTGCTTAATTAGACGTTCAGCTACTAGTGTAAGTCTCAAAACCTTGACATTGTTGTTGCAGAGCCTGATGTTCTTAAAGAAGTGAAGCAGAAGATTGATCTTGGAGCTGTCAAATTTGAGGTAAATTGATTTCTAGTATCACTCTATTTATTTATTTATTTTTTTAAATGTTAGACCTTCATATGCTCACCCATTTCTATTTTTGACACAGACGATGTGCGACAAGGACCGATCTCAGAAAAAGGTTCTTTTTTACAATGTTTTCTTGCTAATCACGCAATACGTTGTGATCTCAATCTGTAATTTTTATTACGTACAATACAGGTAAACATAGTGACTGGCCTGGACAAAAGAATCCTGGAAGTAAATAAAAAGAGAATCAAAGTTGTGAAGCCGGGTTCTAAGACCTCATTTCCGACAACCGAAATCCGTGGGACTTACGCACCTCCGTTTCACGTAAGTATTTTTCAGGCCCGAGCTCCATGTAACCAAATAAGTTACGTGATCGGGTTCAGAGATATTGATATGGGTGAGTTTTATTGTTCAGGTGGAGCTTTTTCGGAACGATCAGCACCGTCTCAAAATCGTAGTGGACGGAGAGAACGAGATGGACTTGATGGTGCAGACCCGACACCTTCGTGACATTATTTCGCTTGTCATCCGAGGCTTTGCCCAGAAATTCAATAGTACATCCCTCAATACTCTCCTCAAGATTGAAACTTAGAGAGAAGAGGTTTGTGTTGAATATATAAACTGAAACGAGCCCTTTTCAAATCATTTGTTTCTCATTATTTTCTTTGTACTTTCTTTGGGGCCCAATGTTGTTGTAGAGAAAGAGAAATGCTGTATAGTTGTCACTTTGGTTTCTGGGTTTTAAAATTATTTGTAAATTAAGAGATTCTGCAACATCTTTTTATAAACAATTTGCAGTTTTTTTGTTTATTCTGGTCTGGTTATAGTTGAAATCTTTTTTTGTATTGGAGTATCACTGTTTGCCTTAATTTTTTTATACGTTTGTTTTTCATGGGGATAGATATCATCCAACTCCAAGCAAACAATCAGTCTCACGATTAAGAAGATCTCACTCCCCTTCGAACGTGAAGTTTCAAGGTTTCGGAATCGCCAAACGTGACTTGTCATCTTTAAATAAATACAATAAAGCACAAGAAAATTCCAATTTCCAACACATAATAAAAGAAACGAACAAGGCGAAGCTTGAACCAGTTTGTAAACTCTTCTCTCATCCATTAATGGAGGAACGAAACCGTAATCGGGATCCAAGCCCGGATCGTATCAAGCTCAACGTGGGAGGCAAATACTTCGAGACCACCGCCGCGACTCTTCGCTCCGGCGGCCCGGACTCCCTCCTCTCCGCCCTCTCTAAACGACCTTCCGGCCAATCCCCGATCTTCATCGACCGCGATCCAGAGATCTTCTCCGTCCTACTCTCCCTCCTCCGCTCAAACCGTCTCCCCTTCGCCGCCCTCCGATTCTCAAAGCACGAGCTCGCCAACGAAGCTCTCTACTACGGCCTCGATCACCGCCTCCACAGCGCCGCATCTCCTCCGCCGTTCTCCGGCATCGACGCGTCCATCGCCGCCACCTTCCAACCAGCCTCCGACGGCCTCACCACCGCGATATCCGCTTCTGCCGCCGACGGATCCGTCTGGCTCGCCCACGCCGGCCAGATCTCCAGCTACGATGTTCATCTCCTCCGCTCCGCCACGATCCGGACTCACCTCGACGAGATCTCGGCCCTGGGACGCCTCAGCCGATCGTCGGAGATCGCCGCCCTCGGATCCGACTCCGCCGCGGGGCTACACTTCTACGATCTCTCCGGCAGCCGGAACCTCGGCTCGGTCCAGTGGAGAGACGCCTCCGATCCGAGGATCTACAAGGCGCGAGTCGCCGCCGTCGCGGACTCACCGGACTCAGACTCGGTCTACGCCGCCTTCCACTGTCCTCACCGGGAAAACTCCGTCCTAGCTATCGACAAATCGACGCTCCAGATTCAGTCCGAGATCGGCCGTCAGTCGGGAAGCTCGGCCAAGAATCTCGTCCCCGGGAAGCTGACGTGGCTTCCGGAGAGAGGACTCCTCTTCGGCGCCTCCGTCACTTGCGGCGCGTTCGGATTCTCCGGCTACGTCAGGCTGTGGGACGCGCGGTCCGGCCACGTGGTATGGGAGACGAACGAGCCTGGTTCGGGTCGGAGCGGGAGGTTCGGAGACCCGTTGGCTGACGTGGCAGTCGACCCGGACGAGTCGCTGATCTTCAAGGTGTGTTCGAAGTCGGGAGACTTGGGGATGGCAGACATCCGTAAATTAAGCGACGATCCTTGGGTTTATTTGAAAGAGCAAAACCCGAAGCAAGGTGTTATTCTCAACACTGTGATTCAGTGCCATAGGAAGCAGGTTTTGGTGGCGAGGGAGGGTAGTTTGGAGGTCTGGTCAACCGTGCCACGTGGGAATACGGGAAGCCCTGACGATTCGCCGTCGTATCGCAAGAATTTTGTGGACAAAGCAGAGGATTGCGAGAGGGGTGTGATAGAGAGGGTTGAGTGCGGCGGCGAGAGATTGTTTGTTTGTAGAAGAGACCGTCAAGGCGTTGAGGTTTGGGAGACTTCTCACTCTTCTTCTACTGTTAATGATTGTTCGGTTTTGTAATGTACATAATATTATGTATATAACCAACCACTGAAGAAAAAGCAATATCACATTTTTTTTTGGGGTTGCTTGTTGACATTCTGATCAGAGCCAGGAATTGTGCTGCTTTACCAACTTACTAAGGCACATCATATCATTAAAGCAAGAGTTGTCTTTGTTTAAAAAGTAAATTATTTTATGAGAAGTAATTCGAGACTTTTCTATCAGATAATTACTATAACGTAACACTCGTTTTTAACAGGAGAAGAATTAAATCTTGGAAAAGATTTTAGTCGAATTAAAGCACATAGGGAAAGAATAAAACGGTGGCTAAAAAACAAAAAGTATAGTTAGAGCGCCCTAAATAAAACATGATTTTTTAACCACTGAAATAATTTGCGAGATACTATGAGACTTTATGACTAGATCTCGATCATTTGAGAATTAATATCTTAAAAAAAAAAAAAACTAGACAAACTAAAAATCCAAGAGTTTAATATACAACAAAAAAAAGCTGGTTCACATATACAAATTACAATTGTTTCTTTCCGTCGTGTTTATATTTTTCCATTCGTTCTATCAACCTCTGTTCCCAATTTCACAGACGAACACACAAAACAATCAGCATTTTTTTTTTAATTTTTACACCGTTACTTCTATGTATATATACATATTTTTAATTTAGTAAAAACTTCAAGAGCGTGTGACAGTGTGCGCCTATCTTGACAACACGCACGTACATAGGTCATTATGTTTTTCGTTGGTTACATGTGTGTGTTATAATTTTTTATTATATATATATAAATATATATTATACAAACGGGATCATAAAATGAACGCGTATATACTGAACTCAAGGAAATAAGTTTCACTCTGTGAACAAAAAGGTATTAAATTAGTGCACGATTTAAAAAAAGGAAATAAAGGTGTAAAAAATTTAAGAAAGTGTTAGGCAGTTAGTAATTACTAATTAATGAAGGTCAACTAAAAAAAAGATAATCATGAATGAAGGTATGAATGCATGATTTTATATCCGTTATATCAACTATTTGTGGCAAGTTTCCCTTTTGATTAAACTCTAACTACAACCGTCGGATGAAAATACAATTCAAGAGCGTAAGATTAAAGCGAGAGTTAATTGGGCATCAAGTTTGACGTTGTATAAAAGGCTCTTCACGTTTCAGTACACAAAATGAGTGTGAAAAATGGGCGTCTCTTCTCGCTCCCTCCAAGTCGCTCTCTCAGTCTCGCCGCTAAATCCCGACGCCGTCGCCGGATTTGCAAGGCCGACCTCGCGTAGATGATCTCCATCTTCGGCAGTAGGGTTTTCAATCTTCTTCAGAGAGCCTGTCCACCACCAGGTCTCAACCCTACCGCTGGACGATCGGAGCTTCTACGGAGACGCCTGAGAACAGCGTGTCGGCGGTCGGGCTAAAAGCGCCGGTGGAGAGAGATATTCGCTGCTGAGAGACAAGTCTCGTCCCGTCCCGTCCATCAAGTCTAGTTGACTGATTGTATCTTGACATGCACTATCATCATATAAAGGTGAAGGTCACTCGTAGAAACTCAATTGATTTATTTTAGTCTAATCCCAAAAGAAGTTAGTACAAAACTTCAGTTAATCTCATAATGAAGCACGACTGTCTATATATATTTTAAAATTTATTTAGAAAACATTAACATTTGACAAGTTATTAATACAATCAGTCAACTAGAAATTGGTAGAAGTTAAAATAAGTCTAGACGATTCATTGTGTGAATGGTGTTCATAGAAACAAATTCTTCTTCCGAAGAGCCTAATTTAGATAACACAACTTATTTTTTGTGAGGTCCTTTTAAGTCACCTTCTGCATAAATGTTTGTTTTTTGTTTTGTTTGAAGTAGCATAAATGTCTATTGTAATTGAGTGCACGTAATATAAAAATGAAATATAAAATAAAATCAATACTAAACTTAGAACGACCAAGCCACTTTAGACTGAAATAAGAAGCCGACGTAGAAACTCATACGCTGCCAATGGAATAAACTAGGACTTGTTTGAGAAATTTTCAAGAGTGACAAGAAGATTTTCTTATGAGAGCATGAGTTGAATACTTAAAAGGTACTTCTATTTGGGAAGATGTAATATAAATTTATAATGATTCTTTCATTAAGGGTTGGGATAAATGGTATTGGCTGTCTAGTTGATTACAATTAGTTGAAATTTATAATTACAATTTAATTAGATGTAAAGGTTGAGTAATTTTTATATAATCAATTTTTGATATGACTAAATATTTTGAGCTAATATGTTATAAATGGTTGCACATTCTAAATGAGTTTAATATAGATAAAAGTTCCTGTTTTTGTTTGTGTGTGTGGCTAAGATACAATTTAAACACGTTTTTTCGTAGACTCGAGTGCTTTTAAAAAAAAAAAAAAATCTTTTAAAAAATGACCCATTAATGACTTTTCATAACAGGTTGAAGGATAACCGCCACACCGCCAACTCAACTACTCATTCCTTTCCGTGCACACCACACCCCAGTCGTCTTAAAGAGAAAAAAGACAAATGTTGATTCTTATGCCTAGGCGGTCAAATGTTTTCTTTAAGGTGTTCTAAATCTACTTTCTTTGCACTTTTTGTCGTTTACTAACAAACTAAGAATCATTACCTATCTCTTTCCATCCACCATCGTGGACGCTTCCATTTAATATTGTAAACCAGATCGTCTACTTAAAGCCCTCCTAAACCTGCAAACACAACACACGCAACACAGAGAGAGAGAGAGAGAGAGTAATGATGGCAATGGATAAGCAGGTATTGGTGCTTCCATTTCCGGCGCAAGGCCACATAACACCGATGATACAGCTGTCAAAGCGGCTCATGTCCAAGGGAGTCAAAGTCATCCTAGTCTCCGCCTTCATCAAGCCGGCCTGGATTCGAGCAGCCGATGATATTCCGGTCGAGGACATCTCCGCCGACGCAGCGGAGGCGGACCGAGACCTGAGCAACGTCGACGGCTTCTTCGATCGTCTGCGTCGACTCGTCCGAGCAAAGCTGCCGGGAGTGGCGGCCAAACACGAGGCGACCTACCTCGTCTACGACTCCATCGTCCCGTGGGCTCTCGACATCGCCGGTCAGCTGGGAATGAGGGCGGCTCCGCTGTTCACGCAGCCCTGGGCCGTGAACGCAATCCACTATTCCCTCCGCTCGGGCCTCCTCAAGCTTCCATTGGAGGCTCTCCCGGTCTCGGTCGCCCCGGCGTACCCGACGGCCCTCGAGCTTCGCGACTTGCCGTCCTTTCTCTACGACTCGGAGTCGTTCCCGACCATGCTCGGCCTCTTGGCCGCCCAGTTCTCCAACTTGGACGGAGCCGATTGCGTGCTCTGCAACACGTTCGACGCCTTGGAAGAAGACCTGCTGGGGTGGGTTTCGGGGCTGTGGAGGGTGAGGAACGTGGGACCCACGCTCCCGCTCCCGCTCCCGCTTCCGGAGGACAACCGTGACAGCGACGCGCTCGTGGAGAAGTGGCTGAGGTCGAAGGCCGAGGGGTCGGTGGTGTACGTGGCGTTCGGGAGCGTGGCGGAAGTTGGGGAAGAGCAGTTGAAGGAGGTCGCTTTAGGGGTCGCGAATAGCGGAGTTCGTTCCGTGTGGGCGGTGAGAGAGTCGGAGGCCAAGAAGCTTCCGGCGGAGTTGATGACGAGGATGGCGGAGGAGGAGAGAGGGTTGGTGGTTGATTGGTGCGATCAGCGGCGAGTCTTGGGCGACAAGGCGGTGGGTTGTTTCGTGAGCCACTGCGGTTGGAACTCGACGCTGGAGGCCATGTGCTCCGGGGTGCCCATGGTTGGGGTTCCCCTGTGGAGCGACCAGACCACCAACGCCAAGTTCGTGAGCGACGTCTGGGGGTTCGGGCTCAGGCCCAAGCCCGACGACGAAACCGGGCTCGTCGCAGCCCAGCGAATCGAGCGCTGCGTCAGAGAGGTCATGACAGAAGGAGAGACGAGGCGCCACGTCATCGAGAGCTCGCTCAGATGGAAGAGACTCGCTGAAGATGCCGTCAGCGAAGGTGGGACTTCCAACGCCAATATTCTTCAGTTTGTTGCCGACCTCTAGTGATTCCGTGAACGAGAAATTTTTTTTTCTTCTGCACAATCACTCCGATCATCCATAATTCATTATCTGGCAAACACAAAGGCAAATGGTTCATGTTTGGTAAAACCAAAACCTGAGAGTTGATATGATTGAATTCCTTATCTTATAGCTTGCCAATCATTTTAATGGTGAGCGTATCTGTTTTGTAACTCTCCTATACGAGTACGATGCTAACTTTTCCAAGTGCATTTCATGCAATGAATGCTGTGGGATATGTACCTTTCTGGGCTTATGATGAAGAAGCAACATACAATTGATTAGGAGTATAAGACTGAGTAAGAACTCCTGGGTTGATACAATTGCTCTAGTTCGTTGCTGGAGGCTAACTTTTCCAAGTGCATTTCATGCAATTGGATGGGTGGGAATAAATTGATATTGACTTCTGAAATTCAGTTTTGGCTGGTTAAGAAAACTGCAATGCTCGCACTGTGAATAATTTAACAGAGAGCATGTATGAGAACAAAGACAAGAATCATGAACCACTTTCATCAATTCAGTTAAACAGTTTGAATGCAAAAGAGGACCATCACTTGATCTTCTCCAAAGCGACAGAAGCGGAAACCAAATCTTCAGCTCGCACTGGCTGATGAATCTGCAACCAAGTAAACCAAAGCAATGAAAGCATTATATACCATTTCCTCACAACCCCTTTTTTTCTTTCTCATCGAGTCTTAAAAAAAAAGAGCAATTGGGGGAAACTAACAGCTTTTGCAACAGCGAACCAATGAAAAGAACGCAGAAACGCATCGTGCTGAGACGGAAGGCTGTCGTGTTTCCAATACGTAATGCTTTTGAACCTGGATTTCGCCTCCCAGCAATTCTCTTCCTCTTCCGACGATTTTCTCTTCTTATTCACATTCTTTCCCAGCACGAATCCTGCACAGAATCGCCGAAATAGATTTTCACGTACCAACAAACCACTTACAAATGCAACTAAAAAGCAAGAGATCAATCTATCTTTCACAATGAATGATTTAAGAACAAAGGAACAAGTTTAGCTTGGCTTCTTTCTAAATTAATCAACAAAACCAGCCTCAAGCATTTCTTTTAGTAAATCAAACAATAAACCCAGTTTTTCAATTCAACCAATAAAAAAAAAAATCAAAGTCTAATTCTAAAGCTGTAGCAAGAACTAAGTTTTGAAGCTCTTCAAAAACGAAACCCACCTGAAAAGCCTTGTGGAAGAGAAACATTGGTGCCGTGAATTTTCCTTCCTCTGAAATGAGCTTCCTCGATTCTAATTCCATCAACTTCAACATCTAGCCATTAAAGACATTAAATTCAGCAACAGAATTCGCAAAACTATCACACTCGGTGAGTTTTTCGTTTATACCGACGGGTTTGGGTCTGAAATAGTCGGAGACTGAGCAAACGCCGTCGAACTTGACGGAGCAAGGCAAGAGGTGAACCTGGCCACTCAGTTCTGCCGTCGTCTCACCGCCGACGCCGTTAACGATGTTTATGGTTCCTTCCATTCCGGACCGATTCTCCATTTCAACGCAAACCCTAAAGAAAAATAATTTTATGGCTTTACCTTTCGATTCAGTTTCGCGGTTTTTATCTTTCCCTCCTTTTATTGCAAGTCCTATGTGTTTATTTATTTATTTTAAATTAACCACGAGAAGAACGTATTTATAAGTTTAATTCAAAGTAGTTTTTTTTTTTTTTTTTTTTTTTTTCAAAAAAATTAGCCAAATAAGCCACCGAAAGTCTAAGAATTGCTAGATAGCCAACTTTTTGTAATTTTTTTGTAAATAAACACCTCAACTTATTTACGACATTAAAAAAGACAAAAATACCCAAAAACATTCTCGCATATTTTGGGTTTTTTTTTTTTTTTTTTTTTTTTTTTTTGTCTTTTCGAGTGCTATAAATAAGTTAAGGTGTCTATTTACATAAAATTTACAAAAAAGTTGACAATTATACAAAACGCTATAAGTCAAATGACTATATAGCTAAAAGACCCCTTTTTTTATTAAGTCGTAATTTTTTTTTTTTTTTTTGCCAAAATAGTGTTTGTAATTGTTTACTGTTTCGTTTATCAGGAAATAACTGTTTATTAATTTGAAAAAAATAATATTCTTGAAATAATTTAAAACATCAATTACTTTAAAAATATGGTTATTAAGTTATATAGCCACACGGTTATAGTGAATTGGGATATAGCCCACCTTTCGTTAATTTCTTGTAAATAACCAAGTTAAGTTATTAACATATTAATAAAAGACTTATTTAATACAGCCAAACATGTAAAAAAAAGTAGTTAATAGGCTGCCACGTATGCAAGTTGGCTATTTACAAAGTATTTACCAAATGTTGACTAATTTACAATTCCTATAGTTTATGTGGCTTACGTAGTCAATTTTTTGTTAAAAATATTGCACTTTTAAAATATAATTTTTATGATTTTCACGAAAAAGAAGTTCAAGTCGTCGTGATCCAATCCAAACCAATGGTCTAAACGGAGTAAACAAGAATTGAAGTGATTTCCATTTTCGAATCGAGGCGTATTATAGACACTGACTTTAATATTTTTTTTTCTATACATAAGAATATATTATTATTGATTATATTATACATAAATAATTGATAATTACAAATATTAATACTAATTTTACCAAACACTAAATCTATTTCTGTGAACCGCTAGAGCTAATTTATAACAGTTTACTAAACATACGTCTTCTTTTAAAAATAACGGTTTATGGCAGAATCTAAAAGTATTTTTTTTTAAAGAACATCAATCCCAAGCGGAGTCAATATATATAAATATATGCTAAAATTGCCTTTCATAAGTTTTAAAAATAACGTATGCACCTGCTTAAATGTTAACAGATATCACCTGTTACCCTGATTTCAAACGGTTCTTATCCGAGCCATTTAAACGTGCGTAATAATGCCATTACTGATAAACTACGCGTAACGAGGTATATATATATATATATATATATATATATATATATATATAAACCAACATTAATCCTTCCCATCATCAATCGCCGGTGCTTAGAGGCTCCCTCCAATGACCAACTCGGATAAAACATCGACCGGAGCGGCGACGACGGCCCCTTCCCCCAACAAAACCGTGACGACATCCCTCATCGTGGGCCGCCGAAGCGGATTTGGATGACAGCAGACCAGGCCCAATTTCAGCACCACCTCAACCTCCTCTGATCTTCCAAACTCCCTATTAAACCTCGGATCAACCGCATCCCCGACCCGTCCCGCGACAAATAGATCTCTGACCCAATCCACCAACACGACCTCCTCCTCTGCCACATCCGTCTTTATGGGCCGCCGCCCGCACGTCACCTCCAAAGCCACCACCCCGAAGCTGTACACGTCGCTGGCCGCCGTGGGCGCCCCCAAGCGCCCCAGCTCGGGCGCCATGTAGCCCAGCGTCCCCACCACCCTCGTCGTGCCCGGGACCTCCCCGTGGCTGTACAGCTTGGCCAGCCCAAAGTCCCCGAGCCGGGCCCGCATGTCTGAGTCCAGCAAGATGTTGCTGGACTTCACGTCGCGGTGGACCACCACCTGGTCGTACCCGTGGTGGAGGTAGGCCAGCCCCTCCGCCACGTCAGCGAGCACTTGGCGGCGGAGCTGCCACTCCATCGTGGTGGCAGTTTGGTCGAAGATCAGGCGGTTTAGGCTGCCGTTTGGCATGTAGTCGTAGACGAGCATGAGGAGGCCGGAGCGGTTGCACCACCCCCTCATCGGGACGAGGTTCTTGTGTTGGAGCCGTCCCATGGAGGAGATCTCCGCCATGAACTCCCGGTGCCCCTGCTTCGAGTCGCGGCTCACACATTTTACGGCTGCGTCCCCGGCCCTATGGACATTAGCGGGGTCATAAATTTTATTTACATAAACATATGTAACCAAAAAAGGAAAAAAAACATTTGAATTGTTTAGAAAAAAAAAAACATTCATGAGGGACACCAAAAGTGATAAAGTGGTACTTATTTTGGGCAATTACGAGTTCTATAATATACTAAAAATGATGTGTATGAGAAAAAATAAAAAAATAAAAATATTTTTTTTTGTGATGGGTCAAAATTTGGCACCCCCTTGCAGTGGAATTGCTCTAATGGATTAAATCGCAAAGAAAATAAATATGAGTAAACTATTAAAATATTTGGCATTTGTGCCTATCCTCTTACCTGTACACCTTCCCAAACCCGCCGGAGCCGATAAGATTCTCGGCGGAGAATCCACCTGTGGCCTTACTGAGCTCCTCATACTCATACCGATGCGGCCAATACTCCATTTCCCACTCCTCTATCTCTTTCTCCTCGTCTCTCACTCCCTTCCTCCGCCGCCGCCAGAGCAACCATAAGGCGAGAAATGAAGCAGCAGCAGCAAGTAAAATCACCGCAGCAATCGCGGCGGGAGAGAGAGAGGACGGAGAGTCAGGGTTTCGAAAAACCGGAAACCCTGTCGTGTTTATCTCCCTGGCAGGGCCGGAGTCACTAAAGCTCCAAGCGAGGATCCTCTGAGATCCGATCCACTCACTCACCGACGCCGAGAATCCGATAAACATCTCGTCCTCGAGATAATCGGAGATCGCTGGGTGTGAGTATGTCATTGTCGGAGTTCTCGGCCGTGGAACACCAGCCGGAGCTACGGTGACGTTGAAGGAAAAGCTTACTCCGTCGAAGTCGATCCATGCCCTTATGTTGCTTCCGTCGCGCATCAAGATGTCGACGAAGTCGCCGGAGGCATCGTAGTACCCGGCATTGTAGTACCAGGCAGACTGGATGTTGTTTAGCCTAACGCTGATCTCGTCGTGGTAAGTGTATCGTCCGGGGTCGAATTCGACTCCGACGAGCGGCGAAACCGACGGCGTGGGGGCGTTTGATAAGTGACCGAAGTATTGGCTCGGCAGAGCTCCCGGCAGAGACGAGGAGTTAGAGAGGAAGAAGTAGAGGCCGAATTCGGGGCTTGAGGCGATCTTCGGCAACATCGAGAACACGAACGAGGTCGAGAATGAAATCGCCGTAGCGGCGGAGGTATTGCTTCTCCGGCGCCGGAGAACGGGGATTCTGTTAGGGTGAAACGCGCTGCCGAACGAGAATTGTTTTTCCTCGTTTGTGAGAGATATGACGGAGTTTTCGAAGCTTGCGTCGTTGATGAGAGTTATGGCGGTGGTGTTTGAGCTCGGATCGAACGGGTTTAGGAGGAAGTTCAGCGCCGTGGACGACGGAGCTCCAACGATGAGAGAGAGGATCGCAAGAAGGAAGAGAGATAATGGTTTGGATCCCGGTGATCGGAGAGGAGCCATTTTTTGACTGGTCAACGATTGTTATTTAGTTTTGGATTTTGATGATGAAAGCTCAATATACGGAAAATTAAAATTTTTCGATAAAAAAAGAAAAAAACAAAAACCGAAACTCAATCTTAAACAGACAATTTTGGTTTATTATAATTGTATATAATCATTAAATTGGGTCTAAACTCTCAAGGCAGCCATATATTTACGTGAGAAAATCTTCACTTATCTTTGAGTCAATTTCATTGTTGACCAAGGAATTAAGTGTTTTTGACTATTCGTATGCATGTACGCGCGAAAAAAATAAACACGCTTTGAAGTGCGTTGGTAAGTAAGAGTAAGACTATTAACCGTGGACTAATAAAACACGCTTTCCTCTGCCAGAGAGAGAATCATCAAGCAGATTAGAGGCGAGATCGATTTCAAGACTGTCGAGTTCAAGAGGATCACCACCTCCTTCGTGACTTGAAGTCCCGATTGAAGATATGCCCGATCTATGTAATTTTTTTTTTTTTTTGTTTACTCTATTTTTCTCATTTAAGTACTTGAAGCTTCTTTTACTTTTAACCTATAAACTATTATTCCATTGGCTTGTCTTTTCGTGGCAAAAAGGGTAAGCACTTTTTGTTGTTAGTTATTTTCTTTTTAGGGTTGTAATAGCTAGCTCAAACACTGTTTTACTTCTTCATGCTTGAAGTATATTGAACTGCTTTTGTTGCTTTCATAAGTTTTAAAACTCGGAAAAAAAAACAGTTTCACAAGAGAAGTTGCATAGTAGAGATGAATGGATTAAAAAAAAAATGGATTAAAAAGATGTTTGTTTTATTTTGAATGAATTAAGTTAGGATTTTTTTATAAGTTTTAGGGAAAATTTTAGGTAAGTAGTCAATATTTTCATAGGGTATTTCGATTAATATACACGTGTAAATATTTGATCATGATTATTTACAAGAAACTTACTAAAAATTAGCTAACTAGTAAATCAAAACTGTAAATAAAATTATACATATCTAATGGACCATTTTTTTTTTTTTTTTTTTTTTTTAAAATTTAGGACTGCCTCCAGTGAAGCTATTTCTGAGGCGTATGCCTCAATGCCCAGAGGCTGAAAAAGACTAAGAATTAATAATATGTTTTTAGTCCCGATATCTTTGGAAAGATATAATCAAGTTTGGTTTTTGATTATATAGATTTGCGAAGATTTTTTTACAAACCTAATATAACTCAGGTCTAAGTAGCAGTCTCAAATTTTACAATTGGATCATACCGATCGTCTAAAAATTCAGAGCGATAGTTTAAAAAAATATATAGATGTTCTGGTCTGATTTTAAGTTTGACTCAGGTCCCATATTTATAATGCCAGAAACCTTATAATAGTGAACCTAAACTTTTATGGCCCAAATACTTATATGTCACTCCGGTCAAAAAGAATATTCCGGCACCAACAATTATGCCAAATCACATGAGGTCCCTCTCGTACCAATTGCGCGGGTCGTCTTACAATGTCTGTATTAATCTATTCGATGTTAACAAGATAATGATTAGGGTTGAATTAATATTATGTCCATTTTGAGACCGATGTTTTGATCAATTACAAAATAGCGTGCTATTAGAATTAGAAAATTTTATTGGAGCGACAATCTCTACGTACAGTACTGAAATGAATGACTTTTGTATTTTTCGTTGTTTGTTTTTTGTGTGCTTATTATGAAATGGTTTTTTCTACACCAAGCAAAAGAATAGAAGGTGGGAGAGGAAAAGGATTGTTTTGGCATTACGCGTAATTAATATTGGCTTTGAAAGAATGCAGACATAATTAAATAACGTCATTTGGACACACCCATTAAATTACGGCTCAGTTCTCTTCTCACCAACTGGACATCTTCGAGGGTGACAGTGTATGATATTAACTCGTGATCATGTACATATAGTCGAGAGAGCGTCGGTTATGCTAATAATAAGAAGATAAAACTTGATTGGTGAATAATATATACACAGCATATTTATTATCCACGTCCACGTTCATGGTATACCGCAACAATATTTGTTGACTCTCTCTTAAAGTATTAGTCTCTTAGCACACTGTTCAAACGAAGAAAATGCTCATTTTGACTCTCGTTGGATTGAACCAAGTTTTCGTGTGAAAATAGTGGAGACGTGCAGGCATAAACATCCTCAATATAATCCCAGAGACCCACAAAACGAGGTACAGTAAAAAAAAAATGTTGTAGGATAACGCAATAAAATTTCTGAATCAATGCACAAGAGATGGCTCTAGAATACCTCAATATAATCCCAGAGACCCACAAAACCCATAAAATGACAATCATACTTGGTTGTTCACAGAAAAGCACTAACTGTATAGAACTAGTACAACTACCAAACCAATAAACCTATAAAAAAAGATACACATATATATATCTATATATATATATATATATATAGATATATTATAAATCCTTGATGAAGCTATAACTAAGTTGACGGAGCAACGGCTATCCCTTCTTCAGCGTTCTTCAACACCAAACCAGGCTTGGCCTCCTTCTCCGCGGCAATCGCAGTATCGTAAGAAGCGTGGAGCCCGAAAAAGAAATAGTAGACCATAATGATCGCCGTCCAAGCCGCGAACCGCAAGAACGAAGCCGCGTCGATGGAGCCGAGAAGGAAGACATTAATGGCTATAGAAGCCGAGGGAAGCCACGGCACGAGCGGAACACCCCACATCTTGGGCCGCCGAGCCTGAGGCACGAAAACCGCCAGACCCGCGGTGCTGAGAAGCCAGATCGGGACCGTCACGACGTAGCCGATCCAGCCTCCGTCGCCGCCGGTGGCCCAGTAACCGGCGGTTCCGGCGGAGGAGGCGAGGATCAGGACAAGGAACACGATGAGCTTGGTCTGGTTGGATTTCGTGGTTTCTCCGGCGACGTAGTATCGGCGGACCAGGAGAGCCACGGCGACGAGCGCGAAGATGAAGAGCGTCGAGATCGAGAGGAGGTTCGAGAGGATGTTGAGATTCGTGAACAAGGCGATGCACGCCGTCGCCACCAGCATGACTATGGTGGCGTTGACCGGCGTGCCTGTCTTTTCGTTGACTTTGGCTAGCCACGGTGGCATCATGTGGGTCCTTGCGATGTGGGTCAAATACCTTGCACACATATGACACACCCAGTTTGCATATATGAAACTCGTTACTCATTACTCATTAATGAATATTAGGTTATGATTATGAAGAAATTCAGAAAAGTAATGGTGAAATAAAAAGCTGTATGAGAATTTAATTTCTTTGGATAAGGGTTAGTGACGTAGTGGACACGATAGACACACAAAACGTTGAAACAAATTTCTTAAAGTCACTACTTCCTTAGATTCGATTCCTGTCATTTTTTCCTTCTCTCTAATTAATTTAATACATGTTGTCATACTTAATACGTATCTAATTTTTTTCCCCTAGTTATTCACAATGTGCCATAATTTGATTTGAGACACGAAAGAAGGATTGAGATTCGAGATGGTTATTAAATATCCAATAAAAAAACATAAAATTAGGCCACTAGTCAATTAAAATATTTGAAATTGCTATATATATAACCAATATTTCGTAAATTTTAAGTAAATAGTCATAAAAATGACCTGACATTTCTAATTTGCCCTTTCATTGAAATAAAATAGTGAGATATTTATATCAATTTACGTGTGTAATAAATACATGAACGTGACTATTTACCTAAGATTTATAAAAAGTTTGCTACCGTAAATAAGTACTTATAAGACCCTAAAAAAATATATAATGCATAGCATACTATCGTAATTCAATTAAAAGTACTGTTATCTAGAGAGAAAAAAAATGGAATTCAATTTAACCGTACCTTAAGAAGATATTAATCATAAACTAAGGTAGAGGGTAATTGGTGATTAGTAATTACCTGGCCTGACCAACAGCTCCGACTAGAAGGACACTTGTCATGCCCTTGAGAGCCCCAGCGGCGACAAGGTACTTAGCCCAACTCATGCCTACGGCTTCAAAGGCAACCGAGAAGGGAGCATCGACGTTGATCTGTGTGTACGGAACCATCAGACACAGAGCCACCGCGAGAAGGCAGTAACACACGGTGGTCACAATCATGGACCCCACAAGTCCTATCGGGATATCCCGAGCCGGGTTCTTCGTCTCCTCTGCCATCGTCGCCACCGCGTCGAACCCCACGTAAGCGAAGAAAAGTACTGCCGACGCCTTGAACACTCCCCGCGTACCAAACGGCATGAAGTTCCTGGAGTTAAAAAGGACATATATATATATATATATATATATATATATATATATATATATATATATTATCCGCATGGACGATGTTTGATTAAAGGTTAACCATTTTTTTATAAATATTTTTAACAAAATTTAAACATTTTAAAGTCCTATCTGTAATAAAAGTTTTTAAAAGTAAATATTAAATATTCGTATAATCGTAAAAAATTTAACCACACTGAAATTTTTTGCTATTTTTGTTGAAAACCTAAAACTTTAATTATTTCTAATCTGTTAATTTCAAATAATTTTTTTTATATATAATTTTTTCTTAAAACCTTTTGGAGAGTCAATTAATTTTAACTTTTCTATTAAAATTAGGACATGTTTATATTTTTTGTAATGAAATTTTAAGGTTAAACGGTAATGGGCTAATTTGCAATTTTTCAAGGTAAAAGAAAAGGAAAAAAAAAATTGTAAACATAAAAAAAAAAGACCCAAAATAGTTATTAATCTTTCATTACCTATAATTGGCGGTGTCGGCGTGGGAGAATCCGGCGATGATGATGAAGACGATGACGAGGAGGTGGACGATGGAGGCGACGTAGTTGAGTCGGGACGAGCCTTTTGTGGAGAGCACGGCCATGATGCAGACGGCCACAATGACCGCCACCGCGATGGGGTCCAAATGGCTGTAGTCCTCCGACAGAGCCGTGGCGTGGATCCGAAACTCGTTAGGCATGTGATTGCACAGCGTCGCAAAATACGACGTCCACGACCGAGCCACCGCCGCGTTTCCGATTATGTATTCCAATATTATGTTCCCCGCCGCGATGAACGCCATGAAGTCCCCGAGTTCAACCCTCAGGTACGCAAATGACCCGCCTGAAATCATTTTAATTATTATTATTATTATTATTAGGGACGAAACCAAGAATCTAAACTAGCGGGAGCTAATATGCGAAAAAAAAAAAAAGAGTTTAAGAGGGGTTTAATTGTAAAAAAATTAAAAATAACAAAAAATTAGTAAAAAGAAAAATGAGGTGGGCTCTTGGTTATAGCATGAGCCTCACCTGGCTTCGTGCGTGATGATTATATATTTTTCAATCTATCATATATTTAATATTTGTTGTTGTTTAAATGGTAAAAACCGACCGTGGTCGTTGTTATGCACATGCATGATGAGCAAGGTTATTTCATTAATTAAAGAGAAATAAAAAAAAAAAATTGTAATGCAATGAAGTATGAACACTTCCTATGCAAAATATGCAACCAAAAATAAAAATGACGATTTATAATATTTTTAATAATAAGTTATGTGGGGTTCATTGGATTGGCCAGTTCATCATTAGCTATCACCGCTGACTTTGTGGACTAACCTAAGTCGATAACTTAGAATGTGGACCATTCAGAAAACTCCAAATGAAATTTAATTTTGCGATAATTTTTTAAAACCAGTGGACATAACTATATTTTTTTTTACAATTAAATATATAATTTCTTCCATGAAAAAAACTGACTCCTGATATCAAGCGCCTTTGTTGCGAAAAACCGTTTCAATTTATATATTGGTAAGATCAAAATCAAAACCTAAAAAGCCTTTGATGTAAAAAAAATTAAAAAAAAAAAATTAAAAAAAAGTCTGACCAATTTTTCCAAAAATATGTAACTATACGACCATAGATTTCAACGCCATAAATTCAACGAAATCCGCATATGGAAAGTGAGCAACATTCGTCACGCTCTACTCTCTGGCCAATAACACACCAAAATCAAATCAAATACTATCAAATCAAGACTACTCACCGGCGACGGGAATTTCGACGGCGAACTCGGTGTAACAGAAAACGGAAAGCAACGCGGAGATTCCGGAGACGACGTAGGAGAGGACAACGGCGGGTCCGGCGTCCTCTCTGGCCTCGAGACCGGTGAGAACGAATATTCCGGCGCCGATTACGGCGCCCATACCGAACCAGATTAGATCCCACCAATTGAGCGTCTTCTTCATGTCGTTTTCGCTACGCGCCTTCATGGCCACGAGCTCCGTCGTGTCCGTTGACCGGGTCAACATCCGGTTCTTGAACCGGAACGGAGTATCCTTCAGCGCATTTACGTAACTACCCCAGCTCTTGAACGACTCCTCAGGGAGAAAATCGTCTTTTGTGCATGAACACCCTCTTCTTCTCATCCCTTCCTCGCCGCTCTCTCCCATCTTCTTTCTCTCTCTCTCAGGCTCTGAAATATAAAATAAATAAATCCATCAATCAAAATCTGCTTATTTATTCGGAGAAAATCAAGCAATACACGTAAAAAAAAAGATTTCAAATTCACGCCTGTGTTTATTTCCCGAGAAAAATATGAGAATAGAGAAATCGAGAGAGGTTCACGTAGATCAGAGCTCGTTATATATATATTTATACTATCACAGAGATACGCGATCTGGGAATAGTATATTCGTATTTATACGGAAATATACTTTCACTAAAAAATCGTGAGATTTTATACGTGACAGAAACTGAGCATTTTTTTTTTTTTTTTTTTTTTTGTAATTAATGTTCAGAAATAAGTAGCTGAAAATAAAAATGATTCTCACCGGAATAATAATTTCGCCGTTTGGAAATTTCGCCGAGAAATCCAGAGAGAAAGAGACTTGATTCTTCGCTGAGAAAGCGGGAAGGAAAAGAGAGTTGTATATATAGGCAAAATTCCGGGCAGTTGATGAGCTGCCCGAAGATTCCGAATCTCGTATTGACCTTAAAATTACGGTTTAACCGAAAGTGTTACAGCACAGCCACAGATGTACTTTTTATCTGTTGTGTAACTTATTATTATTATTATTATTATTATTATCATTATCTTTTCTTCTTATTTTTATATTTTATCAGTTTTTCACCGTTATCACATTAAGCAAAGAAGTTTTACTTTACTTATTTGTTGCTGATTAATAGGGAGATGCAAATATTCCTTTTCTAAAATTGGTCTATTATTTTAAAACTAATATTCAAATATTTACCGTATACATTCATGATTGTTTTTTATTCTCCAAACTAATCATCTGTTTCCAATTACATTCTTATCACTGACCATCTACATTCAGGATATTCCACATTTATTATTTCGTTATATTTAAATTTGTACCATCATAATAATGGTCGACATTAAATAAGTTTCATATATTTTTTGCGCTGCTTAAAAATGAGTTGTATTTGTTAACTAATCTACCACCAATAAATTAATTCATAATTTTACAAATCTTTATTAGCTTTATTGTATTTGTTAACTATTATTTTAAAGTTTTCAATTTCCAATCGCAACAAAACTGCCTTAAAAAAAATAAAAGTAAAAGTCAGTAGTTAAAAATCCTTTTTTATATACCCAAGGATTAGGCTGTTAATGGCATTAAATCTTTAACAAGCGGAAAACTGAAACCCGTTGTTGCGTTGTAACAAGTATGTAGTTAATATTTAACAGTATTATTTGTTCACTTTGATCATATCATATGTATTTGACTAAAACTTAATTTTCTTCTTTACTCTAAAACTGTCTACAGGTCGGAAAAAATACACTTCCCCGGTATAAATGTATGTCCATGATTTTCTTCTTCTCTTTATTGATAAAAAAATACACTTCACAAAGCAAAATATATATATATATATATATATATATATATATATATATATGTTTATTTTTGGAAGAGGGAAGTTAATTAGTATTTAAAACATTGCCGCTATCAATTCACGTACCCACCATTTCATGAATACTAGAAATTAAAATCTGACGGCTCACACTACAACAATTACAACAATTACCGACGATTTTTTTCATCGGTAATAACCCGATATTCGTCGCTAAATGTATTTAGCGACGATTTTAGCGACAATTCTTATCGTCGCTAAATGTCCGTGCCTAAACATATTTAGCGACGATTTATTCGTCGCTAAATATTTACCGACGATATTAGCGACGATAATGTCGTCCATAAATGTTGTGACGATAAGTTTTTTTTCATTTTGAAACAGATAATTAGCGACGACTTGTTCGTCGCTAATTAGCGCGGGAAAATTTCCCGCGGGAATTAGCGACGACAAAGTCGTCGCTAATACCTTGTGTGTAATAATAATTAGCGACGACTTTGTCGTCGCTAATTATTATTATTATTTTTTTTTTCGTCGTTAATTATTTATTTTTTATGGTTTTTTGTTTATGAAATTCTAAAATGAAAAATCAAATAAAAACTAAATTATATTATCCAAATCAACAAATATATAAAATCCGGTTACGTACGTTATCGGTTATCGAGAAATATGTAAATAATAATCTACTATACACAAAATATCTAATAAAACACTAGTCGCGACGTTTGCTTTGTCGTCCCGCCGCTCGTTTTCCCCCTTCTCGACGTGAAATGTTCTTCTGCTGGCGCTGAAGTTCTGCAGGCTGCGGCGTCGGAGTAGACTGACTTGGTCCGCCGGACGTCGTCTGCTGGCTAGCATCGGGAGTCCTCTGCTGGCCGTCCGTCGGAGTGTGGACACCGGGCGACGGAGTGTGGACGCCGTCCGTCAGAGTCTGCTGGCTGTGGGATGACGGAGCGTGCTGCGAACTCCGCGGAAATTTAGTAGTTTTCGGATTTTATTTTATAATTTCACGATCGATCCTACCGAAATTTCGGCAGAACCTCCCCTATAAACTTAACAACCCGGCATCAAGCCTTTAACTTTAAAACCTGCATAGAAACATCCTAAAACTAACAATAAATCCAACCTCACTGGTTCGATTATTAAAATTCATAATCCATATCAACTAACTAATTGTTTTTACATGTTTTTACATAATTTACATAAACTAACTAATTGTTTTTACATGTTTTTACATAATTTTACCTAATATAAATATTTATAACTAATTTAAATATTTATACCTAATATTAAAATTTATAACTAATTTAAATATTTGTGTAAACAAAACTAATTTAAATATTTATAAAATTTATAACAAATATATAATTCATTTATAACTAATTAATTCATTTATAATTTATAAAATTTATAAGAAATATATAATTCTATAAATATAAATTATGTAAATATAACTAATTAATTCATTTACATTTCTAACTAATTAATTCATTTACATTTCTAACTAATATATAAATAAAGTTATATATATATATAAATAACTAATATATTAATTCTATAAATAACTAATATATATATATATATATATATATAAAGTTATAAAAAAAAACAACTTACCGATGTATGTGACGGAGCGCGCGGGTTCGCGGGGAAGAGGGGAACCAGACGCGGACGGAGCGGCGGAGTAGTGGCGGCGCGGCGGAGGAGCTGCAACGGGAGAGAGAGAGGTAAGGAGAGATGCATGTGAGGAGAGAGAGAGAAGTAAGGAGAGAGAGAGAGACTTACCGGGTAGGCGTCGACGGCGTCGGCGGCACACGGCGGAGGAGGGCACGGCGACGGCGGGAGAGAGAAAAAGAGAGAGAATATCGATTTAGGTTAAAGAAAGAGAAATGGGGAAGCTGGGTCGCGATCTGGTATTTAAAGACATTTACCGACGATTTTTTCGTCGCTAGATGATTTCATTTCGTCGCTAAATGAACTTACGTTAACCAGGCATTTAGCGACGATTTCTTCGTCGCTAAATGATTTAATTTCGTCGCTAAATCATTTCGGTTTAAATAAATTAGAGGGACTTTTCCCTCTTTAAAATTCGTTAAAATTTAAAATTTGTTCGAAATTATTAGCGACGATTATATCGTCGCTAAAGAAATTCCAAATCCTTTAGCGACGATTAAATCGTCGCTAAATATATTCCCGCGAACTTAGCGACGAGACTCAAGAATTAGCGACGATAAATTCGTCGCTAATTATCTTTGCTGCCAAACTTTAATATTTTTGGCACCAAAAAATTAGCGACGATATTATCGTCGCTAAAAGGGTGATTAGCGACGATTAAGTCTTCGCTAATAGTTTCGTCGCTAAATGTGATATTTCTTGTAGTTTCAGATTCACGTACCCATTATTAAAGGCTTCCTTTGTTTGTTTTGGATCATTCGATCAATACATGAAATTCCAAAACTCATCTAAAATCTAAAGATATTTTTTTCGTACAATCATTTTTCAACTATAATAAGGTGAATGAACTTGGTTTCCTATTTGTGGTTCATTGGACGTGTATCGGATTTTATTTTAGTTTTGAAAAAGGCAGTGTAAATGCAAGTGTCAAATATACTACTCGTCAAAAAGGGAAATGCTTATGAAAGTCATAATTGTTATTATTCCAAGTGCATCAGTGAGGATTAGACTCACACGTACGTTTATCATCCCATTTATTCAAACATGGATTAGAACAATTGTGTTCCATATGAAAACCTAAAGTCAACTAGACATTAGTTTTAAAAAATGTTGCCCAAAAAGAATGAGTGGTATAATAATCTTCAAAATTTTAAGGATTAATTCCTTTTTTACCCTTGGACTCGTACCCCGATTTCATTTAACCCCCTAGACTCGAAAATGTTGCAGAACTAATCTCAGAACTTAGACACGTGTTACAAATTGTCACTTCCGTCAGTATTTGGACGTTAAGTTTAACTTTTTGATGACGTGACAATATTGTAAAGGGTATAAGAGTATTTTTTATTATTCTAAATACTTTTAATGTTTAAATATTGTTATAAGATATATTAATTGTTAAATAATTATCTATTATTCTCTCTCTCTCTCTTTTCTTCTCTGCATTTTTTGCCTTCCAATAAAATACAGCATTTTTTTAATGGCCTGGTTCGCGTTTACGATCTGGTGAAGCAAAAGCTGATAAAGAAGTACTTCTCTTGAAGCCAAAGTATTTTGTCAACTCTGCCGACTTTGAAAATTTCAATGAAAAAAATTGCAACAGGGAATAAAAGCCACTACCCAGGTTGCCTCTTTGTTCGTTGAATTTTTTTTTTTTTTTTTTTTTTTTTTTGATGAAAGATATTTTTTTGGGGTTCCTTGTGTTTTTGTGCGTGTATTTGTTTGGTTATGGGCTATAGATACAACGCAGGTCTGGGATTACTTGCTTTGGTCGTGGTCATATGGGTTTCTCACGCCGAGGTCACTCATGTCCAGCGGTGGCTTCGAGATCTCGGCCTGGTTCCTGAGGAGGACGAGCCAGAAGTCCTCGAGCGAGCCGAGGAACGAGTCGAGGAGCTTCGAGACCCACGGGAACGGCCTGGTTCCTTGCTGATTTCGCTGAAAATTTGTCAATTTTTTTTTGTTTCAAGACTCTTGTCACTGTGATACCCTATATTGTCTGCAGAAATTCCTTCGATATTTTCTGCTTCTGCTGATGTTGTGATCTTCTATTTTAGTTCCTGCTGAGGCGGGACTACAGCTGGATCGAAGCCGTCAACGGCACGGTGGAGCTCTGCGACGCGCGTGGCCCTTGGGCTGCTGGCTGGGAGGAGAGGTTCGACGCCGGCGCCGACGCCGAAGAAAAGCTTGCGGCGGCGCGGAAGAGAGTGATGGGGCTGAGTGTGGAGGACTGCGTCACTGATTACTAGGAGATGAAGAGACGCTCCGGCGGCACTTGGGAGGCTCTGGCGCCGGAGAAGGTCTGTGGGATGGGCATACACAAGAGTTTTTTTTTTATTTTTATTTTTATTTTATTATTATAAAAATAATAAAATGAAGGTATATTGATAATTGCACATATTTTAAATCTCACGTGACAAAAAATGTGACATTTTTCAAAGGTGTGAGGTTCCATCTAAAACCAAGCTTGGTAATAAGAGGAGTAACCCACAAGCCTTATAAAGAGGCCAGGATCGTAATACCCAGTCGATGTGGGACTCCTTGACACACCCCCTCACGCGCACAGGCACAGGCACGGGCAGCGTGAAGATGGGACGATCAGGTAGCCCACGACCGAAAATGGGCCCCGCTCTGATACCATTTCAAAGGTGTGGGGTTCCATCTAAAACCAAGCTTGGTAATAAGAGGAGTAACCCACAAGCCTTATAAAGAGGTCAGGATCGTAATACCCAGTCGATGTGGGACTCCTTGACAACATTTAACGTCCAAAATTAGACAGAAGTGGCAACGTGTAATAACGCCATTAGTTAAGAGTTTCTCAATGCAACATTTTCGAGTCCAGTGGGTTAAATGAAATCGGGGTACGAGTCCAGGGGATAAAAACGGAATTAATCCAAATTTTAAAATCCGTATCATAATCGGCTGTTTTATGTAACCATACTACATTTCAATATAGAAACATAAAATTTCGTATTCATGACAAACTAACAGTACATCACCACATTGACATCTACACACTTATTCGTCTTTTTTTAGCATAAATATATGCGTGAATTGAAAGGGAAAGGAGATGATTGAGCATTCTTCAAAAATAAAATAACATAAAATAAAATCAACCAATTGAAGACCTACTACGGCAACTGTTTTTCAAACTTGCTTTATCAGTTGTTTTGGACAACGTAGGCGCAATCGAAAGGTCAAACCCCGCATGTAATATAATTTATTTTTTAAAACATATGCCCATGTGGATTTGGACTTTTTGTGGCTGTATAATTATATTTCTACCTAGCTACGCATGAAAGCTTGGTCAACACCAGCACATTTTCATCATTATGTACTAAAATGGCTTACTGAATAAACAGTCCATTTCTTAAAAACTAGAAATAGAAGTCGAATTGTGATTCTTAATGATAAATCAGTGGGTTGATTGACCCATATTCAAAATTTTCAGTGTCACGGCGCCAGAGAAGCTCACCAAAAAGAGCTAATTTGAAAGAAAAAAAAAATCCGAGAAGATTAATTTCTAAATTTTCTAGTTGAAAAATATAATATTTTTTAAAAATGAGTCAAAAGTGTAAATTTTCGAATAACTAAAAATTAACAAAAAAATGTAAAAAAAAATAAAAATTGAGGGGGGCTTGAGCCCCTCCTGGCCTACTGTAGCTTCGTCCTTGCATGGCGCCTATCACAACACCTAGCTCGTCACGAACCACTACACGTAAACAGCTCGCGCCACACCGCATTGAGATTGAGCTTAAGACTTCCCTCGGAAGGACGCACAACTTGCATGCCCTCCCTATCAACTAGAGCAACGTTCACACTACATTCTTCGTCAAGTTCTCCACATATTCGGAAACATACAGGTTGTGAGGATTCCAATTCGTCCACGCTAGCACACTGAATAAACTTAACCTATCATCATATAAACTTTGATGTGTTACGAGGAAAAAAATCTGATCGAACCTCATTTCAGTCGGCTTCCCCGCCCACAGCTGAAGGCATGAAAGATCGCTAGAAGTTTCCAGAGCGATATCCCGACGATAAATATTTCTCTTTGAACACTGCCATATATGCTCTGAACACCTTGAAGCCGTCGGTCAGAAATGCCCGCATCTGAGAGTGTTCAAGCTGAAATCAATGGTGTTCGGGGCCGGATTTGCCAGACAACGACGAAGAAGAAGACTGCTTTAACGAAGACGTGGTTGCTATCGGGAAGAGCATGCCGGGCTTGAAAAGCCTCAAGTCTCGAGTCTCTCAACCTTCGTTACTGTATCAACGTCAGCTTGAAAGGAAAAGTGTGGGAAAGGTGTGTTGAGCGGGTTAAGCAGTTGCGTCTTCCTCGGGATTATGATGATGGTGATAAACATTTTGTAAGGTAAGTTTTGTAAAGAGAGTAAAATAATGGGTGAAGCGGCTATATAGCAAAATAGAACTTAAGCTTTTGCAAAATAGCCATAGTTTGTCAACTATAAGCAAACTAGCCAACTTAATCTAGGTTGGATTAAATTTAATCCCAACGAACTATAAAGACATAATGTAAGGTTTATGATGGCTGGATTAAAATTAATCGAGACAGGATTAAATTTAATGACAATCTGGAAATCGAGGATCTGAAGCATAACCGAAACATCTCCTTCTTCGGCGACGCGATTCTTGCGTCCTCGATGCTCGCGATGTTCCCGATCGCTCCAACGGCGGCGGCGGAACCGGATCGCCTTCAGGGCCCGCAACCGGCAGCAGCGGCTCTACACCAACGGCGGGGGCGGGGCCTACTGGAGCCACATGGCGTTCCAGCACCCGGCGAGCTTCGACACGCTGGCGATGGACCCGGCGACGAAGCGCGAGATCGTGGAGGACCTCGAGGCGTTCGGCGGGGCGGAAGAGTTCTACAGCCGCACGGGGCGGGCGTGGAAGCGCGGGTACCCTAAGTCTGATTCAATCCTGGATTAAAGTTTTTGAGAGATGACTATTTTACCAAACAAATGAAATTATGGCTATTTTGCAAAAGCAATAGTTTGAGATTGGCTAGTTCATAACATTTTTCCTAAAATAATTAGTAGTGACTAAAATCAGTATGATTTTTCTGACTCATTTGACTGTGATAACTTCACTCTGCCTGAATGCTGGTGATTTATTTCTATTTTAGATTTGTTTTTTTGGAGGATTACTATCCAAGTTATTTGATGGAATCATTTTGCTGGTATTTATTTTACTTTATTTCGTTTTGTTCTAAATAATACGTCCAGTATTTTTAGTTTTGGAATTATCTCCAATTAGGCAAGAGTACTTTTTTTTTTATTATTGAAGCGAACATTGTCGCAGTTGTTTGAAACTCGTTTTTATTTAAAAATAAAACGACAAAAACATGTAGGCAGAATCGTCTCGAGCCCTATGTTTTCGCTTGCGAATTGACGGTCTGAAAATTTAGGAAATCAACTATTCTTCATGGGATGGAATGGTCCCCTGCCCTAGTCTTTTTCTCTCTGCTTTATTTAGTTTTCATTCGATGTAGACACAATCATATTTATTTCTCTGGTTCCAGATTCTAAAAAAGCAACTTTATATAATTCAAAGATACGAGGTGATGATATTACAAAATTTCTGAGGAAGACTAATAATAATGATATATGAAAAACTCTGCCGCAAGCAAAGGAAGAAAATAAGGTTTTCAAAAGAATGAACATAAAAAAGAAAAAAAAAATATCAAACGGGTAAAAGGTAAATTTAAATAATAAAAAAGAAAAACTAAAAATTCTCATATGAACAAAATTAGGTGAAGAGAGTGACAACGTCTCTCCTGTAACCCCTGACGATCAAAAGTCTCGGAACATTCTCGACCAACAAATCCATGTACTCCATGTAGAAATATGCCGGGTGGCTGAGCGGCGGCGGAGGCAGGCTCACGAGCACCACCGCGGCCATCCTCGAGTACCGCAGAATCGTCGAGTTCAGCTTCAGCGTCGTGTACAGAAACTTCTCAACCTGGGCCTCGTTCACCACCACGGGCCTCCCGTCCGCCGTGAGCCCCGATCCGGGCCCGGCCCGAGACTTCATCTCCGCCATATACGCCCCGATCCGGTCCCGGGCCGCCGAGAACGCCTCCGCCGACTCGTCCGGCTGAGCCTCGGCCCGCGAGTCCCACGACTTCATGTTCACCACGATCACCTCGGCTTGCATTCTCAGGTCGTAGAGGAACTTCTTCACGTCGGCCTTGAGCGCCTCGGCGTCCACGTCCTCCTCGGCGATGCAAAAGACTTGGATCTTGCAGCTCTCGAAGCTCTCTTTCGTGAGCAAGAGCTGGGACAGTAAGAGCATCAAACCGCCGTCTCTCACGATCCAGTACAGGTCGATCGTGCCGTACTGCCTCTGGTACTCGTTCGGCCACTCGTCCAAGCCTTTGACGATCACCACCGCCTTGTTGGCGACGATGCAGTCGTTGATTATGCCCACGAACGTGGCGGGGATCTCGGTGAGATTCTCGCGGCGCCAGATCTCCGGGTACCGCATCACCACGATGTTGGGCTTCAGGTTCCCGAGGCCCATCGTCTGGACGATTCCGCGGAAGCCCTCGGACATGTTGGGAGCCACTACGATCTCCGAAACGCCTTCGCAGCGCTTGTACTCGATGTAGGCCGCGAGCTGCTTGCAGGCTTCTTTCGCGTCCTCGGCGCGCTCGTAGTAGTCTCCGTCCAGAATCGACACGAAGATCGACATCCCTCTTCCTTTTTTCTTCATGCAATTCGCAAAGTCCGCAAGTTTCGGATGGCACGGAACGTTTTCGGGAAGTCTCCCCCACGGACGGCAAAATACCAGGGGGATCGGGTACCAGTTTTTAGGGTGTACTTGGTTCGCTGCGAGAAAAAAAAAACAGCAAAAAAAGATTCAGTACATACATATATATTTTTTAAAACACCAAGGACCTGGACCTCTTGGAAATAAATCAGGGTCCACTAGACCAACATCTCATGGGATTGGTTGAAACGAAGTATATAAACTATAGACTAGAGAGCAGAAAATGTATCCCTTGGAATCATCAAGACAGTCTAGGAATTTGTGATGGTAGAAGATGGACCGAGTTTAACTGGAGATCAAGGACATGGTATATAAGAAAGTGTACGTACCTCCGAGTGATCTAAGACTCCGCAGAGCTAGCTGGAAGTAGGCACTTTTGATGCCATCGCCCCAGTCCCCGGCCTTTCCCTTGATGCTCACGTAATAGTATATTAGGCTAGCGAGAGCTAGTGCAATCACAGTGAAGGACCACGAGATCAAGAACATAATAACTGCACGAAAACCAGAAAAACCGAGTACAATCAGGCTACAAATCAGACAAAAAAAAAAAAAAAAACCAGAATCAGCCCGGACGGTAAGATGTTCCAGACTGAAAAAAATGCATGATATCTGAATCCTGTAAGAGTCTTTAAGTCTAAATTTCTTCAGGTAACTTGTTGATATAGTGTAAAATTTGACTGTGGCACATCACAAAATTTCTGAATGTCAATGTACAACCAGAAATCTTATATAACTGTGCTATTTGGAAGACGGAGTAAGACTATACAGATTCATTGGAAACTTCAAGTTTCATTGGATATAATTTTCTACACGATTCGAAACAGGAGAAAAGCAGTAAAGAGTACCTATGCAGAGTGAAGCTCCAAGAAGAGAGAGGCTCCAATGGTGAAATTTCCACCGTGGACGCCAGCTAGGAGCATCTAATAGATCCAATAGGAAGCAAGATAAGTTGACACCGGCATAACACATAAGGAAAAACATAGTAATGGTGGGTGTGATAAGATCCAGATTCCCGATTATGACACATCCGATGCACAGAAAAGCAGTAAAGAGTGTGGCAAGATAAGGTTCATTCCCTTCTGCAACTTTGAAGTAGTTGAGAACCGGTAAAATATCGTCATTTGCAATGGCCGCAAGAAGACGTGGAGCGCCTGTGAGGCTCTGAAGTGCCGCACCTAAAGTCGAGAGAATGATTCCAACGTAAATAAGTGGTGGGAAAGGCCACGCAACTCTAGCAGTAAGAAGCCTGCACAACAGCATCGACAATCATTAGGAGAAGAAAAAAAAAAGATATTTGAATAATAGACACCCAGTTACACCTATGAATTGTCTATTAGAACATACCTGTCAGTCAAAAGCTTCTCCCTAGTTGATAAGGCACCGAATAATAAAACAGAGACCAAATACAACACAGTTGTTGTAAGAGTTGCAGAAAGTGTTCCAATGGGAATCGAACGCTGAGTGTCTTTCAACGACGCAGATCGATTTGAACCTGCCATGATCCCAGTTACAGCGGGGAAGAAGAGACCGACCATTGCACTGGAAATTATGTACAGCATAATTAGAAAGCATGTAAATTCCAAAAGCAAGGGGAAAGAAAGTGTATATTGATGGGGAATACTTGTGAGAATAAATATTTCAACTACATGTGCAAAATTTGATGAATGATTGAAAACAATGTTTGAAAATTTTCGTTGGCTAAGGCAATATTTCGTTAAAACAGAAACTTCCATAAAATTGAATCATTAAAATTACTTCAAATCAATCTTTCAAACCTTGTTAACACCAAAAAACAAAACAAAAGATTAAAAAACAAAATATATATCTGATGTCCTTCCCAAATAAATTTTCAATATAAGGAATTAAATCAACAAGTGGGTTTTAATTTCAGCAGCACCATCACTTAAATATTCTGAGATCCCAGCACTCCATATTTTCGTATTCTATGAAAAAATCAAGACATTTCTTCTCAAATTCATAAATTCTTACATTGTCTATGATAGTAGACAGAACCATTCTCAACCAATGTATAAAAAAATTAGATTAGCAATAAACTAATAATCAGTCGGAAAAGCTTTACTTGAAGTTCCATGATACGTCTCCTTCAGGATCAGGAATTCCAGCATTATTAGTATTCTGATATTCTGGACTCCAATTGTTTTTAAACGACTCCAGACTCAACCCCGTAACTCCAACTGCACCGAACATTTTTATCAAATTAATTTACATATATGAATAGTTTATACAAGGCTGAAAAGTGATATAGAAAACAACAGGTGTTACCCGAGAAAAATGTCATCGACTATATTTGACTAAAAGATATATAAATAATCATAAAAAGAGTACTGCTAACCCTACTCAAAGAAAGAAAAATAATTTCAAATTTGTCACCTGTAGGATCATCCTTTTTTGCCACGAAAATTCCAATAAATATGCAGAATAGTGATACTAGGACAGGTATGAGGAAAGCAGGAGCAACTCGGTTGATCATTTTAACACCACCAAACACAATAAAGCAAAGGACGATGGTCACAACAATCCCATAAATTTGCAGGTCATGTGAACTTGTACTTTGTATTGGCTCTGGAACTACTGTGCCATTCACTCTGGTGATAGTCTCTGCAATAAGGAGCATGAGAAACAAAAATGAATTAATATGAAACATCTGAAACTTAAACCATGTTTACTTTTGAGTATAAGACAGAAAGGATGTGCTCATTTTGCAGTAATAAACATACAAGAAAAGAGATACTAATCCACTGCCCCCGTGAGTCTGTGACAGGTCTACATTTGATGCAGAGCACATGATGAAAATATGCTGTTCTCTTTATGATAGATTTGTGATTACCTCTAAAAATTCCAGCGGCAGGGACAGCTTTCAAAAATGTTTCTACAGCTCCCAAAACATAGCTGAAACCAGATGCAAATGAAAGGATAACGCTTAGACCGTTAAAGATGGCTTTTGAATTAAAATAATTCATAAATGACCTCATGGAAATCTGTCATAATTGAAGGTCAGGACAACTAAAAGTGGAACACTTACAGGGATCCGGCAACTGCATTCCCAAGGAAGAAACAGAGTCCAATGCTAACTCCAACTTCTGGACCAAGAGCACGACCAATAAGATAATATGGTCCACCACCCTAGAATTGAAGTAAACGAAAGAAGTCTGTAAACAATTTGTAATTCTATACCAAAAAATGCCACAAGAAAAAAAAAACTGATTGACTAGCCAATAATCTCTTTAAACAAATTTATTTTTTCCCAATTAAATAAGCAAAAAATAGATTCTTTGTCACATAATTTTAAACCCTGCTTTGTGCGGTAATGAGTAGTTTTTTTTTCCTATATGGGAGGAGGAAGTAAAGAACAATTGAAAGTCCAAGAGGGGTGAAATAATTTGTTTCCTATAATTGGATGGAACTTAATCTACTCTCATACCTTCATAGCACCATTAGTTGCAATAGCGCTTAGTGAGATTCCAGTCAAAAAGGTACATAATCCACAAAACGCTACCAATAATAGAGATTCCCATATGCCAGCCATACCAACAATCCTGCAGTTTCATAGAGAAGGGGAAGAAAACAACAGCAACATTTAAAGCATGTGAGAGCAATGTTTAAAGATGTATTAAGTGAATTCAAAAAATATATTGGCTATGGGGAATATAATCTGGGACCGTGCACCTATACACGCATCTCAGCATTCGGCCTTACCACTAGACTAATCCCTTGGGCTTCAGAAGTTATAATATATGATTTCTGACAACAGTTGCCAAAGAAAGAGAAAACAGGAGATAAGAGCGTTACCAAGAAAATCGGATGAAGTAGATGATTCCCATTATGTTTTGCAAGCAAGGAACAAATACACCCATCAGCGTACCCGATTTTACATCGGAAGACTGCATAAGAGATGCACATGAGCTGACATGCATATGGGTAAAGAATCCCGCAAAAGGCTAACTGATTATTTAATAAAAGTCTCTAACCATTAGACACCGTGTACAAAGTAAACATAATAATTCTGTCAACTATTATAATACACACAGATAATAAAGTTGGTGCTCCTTAAAACATTACAGTAACCAGCTATGACTTCCTAAACAACATCACGGAAGGCCATACCACTAAAGAGTACGGCTTACCTTGGGCCGCCCAAGAGTGATAACAATGTTTTCACCATCTCTAGGACTCGAAGGTTCATCTAGGTGCTCTTCAGTCATACTGAAATAACATGCAGGTAATAAAACCCTCTGGTGAAAAAATTGGGATTATGAACTACAAATACCAATGGAAAATTAACAATGAAAAACATACCTCTTAAGACCAAGAATGTTAACAAGAGAATCAAAACCAAACAACTCCAGTTTGGATTCCCTTTGGGGTGCATCGGCTTCCTCATTTTCATCGGAGTGTGCATTTTCCTGTGACCCAACTTTTATACTGCTGGAACAAGATACTAACAAATGTTTGAAACGAACCCAACAAAAAATTACTTTTCAATCTTCCCATGTTTTGACATCATTAAATCCAGTTTCCGCATACTAGTACTGAGTGCATAATTATCGCATTTGTAATTTTTCAAACGAAAAAGGATCCTATAAATTCCACTTTGCAACTCATTTTCGGATATCTACATGAATCTAGCAGAAAGAACATCTAAAAAACTAAATCCAGATCGTGAGCTTACTTTAAAATTCAATAAAGCCACACGAATCGTTCCTTAACTCTCTCATCCTTTAATGACGATAAATTTCGTCGTAACCGTCGACAATTCTAAACACAACTTAACATTCCTACACATAGGCAATTCAATCCCGTTTCTTTTTCCCACTAAAATTGAAAAAAATAAAGAAACTGCACTCGAAGACCTAAGACCATAGACACACAATCCAAGTCCAAAACAAAGAAAGCGCAAGGTCGAACGAAACCAACATACTTGGGCGGAGGTCTGGGAACAGGCATGGAAGACGAAGAAGATGGAGATCCCGAGCGATCCATTGAAGACATCTCGAGCACAGCGCTGTCATTGTCGACGACTGGGCGGTACTTCCGACCGATCTTCACCGGAATACTATTTTCTTCTTGGCCGCTTTCTAAATCGCCATTGTCCATTTCTCTTAGCCTGCTTGGATCCGATTTTCCGAGAGAAAATTCAGAATCCAAGCGACTAGATCCAAAGCACGGAGAGATTGAATCTTGAGCAAAAGATTGTGAACAAATTAAAACTAATTAATTTAGTATTTTTTTTTATCAAATTGATACAAATTAGTTAAGGAATTAACAAAGCGAGTGGCTTCTTGAACTAAAACTAGAAATTTAGAAGCGAAATCTGAAGAAGAAACTTAGAAAGTAGAACGAAAGAAGAAGTGATATGAGAGTATTGTATTTGAGAGTCCCTTTGAAATATTGTGCTACGCATCACGCGCGTTTATTTATTTACTATTAATTATTTTTTTCGGGCTAATAAATTTAAATTAAATCCAAAAAGGATATACAGGTTTCCCTTTCTCTTCCGGTTGCTATTTATTTATTTTCCTCTTTAGGGGTTGTTTTATAAAATGAGAAAACGTGTAACGAGTAATGACTAATTGAGGTTTATTTTGAACTGCAATAGAAATTAGGACTGTTGAACATTTACAGGTCAAGGTCGTATGATAAATAATTAATAATGCATGAAACATGTATTAGACTAGTCCATCTTGATATTTAGACTCTTTCAATCAAAGAAGCAGTCGTATAATTTATTCTCCTTTTGGCGGTTATGATGTATCGCTAGAATATAAGAAGAAATTTATAATAATGCTTAGTTTTTCTAAAATAAAATTATAACTAAATAAGCCACTTTAAACTTGTAATTGGCCAACTGTGACAAACAGAAGAAGTCTCATGGACGCGCATGCAATACAACTGCAGATTCGTCTCTGCTGGTAATTTTTTAGATTCGTTTCGAAGTTTATGAGATCAATCGTTGTATATGTTTGTAAAGAAAATTGAAGTTATGGATTTGTGTTTGATTTGTGTATCCGTGAATTGTTTGCAGTGGTTAGATTCAACAAGAAGATAGGACCTAACTCGTCCAAAAAGCATTTCGATGAGGGAACGACGAAGTTTCTTTACATTTTAACGAGACTTTGTTTTTTGGTAATGCATTTTTTTTGTCAAATTAGTTTCGGAGATTTGTGTGATAAATTGTTTGGATACAATGGTGTTTTAATTGAACATAAATTATGCCACGCTGGTTTATTTGTGTTTTTGTTAGAATCATTATTGTGTAGTGCTAAATTGTTGGGTTAACCGTTAACATATTAACGATTATTTACGACTATCAACAACTAATATATATTTATCCAAAAAAAAAACAACTAATATATAAACTGTTCTTTCTTTTCCATTATCTTCAATCAAATTTGGTTACTATTAATAACTGTAAAAAAAACAGCTAATATGCATTGCGAATGCACAACACACGATTAAAAAATGATGATTGAAAGAAAAATTGAAAGATCAAAGTGGCTAGATTCAAATAAAAGAAAAAATTGTAACATCATCTTCTTATTCTACATAATGGTCGATAAAATAAACATAATAGTTGACTATAATTTTAATTAAAGGTAATCATTTGGCTAGTTACAATATTTTTTTCAAGAAATTAAGACCTAAACTCGTAAAAGATTAAGATTAGAATTGATTTATGGTCAAATGTGTAAACTCACTAACAATGGAATGCGAACATACAGATTATAACTAGAGGATCCCATAACAAATGTGTAAAAACTTAATGAATTCCACGAGAAAAGACTTACCATTACATGTACGACTAAATCTTGAGTATAAAAACCTGAAAGATGGCAATGCATTCTTTAGAACATAAAACCACAAATGAAATGGGAGTCCAAAACCATAAAATAAATCATAAAAACATTCACAAAGTTGGGTAAACAACAATTTCTACAATTAAAAACTTAAGAACATAAAATAAACTAAGACAAACTTCACCGTACTCAAAGTCTCAAACCATAAACATTCAACTCACATAACCCACAAACACTATATAAAACCTCAGTTGGCCAACGTTAGAAGAGGCCTAGATGGCAACGCTGACACCTTCGTCCACTAGAACAACGAGGAAGAGGCCAAGGTCGAACCCGTTTCTATGCACTTTTTTTTTCAGTGCCGAGACTCTTCCTCTTGTGACGATGAAGAGATTGAAGCTTAATTGTTGTAGAACAGCCGACGAGGCCGTGGAGGACCAACAAGGCTTAAAAAGATCGGATAGGAGAGGAAAAAAGAGAATAGGGTTTTCATGGAGAGCACGAAAGAAGATTTCAATCCTTTCCTCTCGGTCGGGCGCCACTAGAGGAGAGCAACAATAAAAAGTTATAATTTTTTTTATGTGAAGAAGAAAAGGCTTGTCACTACAAACAAATTATGCCTTATTTTTTTTTTTTTTTTGAGGCATATTATTTTGACAAATTATCTTTAGTAATTGTTCAAACTTCAAATTAAATTATAGGAAGTAATTTCATAAAAATTGTAATTCCATAACTATCAATAGTACATTTACTCATTTTCTTTTGTTGTTTTCAATTCATCTAAACTTAAAAACTTTCATATTTTCTATGTTTTGTATCTTTTTTGTTAATTCATTTTCTCTGTTGTATTTCAGAGCTCGGTCGAGTTCATAAATGATTGTTTGGTCAGAAATCAATGAAAAGCAAATTGTACCAAAATTGGTATTTTATAATTTCAAGAATTAGTCTATAAGGAATTACTATATTTATAATCGATATCTTGTCTCTATAATAGTTTGGCACAAATCTGGGACTAGTTTTAGTTATGGGCTAGGTTTGTTTTTGGAAAAAAAAAAAAAAAAAACATATGGAAATATTTCTATTTCCCTATAGCTAATATTGTTCTATGACGAAGACATCACAAAAAATTGTAAGGGTCGAGGCTGGGCATATGTCCCCTTTGAAATTTTAAAATTTATAATATTTTTTCTCTCAGAATAAACCAAATTAATAAGACCTTTTTATAATATGCCCCTCCTTTAGCTTTTATTTTATTTTTGCCCCTTGATGTGAAATTCTGGCTCCTCCATTATTTACAACATTTAGTAAGAAAAACATCGAGTTTAGCATTATTATGTTCAGTTTTTTTTCTTTTTCTTTTTTTAAATTTCAAGTAGAGGAGATGAGCAAAGCGCAAAGAGAGGTCCAACCAGGGCTAGCCCAATGATTGTCGAGGCCTTAAGCGAAACATTAAAATGAGGCCTTATAAAAATAAATAAATATAAAATTCAAAAGTAATAGTATCAATTTTTTAACAACATTTTTTAATATTATCTTCTTAACTTAAAAGAAAAAAAAAAAGAGAAAATGTCTATTAAGATCTTTGTGAGCACGGGCCTTCAAAATTTAAGATCTTCTATTAAGATCTTCTTAAAACATTAATAAATAAAACTCTATGAATCAAAATTTACCTTAAATTTTAAGTCTTTGATGAAACTCATGTCACTCATTGAGAAGGTGCAACGTGCAGCAAGAAAAAAAGAAAGAAGCTAATTTTGTGTGTGCTTGTGTAATGCCAAGAGAAGAGGAAAAGGCTGGTTTGTTTCAGCAAGAAAAAAAAAAAAAAAAAAAAAAAAAAAAAAAAAAAAAAGCTGACTGTCTTTGTGTGTGTAAGGGCCAAAAGAAGAGGAAAAGGCTGGTTTGTTTCGGCAAGAAAAAAAAAAACAAAAAAGCTGTCTTTGTGTCAGGCCTGCTTTATGTGAGGCTGGTTTGTTTCAGCAAGAAAAAAAAAATAAAAAAGCTGTCTTTGTGTGTGTAACGGCCAAAAGAAGATGAATGGGCCAAAAAAATCTTTTATTTCATTATTTTAAAAGATCAATTTTGGGCTTTATTTTTTCTTAATTTTTTTGAGCCTTAAGCCTAGGCTTACTTGGCTTATCATATGGGCCGGCCCTGGGTCCAACGAGAACTTGGTAAATGGATGAGATTTGTGTTAGTGAGGATTTTCAACCAACAAATGCTCATCGAAAAATCGCCGGCTTGCTCTTCTATCGTTGAATTGGTTGACCCTGACGTGTTCCTCAATCTTCTAGTGCAAAAAGTTTAACCTTTGACTCGGATAGGACGACGTGAATCGAATCCCAAAATCAAGGGATCATATATATTGAAGAATATGTTCGGAGATGATGACGAGACTTTCGACCCCATACTTCGGAAACAACACAATGCTCCACAACGATCCTCGTCATATTTTTTTTCACAAACCCTGCCACGACCGATGCCATTTTTATCCTTTTATTAGCTTAAATAGGACCAGAATGCCAACTTATCATACTGGAGGACTATCTATCAAAAGTAAATTAATTGTAGGGATCAAAACGACACTAGAGTATCTCTTAAATATCTCCTCCACGACTATTGGTTACTGTTATAGTACGTAAAGATTCCCGTACCTTTGGAGCCGATAAAGATTCCCAGAGAAGAAGAGGAATTGAAGCCATGGAAGAGTGTCGAGTGAGTCCAAACCCTAAGAACACACCTAATTCGTCCCTCCCTCTCACATGCTTTGACATTCCATGGCTTCTCTTCCCTCCTTCAAACCCTCTCTTCTTCTACAGACTCCCACCGGGAGTGTCGCCGGAGTTCGTGATCCGCCGCCTGAAAGACTCTCTCTCCGTCGCACTCTCCCACTTCCGCCACCTCGCCGCCACCCTCCACCTCCCTCCTCCGCCGTCGCGCCCCTCATTCCTCTCCGCCGCCCACGACTCCGTCTCCTTCTCCGTCTCCCGCTCCGACGACTTCCACTCCCTCGTCTCCCGCTCCCGCACCTCCGCCGCGTCGGAGCTCAAGAACCTCGTCCCGGATCTGGACGCGACGGCCGCGATGGCCGTGCGAGTCACGCTGTTCGGCCGCGACGACCAACACCAAGAAGGATTCTGCCTCGGCATTGCGCTCCGCCACGTGGCGGCCGACTTGAGGACCTTCAACAACTTCATGCGCCTCTGGTGTAATCCCGATCCCGATTCCGTTTCTTCTCCTCCGTGCTGTTACGATAGGACGGTGATGGTGGATTCTCAAGCTCTCCACGCTCTCTTCCTCAGTCAGTACCGGGAGATCATGATAATGAAGAATAGGAAGAAAAAGAAGAAACAAGACACGTCAGCGTTAGTGAGAGCGAGCTTCGTCGTGAGTCGAGAAGACTCCGACCGAATCAAGAGCTGGATAGAGACGCCGGAGAATCACCACCACCACCACCACCGACGCAGCCTCTACTTGTCTCCGTACGTCGTCACGTGCGCGCTGATCTGGACGAGTCTGGTCAAGGTCAAAGTCAAGGTCAAGGTCAACTCCTCCTACTCGCACGACCTCGATGACGACGAGGAGCGCGTGAGGTACTTCGGGTACTTCGCGGGCGGGATTCCGCGCGTGGGATTCAGCGTCCCGGAGGGGTACGTGGGGAACTGCCTGGGCTTCGTCCGCACGCGCCTCCGGACCTCCGAGCTGGTGGGGCCACGTGGACTGGAGGCGGCGGCGGAGGCGATCGGGGAGTCGATCAGGAAGGTGAACCGGGAGGGGATTCTGAGTGGGGCCCAGAGGTGGATGACGGAGCTGGAGGAGATGGTCGGGTCGGAGCGCCACGTCATGGTGGTCGGGTCTCCGAAGGTGGATCTGTACTCGAGGGATTTCGGGTGGGGAAAACCGGCAAAGGTGGAGGACGTCGAGATCGAGGAGACAGGAGCGGTGTCGCTCGCCGAGGCCGGAGACGGGAAAGGCGGGATCGAGGTCGGAATCTTTCTCCCCAAAACTCAGATGGAGGACTTTGCTGCTTTCTTTAAGGAGGCTATTATTACGATTTAGTTAAGTATAGCTTTGTTAATTAGTTAGTTAAATAAGCTTCTAGGAGCTTTGTAACGGTGATGTATTGGGTTTGTTCAGTCGGATTTGGGGAGAGAAAGAGAGAGAAAGTGAGAAATTGACAGTGAAAGAGATGAAGTGTGAGAGAGAGGGGATACATTTGAACTAAATGTATTTTTGTCCGAAATTGGTACAAAAGTCCAATTTTGGATATTTCTTAATTAGTGGATCTGATTGATATATTTTCATTACTTTAGGGTCTAGAAAATGAAATTATCCGTGATCCGTCCTTTGTAATAGCTAGTATATATCGAGAGAACATTTTCTCTCTCTTTCATCGTCTCTTTTTTCGACACACATTTTGTAATATGGTATTAGAGCAGTGACTCTTTCTTCTTCTTCTTCTTCTTCTTCTTCTTCTTCTTCTTCTTCTTCTTCTTCTTCTTCTTCTTCTTCTTCTTCTTCTTCTTCTTCTGTACTTTCTTCTAAATGATACAAATTGGGTTCACTCAATCATCTAACGATCACTCCATGTACGTTGATGATATAATCATAGCTAGTAATGATCAAGATGGAAGTCAACTCCCTGAAGATTACTTTGAGTGATAAGTTCAAGATGAGAGATTTAGGTCCGTTGAAGTATTTCTTGGAACTTGAGATAGCTTGATCTTCTAAAGGGATATCTTTGTGCCAAAAAAAATATGCCCTTGAAATACTCGTTGATTCAGGTCATTTGGCAAATAAAGCACAATCAGAAACTATGGGTCTTAATATGAAATTGTCTAAAGAAGATGGAGAGGAAATCAACGATCCTCTACAATGTCGAAGATTGTAGGAAGATTGTTGTATCTCACTTTATGCTCCTCAAACTACGCATCTTCAAGCTGCTTTCAAAGTGCTGCAATATGTCAAGAACACACTAGGTCAGGGTTTGTTTTTTCGTTCTGACTCAGTCTTGGAATTGAAGGCGTTTGTTGATTCAGATTGGGCAGGATGTCAAGACACGCGGGAATCTATTTATGGTTTCTGTGTTTTCCTAGGATCTTCACTGGTATCTTGGAAATCGAAGAAACAATCTACTGTATCCAGATCTTCAGTGAAGGCAGAGTATATGGCAATGGCGAGTGTGACATGCGAGTTAGCTTGGTTGAAATCCTTGCTGCTTGACTTTCAGATTGATCACGAGTCTTCAGCCTTACTGTTTTGTGATAATCAATCAGCTTTACACATCGCTGCAAATCCCGTCTTTCACGAGAAAACAAAGCACATCAAAATCGATTGCCATATTGTGCGTGAAAAGATTCAAAATGGGCTGATCAAGACTCTCCACGTTAAGTCTGTTCATCAACTAGCCGACATCTTCACAAAGCCTTTGCATCCGACTCGGTTCAAGACTCTCTTGAGCTAGATGAACATTCATGATATATTCGCTCCATCTTGAGGAGGAGTAATAAGATTAATTAACTATAGCTTTATTAATTAGTTAATTTAATAAGCTTCTCGAAGCCAATGTATATATATCTGTCATTTGTAATAGCTAGTATATACTATATAGTATTGAATGGGTATGATGGAAACGTATAAGAGAACATTTTCTTTCTCTTTCATCATCTCTTTTCTCTCTTTTCTCTATACACATTTTGTAATACAGGCTAAATCATCTCTCCGTTTCTAAATCTCATCTTGTTTTGTTTATGCTCTACTTAATGCATGGTTTTTTATCTTTCATAAAAGCAAAGCTAACATGTGGAACAGTCTACAGAGAATGCTTTTAACAATATAGAAATAAAAACTGTCGCTTTTTAGTTCTTAAAATTCTTTTAAAGACACGTTTTGTTTTTTGACCAAATGTGATGTGGCAATGGACTATATTCTACGTCAAAAATTAATGGTGGGCTGTCGAGAAAACGATATCAGAGTGAAATACGACAACCACTTGGCCATTATCAGCATTGGAGAGAGAGAGAATAAATTATGACAGCATTTTTTTTCTTGTTTTTTAGACGTGATTCTATACTACTTTCATGATTTGTTCTTTGAAAAATAAAAAAATGTAACATTCCCTATATATTTTACTGATTATTAGGTCTGTTGATTTTCTCGGGAAACAGTACGAAAAAACACGACACTAAGGAAGCAAACGACAGCAAGTAAGAATTGCAGAGAGCCCCACAATGAAAAGGGGAAACGAAAAGAGAGACCTAATTTTTTAACAGAAACCAGATTCCAAGGGCATGGTGAAATTGAAAATAGTTATCTTTGGATGAAGAAGAGCGAGATAAAAAGAGACCTAATTTTTTTGATACAATTACAATGAGAGCAGATTACACAATGGCTACACATCAGAATCAGATACGGTCATAATAATCTAAAAAATAAGATACAAAGCACAACTTAGTAAAAGAAACGAGTTCATCACTCAAAACGACAGACTGACTGGCCTAAAATAAAAATGAAAAAACAAACAAACTAGCTTCATTCACAGATTGACAGAAAACAAAAGAAGAGAAATCAATTTAATAAACAAATCAAAAGGCAAGCTCTGGTCTTTTCATCATCCGGAAGAGGAGTCTCTCTTGTGTTTCCCGCGTCGTTCCTTCAACTTCTCGACCTTCTGGCTCTGGTTGCTCACCGACCCTTCTTGCGCGCTGCACATCTGAGACTTGATCCTGAACCCAAACTTCTTCGACACGCTCCCCCACGCGCCGCCACCTGTCCCGGAGCCGGATTTTCCGGCGCCGCCGCCGCGGCCGAGCTTCTGGATCTCCTGCCTCATGGTGGAGCACTCCTTCTCGAGCTCGGAGACCCTCATCCTCATGTTGTCCATCCCGACCTTGAGCACCTGGTTCTCCCTCACCGCGGTGGCCCAGCCTCCTCCTCCTCCTCCTCCGGCGGTCTCGGGGGCGGCGGGGCCCACGGCGGGGAGCTGGCGGGACCCGTCGAGGTTGTCGGAGACGAGGAAGCAGCCGGCGATGGAGGTGCGGAGCTGGAGCTGCTCGAAGAAGAGGACTTGGACGACGATGCGCAGCGGGAGCCGCTCGTTCTGGGCCGCGTGCGTGCACGCCTCCACCGACAGCTTCTGGCAATCCATCACCCGGCATATCTGCTCTCTCTCCGACTCCACCAACCACGGGTGCGACTGCCAACACAAAAAAATGAAAATAAAAAATCAATTTATGAGTCTAAATCTAAATAGGGATAAAAAAATATTGGAAATATTGTACAAAAATGGTAATTTGAAACTCATTAATTAGCAAAATATTTCAACTTTTCAACAAAGTAATCAAATTTACGTTTTCATAAATTTTTTGGCAATTATTATAAGCAATTTATCACTCTAAAAAAAAATTAATCTTGGGGTAAAAAAAAAATTGAAACCAGATTACTGCACATTTTGGTTATTTCACTAAACTAAGACAACTATTTTGCAAATTCATAACATTAAATTGACTATTTAACTACATCACCCAAAAAATATTTATGAAGTTAATGAGGCTAATTTCCCTAATAAAAGGCTTCGTCCGACTTATCCCACGAGCCTAGTGGCCCCAAGTTTTTTAGTCTATTAGGGGGATTTACCCACGTACTATATTAGCCCTTACCACACAAATCCCCGAGGTAACCAAAGGCAATTTTTTTTCTTTTTATGTAAATGTGGTGTCCGGGACAAACCCAACTAAATCCACGAGATCTTGGCATTATCGACCAGGAGACTAGCCTAGTGGTCCTAATAGTTGCGTTCAAGGGGAATTGAACCGGGGACTGATAAGGTCCAAGATTTTTTTAAAAATTTTAATTGTATGTGTCCTTGTATAAGACATTAATATTTTTCGAGGCCCTATCATAAAAGGCAATTATTATACATCATTTTCCCCCAACGAAGAACTTCCAAACATCAATTCAAGTATTATTTTCGAAAACGACGCATTTGAATATAGCTTTCAGACGGGTCCGTTCTCTTGGAATCAAAATGCGATTGGTTACCTTGAGGAAGATATCGATGGCGCGGTAGAGGCTGTCGTCGAGAGGCCTGGCATACTCGGGCACGGCGGCGGCGAGCTCCTGGAACTTAGCGGGCTTCAGGTTGACGTCGGGGGCGACCTCGGCGAGGTACCCGTCGATGAGCTTGGCCACCATCGTGATGGGCGTCAGAGACGACGGCGAACCCATGAGCTGGCCGTCGTCGAGCGAGCACGGCGACGAGGACGAGCCGACGAGCTGGTCCACGGCGAGGAAGTGGGCCAGGATCCTCTGCACGCACTCCACGTTGTAGAGCGTCTCCATCGTGTTCGAGAAGTTCGGCATCAAGAGGTCCTCCAGAGTCGCCTGGTCGAGCTGAGCCCCGATCCTCCTCTCGAGGCTCGAAACGCTCGACGGGTCGGCCTTCAAAATCATCGCCGTCCGAAGCAAGCCGAAGAGGAATTTCGTCGGGACGAGCCCTTTCTGCGCCGGAAGCAACCGGTCGAACTCCTCGAGCAAGAGCCTCTGTTCCTCCTCCGGCAACGCCGGTCCGGAGGCGGCGCCGCCGCCGCCGCCGCTTCGCCGGTTCAGCCCGGGTAAGTACTTCTTCGCGTACGAAGCGATCGAACCCGCGATGATCTCCTGCCTGGTCCCGCGGGACTCCATGGCCGAGATCAGCCTCTTGTAGAGAGGGAAGCTGAGAGCCGAGACGTCCTCGTACCACCAGTCCAGCGTCGTGTTCTTCGGGCGGGCCCCGGTGCTGATCCCGTTCCAGAGCAAGCTTCCGCCAGGGCTCTGCATCGGTCCGCCGTGCTCTCTCATGGGCCAACCGAAGAGGTTCGGGTCCGTCGAGGCCTTCGCGGCCAAGGCCTCGACGCACCGCCTCGTGATCCCGAGCTCCTCGGCCCAGGGGAGATTGTCGTCGCACGTCTGGAGCGCTTTCAGAGAGTCCTTCCATTTTCGGAGGACGACTCCGGCGATGAAGCTCTCGGCCTGGGCCGCGAGGTTTCCGTCCCCGTGCTCCTCGGTCATCTCGAGAATCTCCGCGGCGCAGCGGAGGTACACCGCGTTCGACGCCGTGAGCTCGAGCTTCACGCCGTAGCAGAACCGAGCCACGAGTTCGAAGGTTTTCGCACCGCCGGGGATCTCGGGGAGCCTTACCACGCACCCTTCAGCTTCTGATTCCGCTTCTTCGGGCGCCTCGGCTATCAGCTTTTCCATCACGCCACTCCGCGAGAGCAACGGGAACTGCAACAAAATCGCAAAAAAGAAAAATGATAACCCAAAACTACGATACAGAGAATTTGTTCCTACTTTCATGTGCTATTAGAGCTCAATTAGCATAGAATAAAAAATAACATGAAAAAGCAAAAAAGAACTAGCCTTGTGGAGATGAAATGACATATCTTCAACCTCGACAGTAACATCGCTGGGAAGCCCTGTGGTACAGAACCTGTCATAGTTACGAGGTGAACATAGTTCAGTGATTAATTCACAGCTAATAATATAGGGTGAGAAATTTTGACACAAAGTAAAGGTCCGAAAAATAGTTTCGTTACAGAAGAAATGGTTAATTCTTCAGCCGAAGATTAACAATGTATTCCTTACACTAGTACAGGACAGAAAAAAAAAAAAAGAAAAAAAGATCTCTACTTCAATCTGATAGTGAATAAAGATCTGGTTTTCCTTTTTGTTCACAAGGACAGTTTAAAAAACAAAACCCTCAAAAATTACTTTCAATCTTGCAATACTAAATAATTCACTTGAAGTAGAACATAACAAGCCAAACCAGAATTACCAAAGGAAAATGTATATCCAGTTTTCTCAGCTGGAATAACAAACAAAACTTCATAATTGATTGAAAATTAAAGAAACTGCAACATAAATATGAATACTAAGTAAGTTCTCCGCAAAAAGAGCAAAATCAAAAGGGAAAAGTAAAATTACCAGGCCTGTCCCTTCCTATGGAAAGCATCGCTCTTTGATCCCAATTTCACGCAAGCCATATTGCTCGGAAGCCAAGCTTTTGGTTTAACACGAGACTAAGAAAGAAGAAAATCTGAAACACCGTATCTCTAATTCAGCTTAAATCAAATAGTTCGAAAACAAGGCTCTCAAGTCAAAGTCAAATGAACGAAGACGAAGAGACAAATTTCACAGCTAAAATTAGAAACCCAGCTTTTTTTTTTCCTTCTTCTCGAAGAACCAGAAAACTAAAACTTCAACAGAAGAAAGAAACAATGTAGCTCTTTTTTTTCTGATCTGAAACAGAAACCTGCTCTCAACAACGCACGCAAAATACACTAATTCCGAATTGAAGAAAAAAAGAAACTGCCCTCAAAAAACCCACTCCATTAACTCAATTAACAACCAAGATCGGCGAAACCGAACTTTTCCGATTCAGACAAACAATTTAGGTCAACCCCTCCAAAAGAAAAAGAAGAAGAAAAAAATATAACCAACTGTTCACTCTATTTCATTCTCAGCTCAGTTCTTCTCTCAATACTCCCAAAAAAAAAAAAAAAAACCCATCATGAAAAAGATTCCCAAAAAAAAATTCAACAATAATAAAAGTCACAAGGAACCAAAACCGGTTATATTGTACCCATCAGAGCTATAGAAGATAAAAATAAAAATAAAAATAAAAGTACTAACCGGTCACTGTGCTTGTCATAATTGTGTCCCTAAAAGCCATTTTCGTAATATGAGACCAAAAAAAGAACGCCTTGAAAACCTAAACTAATTCTTCGTTTTGTGGGGTCTTTGGCTTAAAACTCACTCATTTGCTTTTCCTAATTTTTTTTAATCTATACTTAAGTCTTTTTTTTTTTTTTTTTGCTAAGAGAATCTTTAGAGTCTAGTCTAATCTAAATAAATCATTTTAAGTTTTTGTATTTATTATAAGCCTACGTATAATATTCTTATTTCCTATTACTATCTTTACTGTTTTTGGTTATTTTAGGAATTTAATGACAAAGATATGTGTTTCTTCGTACAGCTAAGGCCATGTGGGTGCGTTACTTTGGGGACCATATAATACTAATTATTGTAAATAAACATTAGTATATGTTAAGGCAAAACAAAAAATTGACATTCTCAATTTTTTTGTTCTCTCTCTCAGAATTTGACATTCCCAGTTATTGTCAAATCAAAATAGGCTCTCTCGCTTTTTCTTTTTCTTTTTTTATTGGGGTTGAGCTAAAATAAAATATCTTAAGAAATTGAAATTGAATAGTTTTATTTAAAAAACTATTGACTGAACTTACTGTCTCACGCTGAAGTGGGGACCAAAATAAACTGCATGTGCATTGATTGATAAATGTTAATTTTCATGGGCCTGTAGGAGGAGTAGGGTAAAAACATGATGGAAAATTTAATTCGGACAACGATCAGTGAAAATTTTGGGAATGTTACCTTTTTTTTTTTGCATGCGCATCATTTTTTTAATTTTTCTTTATGCGTCCTCGTGAAATTTATCATTATGAGTATACCTCAAATAGCTAGGTTGCGTGGTGCTAGTACTTTTGATCTTGATTTTCTGACGTATTCTTAGTATGTCGTCCAAAAGTTGTAGATTAGTAGTTTTTGGGTGGTGCTAGCATGTGGAATTTGAACAAAATACAGAAATTGTCGTTTTTCATCTAAAATTTAGTGGGTAGTTACTGGTTACTTTTTGCCAAATAAGAATTGGTGTCTATTTTGACATCTTGAAATTAGGATTATATACCTCTTTTCTATATTCTATAGAAAATTGACCAAAAAAAATAATAAAAATAACCTATTTTCCACAAAGATTTGGTGAAATTTTTGGTTCTGAAAGTTAATAAAAAAAAAAATTCAAAATGTGACTTGCATTAGAGGATTCGTCTCGTCACCTACATTGATTTCAATTTCAATTTTAGATTTTTGCATTCTATTGGGAGCTTTTAAGATAACGTATTTGTTTCATATAAACACTCTCGCATTGAGTTACATTTATATTTAAATTTAAGTATCAATTTGTACGTTGGTCACCTAATGTCTTATTTTTGGGCCAGATCGGACATCTCAAAGAGGGTCGAATTGAGCCGCCTCATATAAACGTTGGATCGGATCGACTAGTCCTAGGGGTAGTAATCTCAAGGCGTTGCTCAATCCTTTAATTAAAAAAAACAAAAACAAAAACAAATGTTACTTAAAAAAAAAAATTTATGTAATAATATATGTTTTATAAATTATCATGACTAGGAGTGTTTTCAATAATTATTCGGATTCCTACAAAACTCTAAAAAAAAGACAGATATATGAGTGTTTAGTGACAAACATGCCACTAAATACAATTTATAGTAAATGTAATAATATATATATATATATATATATATATATATATATGTGTGTGTGTGTGTGTGTGATAATATATGTTTTAAAGATATATTTGTTAGGTTTTTAATATTAGTTAAACATATAATATTTTGTTTATAGTATACAAAGATGTTTCTTATTACTTGTGTTCATCGACAAAAATGTCAAGTATAATATTAGGCATAACCAACTCCACCCAAAAGACATACTCATCAAACCGGAGAGCCATCTTAATCCACGAGCCGATATATCACATAAGAGAAAGTATATTGCTCATACAAAACACCGTGAGGGAAAATCTCATCGATGGTGATACATCCGCCAATGTGGACGATCTAGAATAGAGCATCGACACCACCTTCAGACAGTCTTATTGGACACCACCTTCCGAAGACCCACCTTCGCCGCTTGACAAAGCCCCATTGTGACGACCCTCACTTTCAGCAGTCTATGCACTCTAAACATGAAGGACCAGTTAATCCAAAAAAGATTTTCGGATCAGGAAGATGATATGATAAGCGCGTTATAAATGTGTTTGTTTATACTCTCGAAAGTGAAAAGAAGTTAGTTCGAGAGCATTTTCATGTGTTTTGGAGTGTTTTTCTTAATTTCAGAGTTTGGAGTTTCAAAAAAATGACAAATAGAGAATTCGAGGACGACGGGGCAATCACAAGGAGTTCAGAACATTTTTCGGATCTCGATTCCGACACCCGGAGCTCAAGATAGGTGGTTCAAGGTGAATCGGACCTTCGAGGCAACGCACAAACTTACAGAGTCTTGTGCGTTTGCCCTGTGTGGTCCCTGTGCGGCGCACAACCATTTGAAGACCCTGTGCATTCACCTGTGCGTTGGTGTGCGGTGCACAAGCTGCCCAGAAAAGACCTATGCGACGCACAGGAAAGGGTGTGCGGCGCACAGGCCCCGATTCCAACTTATTTGTTGCGCGTTTTAATTGTAATCCAAACCGTTGGACACGATCCGACGGCTCATATGAGCTCCGAAAAACCTAGGAAAACCTACAAAAACACTTTAGTTTATTTAGAATCATATATTTGCTTTTGTTTCTAGTGTTATTTTTCATTCGGCCGCAAAAATCCCGGGAGAGAATAAGCATTCAGAGAGGATCATCGTCGCCACAATCTCGTTTTCACCATTCACAGTTTTCATCTATATTCTCTGAATCTTTGGAACTCCCGTTTTTATTAATATAATTCAGTTTTAGTCATGATTGCTTTATATTCATCGCCGTTTATTGTCTGTTCAATCATGCACTAAATTCGTTAAGGGCTATGGTGTAGCAAGTTGGGAATATGGTTATGGATTCAATCATGTCAAATTAATATTCATATGCTCTATCATGTTTGTTTATTTTAATTCTGTGTGTAATGCTTGAATTCGATTAGCTACCGTGTTCATGATATTAGAATATTGCTCGATGCTCGGAAGAGATTAGGTTAGTCGTGCACAATGATTAATTTACCGGGATACATTCCTAGGCTAGACATAGCTAGGCTGTTTCGGAGTCGTGTGAACGTTCTTGTTTTTAATGCTAGCCGTTGTTTTTAGAGGTTGAGATCGAGAGAAGATATCCCGGCATAGGTTTAGATTCTTAGATGTTCGAGAGAAATCTTAGATTACCATTATCGTGAGCGTGATTAGCAAACATAAGAGTGTGTGTTTAGTGCTTAATTTCCGAATCCAAACCATATGAATAACTTGTGAAGACGTAGTTCTTGCTTTCTCATTATCGTAATCTATCATTTTTTAATTGTTTTTAATTCTCGTTCGTTTTGACAATCATCAAATCATCGGTTCAATTCGTGCTAGTAATCTTGTCAATTTAATTAAACATTTTCCTCGTGGGATCGACTCGTACTTACGAAATCTGCTACTTGAGCGACTACGTGCACTTGCGTACGGAAAAATTGCAACATGATACTCTCGCCAAGTTACTTATTCATTAATTTTGTTCTCATCTTAGCATCATTTTAGCAAATTCATAATTGATTTTACATCTCTTGCTACAAGTAATGAGATTCTAATCAAACATGGTCCCACATAAAACAAACCTCACTCCAAATTATAACACAGAATAATGAATTAATATGTTAATAAGCCACATTCTTCAACTTATTCATGATGTATTTATTAAAATATTATCTCTAGTTTTCTTTTTGGGACCGTTCTTTTTCGAGTGAATATATATACACACGCACACACGGGCGTACTCTTTTACTAAATTATTTTACATCATTTATGTTGGCAACTGATTTATTTGTCATCATTTTTCTATAATTTTAGATTGTTTATTTGCATATTTATTTTAGATCAAATATATTATTTTTAACTTTTTCTTTCATTTGTTATTTTTATATATTAATAAAGTTAACATTCCGTTAAATAACGTGTAATATAAGATACGAGTCTAATTGCAAATCCATTAGAGAAGTCAACTACCACTTGAGTAAAATTCTTAGGTATATATCATAGATCGTGAGTGAGTAAGTGTGTTAAATAATGTAACGATACCTTTGTTTGAAGCTGGCAATTTCACACATGATTGAATGCCAAATTAGGTGAGAAGTATGTTGTCTAGGATTACGATGGATGATCAAATAAATTAGTCCTAATAGCAAGACATAATCGTAGGATTTGAGAATTTTGATATCGTATGAGCTGTTGTGTTGAATGATTAGTTATACGGTGGTGGCATCAAAGACACAGCCATTACATCACATGTAGGATTTAAAAACTGCAAAAATCCCCTTGCTAATATATGAGAGAAATCTCATGTTTTTAGCATTCAATACTTGAAGTTGTTTTCCTTTTACAAAATCTGGCTGAAATCTATTTATCTTTTATTTATTGTTATATTTTCGAATTCAAACTTTCATATACCCAGTAGAAACTTATAAAATAAAATAAACTCGTCATTAACTCGTCTTTTCCAAACTCGATTGCGCTTTGATTATTATTTTATATTTTTCACTGGATTCGACTGATTATCATTTCTAACTTGTGTTCCGGTCTCGTCTACACCGTCTATTGTATAGATAGTTGGGGCATACTAATTATATTAGGATATTGATATTGACAACTATAATATTATTTGTTGCGCATTTACCAAAAATCAATCAAAACTCAAAAATTCAAATATTGACATATTTAATAGCAAACATAATATGTAAAGACAATTATACCCTCAACTATCATTTAAACAAATTTTAAAAAATTCGCTCAATTGACTATAGTGTTCGATATAAGCTTCGGTGAAGAACCGTCATACGGCCGTATGGACGACCATAAAGGCGACGACTTGACTTGGCTCGCAGAGATTTTCGGAGTAGAAAATCCCTCCGAAAATGACTCCGATGATGTTGTCGTTTTGCGTGAGGTCAAGGCCTCGGAAAAGTCAAAGTCTTCGATACATGCGGTGAAAGACAAAGACGATTGTGTCATTTTGCTCCTATCATCGAGGAGTCGAATTCGAGAAGTGACTCCCATGAATTGCTCTTCGTCATTGACAAGGATCAGGTAAGAATCATCAATATATGTATTTTTTTTCTTTCCCTTTCTTGAGTTTTGCCTTTGGTTGAAATTTCAACGTTGAATTTGGTTTTTGTTGGACGATAAAGATCATGCTAATGGGTATTTCAAGTGGATTGTGGGACTTGAATAGGAATGAAAAAAAAAAAAAAAATGCCCATCTTTAGGGATAATTTTTTCTTCCGAACAATAAGCTATAAGCTATATACCGTACTAATCAAACTTTCTCTTGCTCTCTTGCCAATGCCCAAATTTACAGATTGAAAAAACAAGCTATGTTTTTTTTATGAGTTTGCTCGGGTTTGTGGTTATTTATTATGCCGTTTGAGTCCGCTCGGGTTTAGCGACGAGGCTGAGTAACGATACCCGAATCGGTGTCTCTTTGAAGATGCGACGACGAGGCGACTTGAGCAGGCGTGACATAGCAGACCAAGACGAGGACTCAAGCATGAAGTCGTGATCTTCGTTTTTCTATTGTTCTCTTTCTTTTCTATTATATTAACTTTAGTGTTGACTTTAATTAGTCCGGACTCAGAACCATATGCTCATCCCATAATCAGTGGAGGAAAATAAAACTTTCACTTTGCTTGCCTTGAAGCTGAAGGAAACGGTTTGTAATTTCGATGTGCTATTGGAATTAGTAAGCTATAAATTTTTTATTAGAGACAAATACGCTTCGCTGGCCATCTGAATTTTTTTAGAATAAATGACATATTTGCCCCCTATATTATGGCAGATATTTCAAGTTAGTCCCCGAATTCTGAAAACGATCATATTCATATTTGAACTTTGTTTTTGGACCCATTTAGTCCTTCCGTCAATATTTGCATAACTCTGTCAGTCAAATAGACACATTTTAATCACGTGACAATGAAACAAGGGGCAATATAGTAATGATGCATATGAATAAGGAAATTGTTTTAAGGAAATTGTTTAATAAAACGTTTTCTTAAAATAACAATTAATTAAAAAAAAAGAATACAAAAAAAAACATTGGATTGCGTGCCATTCTAATCTCTTTTTAGATCTTCTTCTCGATAATAACCTGTGTTTCGTTTTTTCCCGGGAAACAAAAAGAAATCTGAGTTCGTTTTTCCTCCGGATTAACAGAGAAATCGTTTAACTTTGAACCGAGCTTTCATGGATTCCTCGGCGGCTCAGCGTCGGATCAAAGCCATCAACGGCCATTTAGTTTCTTCAGGAGACTCTGACTCTCTTCTCGGGATTAACGTCACCGCCGGCGAGTTTGTTTCCGGTACGGACGTTCTCAGAATCGTTGAATCTGTATATATGTCTATGGATTTCGCATTAACAATCAAAGTCTCTCTGTCTCTCTAACAATCTTTTGAAACTTCGATTGAGGTGTAAACCAAAAGCTTTGTCTTTTTGAATTGGTTTTCAGTTAAGAATATGATGAATCCAATTAATTTATCAAGAATATGTTTTAGCCTTTAGAAATGACTGAGGATTCTTTGGAAAAAATAAGTATTCCTGAAATTTGAACTCGTATTTTGATATGCGAAATCTCTGTTAAGATTTTATTTTTCGTCGTTCACTTTAAAAAAAGCTCGACCCTCCAAGGTATGATATTGACTTTACAGTTATAAATAAACTTGTATTGTAAAGGATATATTTCTGGTACTTGTGTCTCTTGGGTTTGGGAGAGTAATGAAGCTGTAATTTTTATTTATTTTTGCTTGTTATATCTAATGAAGCTAAGAATGGTATTTTGTAATTTCGTATGTGTGTGTAAATATTCCCACAGATCAAGGCTACAGTGTTGTTCTTCCGGAGAAGTTGGACACCGGAAAATGGAACGTGTTGTTCAGATTTTGGTATTCTTTTTTTTAATTAATTGTTATTTTAAGAAAACGTTTTATTAAACAATTTCCTTAAAACAATTTCCTTATTCATATGCATCATTACTATATTGCCCCTTGTTTCATTGTCACGTGATTAAAATATGCCTATTTGACTGACAGAGTTATGCAAATATTGACGGAAGGACTAAATGGGTCCAAAAACAAAGTTCAAATATGAATAAGATCGTTTTCAGAATTCGGGGACTAACTTGAAATATCTGCCATAATATAGGGGGCAAATATGTCATTTATTCATTTTTTTATTACCCGTGTTATAAATTTTCTTTTTAATATTTTTTAAAGGATAAAATAGAATTCACGAACAATTTTGACTTTTTTTTTTTTAATTGTCTTGGCACTTTGCCAATCACTAATTTCACTATTATAAATTTTTGATGAAATGACGGCAAAAATACCCAAAATTTTACGTTTAATTCTACTGTTACTACTAGATTGTTAAAGTTATTACCTTTTTTTTTTTTTTTTTCAAAATATCATTTATATTTGTTTTTAAAACAAAGAAAACTTGATTTTGATTTTAAAATTAAAAAAAAATTATAAACATTCCCAAATATAAAAACTATAAAAATAAATAAATAATCGGGCTTGAAAATAATTTTTGAAAATTTATAATTAGTTTTCTAAAACATCCAGAGCGTATTTTCTTATAAGCTATATATAAATAAATATGAGTAATAAATTTTTAATTTTAAAATCAAAACCAAGTTTTCTTTGTTTTAAGAACAAATATAAATGGTATTTTTTATTAGAATATAAATAGTATTTTGTAAATTAAAAAAAACCCTTAGATACAAATAAATAAATCAATAATTGAGCTAAAAATTAAATTTTGAAAAAACTTATAATTAGTTTTCTAAAACATTCATAGAGTATTTTCCTATAAGTTATTAGTAAATAAGAATAATAATTTTTTTAATTTTAAAATAAAAACAAAATTTTTTGTTTGTTTTTAAAACAAATATAAATGGCATTAAAAAAACACCCTCTTTTATCGTGACACGTGTCATTCTTTTAACAGATTAATAGTAACGGTGGAACTAAATGTAAACGGTAGATATTCGAAAAAAAGAATAAGTAACCAAATGTATCCATCGTAAAACTTTAATTATTTTTATTGCTATTTTTATTTTCTCTAAAAAAAATTAATTGTTTAAATATCTCTGTATACCATATATTATAGATTACTTCAAGACTTTAACATGTAATACTGGTTTTACAAATTAGAAGTTCTTATATTAGTAGTGTTGAACAACTAATAAACCACCCCGCAATAGTTTTATAATTTAGTATGAGTGGCAAGACCTTATACTTGTGAGGTGATATAGCGAAAGATCAAGAGTCTAATCCCAAACAAAATATATAAAAAAAATTTATATTGAAGATTAAATGTTATTCTTTATAATTTATGATTAAATATATAATGAAGTTGGTGATGTTTTGTGTACTGATGTAAGAATAAAAATACTAAAAAAAACCTTATAGTTATGAATTAGCATTTACCAAATTTAACATTATGAAAATGATAAAAATAATCGTGTAAAATATTATCTGATTAATGAGGTCACATCATCAAATATGGATAGATTTTAAACATGTTTAAAACGCTGGATAGATTGCAAATACAACGTTTCAAGTGGTCTAGTCCGTAGATTTTCTTAAAAATATATCTCCTAATTTAAATTAATAAGAAGAAAAATAAGTAGACTTGTATTGAAAATTCCTTTTTACATAGTTAGTAAATACACCTTATACATAAATTATAATAAGCCTCATTTACTAGATAAAGAATTTATAGTTATTGAATAACGACGCCGTCTCTGACCTCCTCGCCGCCCTCGTCCTCCGCCTCGTCTCCTCCTTCGCCCACCACACAAGTCCGACCCATTGGTTAAACAGGCTAAGCAATGGCAAGGCTCCTAAAAATTGGAAGAAAAAAGGGCCAATAATTTACACTCAATGAGCCTTGAAATTGTGGCAAAATCTTATAATTTTGTTCTTCCTATTCTCTTATTTTAAGCTAGTAATTGAATTCATATAAAGCTTACACTTTTTGCAGGCCCAATGTGTTATTTCCATTAATAAAGAAAAAAAGAGCCGATTTTCTCTCTTAAACGCTGAATCAAATTGTGCGTGATCACTGACCTTTGATCTTCTTGGAATTTATCGTTAACACACTGTGCACACACACATCACAATTGCACGACTTTTTTTTTTTTTTTTTTTTTCGTATCCTTTTGCTTGCTGAAACGATTTCCTTCACAGGAGCTTCAAAGGCTTAATCTTTAAGGTAAATTTTGTTTAATAGAGTTTTATTTATTTATCTGTTATTTTCATAATCACCAAGTTGTTTTTCTCTCAAAATTAGTGATCATTTGAGAGGTTTAGAGACAAATACATTGAATCACCAAGATGGGGGAAAGCAAAACAGAGAAAGACAATCATCTATTGACTTTCAAGCAAATGTTTTCTCTCTAACTTGATTATTTTAAGCGTTGGTATTTTTAGCTTATTGCATCGAATTTAGTGTGTTTTTTTTTTTTTTTTTTTTTTTTTTTTTTTTGTGTGATTTACTTCTTAGAGCATAGAAAAATCATGTCTTGTCGAAAATATCATCCGGTTATGAAAAATTAAAAAAAAAAGATGAATAATTGGTTAACTCTAAAAAAAAAACTCTTAAAAAATTTCTAACAAAAAAGATACAGTAATGAATGAAGAAGTGTATGCGTATGAAAATGGTGAAATGATGATAGAAAAATTTAGAGATAATAATGGATAAAATAGAAAACGTCGGTGATTGTAATGAAATTGAAATCGAAGCTGAATAAGAGCATCTTTAATGGTAAGCAAATACTATATTTGCTTAACTTGCCACATAAACAATTTAAGCTACAACTAATTTAAGCAAATTTGTTCTCTATTGGTAAGCTAAATCACTCTCCTAGCTTAACTTTATCCCACATGTCAATAATTAATATTTTATTATTATTTTCTATTCAATTCCCACTTATTAAATAAAAAAAATAAAAAATTGGTCCATTTAATTTGCTAAGCTAGTAGCTTAGTTAAGCTAATAGATAAAATGCAAAATAATGGTAAGCAACTAGCTTACAACTTTTGCTAATTGCTAGCAAGTCCTCACAATTGTTAAGCTACAAACCATTAAAAATGCTCTAAGAAGTTAGCAATCATACTAATGTTAGAAATATCTTGACAGACACTATCATTTTTTTCAATTTTAAGAAGACAATGTTAAAAATAGTTGTTAAAAATTTATACTATTACTTTTGGATTTTATATTTATTTATTTTTGTAAGGGATTATTCCTAAACTATTATTTTCTCAATATTTTTTTTGACCAAAATCTAATATGTCAATATTAATCCAAAAGTATGGCTTTTTTAGACTTGTTGGTACAAAACTACCCTTAGTGAAATATCCTTTTATTTTTCTTTTATATTTCGTCTGTCTAGTTTATTCACATGATCGTCGATAATCTATATGATTTATTAAAATTCGTTTGAAGATTTATTGACATTTTATGAATGTCAATAAATCTTCAAACGAATTTCTAGATTCTTCAAACCAGTTTTGTTTTTGTTTTTGTTTTGTTTTGTTTTTTGTTTTTGTTTTTTTTTTTTTGTTTTTGTTTTTGTTTTTTTTTTTTTTTTTTTTTCAGATTTCCCAAATTTTCCAATTTTTTATTTAACTACATAGACAAAACGAAAAATGATCTCTAACTTTACTTTTGTGACCATTTAGTAAATAACAAAAGTAATAAAAAAAATGATATTTCATTAAGGGTATTTTTGTACTAATACATATAAAGAAGTCATGCTTTTGGATTATTTTTGACTTATTGGATTTTGGTCATAAAATATTGAGGATGCCATAGTTCATGAATAATTTTTTTTGTAAGGTCTCATTTTTGTATTTCGCTTAAGGCCTCGACAACAATTGGGCCTGGCCGGCCTTGCTGCCGCACCCGCACCGCCTCTCTATGCCTCATCCGCCACGACCACAGCCTTGGCGGCCATGAGGTCGTCGTCTCCTCTACCATCAATCCCCGCATATTGCGCCGTCTTCCTTCACAGAGGCGGGACGGGAGGTGGCCGAAGTCGAGGACGGCCGGAGAGTTTTTTTTGGCACCAAGACTATCGGAATTGTACCAAGGAAAAAATTATTTTCCAGCTATGGATATGGGTAATTTTGGGACACAGAAATTATTTCGTGGGGATGAGGAATTTTTAATACAATGAGAAGAATGAAGATAGGTGAATGAGAATTCAACCGGAATGGATGGGAATGGTTATTTCGTTTTTATAATGATTTTGCTTACATTATCTTCAAAACATTCATCATTCTTTTTCTTTTTTCTCCTTAAAATCATTATTTTTTTTTATTATCAATTTTCATGAATGCAAATCGATCATTGAGTAGAAATACACAGACTCAGGCATAGGAATAAATTGTGTAATATTGTTTGCAAAAGTGTAAGTACAATTATTATTTTTGACATCTAAATTTGCAATGTAGGAAGCATGTGATTGAAGTATTTATTTCCTGTTTTTAATTCATTATTCCCAAACAGGTCGCTTCTTTTTCATAAAGAGACTTTTTATCCGTGCCTACATTGACTTGTGTTCTGTTCTGTTCTGTGTGCCATGGAATAATTATTATAAAATTTGATGGAGTCACAATGAAAAAACAGCTAGTTGAAATAAAGATGCAAAACATTCAAGGCCATATTCACTCGAGACCTAGAAGCCTAATAAATTATTAGTAATAAATATTACTTATCGGTAAAGAGGTTTTTTTTTTTCATCAAAAGGCAGCAAAAATATTAAAGGGAAGTAAAAAGAAAAAAGAAACTTTTTTTGCTTTCAAAACGTTACACCAGCCATGAGTATCCACATATCACAGGTTGGCACGAGATTACTTTTCCACTAGAGTATCGTGTTTTATTTTTAAATAATTAAATATAATTGGTATCCACATAATAGGTATCAGTATTGTCTTTAATTGGGACAGTTATTATTTACTATTTCTTCAGCGAGAAAACAAAGCATTAATTTGAGGGCCTATTAATTGGACTTAGCTGAATATAAAGATGATAAATTGTTATTTAAGTCAAAGAGGGAACTTTAGGTTTAATGCCGATCTGTTCTGTACAACTACTACTACTTACTATCTAAGCAAAACATTGCTTTAGGTAGCTTAGTTAATAAGTAATATAATAATATACAGTACATAGCTCTATATATTCTTTCTTCGTATATTATGCACATAAGAAAAAAAAGGACAAAATAAGGAGTGTTTTTTTTTATGAAAAAAAAATGTACTTCTTTAGAGCTTTGGATGCTTCTCTTTGCTCTTGGGTCTCGAGCTCAAAGTTCTCTTCTGGGTTTTGCGTTTGAGGTTTGACCTCTCTCTCTCTCGACAAACTTTTTCCCTTGAGATTTTATTAACGAGAAGAAAGAATAAAAATAAAATATAAAGACAGAATCTTTTTCTCTTCTATAGCGCCATTCCCTGCTTAAGTTTCTTCTTCAGCTGTGTGGTTTCTTTGCTTCGGTCTCAGAATTTCAGCTAAATACAAAAAAAAAGTGACAACTTTAAGCTTTGTTGGAATAGAGAGACGTGGATTTGGGTCAATGGGCATGGAATATCTCAGCTTTCTTTTTCATTACCTGGAATATCTATCAAAGCCACGTTGAAAGTGAAAAACCCTTCCATTTTTTTTTTAACTACTTAGTTTCTCTGAGCACTCAATCTAGTTTGTTAGGTCTTTTGAAGAAGAAAAAAATGGGTTGCGTGGCATCGAGGATCGAAAAGGTCGAGAGAGTCCAGGTTTGCAAGCAGAGAAGGAAGGCGATGAAGCAGTTGGTAGGGTTTAGGGGAGATTTCGCCGAAGCCCAGTTAGCTTACTTGAAAGCGCTCAAGAACACCGGAGTGACTCTCCGCCAATTCACCGAGTCCGAGTCCCTGGACTTTGACAGCGTCTCCGTCTCCGCCGCCGAGACCTTCGCTCCTCCGCCGTCGCCTCCGCCGGCGTCCCCGCCGATGTCCTTGCCTCCCTGTCCGCCGCCGCCTCCGCCGCTCAGCCCCGACCCGAGAAAGACCACCGGCGAGGATACTCGGAAAGAACAAGAGGAAGAAGAAGAAGAGGGCGAGATCGAAGAGTGCGTATCTCCGCCGATGCCGGGGTCGGCGTGGGCCCCGTGGGACCCGTTTCTGTCGGAGGAGGCCGAGGACTGGGCCGAGACCAAGACGGAGTTCGAGGGCGAGGAAGAAGAAGAAGAAGAGGAAAAAGGGGTCGAGAAGAGCGAGGCGGTTTCGGAGAAGGCGAAGAGGACGGTGGTGATGTGGAGAGGAGAAGGAAGAAGAAGAAGAAAAGAGAGCTTGGAGAGCGTTGTGAAGGAGTTGGATGATCATTTCTTGAGAGCCTCGGCCGGGGTCAAAGAGATCACTGTGATCATGGACTTGAATGGGAGTCACAGGCTTCTTCCGCACGGTCTCAATCACGGCAATGGTAGTAATAATGGCGATGCCGAGTGCTTTATATTCCAATTTTTTTTTACGGTTCTGAATTTCGGTAATTTGATTTGATTCGACATGATATGCAGCAGGGAAAAAGGGAAACACGGCGAAGGTGTTTAGCGCGTTGTCGTGGAGTTGGTCTTCGAAGTCGCTTCAGTTTTCGAGAGACTCCGTTGATTCCGGCGCTGGGCTCAGTGAGCCGTGCAGGCCCGGAGCCCATTGCGTCACACTCAAGAAGTTTCTAGAAGAGGAGCAGAAACTCTACAAGGATGTTAAGGTAAAGAATATAGTATTTTTTGTTTGCAGGGACAGAGCTAGACAACATATTTAGGGGGGACTAATTTGAAGAATTCTTAGGTAAACTAATAAAAAAATGTAATCGAAAAGAATTAAGATATAAAAACAAATCCACATTTGAGGCTTGAGCCCTACACTGAATTGCCAAATGCATATAAGTAGTGCATCCGACATTGAAACTGGGTCTTGACACTGATACTATGTTAGAAGGATTAGGATTAGGTCATAATCTCTAAGATTGATTATAACCTGTGATTATTTGTGTAGGAGGAAGAGATCGTGAAACAAGAGCACGAAAGGAAATCGTCATTGCTGCAGAAACTAGATAGTGAGAACCACGACTCGACCAAAACCGAAAAGATCCGATCGACCGTCGAAACTCTAGAGGCCGACCTTATGCGTCTCCAAGAATCAATATCCAGGATTTGTTTGTCCATTTTGAATCGCATAGACGATGAACTATATCCTCAGATGGTAGCCATAACTTCCGGGTAAGTTATTGATATTCTTATTATTTTTTTTTGCATTACAACTCGGCTCCGCTATTTATTCTTGCGGTCAAATAAAAGAAGAACAGATTTATAGTGTTTCACACTCAATGCGAGAGCTACGTTCACTTTTCCGTTGCTGATTTCACTATCATAAAAAATCGGGAGTTTGTGTACAATTCTCTTTCATTCTGAGTATATAGAAAACTAGGGCGGACACAAAACAAGTATACCTGTACGATTGAACATTGATCTATTTCAAAACAAAACCGTAATTGGTATATCTTCCATTTTGGGCGTTCCAGTTTGTTGCAGATGTGGAGGACTATGCAGGAGAGTCACGAAGCCCAATACAAGATCTCACAGCTGCTGAATCATCTGAGCGATGATCAAAAGATGGACCCGAGCACGGCTTACCATCGCCAAGCGGTGGTGGAGCTCAAAGCTGAAGTCAACCGTTGGTACAACAGCTTCTGCCAGGTGGCGAGCTCTCAGAAAGACTATGTCCGAACCCTCTCTCTCTGGCTCAGACTCACCGACGGCCTCAAAGAAAACGGTCGACACAGTCTTCACTCAGCCGCGGTCGCGGGGTTGTGCGACAAGTGGCTGTCCTCTCTCGATAAATTACCCGACAAGGTACTTCTTTTCAATCTCATCACATCCCATCCTACCATAAATGAATTTTCACTTTACCTCCCTAATGAAAAAAAAAAATCGGTGAAACTACTCATCAAATAATACATTTGTGATAAATTGCAATATTTAAACATTACTTTGTGCACAAGTTTGGTAAATCGTTAATATTACGGCCCTCGAGTTACAAACTAAAGAGAATAAAAACACAAAATCATCACCAAAGTCTCAAAACTCTAAATTGTCGATATTAGATTTTTTTTTTCTTTTCTTCAGTGTCCAACTCAAACATCGATTAAATTAGCTTTAAATCACCATAATATTTATAAATATTAAAGATGTGCATTTTTATTTATTTATTATCTTTGTGTATATAGCCGGGGAAAATTTATCACGTATAATTTGAGGATCAATTTCATCGTTTTTTTTCTTCCTTAATGGGGTGAACCAGATAAGGTATAGAAATCAGGGGGAAAAAAATTACAAAATTTATTCATTTATACGATCGAATTGGCGTGTATTACATTCAAGAACTAAGTAAATAAACTCGACCAGGCAGCGTCGGAGGCCATAAAGGGCCTTTGCTCTGCGGTCCAAGCGATCGTGGTCCAGCAAGAAGAGGAACACTCGCTCCAGAGGAAATACGAGAAGGCCGAGAGAAGGCTTAACAGAGAGCTCGAGTCTCTGAAGGATATGGAGATGAAGCTCGAGGGAAGCGTGTCGGTCTCCGGGGACGAGAGCTCTGGTCTGAGCCCGAAGCACCCTCTGGTGCTGAAGCGGGCCAAAGCCGAGGCCCAGAAAGCCACGTACTTCAAGTCGGTGCAGGCCACAAAGGCCACTCTGAACGGCCTCAGGACGAGCCTCCCCGGCGTGTTCAAAGCCCTCACTGATTTCTCGAGGGGCTCGGTTGAGGCCATCGAGGCCTTGTTCACCCACGTGAAGCCCGAAGAAGAAGTCGGCTCCGAGACCCCACACACAGAGTAATAGAATTATAATTTTTTTATTTATTTAAATTGTTACTTTGGTTGGGAAGTTGTCTGCGAGTGAGCGAGCAAATTCTTATGTGTAAGTTTTGTTTATATTAGGTGAGTTAATTATATAGTTACTTTGTTCAGGCATGATATGACTAATGTTTTGACTACAAAATTTTCCACATTTCTGTTCTTCTTTGCGTTTGAAGATCCTGAAATGCATTCAGATGTGAAACTATGAATGGAGAGTGTGATTGCTATAAGTAAAGTGAAGCGAAAATCAACTAGCTTCTCACAATTGGCCGATCAAAGAAGTTGCGAGATCGCGTTCTGATTTGAACGTTCAATCGATTAGGATCGAGCTTAGTACAAATATGGTTTTCCATCTCATGATGAATTTTCTTTGTTAATGGAGGTGATTCGATTGTTTTTCATAGTAAGCGGGTTGGTTTCTTCTTCTTCTTCTTTGTCTGATTGTCAGTGGTTATTCTCTCCTAGCACTAAGCCGTGTAAGTACTCGGAATTCGCTGGCCCTGTGCTCTGAACCATTCTAGAGAATGCACTTTCTTTGTTTCGCAGTAGGTTGATTGGGGAATCGTATTCGAGAACCTGGAGAGAAGGTCAGAAGGAATTCTCATTTTCACTTTGCAGTCACAGAAAAGAACAAGTAGGGTTTGAGGAATTCAAAACGGCGCAAGTGATTCATACACACCTCGCCGGAATCGAGAAGAAGAATCCTATCTGTGTCGATGATAGTGTTCAATCTGTGAGCGACGATCAACATCGTGCGAGACTCGAACTCTTCGCGGATCGTCTTTTGGATGAGAGCGTCGGTCCCGACGTCCACAGCCGACGTGGCCTCGTCGAGAACAAGAATCTTTGATCTCCGAAGCAACGATCTCGCCAAGCTTATCAGTTGCCTTTGTCCCACGCTGAAATTCTCTCCTCGCTCCACGACCTTGAAACCCCAGCTTCATGATCAACATGGGAAGCGAAGAAGATTATATACCATTTGATTATATCATTATACATACCTTGGCGTAGAGGCCAAGAGAGTTTCTTCTGATCACATCTTGAAGATGTGCTCTCTCTAGAGCCTCCCAGACATCACCATCGCTGTGCTCTCCGAAAGGATCGAGGTTGAATCGCACGGTTCCTAAGAATCGAATGAGACTCGTGTTTAGGGTTCAAGAAACTGATTCGATTCATTCATGTTGAGCGTTTTACCTGAGAAAAGCACCGGGGACTGGGGTATAATCCCGAGGACCTTTCTCAGATCCGTGAGCCCGAACTTCGAGATATCCCGACCGTCGATCGAGATCCTTCCCTTCTCGATCTCGACGATCCGAAACAGAGCGTTGATCATGCTCGATTTCCCTGCACCGGTTCTTCCGACCACGCCGATCTTTTCGCTCGGCGAGACCGCAAACGACAAGCCGTGGAGGACCGGAGGGAGGCCGGGCCTGTAGCGGAGGACCACGTCTAGAAACTCGATCGAACCTGAGAACGGCCATCCCGGCGGGACTTGGTTCCTCTTGATCGTCTCGGGAGCCTCGGGTTCGAGCTCGATGTACGAGCCGACCCGCTCGACGGAGTTCAGGCTATTCTCGGCCAGGCTCGCCTGCCTCAGAACGCCAGCTAAGTTTATTTTGATGTTCAGGCTGTAACTGATAAGCAAGCCCATCGTGGACGCGAGCACTGCAGGGTTTTCCGACCGTCCGATCTGCAGAATCGCGGAGCTCGTGATCAGCCAGACCATGAGACTCCCCAGCGTCTGAAGCCTTATGAAGAGCCAGCCGGTGGAACTGTTGTTCGAGAGCGTGAATCTGATGTTGTTGTCCATGGCTTTCCCGTTCATCTCGGCCATCCGATCGTAGGCTTTGTAGGCGAGGATGGTCGATAAACCGTTCAGGGCTTCACTGAATTGTGCGTAAACAGGCGATCTTGTGACCGAGTCCAAGCGCTTTACTTCCCGGACTGTGCTCTGTAAAGGCAACAAATTTGATGTGAGCTTCTTTTTTTTTTCTTTTCGAGATGACCGTTAAAATGATCAAATCTTAAGGGTATGTTTGGAACTTGGAAAAAATGAGAACCCGGCAAGAAAAAATGTATAACTAAAATTGGGATTTCATGGAATAAAAAATGCCAAAGAATTTCTCATGACCCTCTTGCCATTCTCTTTGGCTCAAACTTTCCTTTGACTTCCAAAAGATTGTAGAATTTTTTCGATTTTCCTCACATTTTTCCGAAAAATCTAAATAAAATTTCATTTTCGATCGTGAAATTCGAGTTCCAAACATAGCCTTGTAGTATCGAACCAACCTGATAGTATAGATAGACAATGTAGAACAAGACCAGAAGAGGCATGATGGCCCAGAGGGACATTGTGCTCACAAACCCTATCAGAACAAAAGTCGAAAGTAGCTGCCAAACCAGTCGAAGAAAAAGGTTTATAAGGTTAGCAACGTGTCGATCAATGTCACTCAGGTCCTTCGAAAACCTATTGATTATTCGTCCGGTTGGATTAGTTTGGAAGAAAACCATAGGAGCTCTCATCACAGACTGCAACATGGTATCGTGCAATCTTTTTGCTCCGCGGAAACTGGACGCGATCAACCAAAAGGAATTCGCAAACATTATAATCACCTGAATTTCAACAGAGAGAGGGATCTCAGATCTTCTGATCAGAAACAGTTTCTATTGTGTTTAATGATTTGAATCAACACACCTGTCCAGAAGAAAGAAGTGCATATACGAGAATGTAGAAACCGGGTCGGTAATCTTTTGAATCGCTTTGGTCCGTCCAAACGCTCAACCAAGTGCTGCTAGAAATCCGAAGAGCTTCTGTGAGTGTATATAAGAGGAAGAGAATCATGACCACCCACAAGCCACCGAGCGCGTCTTTGTACCTATACAAGTATAAACAGAAACTCAGAAGTTTAGTGTGGTTTTCGAAAGATTTGACCAACCGATAGATAAGGCTTGTTGAATGCGTTTACCTAACCAGAACGTTCCAACTGACGACACCTGTTTCTCGTTCCTCTTGATTAATAAGAACAGATTTTTCGAGTGTTCTCTCTTTCTTTGCGTTGCCCGAGTCTGTGATCAGTTCATTTACCTCCCCGTCAAAAGCTTGTTTCGGATTTTTTTCGTCGTTATTGTCCATTTTCCCTGCATTTTCCATCAGTTTTTGAAACAGCTTTCCGTTCCTAGTCAGCTCTTCATAGGTTCCGTCCTCTTTGACCATGCCATCCGAGACCACGATGATTCTATCCACTTGCGGAAGAAAGTGCAACTGGTTCGTGACGAGCAATCTGCTCTTCCCTTGTAACTCTTCCTTGATACAGTTGTTGAACACCTAGAGAACGAAAACCCAATACGAATCGGAATCGAAATTTCGACAATGATGAGCTCTGTGCTGATATTGACCCGGTACCTGTTTTGCAACCCGGGCGTCCAGAGCGCTTAAAGGGTCATCGAATATGTACAAATCTGCATTGGAATAAACTGCTCTGGCCATTGAAATTCTCTGCTTTTGTCCACCGCTAATGTTCACTCCCCGTTCGCCTATCTCAGTTAGATCGCCGCCCTTATAAAATTACCACGAAAAAAAAAACAATTATGTATATGGTTAGCCGAGTCATTAACTAGAACATTCTAAAAATCATACACGTCATAAATCAGCTTAACTGGAAGCAAATCTAGATCGTGTAGTAACTCGGTAACATCGATGGCCTTCCAATATCTCGCGGGCTCGAATTCTGATCCGAATAGTATGTTTTCGCGTACCTGAGAGAACAGTTTCAAAAAATTTATGTGTATACAACATAGTTCCTGTCGGAAAGTGTGTGACCAGCCAAAAAGGTTAAAAAAGAAAAAGAAAAAAAAAATTAGACTCACTGTTGCATTGAAAATCCATGAAATTTGGGGAACATAAGAAACACTTCCTCTTACTATAACATTACTTTCGTTCGACACGACTGGAATCTCTCCCAACATTGCCGATGTGAGCGAAGTCTTTCCTTCTCCGGTTCCTCCTACAATCGCAACCAAGCTTCCAACCGATATGTCCATGTTAATATTTGATAAGGTAGGCTTATCTGTCTGAATTAAAAAAAAAAAGTAAAAGAAAAAAAAGAGAGACTAAAAACCAGTGTGGATCTGTAACCAGATTAAGCCCCTTAAACTGAAGCAATTTTTCTATTATTTTCATGCATTGTGAATATATATTGAACTTTGACCTTTGGGCCCCATGAAAAGTAGCCATTTTTTATTGAGATAGCTGGAAGTTCTGGTTGAAGAGGCGAGTTTGGTTTGAGAATCATCTCCTCGGCTATAAATAGCTCCTCTAAGCGCTGTAACGACAACTTTGCAATCACGATCTAACAAAAAAAAAAAAAAAAAACAAACAGTAACTTTAGAAAATAACTTGTGCAGCAAGTTACCCTATATATGTTTGGAAACAAATTGGCAGCACCTGATTCAAAAGATTCGGAAGCAAGCCTAAAGGGTATCGCAGCACTGCGAAGAGGGAAATAGAGGTGAACGCTCTCGCAGGTGTCAAATCTCCGCCGAGCAATGTGAACATTCCAAACGAAATCACCGTCGCAACTACTGGAATACTGTTTACTACAAAACTGTTGGACTGCAGGCATAAATGAAAGCAAATCATGTTAAAGCTATAAATATAGATACAGCTACGCGAATTTAAATTTTTTTTTTCCAGCGTACGGCCGATAATAACTGAGCACTTCGGAGCCAAGTTAGCTCTTCATGTCGTATGCTTCGAACGCGGGATTGGAAGCTTGATTCCCACGCGTAACATCTAAAGGCATTTTGAGAATAATTCAGAATTATAAAAGAAAATCGGTTGAAGATTTCATTGGTGGTGTGAATTGAAAAATTTGTACTTCACTATATCCATTGCTGTCAAGATTTCATTCATTAAACCAACTCTCTTGTCAGTCTGCATAAGCCCTTCCTTCGTCAATTTTCTCATTTTCCGAAGCACAAATGTCTGTCCACTCAACAAAGGGAAACACAAATCTTCTCCGTTATTTAAAAAAACTTTCATAGAAAGAATTTTATCTTATATTGTTTAGATTACCTGTATTGGAAGCAATAGCAATAGCACTAGAGCGCCAAAAAGAGATGAAACTCCTAATTGCTGGTAAAGAAGAATCAGCGATATGATTATCCGAATCGGAGCTGACCATACCCCGTGAAGTATTTCGCATATTTTCTGCATAGCCGTCACATATCACAAAATGCGTACGATGTTTTTTTTTTCTTTCGTTTATTTACGTCGATGTGCTTACCTGAAGCGCATCAGCGTCGATGGTAATCATGTTTGTTATTTTTCCAGTCGGAAATTTCCCGTGACCCTCATGAGTCAGTCGAAGCGATTTTCTGAAAATGGCTGCCACCTAGAAAATAGAAAAAATATAAATAAATAAAGACAATGTCCCAAAAACTAAACCTGAGAGTAATTAACATTTTGATTCATAACAGAAAAAAAGAGACTTATTTTACCAAGGTTGATCTGAGCTGGAAGCCGACTCGAAGAACATTCTGGTAATAATGAGCTTCGCATATCACCCCGGCAGACTGCAAAAATTCAAAACGGTCAACTATAAAGAAGCTTTCCAGTTACTTCTTCGCTAAGTAACTTATGTTTCTCATTCAATCTCAAACTTAAAAGCCATAACACATAATCCAAATGAAGAAGAATGTCTATGCATATACCACTCCAACAAACATAAGGAAAGCGTAAATATGACCAATCCAAGCTGGGTCGCCTCGTTGCATCGACTGCAATTCGTTAAAAAAGAAAAAAGACATTATAAAATTGCATTTGTTTAGAAGAATTATTTTAGGAAGAATTTAAAATAAATAAATTATGAAAGTTAATATAATAATATATTACCTGTAAGAGACGACTCAAAATGAGAGGTCCTACAAACTGAGAAAGATCCCATCCGAGCTACATGATTTGTGTGAAACAGCTCTTCTTGAGTCATTATATATATATATATATATATATATATATATATATATATTTAACCAACAGTGTGTATATATATATTTGTATCAATGAACATTTTACCTTAAAAACTCCTCCAAACCAAAACCTATATAAATTGAAATTTGGAAACACAGAGTTAGGCGTTGGTCATGGGAGGAATAATGCAAATAAAAAGCAATATTATTAACCTTCCTCCAAGGCTATTATTAAGTGCTCTCAAAAGATATGGTTTAGGTTTCTTAGATTCTTCAACCCAACACCTCTGGAACCTGAGAATAAATGAATCATCTCGATACCAAAAAAAAAAAGAAAGATAATATAATGAATCAAAAGAAGCAAAAAAGTAACATGAAGCTCTAATTTATGTATACTTGTTGATCAGAGTATGAGTTTGGTCTCTCTTGTCCAACTTCCAGACATCATTCTCAGTGATAGGCTCTCTGTAACCCTTTTGAATAAATGGAGTCACCCATCCGAAATAAATCTCTGTCCATCATATAATATTTCATTTTTGTCAGGACCGGTATTTGAACTACACAATGATGATGAAGCTGATATATATATAGCATTTACTTACTGGAGAATATATTAACATGTGTCTCGGGACAAACTTGTAATTCTCCACTGGGCAACGCTTCATATCGAGCATCGTGTATGGAGTCGAGTCGGGTCAAAACGTAGCCCGGATAAGGATCCAAATCAGGAAGGTGTATGAGAAGGAGAATTCCAAACAACACCTATATATGAATTAGTGGGCAAATTTGACAAACAAATTTCAGAGGGGGCATATATGAAAAAAAATATATACTTTTGGGGGTAAAAATATAAAACTAATAAAAATTTGAAGTAAAAATTATAATTTTTTTTTTAATTTTTTTTTAATTTTTTATAATTAACTTCAAGTTGATTTGTATGTTAATATTTAAAGTAAGACCAAAACATTCAAAACAAAAATTTTATACTTTCCATGTCTTTTAAGTTCAACTGGGACTCTAGAGTAGTTGGATATCCAGCGTAATTTATCTCATAATTAAAACAAAAAATTAGAAAAATAGCCAATTTAAACGTTTGATGTTGCTAAATAGCCAATGTTTGGTAAATAGCCGTAAATGATGACGTGGTTTGATATGACAGTGGCTATTTACTTGATATTTACGTTTGTAAATATATAAAAATGGCTATTTACCTAATATTTACCAAATCTTAGCTATTTAGCAATTCTCAACGTTTAACTTGGTTATTTTGCTAAATTACCCATAAGAAATTTGTTATTTACTTATGATTATTTTATTATAATAAATTTTGCAGAATGACAGAGCTTACTGTCTTCATTTGAATTTTTGAACATAACATTGATTATATAATGATATTGTTTGTTTGTAACTGTAAACCTGAAGAAAATCAAGGATACGACAAGTGAGCCTAAAATAAATAATAAAAGCTATAAGGCTGTAACAAACCTGGAAAAAAACCGACGTAATGTACAGATACAATGCATATCTGCAAAGAGTAAAAAAAAAAAAAAAAAAAAGGATAGCAATATTATATCCATTTTCAATTTCAATATACAACTCTAGTGAAAACAAACATAAATATTATTAGTTGTTTGCTTGAAAGCAAGTCTGTTTTATCACATTCACAGTTATTGATAACTAAGTTAAATATAGCTAATTTCAGTTAATATATGTATATAAAATGAGTGACTGACCCAAAAGTAGGAGCGTAGAAATGTTGATGATAAGCGGAGAGAATGAGAGAGATGAGTAGAGCGTGAGAGAGCAAAACATAAATGGTTCCAAATCTGACGTACCACCTGAATTCCCTAACGTAAACCTTCGTTTCCAATCCACTCATTACCGTTACAATCCCCCATGCTATAGCTTTCACTATCAAACAACTTATCTGCTTAATTCAAAAAAAAAAAAAACACTCATCTGCCTAAATTAAATTGAAACAATTATATTAAGTAATTGCATGGCTCTTAAATTTATCATGTCACGTTTTTTTTTTTTAATTTAATTTAAGGCCACTGCTGACATGTCATATAGTGCATATGGGCAAAGATAAAAAAAAAAAATTCTCGGAAACGTTTTTTTTCTATTTTTTACTTTTAGTTATAAGAAAATTTACTACAAATTAGCTTGGAAAATGGGTCTAAAATGTATAACGTGACGACTCCGGTTTTACCGGTGTGCATTAAGGGCTTATAATTGTTCGGATGGGTTGTAATAATTTCATAAAGATTGCGTCATTGGTAGTAAATTATATACATATATTATTGACTGCGTCTTAATTATTTATTCATTTAACGAACTTAAAATAGTCTTACCCTCAATATATATAAATTCAAGTAGTATATATATATATATATATATATATATATATATATATATATATTAGTTTCTGATTTGAATAAATAAGAAATCACACAAATGTACGAGTACATACATGAGAGACAACAAGATAAAACATACCTCAAAAGGAGCAAAACCAGTGTCATGAGCATTATTATTGTGGAAAATTGATTCACCAAGGAGAAATAATCTGAGGAGAGGCTCAATGAAGCCAATCCCAGCTAGAGCCACCAAAGCGTAGTTGTAACGGTTCGATCTGAGACGAAACCTCTGTGCTTTTGGGTCTTTTAGGATGAGCCATATTCTGTAAGAACAAACTCCGAGGAGGGCAAAATGGGAAACCGAAACCACGCCAGAGTCGATCGCACATGGCGTGTACGGACCCAAAGAATAACTGTCCACTGCTTTGCCCCAGAACTCGTTCGCTTTTGGCTCACAGTACCAATCCATTGCTGGTCGTGGATCCAAATAATCCATGGTCGATTTTCCTTTGCTCGTCGTTTTGTCAAAATGTCATGAGAAGATGATGTGTAGATATAATTATTTATGTCCGAGAGAGAGAGAGAGAGAGAGGACAAGGAATTAGGTTATTGATATTTCTGAGATAGCTTGCGACTCACACAGGAATTAGGTTCTTTAATTACTGTAAAATCACTCACTCACACAGGAATGAATTAGGTTGCTGACGTGTGGTATTTGTAAAGATGTTCTTTAATGCAATGGAATCTCTCGTGTATTACTATTCTCACCATCGTGGGCAAAATTACTACTTTAATTGGCTCGTTCTTTAATATATGGGAAATTGACATAAAGACGACGATTTTATAAAGTGTTCAATTTTATTTTTTTATTTGTATTTCAAAAGGAGACTGCAAAGTAATACATGTAATTGTGGGGTACGTATATTCCAGGGGCTTTTGGATTATATAATACTAATAGGGCGGCTGTGCGTGTTTTATTTTATTTTATTGTTGGAGTTCTGTGGTGGGTGACTGTGGGAAAGAGTGATGTTATATAGTTGAGTCAATTATTATATAATTTTTTACGGAATTGATTTTTGTCTCGATTCACGATTAGTGACGATCCACTCACGTGTTGACACGTGGCAACGAACTGCCACGTGTCAACACGTGAGTGGATCGTCACTAATCGTGAATCGAGACAAATAGTATTGCTCAATTTTTTATGAGAATTTGTGCACCTAAGATTGATGGAATCATGGAGATATTATTTGTGTCACACCTTTTTTTTTTTTAAGGGAATTTCTGTTGTGTCACATCTGTGGAGGGATTAAATCGTATGGTTTTCTATTTTTCTTTTCTTTTTTCACTGCAGTTTTTGACATATTTGTCTCATTTTAGTGGTGGTTTTTATGACTAGGCAAGCTAAAACAACATAGAACTAGTAGTCTAGTACCTCCACTGGTGGAACCCACAAAAGTTATAGAAAATAAAGTTTAGATAAAGTTAACGTGGGAGTGACAAATTCAAAGTTAGAACAAAGTTTTTGTTTAAAATACCACTACACTGCTCTCCATTTTCCAGTCTAACGTGAATATCCCTTAAGCTTATATATTAACAAAAAAAATTGATAACATAATAAAGAGCGAATACCAATCAACATTGACATAAAAGACAAAGAAAAAGAAGTACCTTTATATTCTTTGTTTTTTGTTGGCAATGGTTTAAAGCTCAAAGTTTTTGAAAGAGAAGGGAAGTTGAAAATACAGTGGCATTGGGAGAATCGAACAAATAAAAGTGGAGAGAGCAGAGTCAATTAATTAAATATTAGACTTTACTATTTTATTCTTGGGTATTAAATTCACTGCTGAGACTGATTGCTTTATTTTTTGGTTTTTTTATTATTAGGCATTAAATTCACTGTTGAGATTAATGGGGTTAAAGCCCATAATGAAATTTCAGGGGAGGTTTAAGTCCCTGTTGGGCCTTAATGGGCTCCGTCCCTGGTTGTATACTGTATTGTTTAGCCAACCGATATTGATATTGGGTATTCAATGTTTTCCCAATTTAATTTATTCATTTTTTTACATGATTTCATTTGTTTAATTTATATTTCTTTGTTTAGGTGTTAGACTTTATTTGTTTATATTTGTTCACGTTTGGTCTGTTTCATTGTTTGCTCAATTTCTTATTTTACAAAGAGTGATTTCCATTGGCAATTTTTATTTATTTATTAAAATGATATCCAAAAACATATTATTTCTTCATTACCGGTCCATTGGTGTTAGAACGTAATGGGAGATGAGCTTACTCAAAAAATGGTTCAAACGGGAAAGAATGATGTATACCCTTTGGTTTACCGACTTTTGACATTGGCTTTGGTTTTGCCCGTGGCTACTGCTGGAGTGGGACGAACATTTTCTGCTATGCATTTTTTGAAGAATAGGCTCCGCAATAAAATGGGAGCTGAGTTGATAAACAATATTTTGATTGTGTACATTGAAAAAGAAATATCTAATTCCCTTGACAATGAATGTATTATGAATCATTATCAAGGCAACTCGTGGAGGAAAATTGTAATATTTATTATTATTGTTTCAATGTTATTTTTGGTGTATTTTATATCTAGCTCCCCCGCTCGAGTCGCTGGCTCCGACCCTATATATATCAAAATATATAATCCTAGCACGAATAAGAAAACATAAATACTGTATGTTTTCAACGACAAAGAAAAAGGAACGACGTTTTATGATGTACAACCTCAAATTTCTCTTATCATTAAGTACTTAATGTTATCTACAGATTTATCACCATATATAGTTGCGTGTAACTTGTAAAAAAACGGTGACCAACTTTGATTCTCTCTTGTACATTTCCCTCTTCAAAAAACAGAACAAAAAACTTTTGTCCTGATTATTGGAGTGTGTAAGAGCTGCAATTCACATACAAGGTTGGCTGGTCCAACTCATCTATGGTAGAATTTGAACAGTCGTCAATTCTTTCAAATACCAGAATCAATGAATATAACATGTGAAACAAAAAAAAATGTAATTATATCAGAGGCTGGTCCCAATCTAAAGACGAGTCTTCAAATTCATCGTCCGTTCGGTGAACCCTGTTCTGAGAAAGCCTGCTCATCACGCCAAGACCTGAACACAAATTTAAAAGCATTAATCAAATCACAAAATAAATGCAAAGTATATTACACTCTTCGGGCACATAGATTTTACGCACCCGAAACTATTCTGTACAGAGAAGACCACCATCGATCCCTCGGAACCTGGTAACGATCCAGCGTTTCCTCGATATCACGGTCGTGCCTTCCTTCCAAAACGCCCTGCAGAGTTATCACCGCGTCCCTTGTTCTCGCGACGATGTTGGCTCCGTCATCGCCGCCGCGAAGATCGGACGGTTGAAAATCGCTGCACGAGGCGGAGAGAGAAGCGGAGAGAGTGCGGTGAGCGATGGCGTTCCACAGACTCCTCCTGCTGTCCACTTCCGTGGTCCGCTCATCGGCGGCTCGTTGTTCTTCTGCGCCGGACTTGTCGAGAACTAGACTGCGCAAGTACTCGGCGTTCGCGGGGCCCGTGCTTTGGACCATCTTCAAGAACGCGCTCTCTTGGTTCGACAATAGATTTTCTGGGGAATCATACTCGACTACCTGAAATAGAAAAATGATCGGTCAGAAAAGATGATCTGATCAAAATCAATGGAGCGAGAAAATTCAGTCTAACTTTACATGATTTTTTTAGGGTTATTAAGTTATATAGCCACACGGTTATAGTGAATTGAGATATAATCCACATTTCGTTAATTTCTTGTAAATAGCCAAGTTAACTTATTAACAGATTAGTAAAAGAATTATTTAATCCAGCCAAACATGTAAAAAATGTAGTTAATAGGCTGCCACGTATGCAAGTTGGCTATTTACAAAGTATTTACCAAAGGTTGGCTAATTTACAATTCTTATAGTTTAAGTGGGTTACGTAGCCAATTTTTTGAATTAAATTATATAAAATAGTCATTCGAAACTAATTGATTACCAAAATAGTCAAAATAACAAAGTTACATCGTCAAAATTTTTTTTTGACACTATTGTTACAAATGTTGACGTTGTATATAAGCAATTTATCAATTTTTAATAAATTTAATCGAGTAAAAAAAAATTATTAAAACATGATACTTACACATTTTTGTAAATTTTAGCTATTTCACTAAATTAAGATAAAGTTTAGTAATTTTGCTTTTATATTGACATTTCTCCTCAAGATTTCAATTATGTCTTAAACACGATCTATATTGAAAAACGAGGTGCTTGTTCGAGCTGTTTGGCTATGGTTTATATTATAAACCAATCGACAACCATAGAAATAATGACTTTGACTTTATTAGCTTGGAGGAAAAGCTACCTGGCCAGCCTCGAGAACGAGAATCCGATCACTGTCGATGATGGTGTTCAATCTGTGAGCGATGATCAACATCGTGCAAGACTTGAACTCCTCGCGGATCGTCTTCTGAATGAGAGCGTCGGTCCCAACATCAACGGCCGAGGTCGCCTCGTCCAGAACTAGAATCTTCGATCTCCGCAGCAACGATCTCGCCAGACTTATTAGTTGCCGTTGTCCCACGCTGAAATTCTCACCTCCCTCCAAAACCTTCCAAAATAAATTGTCATTTCTCTGTTACGTAAGCTTCAAGGCATAGTTAGTAATACTTGAAGGTACATATATATATATATATTAATATATCTATACCTGTGCGTCAAGTCCGAGAGGGCTTCGTCTGATCACATCCTTGAGATGAGCTCTCTCTAATGCCTCCCAAAGATCAGCGTCGTTGTGCTCGCAAAAAGGATCCAGGTTAAACCTCACAGTCCCTATAAACACAAAACCAAAATGACGATTATAACGGCTAGTTATAAACAATTCCACAAATCACAGTCCCCCAATTTTTTTTTCCATTAATATTCTTATCATTTTTTTTTCCATTAAATTTTTACATTCGAGTACAGTCTGATACCTGAGAAAAGGACCGGCGATTGTGGTATGATACTGAGAACCTTTCTCAAATCCGTGAGCCCTAACCGAGTGATATCACAGCCGTCGATCAAAACCCTCCCTTTCTCCATCTCCACGATCCGGAACAGGGCGTTGAGCATGCTCGATTTTCCGGCGCCGGTCCGCCCGACGATCCCGACCTTCTCCGTCGGAGCGATCCGGAACGAAAGGCCGTGGAGCACCGGAGGAAGCCCCGGGCGGTACCGGAGGACCACGCCGTCGAATTCGATGGCGCCGGAGGAAGGCCATCCCGGCGGCGGACGGTTGTCGTCGACGATCTCCGGCGCCTCGGAGTCGAGCTCGATGTAGTTTCCGACTCGCTCGACGGAGTTGAGGCTGTTCTCGGCTCGGCTGGCCTGCCTGAGAACGCCGCTGAGGAGGTTGGTGATGTTGAGGGTGTAGGTGAGAAGGAGACCCATGGACGACGCGAAATCGGTCTGGTTCTTCGTCCTTCCGTTCTGGAGGACTGCGAAGCTGGCCGTGAGCCAGATCATGATTCCGCCTAGGGTTTCGAGGCGGATTGAGAGCCATCGGTTGGAGCTGAAATTGGCGAGCGTGAATCTGATGTTGTTGTCCATGGATTTTCCGCTTATGGATGCCATTCGGTCGTACGCTTTGTAAGCTCGGATGGTCGAGAAACCGTTCAGAGCTTCGCCGAACTGAGCGTAGATCGGAGACCGAGTGATCGAGTCCATTCGTTTCACTTCCCTCGACGTGCTCTGCACAGCAAACGTTACACATCGGAGGTTTGATTCATTAGTCATTACACATTTTCTTTCATTTGCATTTTTATTCACAAAGTTACTAAATACATTGCTGAATAGCCAGTGTCTAAAATTAACTAAACCATCCAAACTTCGTAAAGTTCGAAAGTACAAAAAGTGTAAATAATTTAGATATATCGTATATAAATTTATACACATGATACATATTCTATTTACATTGTCAATTTTTTTAAGAACGGAAAAAGTATTGAAAGAACACAAATACCATATATATATGTATGATATATTAAAATGATTAAATAACTAAAATCAGTGATAAACATTTAAGTAAAGATTGGTTAAAATTATTCACATTATTAGTAGGATTCTTGTTTGTATATAAATAACAGCGTCAATATTATGGCTATTTTTTCTTTAAAAAAAAATTAAAACACTGACTGTTTTGCCTAAAAACTTATTATTATCATCGTTATTTTCTACTTAATTAGTTAAGAATGGTTGTTTTGTCAAGATTTTCATTCTAAAATGGCATCTTACGCTACACTCAGATAAAGCAAGAGTTACAGGATTTTTATATTTTATATATGCATGAAATAGTGAAAAAAAAAAAAAAAAAAACTTGCCTGATAGTAAAGATAGGCAATGTAAAACAAGATCATGAGTGGCATGATGGCCCAGAGAGAAATTGTGCTGACGATTCCGATGAGGGCAAAAGTGGAAAGAAGCTGCCACATCTGGTTCATGAACATGTTCATCATATTTGCCACGTTCCGGTCGATGTCTCCGAGGTCCTTTGCAAACCTGTTGATTATGCGTCCCGTCGGGTTCGTGTGGAAGAACACCATCGGAGCTCTCAGTATAGCCCTTAACATCCCGTCGTGCATTCTTTTCGCCGCTCGAAGGCTCGACGTTATCAGCCAAAATGAGTTTGCCAATGTCACACTCACCTAAGAAAAAAAAACACATTAATTATTACGAGTTTATAAATATCATTATTCGTTGAATTATGGAGCCTAATTCGTCACGTACACTATGAAATAAGGATCTTATATTGTTATTTGATGAGGGGCAATTTGGAAATTTTATGTGCATTGTTTTCGCCTTAGTTTTTTTATTATATGATTTTTAGGCTTTTTTTTTTTAAGATGTAGTGACACACAGTGGATGAAGCTCTCGCATTGAGATTTAACCACAATATATATGTGTATTGCTTTATTCTTTGCTTTAGAATTGGGTCAGATTACGTCCTTCAATCCTTAACATTCTTGACATACCTGTCCTGAAGAAAGAAGCCCGTAAACTATGATGTAGAAACCGGGTCTGTAACTTTTTGAACCGCTTTGCTTGGTCCAGAAGCTAAGCCATGTACTACTCGAAACTCGAAGAATTTCGGTTGATAAGTAGCAGAGAAAGAGAATCATGACCACCCACAGGCCTCCCAGTGCCTTTTTGTACCTGGAAAATAAATATGATTTTGAAATTAAGTGAAATTAGTTTAAGAGAAAAGAGAATCAATGATTCCTTAACTTGCGCAGCAAGTTATACCTCATCAGGACACTCCAACTCACGATTCCCGTTTCGCGCTCTTCTTGCTTGATCAAAACAGACTTTCCGAGTTTCCCTTTCTTCGCGTTCCTCGCGTCGATGATCGAATCGGCTTCCACCGCCGCCCCGTTGGAAGGCGGCGCCGAATCTTTTTCGTGGTCAAACTCAAAGTCTTGGTCTATATTTTGTTCCATTTTCCCTGCATTTTCCATGAGCTTTTGGAACACCTTTCCGTGTTTGGAAAGCTCGTCGTACGTTCCGTCCTCTTTGACTGTACCATCCGAGACCACGATGATTCTGTCCACTTGTGGAAGAAAATGTAACTGGTTTGTGACGAGTAGTCTGGTCTTTCCTTGTAACTCTTCCTTGATGCAGTTGTTGAACACCTAAAAGAGTGAAACTCGATACGAATTGGAATCGGAATCGGAATCTCGACAACGATGAGCTCTTTGCTGATAATGATCCGGTACCTGTTTTGCGACCCGTGCGTCTAGAGCGCTCAAAGGGTCGTCGAAGACGTATAAATCTGCATCGGAATAAACCGCTCGAGCCATCGAAATTCTCTGCTTTTGTCCCCCGCTGATATTCACTCCCCGTTCTCCTATCTCCGTTAGATCACGGCCCTTAAATAATTTGACAAGAGAAATGTAATCAAGATTGATAATCATAGCCCCCACAATTTTTTTTTTTTGTTTTCAAGTTCAGAAATCTACTCAACTGGAAGCGAATCTAGATCATGATGGAACTCGGTCACATCAATGGCTTTCCAATATCTCGTGGCGTCGAACTGAGATCCAAATAATATGTTCTCTCGGACCTGAAACAATTTGTATTCAAGCATCGATCAATGAACTACTGTGACTGCTAAGAAAAGAAGAAAAGTTACACGAAATAAAACGACTCACGGTTGCATTGAAAATCCATGATATCTGAGGAACATAAGCAACACATCCTCTCAACTCAACACTCGTGTGAGAGTGCGACATAGCCGGTAACTCTCCAAGCATCGCCGATATAAGCGATGTTTTTCCTTCTCCGGTTCCTCCGACAATTGCCACTAAGCTTCCCACTTGGATATCCAAATTGATATCTGACAAGGTAGGCTTATCCACCTGGGGAAAAAAAAGAGAGACAAAATTAGCACCAAAATCTCTGCTTAGGAAAAAAGATGCGGGTGAAATTCGACCTTCGGGTCCCACGAGAAGTTTCCGTTTTTAATGGAGATGGCCGGTAGCTCCGGGTCTAGAGGAGGGTTTGGTAGCAGAACTCTCTCTTCGGCTAAGAACAGCTCTTCCAAGCGTTGTAACGATATATTCGCGTTAACAACCTGACTTAGTAGATTCGGAAGCATGTTCAGCGGGAATCGGAGAATCGCGAAGAGGGAAAGTGATGTAAATGCCCTTGCCGGGGTCAAATCTCCTCCGAGCATCGTGAAAATTCCGAACGATATCACCGTCACCACAACAGGAATGCTGTTTAGTATGAAACTGTTGAACTGAAAAAAAAAAAAAAAAAAAAAAAACTCATAAGAAAAAAGTGCAAATAAAATATGTAGTAATATGCGTATATATGTATGTAACGTACAGCAGATAGTAATTGAGCTTTACGGAACCACGACAGCTCGTCGTCCCTTATGCTCTGAACCCGGGATTGGAAACTTGCTTCCCATGCATAGCATCTGAAAGATCAAACTCTTAGTTAATGTCAGCTTAAACACACACAAAATGTATCGACGGTGGTTTGATATGATCATACTTCACGGTGTCCATGGCTGACAAGATTTCATTCATGAGGCCGACTCTCTTGTCGGTGCGAACCAGTCCTTCTTTGGTAAGTTTTCGCATTCTCGAAAGCACGACTGTCTGTTTTTTTAATGGGCCACGGAGATTAGATGCTAAATAAATACTCAGTTAAAAAGAAGCTCTCTGTGTTGTGTACTTGTACCTGAAGAGGAACCATGAGAAGAAGAACTAGAGCCCCAGCAAGAGCGCCCACTCCTAATTGCTGGTAAAGGAGACCCATTGCTATGACTATGCGAAACGGAGCCGACCATAACCCATGAAGCTGTTGGCATATTTGCTGGAAAATAACATTGAAAAAATTATGATATGAACAAGTATTGAAATAAAATATCTCTGCTAAAGTGTGTATATACCTGAAGTGCATTAGCGTCTGTTGTGATCATATTTGTTATCCTTCCTGTCGGGAAATTCTTACGACCCTCGTGGGTTAGGCGTAGAGATTTTCTAAATATAGCAGCCACCTAAAAGTCAGAAGAGACCAGCTAGTTATTCTTGATCTTGATAACTTGTATCCCAATTAATTCATATCAAAAGTAGAGATTTGTTTATATTATATACCAGAGTAGATCTGAGCCGAAAGCCGACGCGCATCGCGTTTTGGAAATATTGAGCTTCTGTTAGGACTCCGAATGACTGAATCAAAATCGAACCAAACGGTCAGAGCACTTATTTACTGGATACACATTTTCAATGCAAGGTTGACATGAAGAACAGATTGTGACAGCATTGAACAAAAATAATCAGGCGAGAAAAAAGCTTACCACTCCAAAGAAAATTAAGAAGGCGTAAACGTATCCAATCCAAGCTGGATCTCCTCTTTGCATTGACTGCAGGGTTATAAAATAAAAATAAATAAAAAAGCCTAAGATTATTTCCAAGCTTCATAAAAATACAAGGCAAATAAGTGTTCGAAGAAAGGAACAAACCTGTAAGAGCTGATTCAAAATAACAGGCCCGCTGAACTGAGACAGATCAAACACAACCTACGAGAGTGTATAGAGAAAGTTTATCAAGTGATCAAACATTAAATGATATTTTTTTTCTTTTTATTCAAGTATGTATTGTATATTACAAATCCCACATGAAACGACCTTATTTTCTCACTCAAACTACAGAAACAAGGAGGAATAAATAAGCCATTTACCTTGAACAGGCCTGCATACCAGAACCTGCACAAAATTTTATTTTAAAGCATCAAATAAAATTAGAATGCAAAAACAGAATTATAGTCTATTGCACATAGTATGTAAAGTTGATACCTTCCTCCTAGGCTTTGATTCAGTGCCCTTAAAAGCCATGGTTTAGGCCTCTGTGACTCTTTTAACCAAGAACTCTGGAACCTACAAAAGTCAAAGAACTTAATTCATGAAGCAAATTGCAAAAAAAAAAAAAAAAAAAAAAAAGAAGAAGAAGAAGAAGAAAAAAAGAGAGTTATGTGAAAATCCTACTTTTTAATGAGCGTTTCGGTTTGATCCCAAGTGTCTAACTTCCAAACATCCTTTTCTGTGATGGGCTTTCTGTAGCCTCTCTGCATCAGAGGAGTCATCCAGCTAAAATATATTTCTGTGAAGATATACAGTCGGCATTAAATATAAGAAAGATAATTTATATATATACATACATTATATATAATACATTATTGGACAGAGAGTACTATTAATCCATTTCGAAAAGCCACTCACTAGACAACATGTTGACACGGCGCTCCGGACAAACTTGCTCTTCACCGGGCAGTGCTTCGTATTCAACATTATCGACAAACTCGGATTGAATAGGGATGTAACCGGGATAAGGATCCAAATTGGGAAGGTATACTATGAGAAGAAGCCCAAACAATGCCTGAATAAGATCACACACACACATATATATAGAGAGAGAGATTTCATCAGAATGGCAAAGAAGACGATTTCGAAGAGACGAAGGAACAAAGCAAACCTGGAAAAAGATCGTGATTATGTACATGTACAATGTATATCTGCAAAGAAGAAGAAGAAGAAGAAGAAGAAGAAGAAGAAGAAGAAGAAGAGAAATCTAAGTTGACTATATCATTAAGTACAAAGTAGACAATCTACGCAAGAGAAACAAGCGATGACTGTACTAACCCAACGTAGTAATCCTTGACCGAGAATAGGAGATTGAGGACGACGGCCTCTGCTACCAAGACGTAAATGACTCCGAATCTGACGTACCATCTGAACTCTCGAACGTATACCTTGGTCTCCAATCCGATCATGATCAGGACCGAACCCCAAGCAAGAAACTCGACCATCAACGAAGTTATCTGCTCAGAAGAAAATCGATAAAATCACGAGCTAATCCTCTCATGTCCACTTGGTTTTGTGATGGAACCACGCAATATACATGACATGGTATCAGAGTCCAAAATCTCAAACGATAACCTCAGTCCGACATAATAGGATGCAAGCACAAGCAAGATGAGTGACCCCAAAGAGCCACGAATATGCGACGACTTAACAAGGTTAATCTTCTCATTACCAGTTCGTTTTGAGATGGAACCAGTCAAGGACAGAGCCAGAAAGGCAAATTATGGGGGGGCTAATTTAAAATTTTTATTATAAAATGAAAGGGAAAAAAAGCAATAAAAAGTATAATACTTGGAAATGGTGTAATACTTGACATGATATCAAAACCCAAAAGCACAAACGATCACCGAGTCCAAAATAGGGATTTTGTCACAGTTTAATTCTAAATCAATGCATCTTTACAGCGGATAATTATATGTTAATGTGTGCATTACTAGGAGAAACATGAAAGGGACATAGAAGCGTATCATTGGCGGTAATCAATGTCATTTTTACTCCAAAATACAACAGAATGTGGGCTCAGATGAATGAGCTCATTTTTAGTGCAATTAATTGGAGACCGACCTCGAAAGGAGCGAAACCGGTCTGGCCATCGAGGTTGAAGATTGAAACTCCAGTCATCCATCTGAGGAACGGCTCGGCGGCGCTGAAACTAGCGAGCAGAGCCAGCATGTAGTTGTAGTAGTTGGAGCTGAGCCGAAACCTCTTCGCTCTCGGGTCCTTCTTGATGAGCCAAACCCGGTAGAGACAGAGGCACAAGAGGACCAAATGGGACCCAGAGACAACAATGGAGTCTATTGCACATGGTGTGTATGAACCCAATGAACTGTCCACTATTTCACCCCAAAGCCCATAGACTCTTGGCTCACAGTACCAACTCAGTGCCTCCAAACCCATGCTTTTGAAACAAACCGCTTCAGAGTTGAGAGAATAATAAACTTACCCACATCTGTGGGTTTTTTTTTCAATGTTTATGATATCCTGCCACAAAAAAACAAAATCAAACTTCTAAGCGTAGAAGAAACTTCTAAGCCTATGTATTTTTAACTAGCTTGGATTGAAAACCCATTAATCACGTTTAAAGAATGCCCAGAAATCGCTCCCAACAAAAAATCAAACCCAGAAAACAACAATATTATTCGTTAATCATATGATTCATGATATTAATGACATATTTTGTGTGTTCGTTTATGAATGAAAAACGTACGGGAACAAACAGTTAATGATGATCGGAGTCAGACGACGATTAATGTAAAGAAACGTACCTTCCTTATGTAAATCTTGGTGGTTGACTTTCTATTGTTATTATTTATTATTACTATGACCAAGTCTTCTCGTGGATACAACTATACAAGCTCTCGAGCTACAAAAACCCGCTCACTCACTCTCACTCAAATGCATGGGCAGTAAGATATGTTTTATAAGATTGCTGTACGAAGTACGAGCTCTCGAACAGAGGTTGAAAAAAAAACACGGGACAAAAATGGAAGATAAAAGGAGAAATATATAGGTGTTGATTAGTAAGGCCTCGCGTACGTCACGGATTACGTAAACAATTGTGAGAGCGAAAATATGATTCTAAAAAAAATATGGAATAATACTAAAAACACAGTTCTCAGATTTTGGCTGCTATATAGTGCTTCCATCTATATACGGCCAGTAATCTAGTGTTCAATTATTGTTTACTATAACGATGAAAAAAATTTAAATGAAGTGGGTTTGTATTATATAATATTTGTTTTGGTGGGATCTTATTCGTTTGTTGTTTACTTTCACTGGTCCAACGAGATCCGCAGCTATTTGGAGCCACAAGTTAATTGATGATAATACGGGGTGAATAAGATACGACTCCCGTAACTTTTAAAAAATAATCAAAATTTTATTTTATTAAAAAAAACTCATTAAACTGAAATAAACTAAATTAATTATTATCATTAATTTAATTTATTTAAGTGTAAATTAAATTAATTTTTTTAGTTAATTTAATTATTTCGATCTGGTAGACTAAATCAAATGAAATTTTTGGTTAAAATATTAAAAAAATTAAAAAATTAGTCAATTGCAACAAATTCTTCCATGAATATATTTTATAAGCCTATAATTCATTAGGTTTCAAATATGTACTATAAAGAATAATGTAGGGATTATTTGGAGGCAATTAATGCTATAGTACTTTCATAAATAAATAGTTTCAAGAACTCAATTCTACTATCATAGAAGAGATGAATTTTGCTTGTTTTTGTGTAATAAAGTAGATGCGGTTGACTATTAGAATAATTGATTAAATTCTTTACTACTTTATATGTGAGATTTTAAGTGGAATACCATTTAAGTTCACACGTGCAATAATTGCATTTACGTAACGTACTGCCCTTTTTTATTATTCCCAAAATAATATTACAAATTCTCGACATATAGTTGAATATAAAGTAGAAACTATCATCCAATTTTTTATTAATTGTAAAAAGAAAAAGAAATTAAATTCTAGAGAGACATGGATCAAATGGACTAAAATTAAAGGAAGAAAGGAAAAGGAAAGAGGAGTACATGATATATGTTCCTTTCTTGGCTCGATCGAGGAAGGAAATAATATCTTCTTTTTTTTTTTTGAAACGAGGAAATAATATATTCTTAAAAAAGACTTTTGTGTTCCCTCGTAATGCAATATAAAGACTACAAAATGACGAGGAAAAAAAATAATAAAAAAAAGTCAATACATTTGACTTACAAGTCTAATTTGCATTCCCATGCAATCTTGAGTTATGACAAGAATTAATGCCGATGAAAAAGACTTCTAAACAGACGGAACAAATTAATACAGAAAACAAAAAAGTGGCTGCAATTAATGTAATGCATAACCCAAGTCACGGGTTACGAAGGCTTCCCTTAAATTTCGATATTTATGCCAAAAAAAAAATTGAAAATAAAAACACTTCTCCATAACGAGTTCAATTAAGTAAATTACATACCTCTGAGCAAAAACAAAAAGTAAATTACATATGAGATATGGCTAATATGAATTATTTTAGGAATTTAATTGTTCAAACGTAATATATGTATAATATATGTGGACCAACAAAAAAAGAAAGAATTGAAAACTGAAAACGATAATCGCAAGAGTAGAAAAATAATAATAATCACAATGATAAAACATCTCACCTTATTACTTTTTATAAATGGCAAGGCTTTAGGTCTCTGCACAAAGGAAGCTTTTAAATTTCATTTTGGTCAATTTCCAACGTAAATAGTAAAAGAAATTTCGGACCACATAAACTCTGTAATACACCTGTTTAAGGGCGTAAAATTACTAAAAAAATCCACGCGGAAAACAACTTGATGTGCCTTTTAGTCACGTCCTAGTTAACTTACATGTTAACAAGTCAATCACGGCCTTAAAAGCCCCACACAAGCATAAGCCAAAATGGTCATCGACATTAATGTGACTCCATTTTTTATACATGAATTTCATTCAAGAAAAAGAACTTTATTAAAACGCTTTCTGTTGATGTTATCACAAGGGATCCAAGCTTTTCGATCCACAATGTTTTTTATCCGCCAAGTTACAAAGGAAAATGTGCATCTTTTTATCCTGTAATTATGAATTATCATCACAACAGTAACAGACTCGCTGAACTCCAAAAATTTCCACGCCAAAACATATAGCACATTAAACAAACCAAAAGTAACAAAAATCTACATCACATCTTCCGACTTGATCGAATAATAAATAACGCCAATACAGTTTCCGAATCCAAGGGCCGAGGTCATATTGGTCGATAATAAAAGGAAGACATCGAGCTTTACCCCGTGTCGGAAGAGCAGTCAGTCCAGAATCCAGACAAAAATGTGGCAATAAAAATCATGAGCCTACATTTCAATGCTGTCCCAGTCAATTGAACTGTCTTGGAGAGACAATTCCGAATGTTGAAGCCTGTTCCGAGCTAACCTGCCCATCACGGCAAGCCCTGAAAAAAAAAAATTAATTATCAATTAAATAAATCACATGAAAAAGGAATATTTACCCAAAAAAAAAAACTCATCGAATCAATGGAAAAAAATAATTAATAATAATACCTTCGACCACTCTGTAAAGGGAAGACCACCATCCCTCTCTGGAGATTTCGTAGCTCTCGAGAGACTCATCGATTTCTTTGGTGTGCTTTCCTTCCAAGACACTTTGCAGAGTTATCACCGCGTCCTTTGTTTTCCTGAGGATGTTTTGATCGTCTTCAATCTCGAGCCTCTGGAGGTCATTATGGGACGAGCTGAGGCTCACGCCGAGGGCGAACTGGGCCGCGGCGGTCCACCGAGAAGAAGCCATCCATTTCCTGTGCCCTTCTAACCGTTTGTACTCTTCTTTTGCACCGTGAATTTCGTGTTCCCTCTCGCGAACCAATCCCCGTAGATACTCGGCATTTGCGGCTCCGGTGCTCTGTACCATTTTCGAGAACGAACTGTCTTCCTTTGAGAGAAGTGACTCGGGGGTGTCATATTCCAGAACCTAATAAACAAAAACAAAAAAAGCGGCAGAAATTCAGAGGCAGACGACATTGAGGACGACTAGTGGAGCATCGCGGGCATACCCGGCCAGAATCGAGCAGAAGGATTCGGTCACAGTCGATGATGGTGTTGAGTCTGTGAGCGATGATGAGCATCGTGCACGATTTGAATTCCTCTCTGATGGTCTTTTGAATGAGAGAGTCGGTCCTTACATCGACGGCGGCGGTCGCTTCGTCGAGAACGAGAATCTTCGATCTTCTCAGCAGTGCTCGAGCGAGACTCAATAGTTGCCTCTGTCCAACACTGAAATTCTCCCCGGCTTCCGAAACCTGACCACTTCATGAACTTAGTCCCAACATAAAATTTCTGTAGACAATGTTTTCTACGAGATCGCCTACAAAACAATCAACGTCACGTAAATATAAGTTCAGCACATACCTCGGCTTCCAACCCAAAAGAATTTCTCCGGATCGCATCCTTCAAATGTGCTCTCTCCAATGCTTCCCAGAGGTCCGCATCATTATGCTCATTAAAGGGATCGAGGTTGAATCTCACAGTTCCTAGAAACCAAAGGAGAAGAAAAACCCTTAGTTGGAAATGATAGACAATAGCTCATAGGAATATCAATACTAGCTCAAACTTATATGAGACCCAAATGAGCAAACAGTGTATTATCAAATTCAGTCAAATGAGATCTCAAATGATCTTCTTTTTTTTATTTGGCAGAGCATACCTGAGAAAAGTACAGGTGACTGAGGAATGATACCAAGAACTTTCCGCAAATCGGATAATCCAAACTTCCCAATGTCAAAATCATCAATCAAGATTCTTCCCCGTTCCAGTTCCACAATCCGAAACAGAGCGTTAAGCATACTGGATTTCCCCGCGCCGGTCCTCCCAACAATTCCCACCTTATCACTCGGCGGGACCGAGAAAGACAACCCGTGAAGAACCGGAGGAAGTTCCGGTCTGTAACGAAGAAGGACATCCACAAACGTAACGGTCCCCGCAGAGGGCCACCCGGGAGGGGGTCGGTTACTCTCTATGATAGCAGGAGCCTCGGACGGAAGGTCGACATACGTGCCGATTCGCTCGACAGCGTTGAGACTGTTCTCCGCCAGGCTGGCGAGTCTCAACACACCAGTCAGCAAGCTTGTTATGTTTAAAGCATAGCTGAGAAGGAGACCCATAGTGGAAGCGAATTCTTGCTGGTTGATCGCCCTTCCGTTCTGCATCACAGCAAATGTTGCGGTGAACCAAATCATGAGGCCGCCCAGTACTTCAAGACGGATACCTAACCAGCGGTTACCACTCATGTTCACTAATGTGAATCTGATGTTATTGTCAACAGATTTTCCGTTAATCTCGGCCATTCGATCGTAAGCTTTGTAAGCACGGATAGTCAATAGACCATTCAGCGCTTCTCCGAATTGAGCATAAACAGGGGATCGGCTTATGGAGTCCAAACGTTTAACCTCTCGGGCCGTGCTCTGCATACAAAAATCAAATTTAAGATTAAAACTCCGGAAAAAAAAAAAAATAAATAAATAAATAAAAGTGTTTCACAATATTGCATTTCAGCGTCATAATTACCTGATAGTAGAGATATGCTGCGTAGAATAGAACCAAGAGTGGCATTATGGCCCATAAGGACATCGTGCTCACAATTCCAATCAAAATGAAAGTGGAGAGAAGCTGCGAAACTTGACCCAAAAACATGTTGACAAAGACAGCAACATTCCGATCAATGTCACTGAGATCCTTTGCAAACCTATTGATGATCCGCCCTAGGGGATTGGTGTGGAAGAACACCATTGGAGCTCTTAAAATTGAGTTCAGCATGGCTTCATGAAGCCTTCTGGCAGCATAAAGACTCGAGATAATCAGCCAGTAAGAGTTTGCCAATGACACCATAACCTGAGACCGATTAGTCGTTAGCAAGGGATACAACAAGGATTTGGAAAGATCGAATCATCACCTCGTAGAAAAGAAAAATCAAGTTCACCCACAAGTATTGAGATATTGTGAATGAGTAAGCGTTTGGAACAGTTTTATTGTCCCACATGTGCAGAAAGTAAGCATGGATTTAATAGAACCATAATTTATTTTTGAGATCATAAGGCATAGATATAAATATAAAACACAAAAATAACTAGTAAAGACTAATATTTCTGACTTTACAGAGTTGGAAGCAATGTTTCATAGAATCATAAATGATGAACCTCTCTACTTTTTTTTTCTTACCTGAAGAAATGATAAGAGCGCATAAACCATATTATAGAAACCGGGATTGTAATTCTCTAGAACCCCTTGATCAGTCCAATAGCTTAACCAAGTGCTACTTGAAATTCGCAGAACCTCAGTTGAGACATAGCAGGTCAAGAGAATAACTACCACCCACAAACCTCCTAAAGCATCCTTGTACCTGTGCTAAAAAAGAGAAGGAAAATAAACCAACAAGTTAGTTCAACAATCTATTGAATGTGAAATACAAAACTAAACTTTATGTTGCTTTTCCAATAGATAAATGTATATAAGATAATTTAAATAGGTCAATTAAGTTGTGTGACCTTGACAAAACATTCGAACTAACAACCCCTGTTTCCCGTTCCTCCTGCTTGATAAGAACAGATTTCCCTGCTTTTGGTTTATTAGTATCATCTTCATTCTTCTGTGCCCCATTTGGCATCCCATTGACAATGGGCTTCGAAGAGGTACTTTGCTCAACTGTTCCACTCTCTTGCTTTTCGTCATCATATTCCTCCATCTTCCCAGCATTTTCCATCAGCTTTTGGAAGAGCATGCCATTGTTAGAAAGTTCCTCAAATGTTCCCTCTTCTTTAATCGCCCCTTCATGGACCAGAACAATCCTATCCACTTGTGAAAGGAAATGAAGCTGATTTGTAACAAGAACTCTTGTTTTTCCTCTCAATTCTTCCCGAATGCATCTTTCGAAAACCTGTAGTCAATTAGTTGCCCGTATTAGAGCCACAATACTGTCGAAAAAAATCCTATGCCAAGTCAACAATGGTGATGATGATGACAATAGTGACAACTACAATTAATTGGTTTTCTAGGCTGGGCAGTCCTCAGATGTATTAAAACTGATAGCTAATGCATTTTTTTTCGATTCTTGGTCCATATTGTTGCTCATAAAATTCACCTTGTTTCCTGCCAATTAGAGTATACGGCCAGTTTTGTCCATATTCTATATGCATCTTTCGAATTGTTTAGTGTCAATTTTTTTTCCTTAGGAGACCTTCGTAGAGACTACTCTAGCGCGATTTCTGCGTGACCTACATTTTGTAGCTTAAATTTTTTTCACAAAGTTCTGTTTCTATAAAAAAAAATAAATAAATAAAAAAAATAAATAAAGTAGTCTTGATGTTTTTTATAGTTGGCGGGTAAATACAACAATGAGAAATGCCAATAAAACGGGCTTAAGAAGATAGTTATTTCATATATGTAATAACCTGTCGAGCAACATGAGCATCCAGAGCACTCAGCGGGTCATCAAAAATGTAGACATCAGAATCAGAATACACAGCTCTAGCCATGGAAACTCGCTGCTTCTGCCCACCACTGATGTTCACACCCCTTTCACCAATCTCAGTCAAATCACCACCCTGTACATGCAACAACAAGACAGGTTTTATCATTTAAGCACAAAGATAACAAAAAATACTTTACATGACCTCATGTCATAACTATGAGTACACTTACAGGAAGTAACTCAAGATCATGCTGTAAAGATGTAACGTCTATCGCTTTCTCGTATCTTCCGGGTACAAAGGGTGATCCAAATAAAATGTTATCACGTACCTGCAAAGATGATCATAATCTTTTAATCTTTTTAGAAGAAACTAAAGATTTCATTGATATCTCATCTCCTTAAAAAAAAAAAAAAAAAAAAAAAAAAGTTACAGATCGGGTAACTACTTCCGAGAAAACCCAAAAGCCCAAACACAAGTCCACCACGCCCGGCTGGGCCTAGTACAGGAAATGCATTCACCCAAAAAAAAGAAACAAAAATACAAGAGTGAATACAATTAAAGTGCAGATGCCCAATCCCTGCTTGTTAGTTCCAATAGTGAGTAGCTTTGAATTCGCCCCTTAAAGAGGACAGCCACAACCCGATGGCCAAAAAAGTCTACCAAATTTCTTGATGTATGAACCTTAACTCAATCAAATTTCTTGACGAATGAACCTTAAACCAATACACTTGCTATGCATGATTGGCTCTCTTAAGATTATCAGGCAACTGAAAAATCCCACCAGTCACTGAAATATAAGGCAACTTCAATGTTTATTTTCTGATCACTTACTGTTGCATTAAAGATCCATGAAACTTGTGGAACATAAGCAACTGTTCCTCTTATGACAGCACTTGAATCTCCCACTGAAGGAAGCTCCCCGAGCATTGCTGATATAAGTGATGTCTTTCCTTCTCCTGTGCTTCCAACAATCGCTACTAAGCTTCCAGCAGAAATATCCAAATTGACATCCGACAATGTGGGCGTCTCTGCCTGTAATAGAGAATATACGCTTAAAGACTGCTAGGCCATGGAAATGTCATGAAAATAACCTTAATGCTAAAAAGTGAGTCTTTACTACCTAGAGTATTTAGAGGTCCACCGGGTAAAAAGTGGACATCGTATGTAATACTAATACTTATTTCTTTCTTTGATAAAATTTATATCTTGATAGAACAAAAAAATCATCAGTTATCTACTCCATGATCTGTGTATATAGTTACTCAGGTACCAACACCCGTGCAATTGAAAAGCCACTATCAACATAAAATTTAGACCTTAGAATCCCATGAAAAGTTCCCATTTTTAATTGAGACTGCTGGTAATGCTGGATCAAGAGGTGGATTTGGCAAAAGAATTCTCTCTTCAGCTAAGAGTAGATCCTCCAGACGCTTCAAGGATACATTTGCATTAACAACCTGCAGTACTAAAGGAATATTAGAATCATAAAAGGTGTAATCAATAAACCTTATTAAGTACATTAATCTTGTATGCTTCACCAACGAAGAGCGTGTGATAAGAAAAAAAGAATTAGAGTAATATTAAACAGGCTTTCGTCAGAGTAATTATCAAGCAGATCTTAGTCATTATCATTACACAATTAAAAGGTTACAATCATGGAAAGTCTATTTATTTAATCTAAAGAGTGTAATATTAGGCTTTGAAAGGAGACGACTACACAAATTTTAAAGCTCCGAAAATACAGATTGTTCTCTTATTCTAACCTCATAGCCGATAATTTATTTCGATTTATAAACCGATCATGAAAAATATTTTGTACAGCAAAAGAACTATATCCGATTCTCTGCATTCCCAAATTTCATGTGCAAAGATGGCTGAAGATTCTAACAGAGAAAATATAAAAAAAAAATAAAAAAAAAATGTAAAGAACAGACCTGAGTTATAATATTAGGAAGCATAAATAGAGGAAAACGAAGGACTGCAAATAAAGAAAGTGACGTGAATGCACGAGCAGGCGTCAGATCTCCTCCGAGCAAAGTGAACATTCCAAAGGAAATCACAGTCACGAAAACAGGAATGCTGTTTAGCATAAATCCATTGAACTGCGAAAAAAAATTGTGGATGTGTTAAGAACAAAAAAATTAAATTGAGACTTGTAAATGTAATACATAAACCAATCCATTTTATCTTCAATATCCAGATTTATAATGCTGTTAATTACATTGACTGTAATACAGACTATGGTATTTCACAATGAGCAACAAGTCCATAAACAATATCAAGCCGTTTCTTTCAACATTCTTCAAAATATAAAACCAATTGATATTATTTGTTTCCTTACCGCTCCAAGTAGTGATGCCTTCTTAAACCAGGATAACTCATCAGTCCTAACACTTTGCACCTTAGATTGGAAACTGCTCTCCCATGCATAGCATCTGGATCATTTAAAACCATACCACAGAATAATCAATAACTGATCTCTCACTTGAAAAATCACACTATTATAAAATAGATCATACTTCACGGTATCCATCGCAGCCAAAATTTCATTCATGAGACCAATCCTCTTGTCGGTACGTTGTAACCCCTCTTTTGAATATTTCTGCATCCTGCTTATCACATATGTCTGCCCAAAGAAGAAAATGAGGATTAGAGTATTAATTTAATGAAGTTTCTTTTCACAGTAATCTATAGTATAAAAGACAAAGGTTGAGCTCAATACTTTCAAAAATAGCACAACACACATTACATGTAGAGAAAAGGAAGCTCAATATCGGGTTACTCCTAAATTAAAAATAAATAAAGGGCAACTCTTAACCTGCAAGGGGAACATAAGGACCAACATTGATGCACCAACTAACGAAGCAACTCCCAACTCGCGGTACAGAAGAACCATAGCAATCACGATACGGAACGGAGCGGACCACAATGTGTGAAGTGATTGACATATTTGCTACAAAATGGAAAGCGATATGTGTAATGTCAATGTCAGTGTCATCTTCGATCTGTTTTAAATTAAAAAGTGGTGGTCTGTAAATCCTAAGTACTAAATGATAGAATGTGTACCTGAAGAGACTCCGCATCAGTTGTCATCAAGTTGGTTATTTTCCCAGTCGCAAACTGCTTACGAGCTTCGTGTGTTAGCCTCAAGGATTTGCGAAATACGGCAGCAACCTGCAAAGTCGGGTGAAGAAATAGCAACCAAATAGAAAACATTTTCAGTCGCTATCTAAGAGTTGTTTGTTAAAGTGCAAGGTTAAAATACTTGTGCCAATGCAAAAATTATGCTTATAAACAATATTATTTTCGTGGATGAAGGAAAAAGGTGAAAATATTGACATTAGGGGAATTCAGGCAAAATCATTACCAGGGTTGATCTTAACCGAAAACCAACTCGCATGACATTCTGGAAGTATTGAGCTTCAAATAGCACCCCGAGAAACTGGAGCAGATTAAACAAGTCAGAAACTCGAATCGATTTATTGCCGCTGTTAAAACTTCATCATTGTAATAAAGATATATTTTATGTTTTCTAAGAAAAATTAATTTCAGACCACAAGGAATGAGGATGTGCCAATGCATATTTCTTTTTACTTTTTCAGTGAGGGAATAAACTTATTATAGAAAACCGTCATAGCACAGAACATAGCAACAGAGGAAATTGCAAATTTTACGAAGGCATGCATGTACAGAAAGTGAATATTTGTATCATACCACTCCGGCAAATATTGTGAAGGCATATATGTAACCAATACTTGCTGGGTCCCCGCGTTGCATAGACTACAGAACAATAAACAAATCATTTGAGTGAACTACAATACAATACAATACAATAAAATACAATACAGCAACAAGTGTTGAGAAATTACAAAGAAGAGCTAACCTGTAGGAGCTGATTCAAGATAAGAGGCCCAACGAATTGCGAAAGATCATTGCCAATCTACAATTAAAGATGTCAATTCAATGACAACGTGATTCTGGTGTCAATTCTTTCTAACGATCTTAAATTACAAAAATAGCTGCCTAAAACTACTGATTTCAAAAAGAAAATATAATAATCCATTTTCTGCAAAGAAGACCCTCCTCGTGGGAGAAACAATGTTTAAATTGGAATACATGTTATGAATTAGCCCGGCACAAACGAAGTTCAGGCAAGAGCAGATTGTAATAGGCAAATTAGTAATCTAAAAGAGTATGAACACTACCTTCCAAAAGCCTCCCCACCAAAACCTATACAAAGATTGAAGGAAAAAATAAATTAAACAAAGGCAATGGGGCAATTAACACAATTTAACATCAGCTCTGTATAAAATTACCTTCCACCAAGCGCACTGTTCAATGCTCTTAAAAGCCATGGTTTTGGCTTTTGAGATTCCTTAGCCCAGCATTTCTGGAAACTGCAAGGCGACAAAATTATGATGCAAACTTAACTGGAAAATAATTGTGTAGTAGTAGTATGCTAAGAAGCGCCAGGACATACTTAGAATTTAGTGTTTCGGTTCTATCCCAATTATCTAATTTCCACACATCTTTCTCAGTCAGAGGCCTTTGATAACCAAGCTGCATGAGGGGATTCATCCATGCAAAGAATATTTCTGGAAAGAAAGCAAAACCAAAATATGAGTCGTACATAGATCACATGAAAGGAAGACAAAGGACATCGAAGCATTATGAATACTCTCAGCACTGTGCAAATTCTACGCCTTATTAACATAAGCAACACTACAGCTACGAAAACCCTAAAACTCCTCACATATACCGTCCCTGTGAAATTTATTAGGGTTCAAAAAGAGATTTAACTGAATTTATAACAAAATGCCAACTCCCCTATATACAAGCTAATTTGATCTCTAATAAACTAAGACAAAGGTTGACTTCTCATGAATTGTCTCCTGATGGATATGAGTTTACGTTTTAGATGTTGTATATCCCAAGAAGTCGTATCAAAATGAAAAATACATACGTGAAATTATGTTGACATGCCTCTCAGGGCATATCTGCTCTCCTCCGGCAAGTTCTTCATATGCAGAATCATTGATCGAGTCGCTTCTTATTGGGGTGTAACCCGGGTAGGGATCCAAATTCGGAAGGTACACAAGCAGAAGAACTCCAAATAGGGCCTGAATCAATGCAATGGCAACACATACACAACCAAGCGCTGTTAACATTATTGCAGTAGAAACAAACAAAAAAATAAACCACTCTTAAGTAGCAAGCACGCAAGCAATCAATATCAGCAGTTGGAGATTCAGTGAATAACATTGTATGAGATGGAAAAAGATAGAGAGCCCAACAAACCTGGACAGCAACTTCACTCAGGTACAAGTAGAAAGCATATCTGTAGAAAAAAGCACAGGCATCATAATCTGAATCACTTAAATATGTACAATCATAACCATCTAATATCACGTGATTAAAGAAGAACGTACCCACTGTAAAACTCCCTCACAGACAGAATGAGATTGAGCATCACTGCTTCGCCAACTAAAGCATAGACAACTCCAAATCTCACAAACCACCGGACCTCATAGATGTAAACTTTGGTCTCCAAACCAATCATGACCAGCATGGAACACCAAGCAAATGCCTCCACTACCAGAGAGACAACCTGGCAATAGAGTAATGAAGAACTTTAGATACACACAAACAATACGAAAAAAGATAAAGAAGCTCATATGAGATGAGTGAAAATATGTTTATGAAACAAATTCGCAAGACAAGACAAACCCAAAATGAAAATAAAATTAGGGTGGTTAGCTAAGTTCACTTTATACAAAGATTGAAATCAAACTCACCTCAAAAGGAGCAAAACCAGGCAGCCCGTCCAAATTCAACATAGAAATCCCCATGACCAACCTGAACAAGGGCTCGGCAGTGCTAAACAGAGCCAATAACCCCAGAACATAGTTGTAAACTCTGGACCTTAACCGAAACCTCTGGGCATTGAAATCAGTCTTGATACGCCAAACCCGATACAGACACAACCCGAGAACGATCAGGTGCGAAAACGAGACCACCAGAGAGTCAATCGCGCATGGCGTGTACTCGCCAAAGGCATTCTCCACCGCCTTTGTCCAAACCCCATAAGCCACTGGCCGGCAATACCACTCCAAAGGCTTAAAGCCCATCTCTGTTTCTGTTCACCTCTCTTAGCCCAAGTCTTCACTCCAAGCACATCCTATAGAGACTCCTACAATAACAGAGATCCAGTTATATGTACAGTCATTCTAGGTGGTGGAAAAAAATACACCAACCATTCAAGAAACACCAACTCCAACAATTATTTATTGAAACAAAGTGGAAAGTTAAGCAACAAAAAATAAGAACATTGAATAGGTCAGTCAACTGAGCTGAGGCACATAATCAATGATTAAGTTTTTCCACTTCCTGTTATTTTTTGGCAAATCATTTCGCAATTCTCCTTGACTTGTTTGGCAATAATTTAAAATATATATATATATTCAAAACCGCTAAAAAAAGTTAACCAATTACAAAAATGTAATACGCAATTGCATACGTTAAAGAGAAAATAACAAAGTAATCATGTTTTCTTTTCTCGAGTGCTGTAGAAAATGGGATTGAGCTCTCAACTTTGTCTTCAATCAACGTACGATTCAACTTTTTGCCCAAAAAGACAAACGTTAGAATAAAGAAAAGAAACTCAATAATACTCGAAAGTGCAAATCGCAATTTAACAATCACATTCATTTCAAAACTCTTCGTATATTAACAAACCTAGAAACAGCTTTGAACAAATCAATCCATTGAGAACCAAAAAAAAAAATTAATAATAATAAAACATTTCACCAATAAAATATTCAAATAAAAACATTACACGAACACAAAACAATCTTCTCTAGCCCCAAAAAAATATACTTTCTGCGATAACATGAATCGAAGCTGAAACGCAGAGCTAAGACCGGAATCCAGAAACCGACAAAACCAAAAGTTTGAACGAATATCTTCAACCTGTTTATTCCTCTAGAAGTGTATGTAATGGTAAGCGAAACGATAAACATATGAATAAAAATGGGAATCGATTCTTACAAAGGTGAGAGAAAGTATTTCCAAGTCTAGTGGAAGAAGAGAACCAGAGAGAAAGACCAAAACTCTGGCGTCCTCGTCAATATGACAATACCCAAAACTAAAGACTACAGAGAAAAATAGAAAATCGTCTCATTTATTCGTCACCGCTTACGGTGTAATTAAAAGATAACTTTTCAATAAATAAAGAGATTTTCCTTCTTTTTTTAGTATTACCTTTTTTTTTTACAACTGTACGATTCTCTTTGTTTCTTTTTATCTTTTTTTCATTTGACGTCTACGTTCACCGTGTGCGCGTACCTTTCCATTTGTTTTGTACGATAGCAAGAATAAAAATATAAATAAATATATAGATAGGGTATTCATCATTTTCATTCATGTCCACTAAAATTAAATGAAGTGTTTGGTAGCTATCAGAACTCAGAAGTGGTTGATTTTATTTCATATTATGTACAAATTATGAAGAATAATAAAATTTGCATAAATCAATAAAGAAATATTCGTATTTGTCCGCAACGCTAGACGTGATTTCTGTCCAAATCAAAATTGTCATTCGTATATATAATACTACAATAATATTTCTGATGAACCCTGAATAATTAAGCAAATATTTGACATTTCATCGATCTGAGTTAGTTAATGATGTGTATTGTTGTATAAGAATATACCTTTTACTTAGTTTTGTTTCAGTCCACTTGATGATTAAAAAAATAATATAAGTTCGCTCCGTGCATCAATTATCTTGTTTAAGATATGTTCAAGAGGTTGACCACATTTCGTGCCCAAGTATGCATCGCATTATTAGTATCTGAATGAAAATGTGCTTTATACTTATTTCAAAAACAAATAATAATAGTAGTAATACAAAAACCTACATACACGTCCTTGAATAGATCCGTATTTATGATAAGTGTCGAAAGTGGTTGCATGCATTCTGAATTATATTATATTACTACTAAAGTGTATGGATTGTCAGGACCGAGTCAAAGAAGTTTATTGAGAGAGCTAATTTGAAAGGAAAAAAAAAATCAGAGAAGTTTATTTGTAAATTTTCATAATAAAAATATAATTTTTTAAAAAAATTGATTAAAAGTGTAAAATTTCAGAATAAAAAAATGTAAATTTTTTTAAAATTGACAAAAAAAGTAAAATATTTAAATATAGCTTCGTCAAAGTGTATTTCGGAAATTAAACAAGGATAATAATTTGAATACACCGAGTGTGTGTATTAACAAAAGAATATGTGATTATTCCACAATGCTAATTACATTTTCTGTCATTTAGTACAAGAACATTGACCATGTAGTTTTCTTCAATAAATTTTGTACCAAGTTTTCCTTTAGAATAAACATAAAACACATAGTGATCATATAATCGAATAACATCTTAAATACAACATGAACTTATAGTTCGAATAAATTTAACACTAAATATAAGTGTTAGCTCATTTGTGCAGACTAAAATCCGCTCTCATTTGGTTCTTTAGAAAAATCAAATTATTGTTAGAAAGGTATAAGCAACTACGTTCTGACATGAAGAATAATATCTGCTTATATAAATAAAATTCTAACAAGAAACTCACCCAATGTACTGACGATGATAGTGTCACCCCCTTTAATCCTGCAGCTTATCTCGTAAACACTGTACACATCGTTCCATTGTTGTTTTCTCTGACATTGCTGCCATCTTCAGCACCTCCACCGCGCGATGAACCTTGTTTGCGCAAGTGTACTAAAAGGAGCAATATTGTTCAATCTTAAGTGTATTAAAATATATTTTTAGTCTTATCGTTAGTTTTCATTTGCTATAATTTAATGTAATACAAAATTTACGTTTAAAAGTGGATACTTTTCCATGAGTTCTTAATGCAATATGAAAACTATATGTTGGTTTCCATGAGTTCTAAAAAATTGAATGTTTACAACTATTTTCAGTATTTTTTATATATATTTGATGAATATTTACTATTTAGTTTCAATATTTTATACTAGCAAGTCTATACCTTTATTACTACTCACAATTTAAGATTGAATATTTACATCTTCAAAATAAATATTAAACAAATTAAGAAAAAAAAAATATAATCTGAAGTATAAATAAAACATAAATATATTAGGGACTTGGACGTGAATATTGTTAAATTGATTTTTTTTTTTTTACAAAATCAAGGAAAAGTATAATTAAAACAAAATATTAGTAAAATTTCGAGAGAAGAATATTCATGTATAGTTTACCCTTGCATTTTTTTCTATCACATCTCTCCATTCTCTTGAAATATTAGTTTTATTTTTATCTCTCCTCTCATCCGACTATATATGTGTCGTCTCTCGTCGACCCCTCACACTCTCCTGCTGGCATACTAAGATTAGTGTTTTACATGGCAATTTTTTGTTTTTGAAAAATTGAATTTTCAAACAAGCCTAAATTTGTTAATTTGTTTGAATATTTGTTGACTTGTATGTCAATAAAATTGAGTTTGTTTGAAGATTTAATGATATATACAAAACGGGAAGATCATAAACTCTACAAAAGGGTACTCATGGAAACAAGAAAGACAAAATCGAGATAGGGTTTTAAGTGTCGCCCAATCGCTGAAGGTTTCAGGAGCGTCGACAATGCCTTTCACGGTGGGTCCGAAGTGAAAGAGATCCCGACCGTCGACTTCGCAGACTGGCAGAAGAACACGGGACGACGAAGGACTTCAGCCAACCAAAAAAAAAAGGGAAATAAAAAAGTGATATTTAAATAAAATTGAAAGATAATATGGATATTACGTGAACAAGAATTCACAATTCCCTTCTTTTCTTATCTTACATTACTTGATTTTATTTTTTATTACTAAAATAAAAAAAGTAAAGACTCTTCATGTCCAAATACCATATTTTAGGAACAAAATCAAACATTTGAAATGGGCTAGTCGAAGGAGATCGTTATAATTGGGCTTTCGTACCAACAAGCCCACCCAAAATTATCCGGTTTCTACTCAGACGAAGCCCTACGCTTTCACTATTTTCACCACCAAGTCCTTTGGGGAATTTTCAGAGACCCTGACCGCGTGTACACAGCCAAACAATCAAACTGATCAGCAGAATGAAGGAAGAAGAAGTGAATCGTTGCCAAATTCAAGAATGGTACCCCAAATTCAAGACCCACACTATTAGAACCCGATTCCACCGCTTGCCTGAACTCTTCGTCGACTATCTCCTCGATGACTCCAAGCCGTTTCTCCTTCCCGTCTCCGTCGCCGACGACGACGCTCTTCCCAATAGAGTCCGCAACCCCGGTGTAGATAGCGACTGCCAGCTCTCCGACGGCTCTGACGACGACGAAGACGGACCGGAACCGCCGTCGTTTCCGGAGCTCGAGCTTGCCGTGAAGGCCTCGGTCGAGGCTCTCGGCGGCGCGGCGTTTCCGAAGCTGAACTGGAGCGCGCCGAAGGACGCGGCGTGGATCGCCACCACCGGGAATCTCCGGTGCACGTCGCTCAGCGAGATCGCTCTCCTCCTCCGATCGTCTGACTCGGTCGTCCACGACCTATGCCACGCGTACGACTCCTGCTCCGGCGACGGAGAAGCTCAACCGCGGCGGACGCCGGAGATCGTCCTGGCGCTGCGGAAATGGTACTGTTTGGAGCCGGAGATGGAGTTCCGCTGCTTCGTGAAGGATCGGAGCCTGATCGGCGTCTCGCAGCGAGAGACGACGACGTTCTACACCGCGACGGCGGCGAAGAAGGCCGGTCTCCGAGCGGCGATCGCGGCGTTCTTCGCGGAGGCCGTGAGGGAGCGATTCGAGTCGGAGAATTACACGTTCGATGTGTACGTGACGAAACGGGAGGGCGTGAAGCTCGTGGATTTCAACACGTGGCGTGGATCCACTCTGCCATTGCTGTTTAGCTGGGATGAACTCGATGAGATGAGGAGCGGCGAAATGGAGATGAGGATCGTGGAGAGCCGGCAAGAGGTGAGGCCGGGGCTGAAGACCGCCGTGCCGTACGATTACCTGGACACGAGCGCTGGGAGTGGCTGGGACCAGCTTCTGAAGAACGCCGATCAGGAGCTCCGACGTCAGTCATCGGAGGAGGCCGGTGGTTAGGACTATAGAAAACTTGTATAATGTAATATTGTTGTTTTTAGTCCAATTATGTTGTTCGATTCTTTCCTTCTTTTTTTAATTAAGAACCCTAAAATCTGTTTTTTGAGATTTCCAATGTCAAAGCGTCTTTCACACCAAATCATACTTCATAAATTTGCAAAAATAAAGAGGTTATTTGAGTTCACTGGTATATCACATCACACACCATATAAACATGGGAAGAAAATGAAGGAATCGTAACCGCTCTATTATGTGATAGATATTGAAGATCCAAAACGACACATTTCAAACTTGTTCAAACGTACACAAAATTAACCACCAAAATGTACAATACTACGAAAGCCGGTTTTCTTAGGACTTGGGACACACGAAAGAAGGAAAGACAGAGAAATTGACGAGTAAACAAAACCATTTGAATCTCTCGGCGACTCAATGCAACCTGGTGAGTTCCTCAACTCTCTTGCTCAGCTCCTCAACCGAGACGCCGACGTGCTTCGAGATCTCGTCCATCTTTCCGCGGCTGAGGTCGAGGAAGGACTCGATCAAGTCTCCGTCGAGGAAGTTCTTGGCCTCGACAGTCCGCTTCTCGTTGTTGAAGGATCTCCACTGGTCGTGGCTCAGCCCTCCCACGCCTTTGATCACTTTCCTCAAGCTCGACTGAAGCTTCTCGAGGAACATGTACTGGTCGTTCGGGAGGGACGCGATCACGCCGATCACGCCATTGACCGACCCGAATATCACCGTCGGAATCTGGCCCACCTCCGAGTCCGGGAGCCTCATCACAAGCGAGCCGTGCCTGAACCTGTTCACAAACTCCCCGAGATGGTACTCGCCCACCACGTCAAGCCGGCCCCGCTCCTCGTCGGTCGCGCCCTCGCTGTTCTTCCTCACCGTGAAGAGGTTGAAGCTGTTCTCGGCTCCGAGGTACACGTCGTCGTCGAGAATCTCCACCGCCGACATCCAGTTCGCGTTGTAGTCCCGGGCCCGCTCCTCAATCGCCCCTTCCTCGTGCTGAAACGCGTGTCAATCGATTGGTACGGCATTTGTTTGAAGCGAAAGAAGCTTTGTTTAGATTTTGATGGGGTTTACCTTGTAGATCAGTAGAGAGATCGACTTCATCAAATCACCGACCACAATAAAATCTCCTCGGGTCTGGATGTAGAGAGCGAGGATGTGACCATGATGACCACATTCGGACTGTAACTCGCGGGACCCATCGTCCCGGAGCATCCACTTGTACAGCTGTATCTTCTGGTTAATTGCGGCCAATAACTTCCCATTAAATGCATTTAACGAGTAAACAGCCCCTTTTGTCTCCTTCTCGGCTATGAGCTGTAACTTTCCGTCTTCCACTGTGAAGACCAGGATCCGCCCCTGCAATAAAATCCCAGGTAAACATAACAACCAAAAACAAAAAATAAAGGGAAGAGAAAAAGGACTGAAGACATTAAGAGCACCATCAAAACTTACCTTGGTTGGCTCGCTTTCTTCTGGCAGAACGAAGGCAGTTCCGACACAATAATACACACTATTATCATCGGAGAACGAGCAGCTGAGTATTGAGCAGCCGTTTTCAAAAGTTTCCAGCGGGTAAGTGGATATGAAGTCAAAGGTTTGGTCATCTAAAAGGCGAACAAAGTTCATTTCGGAATCGTCACCGCTAGACTGGCTGAATTTAACACTGCAGATGGCAAAGGTCCTGGATTGCTCCTGATGGCATATACGCCGTGCCTGTTCCCCAAGCAGGATAGAGCGGATGTGAAGCTTCTGGATATCATCGATGGTGCCAATAGTGAGTTCACCTTCTTTTGCAATTGCAAGACTGCAACACAAAAAGTAACAAAGGAAAGAAAACTAATCAATTTCAATGTCCTAAAACTTGAGATGGCCAGGAGCAAAAACTTGAGAAGGCAGATAAAACCATAAACATACCTATCCGGAAATGCTGCAGAGTTGAAAGGGCACATATGGCTGACTTCTTTCAGATTAACATTGCTGTAAAGGAGTTTCTTGTTGCTGCTGTAGATAACTGTTGGCCGATCCGAAGCAGCGAAAACGTGCGTTGTATTCTTGGACGAGAAAGTGCGGAGTGTTATGGGCTGTGTCCCCAGAGAGATCTTTTTCCTATCGGTTAACGCACCAGTACTCGTATTCAACAAAAAGTTCAACAGGTGTCCATCTCCCAAGGCACATAGTAAGTAGGATATCTGTAGGAAAAAAATGTTCCAATGAGGGTTAGGAACTAAAAGGATAACCAGACAGATTATGTCTTTGGGAAGTGGATGCGAAAACAAACTTTGATGAAAAACGCAAACATTACAAGTCCATATACACGATAACCAAAAGATCCGAAAAAATAGAAAGAAAGAAAAACAAATACTAACAAAGAAGCTTCAGAACGACATACCCCTTCAAAAGCACAAAGAAGAACAGACCGAGGAATTATTTCTCCCCCTAAAGGCTCCTTAGTGACGAGGTTGAGGTCGGGCAGAGAAAATATTCTGACACTAATATCTGTCCACATTCCAACAACAGCTAGCTGGCTACAATTCGGATCATAACCAATTGGATTTATGTCCAGGCATGAGACATCATGCTCCAACTGCGCATGCTTGACCTCAGTCAAAACCCCATCACCAATTTCCAAGTATACCAAATGACCCCCTCCAGTGGCCAATAACACCTGCCATATATAAACATACATTATTCAGGGTTTGATAAGCTAAGATTACCAGCAATATGTAGATTATACACATCAGAACATTCTAAGATGTGATTCTATTGCTCCACGAGTACTCATTAGTAGAGAAACGGGGTGGAAAAGAAAACCTGGGTGGCATTAGCAGTTGCTACATTGATAGAATATCCTTCAGGAGCATGCCACTCATTCCTTTGTTCTCTAGTAATAGAGCTAACAAGTTTCACGGAGCTTGATGTGACCTGACAATTTGATTAGCCAACAGTAAAACATTAGACGCAACACAGAACGGGAGATTTAGAAACCTAGTTGCTTAAGCTATGGATGGGAAAAAAAATGAATACTATAGCTTACTTATATTTTTTTTTTTTTTAAGTATAGCTTACTTGGACGAGCTGATTATAAACAGCATCATGGCAAAACAAAGTTTGAACTTGAGACGCAAAACCTTCAATCTCGGTCTCTTCCAACTCATCTTCCATATTCATTGCCAATATACGTGTCTCGCTAATGAAGCTCACAACAAGAAATGTGTCATAAGGATCTTCAGTAGAAGACCTCAGTGACCACATTCCTTTAATACCTTGAAGTTCAACTGATGCCTGAAAAAAAAAATGAGTTTGTCAGATGCCAAGAATAGAAGAATCCCAAAACCACCAAAAAACTAGCTTGCTAAATAAGTTAAGATGTACCTGTTCATTGATTCCTATTCCATTTCGGACCACACGAAGCGAACCATCCTTGAATGCTCCGGAGCAAGTGACAACTTGACCTTGGCCTTGCCTCTCAAGATCAACAACACAGAAATCTACAATTGGCCCCAAATTGACATACCTTTCGATAACGTCTACATATGATCCTTTTACATCAGGTTGCATTTGAAGCTTTATAAGCTGTTTTTACACAATAAGATTCATCATTACAAACAGAATTTCAAAAGTATTAAAGTTTAAAAATATGTACTCATCTCAATAAATAAAATTGCTATTCGATATTAAAAAACAGTTCACAAAATGTCTGCGCAAAACTAAACCTGCGAGTCACCGTAGCTTGACCCGATGAAGACGACTGCATTGTCAAGATATGAGATGGTGGATGCAATTGATGTCTCACCCAAGAGCTCAATTTTGAGTCCCGTCACCCTACAGTATGTGAAAGTGTCAGATTATCAAATTGACAAGAGCCTCAACATTAGACAGCACTTGCACTGATATGAAGAAATAATTTAAAAAAAAAAAATCAGCAGCAAAAAAAGGATAAGCTTAGTACTTGTCTTTCTCGTGGGTGATAACAAGCAGGTGAAGCAACCCACTGTAGTCGCCAAGTAAATACCGAGACCCATCGGCGTCAACTCTTCCATAGGCTTTCGTGATGCACTGCAGATTCACATATGTAGATCAAAACAATACAATTCAGAGAGAATTTGAAGCGAGATCATCATTAATGTAAACATCATGTGACCTACAGGCTTGATCGGTATTGCTTTAAATGCATTGGCACTGCAGTAGACTATTGTTTCTTCTCCAATGATGAGAACCCCACAGAGAGGGGGAGGGACTGGAATAAGCATAGCAGCCCCATTGTCAAGGTTGTTCTGTGACCAAGGTCCCTCAACAAAATCTTTATCCTTCAAAGAAACTTCATATGTTTTGACATGGCGGGCGTCTTTGTTATCCTGCATTGCAATGGTAGCAAGTATGAAACAATCATCTCTAACAAATCCCTCTCCTTTTTACATTGACATACAAAAAAGAGCAAGTGCGGTTCCATATTGAAAAGATAACAGTGCTAGGCCTCTAACATACAAGGCCTTTTTAACTATATAACCCCTAGATTAGAAAAAAAAAAACCAGTAGGAGACTTTTGATCCTTCAAAAGCAACAAATGTAATACGTCGAGGTTTAAAAGAATGTTCTAACTCTGTACATATAAACAATACAATCAACATCGTGATGAACATTTCTACAGCCATTTTCAATGTTGGGCCAAAATATATTAAGTGTACCGTGGACACGTATGCATTAATGTATAGCAAAAAGATCCTTAAAAGGCATGTAATACATCAAGGCTTAAAAGAATGTTCTAACTCTGTACATGTAAACAATACAATCAACATCGTGATGAACATTTCTACAGTCATTTTCAATGTTGGGCCAAAATATATTAAGTGTACCATGGACACGTATGCATTAATGAATAGCAAAAAGATCCTTAAAAAGCATGATCTGCACCTGGTAAAGAACTACAATTGTGGGTTTAGAACAGCCATAGAGAAACTTTATATCCAGAACTTGTAGCTCCTCGAGCCTGTAAATAAAATTAAAAGGTAGGTGCTGTAAGTTTAGTAATGGAAAGTAATATTAATAAACAAATTAACGAAACAGAGACCAAGTTAATGCCAATATGATATGACGCCTTAAACAATTCGCATCAAGTGCAAATTCATAAGCACGAGTTATCATTAAGATTGCACATTTTTTTATGGTCTATATTGATCACCTATCCCTGGTTTCGCCACCATTGACGATGGGTAAAGTCCCACCAGCTAGAAGAAAGACTCCTCCCACAAAGGCACAAACTACTAATTATAATTCCCAATTCCTGACAATGTTCAGTAATAGTTCATTGCAGAAAATGTACAATTGTATGAGTTTCGTAGAATCTGTCTCCCGATCAATTTTTTCGATAATTAACACAGTTTGCATGGGATAACACATAAAGATGTACAAATTCTGGTACCTGATGTTAAATGCTTCTTTGAGCTGCCCTTTATTGTCAAAAGGAATAACCTAGAACAGAAACAAGTGAAACAAAATAAATATCTAATCTTTACAAATGATAGAGCAAATCTAAATGTTCACTTCCCATGGAGACATACGAGTGAACTGGTTTATCTTCGTACCTTAAACAACCCATCGTATAGGTGAAGTCCAATCAATCTGCAGTCTGGATCAATAATTCCAATCTGCAGATATAAAGAAAGGAAAATTGCAACAGTAAATAAGGCTGATATTCTCACAACACTAGAAATGACAGATATTTTCATCACTTCTATAAAATGGGGAGAAAATATCACATAAGTTTATGCCACCGAATTATCAAAAACACAATACCTGGCCATTGTCTGTTGGACGACCTATACGATCTGAGACATCCCCCATTGCTCTACATGAAAATAACTTTTTAGTGAACAAGATTAACAAAATGATAGTCACCATATATATATATATATATATATATATATATATATGATCACCTTGTAACAAGCTCTGATGTCTCAGCATCCCATTGCAGAACGCAGAACTTGTATCTTTCAGTTGATATAAATAGAAGGTCCTGTGCTTCTCCCTATTCCATTATATAATACATGGGCAAAAGAGAAACCCTCAAGACCAGAAAAATCATACTGCTAAATCCCAAAGTATGTAAAAATGCTACTCACATGAGGGCGGAAAAGCTCAAGCGTCGCAATCCTTCCATATATAGGAACATCCAGCAGTGGCTGCAATAAAAAGGATAGAGTTCGAATGATATGTAAGACCTTCAAAAATTTCTTGAGAACGCTGAACGACTAAGCAAATGAGCGAGAATCTTCTGTTACGTTTATACCAAATACAGCAACATATCTACTTTACAGAACATAGTAAGTCTTCGAAAACAAAAGGTTAAGAATTTACAATTTGATTGTGCCTTTAATTATATCAAGTCCAAAGGAACTCAAAAACACAAGAACTTCATTTCACTTTAATCAGTTTGCTGGATATCTAACACAAGTAATTTAAAATATATATATATATATATATGTATATGTATATACATATATATGTATATAACTATACTTACCTGCAATCCTTGAGCAGTAAGTAGATGGATTTCAATACGAGTGCACTTCCTGGAAAAATAAAAAAATCAATTTAAACAAAGTGTACTCAATCAAGACAGAGTGTTCTTGATACTAATTGAACAAATATATGTTATTTTTAATGGAAATATTATAACAGCTAAATCCTTGGCCGTAATGAATGTTACCCTGCATCAGAAACCCCAAAGAACAACAAAAACTTTAACACAAACATTAAAAATAAAATATATCCGTATATTAGCACGATAAGCTCTGATCCTCCGAAGGAATGAGTGACATTGACTTCCCGGAGAATAACAAATACAGGCTAAAAACCCTAAGCCAAGAAGCCAACAAGCCTAATGAAACAAATCAAGAACCTAACTTCGCTTCTCGACATTCAATCGCAGTATGATATAAACGAAGACCTAATTCGGCAAAAGAAGAAGGAAAAACTCACGCAATGATGAGGTTGAGCTCCTGAGGACCGGTGAAATTGCCTACACATGAGTGAGTGACATTGGTAGGCTTGTGAGCCGTGACGACGTAGTTCCACGTGCTCATTTCGGCGAATCGCGTCGACTTTTGCCCTAACTAAGCTTTCGCTCTCTAACGCTCTCTCTCTCTCTGGTGTTCTGTGTATATTTGTTTTCTCTATCACACTCCTGATTTTCGCTTCGCAAAAGCCGCGGGAGCAGTGGAGTGGAGGTGTGGTCGTGGGCACCGGATACTTTACGAAATTTGGCGCAGTGAAGGGGTGTGAGGGATTATATTTGATTTGGGGAGAGTGAAATGAATCGTCTACGTGTTATCGCTCAATTTTAGACAAATGTTGTTGTAAGTTGTAACGTCTGTCTATACATTTTATTTTCGTATATATATATATATATATATATATATATATATATATATATATATATATATATCATAATCATCTATTTAGTGCTATATTATCTTATTATACATTTTATCAAAATTGTAAAATTTTCCCCTAATTAATAGGGCATTAATTAATATGGCAGTGTAGCAAAATAACCAAAATGAAACTATGAAATTTGTTTTTAGCCTATATTTAACATTTTTTAGGGAAATAGCCAACAACTTTATGTGACAATAATTAAGGTTTAATTTGCCTTTATTTATTAATAAATTCGTCATTTTCTCTCTCTTATTTTTTTCCTACACTTTTTTTACATAAAAACTTCAAAAAACCATCTCTATCTCATATGAACTCGAAATTGAGTGATTCAAAATCCTACGGATTCGTGACGCCGAGATCTTAAAAAATAGATCCATTGTGTTTGATGAAAAATCATGTTTAATACCGTGGATATATAAAAATCACGTTATTATCTTAAATATGGAAATAACTGAAATTTTTTGAAATTATCAACATAAATATAATTTTTCATCAAACACGATAGGTCTATTTTTTAAGATCTCAACGCCACGTATTTGTAGAATCTGAAATCTCTCAATTTCGAGTTCGTATGATAAAGATACGAATTTTTGAAGTTTTGATGCAAAAAAAAATATTTGAAAAAAATAGGAGAGAGAAGGTGACGAATTTGTTAATAAATAAGGGCAAATCAGACCTTAATTATTGCCACATAAGTCATTTGGCTATATCCCTAAAAATTGCCAAACATATGCTAGATCCAAAATCACATGTTTAAAGTGGCATAATTAGTTACAAATCTCTAATTAATATTTTGCAATAATTTATCAAAATGAAAGTATTAGAAATAGATAACATAATAAGTATAAGGATCCAAACTAATAAGTACAACATAAACTAATATGATTATATATATTATTATTATACTTATGAGTGGTGTGTGCAATACTTCAACTCTTTGATAAAATATCAACTTGACTTGCATTAAGAGATCCAACCCACTTAGTTAGAAGGGTTTTATTCGGACAGGCGAGCTCATCAGTTTGCGGGCCCATACGAGTCTCGGTTCAACTCGGATCAAACACAAGAAGAGTTGGTTTCGCGTAAGACTCGGCTCATCTGTTGAAGGCCAATTCAAACTTCACCAACATATCGGGTCGAACTAGACGCGTTGTGTGAACTGACGAGCACATGAACAATGCAACGAAGATGTGTCTCCTATACATTCAAGAGCTCGTTGATTGGTCTTTTTAGTATAAATACTCCTTTGTAACGCATCCAATTCTTTATGCCCGTGAATATGCTTTTCATTTATATTATTCTTGTAAGCATAAGCTCTCACTGATAAAAATGTAAACAATCCATCAATCTTACATTTTTCATGTATTATTATTCCATACATTTTTTCGTATTTCATATCTTAGTTAATTTGAATCTTAACAACGAGAATTTGGATTCCATAAATTACAAATCTAAATCACATATTTTTTGTAATTAAAAATTCATGGTTGTTTTGCAGGTGGATATTCATGCACTAGGACAAAATACGTTATCCGGTGCGACGAATGTCGCACCTAATGCTTCGAATGTCGCACCTAAAAGTTTATTAGGTGCGACATTAGGTGCGACCGCGTCGCACCGGATAACCCGTCGCAGAAGGTATCGGGTGCGACATGTCGCACCTAATAAGTACACCTTTAGGTGCGACACTTTCAGGTGCGACATGTCGCACCTAAAGTCGCACCTATTTTCCTGCCAAAAGCAAAAAAAAACCTTCAAACCCTAGAACACACAGATTCGGCCAAATCAATTCCAAACTCAGAATTGAGAGCGAGAGAGAGAGAGAGAGAGAGACGTACGTCACGGTGCCGGGGAGGTCACGGCGGCAGAGAGACGCACGGGCGGCGGGGAGGTCACGGGCGGCGCGGGGAGGTCACGGGCGGCGGGGGACGACCGGGCTGAGCTGAGGTGCTCACGGGCGGCGGGGAAGACCGGGCTGAGCTGAGGTGGTCACGGGCGGCGCGGGGGACCTGCAAGTCGGAGAGTCAGAGAATAAGAGAGAAAGAGAGATAGATAGAGAGATCGAGAGAGAGATAGATAGATAGAGAGAGAGATAGAGAGACGTACCTTGGTCCGGGCGGCGCGGGGAGGTCACGGCGGCGGGGGGAGGTCACGGCGGCGGCGGAGGAAGATAGATAGATAGAGAGAGAGTGTTAGATAGAGAGAGGCGCACAGTTTAGGCGAGAGAAAGAAGACGCTCGGTATTTAAAATACCCTAAACTATTAGGTGCGACATTAGGTGCGACATGTCGCACCCAATATGACTATTAGGTGCGACATGTCGCACCTAATGTGAAATTCAAGAACCAAAAATTTTTGGGGGGAATTTCTGACCGTTTTAAATTTTTTAACCCATTAGGTGCGACACGAGTCGCACCCAATGTTATTCGGTGCGACATATGTCGCACCCAATAGTATCCGATGCGACAATTTCATATCAGGTGCGAAAAAGTCGCACCGGATAGCCATAATCATCAGCGAAAATTTTAGGCGCTTGGAAGACTATCTGGTGCGACATGTCGCACCTAATATGTTCTTAGGTGCGACATTTAGGTGCGACATGTCGCACCTAATACCCTTCCGCACCTAATATGCTAATTTGTAGTAGTGATGTCAACACTTACTTTGGTTAATTAGCAAGCAAAAATCAAATGAAAATTTTGTTTCCCTGATTTTAATTGCTATAATTATGCTTAGCTTGATCAACCAAGACATAAAAAATATTTAAAATGTTGATTAAGATATGTATTTGTAACATCAATAGATATAAGGGATGTTGTAACACAAGATAAAAAAATAATAATAATAATTGAGGGTATGACTATGGGATGTTCTTTTTTTTTATTCTATGCTTGAAAATATTTTGCGACTTTGATTTTAGTCTTTAAATTATTCAAAATTAAAAATGCTATTGAAAAATCAATTACGATCGTATTTATAATGATGTCATGGTTAAACCTTTTTGTGTCTATAAGCTCGATGATGAGTGGGCTTATCCTCGTAGTGAGAGGGCACATCGAAGTGAGTTTTTTTCGTGTGATTGTTGACAACATCTTCGTGATGGGGATGGCTTATAGATGAGGTTTAAAACGTTTGCAACAACGATGAAGATCAGTCCTAGGCATTTGTGACAAGACGAGCGAGACAGAGACTCGAAAGAGCATTGATAAGAAAGATTTGGCTACATATTTGCTAGTGAAAAAGGTTAAGCCATGTAAATGTGCGATTTCACGTAGGCTAGAATTATGATTTTGACTGCATGCATTGTATTTGCAATAGTTTAACTGCAGGCAAAGTCCTCTATCTTTATGTCGTTTTCGATATTCACTCTTCGATTAAGTGCCATTTTATAGTTTTTGATATAATTTTCATGTTTATTTATTTCGTATCAAAGTTTTTTGATGTCACGAGTATCTTCAAGTCGAGGCAAAATGTGTATAAGGTGCACTTGTATAAATTTGTTTATAAAGATTAACAACGTTTTTTTTTTGTTTGGAGGATGGACTTCGGCTACTTGAATCTATTTATCAATCAACAATAAAATTATCCCAAACTCGAAAAGTCATTGGATTGTACGACGAAACAGTGCTCCTAGAGTCCTAGTGTTATATCCATTCTGATTTAAAGTTTATCATGCATTGAAAGTTTGAAACAATATGTATAAAATCTGTATATTTTATGCACTCATTTTAAAATAAATCATATCTGAAATATCCCTACATGTAACCATTGTACTAATTGTTAAAACACCAATTTCTACGTTCTGAATTAAAACTTTAAGAGCGAAGTTTTAATTAATCACCGATAATATCTAATCTCTTAATTAAATTTTCGATATTTTGTTTTTGGTCTAAATTTTCATGTAGTCCATTTAATCGTTAGCTCGTATATCTATTTTATTTTGATATTTTAGTCTAATTTCTCACGTAGTCCATTTGATCGTTAGCTCGCATATCTATTTTATACTTGATTGATAGAGCAATGCTATTTGGCACTAATCACTACTTTGAACTATCAACTCAACTGTTGACACGTAGACAAATCTGTCCACGTGTCAACACTTGAGTGAGTAGTTCAAAGTAGTGAATACTGATGTAAACTGTCCACGTGTCAACACTTAAGTGAGTAGTTCAAAGCAGTGACTAGTGATGTAAAACATTTCCCTGATTTGATATCATACCACGTTTTGGAGATAAAAGAACAAAACGGCGTAGCATAAGACACAGTAGATAAAGAGAATAAGTTTTATACAAAAAAAAAAAAAAAGAAAAGAAAAATAAGGCATTTAGTATCGGTGGGAGATAGAAATCAAGTGCGGTTGAGTTCACAGTGCACCGGTGTTCTTGAGGCCAAGAACAACACCAACACCAATGATGTGGCCCACAGTGCCACATGCCAACGTGTCAGCGAGAGTGAACCCGGCTGGGTCGCCAGTTTGAAGCCCAGAGTCCCTCGCTTCAAGCTTCAACCCAGCTGTCGCCTTCCTATTCGCCGACGGAGCGAGCCCGAACCGACCTGCGAACAACATCAGGGTCGTGCTTGCCACCATGATCTACACACAACCATACACGATAAATCCCCAATTTATTTAGTCAATTAATTATAATTAGGACATAAAAGTCACATTATTAGAAGCCTACCAAGTTCGTCGAAGAGCCAATGAAATCGCAGCGAGCTCCGAGAGCGCTTTGGCCCTTACGCCTCATCGGCTGCACAACTGCCTATATATAAATAAATTAATTAAAATAATAAAAACTAGACATAATCATAATAAATTGGATATATAAATATAATGTTCTTACTTAACGTGTAATGTAAACAATACTTGAGTTATTTTTGTCATAAGATACTTACATTGATAAAATAGTTATAATAATCTTGCAAAATAATAATATTTACCATGCTTCTTAAGGGAGTAGAAGTGAACTGTTGGGGTTTAAGCCCATTGAATTGAGGGAGTGACGTGGCTACTGTGCTTGCCATTTGTTGATGTTCTTACAATTTGAGTTCTGGTCTCTCTTTCCCTCGTTTGATCTCCGATTGATTGAATGTGAAGAAGAAGAAAAAATGGCAAATAATTTTTAGAGTGTAAATGATTATAAGGTAGTGAGTGAGCAAATCGGCACAACAGCCACATGACTAATTTGTGGCTTCAGGGTGTTAGATTTGGATACACTCGGATACTTGTTGCTTATGTGGCACTTCCCCATTGGATTTGCACAACTGGATAAGGTTTTCGGGTGGGTTGATAAATTTTTTATTTGGATGTGATTTCTTTAGTGGGCTTAGTCGATATCATCTGGGCTTGGACCATAACGGGCCTATGATATAATTTATTCGAAGAAATTCTACAAATATCTCGATTGTAATTCTAAGAGCACTTCACATTTTTAAACCTTTCATAGATACCCCATTTTTAATTTTCAGATCATTTTTCTATTGTTCTAAATCATATTTTTTTTTTTAATTATGGTTTTGCTTCACTTATTTTGCTACTGTTTAGATTTTTCATTTAACTTTTTCTTTATTGTTTACAGTTTTATTTAAAATAAGGACAAAATCGTCTGAAATATATAAAGAGATATTTGTGAAAGCTTTTACAAATTGAGATATTTAGATAATCAGTATTTTCGAAAAATATATTTGTGTAACTCTTATTATTACCATTAATGGCAGTAAAAAACCAACACATTTGGAACTAGTCTTTCTAGTTTTATATCATCTCCAAATGTTTGATGAAAAAAAAAAGAAAGATAAATGGAGAGTAAAAGTTGGTTGTGTAATACTCTTTAGAGTGTCATATCTTTTGTAAAGAAGTTTCAAATCATACTTTAATTAGTACAATACAATTCTACCGGATCTGTATTAGATGATTGGTATTTGCAAGTGAGGTGGGGTCTATGTCTCGTGTCTAGACGACAAAGAAAAATTGTGTATTAGTGAGAGATAGAGACTTAGAGATATTATAAAATTTCTCCAAGTTTAGAGAACCAACTTAAAATTTGTATGATAATGGATTTTGACCATATTTGTATTAGACGATTGGTAATATAGCAAGCGAGGTGTGGTCTAAATCTCGTGTCTAGATTACAAAGAAAAATTGTGTTTAGTGAGAGAAAGTGAGATGGAGATATAGAAAGTTTCTCCAAATTTAGAGAACTCACCTAAAATGTGTATGATAATGGATTTTGACCAGATTTGTATTAGATGATTGGTAATAGTAAGTGAGGTGGGGTCTAAGTCTCATGTCTAGAGTACAAAGAAAAATCGTATTTAGTGAGAGAAAGTGAGATGGAGATATGAAAAGTTTCTCCAAATTTAGAGAGCTTACTTGAAATTTGTATGATAATGGATATACGAGGCTTGAATGACTTGGAGGAAACTAGGGCCTACGAGAGGCAAAGTTGGGTGTTTAGCCTCCTTTGGGGATTGGCGACACTTGCGAAGGAATGCAAGCAAGGAATATGCTTGTATTTTGAGCATACAAGAAGGAAGATTGGACAAGTCTTGGTGTTTTAGGCAATGAGCTTCATGGCCGAGGTGGACTAGCGCCGATGGGAGAGATTGCGACGCTACTTGGATAAGTGTTCACAACATAGACGCCACGACTTGGAGGCCATGATATTTGGCTCGTGGTCTCGACGGAGTAAAGGGCAAAGACTTGGTCGCGTGTTACTTGGCCAGGGATTCAGATGCCACACATGCTCATGTCGTGAGCTCCTCGGCGCGAGGCATGGGATTTGGCTCGTGTGCTCATCGCGACAAGGAGGGATATTAGGCAGGGCCGGCCCTGACCTAAGGCGGACAAAGCTTGTGACTTGAGCCCCCAATTGGGCCGGGCCCCAAAAAAAATTATTTTATACTTTTTGCCTATTTTTAAGAAAATTTATATTTTTTTACCTTAAAAATTTACACTTTTGGCCCATTTTCTAAAAAATTTACATTTTTTCCCCTGAAAATTTAAATTTTTAGTAGTATTATAGGGCCCCAAAATATTGAATCCCCTAGAGTTCCCGATGAGTTTGGGCCGGCCCTGATATTAGGTTATGGCCTGTGGGCACATCACAACGCGGAGGTGCTCGGTGACAAAGAGTGTCGTTTCGCAGACTTCACTTATTCATATTTTCCGTGTGTGTGACATCATGTGCAAGGGTTGTCGCGAGGATATATGTTGTGGAGATGTCGTGAAGGGCCGGTTGCTGGGAATGGTGTCACCGCACAACAAGGTTGGTGCATACTTTGTCATGGACATTGAGGTCCGAATTTGACTGGCTGACACGTTGTCTTGGATACTTGGCCTTGGACCCTTTTTGATGGATTTAAGATAAGTTTTGAGACATCCTTGGGTTAGTGATTTTATCTATGGACTAGCGTTCATCGGCTTTGGGTCAATAACATGATTTTTTTTCTTTTTAATACTAAGATTTTCGTTTGTTCATGATGGAAAAACAATGCCATACGAAGTCTCTTTGTTTACTTTGGAGCACATACATGAAATATAATTAAAAAAATTCAAGCGCTATGAGATTTTCATATTTCAGTTTTAGTATAAATTATAGAATTAATTACAATTAAGATGGTAGCTAAAATGGTAAATGGGAGCAATACAAATGAATTGTTTTTATTTATATCAGATATTAGGGTTTGAGGTTGGATTCCTCTTGTTCTGTCAGTACTCGGTAGCATAATTGCTGTAGTGAATCAGAGCCAGGGTGACCAAAGACCGACTAGACGAGAAAGAAATTTTTTTATTTATTGAAATTTAATATACTTTTACCAAAATGTAACACTTTCTTGTAGGTGTGTACGTCGCTCTCGCTCTTTATAATAAGCAAAAAGCGACTGAAAAAGCAACTCTCACTCTCTGCATGATTTGATTTGCCCTGTAAACATAATCTTCTTGTGATTTGAAAATCCTCAAGCATTTACTCACTCTGCCCAGATTTGCCATCATCATCACTGGCTTCCCACTCTTTTGGCCGAGTAATTAAAGTTAAATCCGGACACTTTGGTCTACTAATCAAAGATCAATTTCTTATAAACAAATTCATTATTCACACACGTAGTATTAGCAAAGCCGCAATTGACAATGAAAAGAATAATGAAAGAATGTTTTATTCTTCTTCTTTGTTCTTTTTGCTTACAACAAACCAACCTCGTAAAGGCCTTTTCTCATTTCTTTGGTAGTTGTTCACTTCACTTCACATAATTGACATGATTACCCTCTTTTAAGGGGGGTAAAAAGGGTAATTTGGGGTGTAAAGAGGAAGGCTATAAAAGAAAAGAGTCAAAGGACAAAGATAATCCACAAAGGTACTACGGTGGGCCACACCCCCCTAGATTTCTTCTGTATCGTCAAGTCAACAATTTCTCGCCGGAAATCTCAAAATCTCCGCATACGAGAATATCAAATACTTTTGTCTTTTCCTTTCCACTAGCTCTTGGCAATCGAAAATTAATCCGAATTTAATGATCAATTAAACGAGGATTATACAGCATATAGGTAATAAAATGCATTCCAAACATCAACACTATTTAAAACAAATTTTGCACCAAAATAAGTCTAAGAGACAATTGTTTTAGTAATCATATATATTAATACGAACTTAAAGGTAACACTAGATCGAGGAGACAAAAGGTGAGATAAAGAGCAAAGGCATCGATAATAATAACACAAAATGAGGAAATGATGACAAAAGATAGATTTGCATGGCTATACTTAAGATTCCTAACCCAACAATAAAGACAGGGATAACTTAACAAAACCTAGTACCAATTTTCATATTATTATCTTTTTCTCACCTTCCCAAATACAAAAGCAGAAGAATCCAACCAAGTCCGTTCCACATATTAGAGCTTGCAAAGTGCTTGAACCGTCGTGTTGCCAAAGAGTGCACAGATCTATGAAAAAAAAAATACAAATAAAATAAACGATATCAATTACTTTGATTATTATGTTGTTCGCTAGTACAAAACATTATATTCAAAACTTGTTAATTGACACTTACCCTGGCGACGAGAACATGCATTTTTCATAACCTGTAACACCACGAGAACGAGCTTCTATTATCAGAAACGAACTCTTTTCTCATTTTACCCTTTTTTATTTATACAAAGATTTATAATTGGAATCATCTAATTTTGATGACAGCGTTTATTTTTTCAATATCTGAAATAAATCAGCAAATGACTACTCTTTAATTTATTGAAAGATAGCCGCTTAGAACTTATTGATTAGCAAAGTAGTAAAAATTAAAATTAAGTTTTCATTTTTTTTTAATACTATGATTAAATTTTTCGATGACTTATATAAGTAATTAATCATTTTCGGACCACATGGTCATTTTTTTTTTTTGAAACCTGATAATTGTATATTTTAACTACTATTTCACAAATTTAAGACAAACATAAACTATTTCGCAAATCTATTATTTTCACACTTTCGATCGGGTATTTAGCTCTAACAAATTGCTAAGGAAACTCTTTTTTTTTTTTTTTTTTTTTTTAGCTTCTATAACCTATTTCTTAGTTCAAAATCCCTTCTTACTAACAGAAATCAAATAATTAATAAATCTAAACTAGGGTTACGAACTTATAATCAATAATCTGAAGATCGATTATAAGTTCATTTCAAACCGAATATATATAGCTAGGCAGCGACGCATCTACATAGGGCCATGTGACCCCCCCTCAATTTTATTTTTTTTGACATTTTTAGCCCATTTTTTAAAAAATTGCCCAAAAAATTTACAAATTAGCCCCACTTGAGATTTATTTTTTTCAAATTGCCCCCCCCCCCCCCGATTTTTTTTCAAATTTGCCCCCCCGATAAGTTTTTCTAGATCCGTCACTGTAGCTAGGGTACCCCATAATTAACGATCTGTAAAAGAGGTACGATCGAATCACGTACTCGGGTCGTGTTTGGTCAAAATGGCGGTGCCGCCGAAGTTGCATGCGACGTCGGAGTTGCCGTTCTGCTGGTAGTAGTTGTTGAAGGCGAAGGAGGCGTGGGCCACGAGGTTGTTGGGCTGGAAACACGGCCCACCGTCTTGGATGGGCCGGCAATCAGCCGATCCGAGCCCACACGCCCAGTCCAGCGCGTTCTGAAGGTCGATTTGGGCCACCCCCGCGTGGGCCACGCACCACGTCGTGCCCCCCAGAAACGTCGTGTTTCCCTCCGGCGGCGAAAGCGTCGTCACCGGAATCGCCGCCTCTTCCGACCTCACTAATCAAACATTTAACAAATAATAAGGAATTAGTCATAATAAATAATTATGAGCCATTTAAGGTAGTCATTATGACACAATTATTTTTTTTATTTTTTTTTTTTTTTTTTGTGGGGTGTTGTACTTTTGTGATGCCTAACGTGTGAAGAAGCCAGAATGTTAAGTTTGGGTTTTCAATTAGCATTTAGAACCAATTGAGTAATTAGCAAGTAAAGTGTGGTTTAACTTTAATTTCTAATTACCAATGGGAATGTCTATAGTTAAACGAAAAAAAATTAAAATAAATAAATAAAAACTTTCAGCTAAACACAAGTACCATGGAGACATTATACTCCATGCATGTCATGTACGACCAAATGAATCAACAAGTCGATTAATATTCCTACGCATTTCATTTTGTGGGGTTTTTTTTTTTTTTTTTTTTTTTTTTTTTTTTTTTGCTGAAACCCAACTTAACAATGTAAAGAAGACTGGCCAAGTATTTAAAAAAAAAAAAAATTGTGCTTGTTTTCATTTAATTATCCACAAGACCGAGCATGACTAAAGTTCCGCTTGAAGGAAATCTCTCCTTTTTCTAGGTATACAAAAGATCCTAATGAGCAACTAATAGTATTTCACCTAATAACTAAAGATCTATATATATATATATATATTTTTTTTTTCTTTTTAGTAATTAAAGATCTGTACACAGCAATCAAACAGATTAACACACACAAATAGACATAGCAAAAAAGAAAAGAATCTCTATTCCCTGAAGTTATAGGTTCTATGAACATTCACAAAAAAAAATTGTCCACTTTAAATAAAATGCACACAACAAGAGTTCATTATGTAAAAATACGATAACAAAAACTATATGTATATATATATATAGAGAGAGAGAGAGAGAGAGAAAGAGAGAGAGAGAGATACCCAGGTAGTATTTCATCAACAAAAGACAGTGCAAAAAACATAGAATGTACTCCTTTCTCATTTTCTTTTGACTCCCCCGAACTACTGGCAAAGAAAAGAAATGCCTTTAAACGAGCTATATGTTTAGCGCCAAAATAACACAGCTTCACTTAGCTCTGAGCAATAAACTTAATGATATCTCCTTCTTTTTGCACTCTTTCTAGAGAGAGACAAGTCACTAATGATGTTTATATAAACGGAAAAAAGAAAGAGCTTGCGTTTTCAGGAATCTGAAGTTCCTTCAAGGGTAATAATGTGTCTTTTCTTTTTTCTTTTTTTTTAGAGTTCAAGGCAGGGTTGTATGGTGAAGAAGCTGAAAGATCACTTTGTCACAGTTTCTTTATATATATTCAGTTTTGTTTTTGTTCTCTTTATATTTGTTTTATATGTCGCAATTTCTCGATTTTTTTCTCCGTCAAATTATCGCGCTATTTTGAAACTCGCCATCTCATTTCGTTTTTTGTATTTTAATATAAACAATTTTTTTAGCTAACGTATTATTTAGTAGAATTAATGACATTTTTGGCCCTTCGTTTATGGCATCTTTAACACCTTGGTACCTGATGAAAAAAACCTGCAGTCTTGGTCCATTATGATCAGGCAATTTTTATATTTGGTACTTTTGTTAATTATTCTGTCAAAATTGACGGATACTCTCGTCACGTGACTTGCACGTGTGCGAATTGTTGAGGGTAATTATGTAATCCCGTTCCTTTTCTTCCTTCTTCTTCCTTATTCTTCTTTTTTCTTCTTTACCTGAGCATGTCCACGCTGAGCAGAGCTTGGAGGATCGTGTAGTCCTCTCCTCTCGCCGGCGGACGAAATGCCGTCAGAAAACACGATCTCTCCTTCTCCTTCTTCTCGTCTAGGGTTAGGGTTAGGGCTGGGGATTCAATTTGGGACTTTTCGATCGTCGGCGCGGCGGGGACGGGGAACGGGACTTTCCAGAGGAGAAGCTCTTCGCGGATGGAGATCAAGAGAGGGCGCAGACGGCGGTGGCGGTGGCGGCGGCGGCGTAAGCGGAGTGAGAGAACGAGATCTTCTTCTGAGCACGAACTCATCGCCTCGCGAAATCGACCTCGTCCTCGACGTCCTCCTCCGCCGGAGAAACAACGCCGCGATCGTCGTCGCCGATCATCACCCGATCCAGAGCCTGATCGTCGATCTCGCCGCGAAGCTCGAGCTGACGTGGCGGATCTGAGGCGGAGCGTGGAGGCCGGTCTGGAGGCCGGGCTCGGAGTGGTGGTTTACGTCGAGGCGCACAAGGCTCGAGTCGGAGTCCTGTCAAGTCGCGCAGAGTGGTGGTTTACGTCGAGGCGCACAAACTGTCAGCAGTAAGTTTACGAAAATAAAATAAAAATGGAAGCTTGGTGTTACAGTTTGCAATATCTGAATCAGTGACGGAGCCAGACAAGCAAACCAGGGGGGGCTAATTTGAAAAAAAAATTTCAGGGGGGGCTTGATTGTAAAAATTTTATAAAAATTGGGCTAAAAGTATAAATTTTTAAGTAAGTTTTTTAAAAAAAGGGCAAAAAATGCAAAAAAAAAAATTTTGAGGGGGGGCTTAAGCCCCCCCTGGGCCTATAGTGGCTCCGTCACTGATCTGAATAGTTGAGTGTATGAAATATTAGTGTATGACAATGAACCAGATACACTAACTGTGAGCTGTAAGTTAATGAAAATAAAATAAAAATGGAAGCTTGGTGTTACAATTTTAAGGTGAATCTGGAATTTTGTTGTGGGTGTAGGAATTTGCAGGGCAAGCCAAGTGGCGGCGGAGTTGTTCCCGAGCGTGTCTCCGGAGGAGATTGTGGTTCGTGAAGCGAGTGTGGGTCAACGGTGAGGCTCGACCGGTCAATGGTGAGGCTCGACCGGTCAACGGTGTCACTCATGGACAGCGAGTGTGGGTCCACTAGCACTGTTCTCACCAATGCCAACTATTGCAGATCTCTCGTTGCCTTTGATGTCAGTATTCTTATTATTCATTATGATTACGTTTTATTTATGACTTTTGTTTGTTTGTTTCTGAATTGCTCTGTTCTTGTTGGTTCTTCTTCAATGCAGATTCATGGAAATAGGTACTGATTGTCGGAGACAGAGATGTGACAAAATATGGAGGTTGATGATGTGTATGTGAAAATGGATTTTCTGACTTCAAGGCTTTTTTTATTTTTATTTTATTTTTTATGTAGAGTTTTTTTTTCCCCTTCTATATTTTTATTTCGTGACTGAAGAAAAAGAGAAAGAAGATTTTATTTTTATTTATTTTTATTTTATTACTTTTAATTGTAATATGATTTGTTTTTTAATTTATTATTAAATTACGATTTTGTCCTCATTTAAAAGGCACGTGATACGCACATGATCCATTTTTCATCTGTTTTGACGGTTTTTTTAACAGAAGTACCAAATATGAAAATTGTCTGATCATAATGGGCCAAGACTGCAGACTTTTTTCATCAGGGACCAAGGTGTTAAAGAGTTCAAAGACGAGGGGCCAAAAATGTCATTAATTCTATTTAGTATTACTAATTTGTTTGTATTACGTCCGCACGACTATAACTAATATGTAATAAATAATAGACATTATATAAATCTATATTAATATATATATATATATATATATATACACACACATATTGAGCTACTAAATAAACATAGTTTAAAGTGGTTTATTTAAAATAAAATAAAATGGTTTAAAGTTTAAACAAAATTAGTAGACAATATGATCATCGTAGAAGTTTGTTAATGACAACAAATAGATCAACACTTAGAGTTGCGTGTGTGGCTTGATATAAAATTGACAATAAAATTATACTTCAACGAAACAATTTGTCTAAAAAAGGTGGATTTATATATATATATATATATATATATATATATATATATATATATATATATATATACTAGTTTCAACAATGTGCAACGCGTGAGTTAACAAAATTATTATTGTTTTTAAATAAAAAGTGAAGAATAAAAATAAGGAAAATAGAGTAAGTTGAAGACTTTTAATTTTATTAAATTAAATTTAGCAAAATCGTTGTCAATGATTTTTAAAAAGTAACAAAATATAGAAAAAAAAACTCTTTTATGATTCAAAGTTTTTCAAAATATTGCATGTTTTCCTATCTATCATATTTCTTATAAGTATTATGGACAAACAAAATTTAGGTAAATAAAAAGTGAAGTTAAATTTTGATAATAGAAGTTTTAAAAAAATATAGAGAAATAGAAAGTAAGAAAAGTTTCCTATATTTATATTAATAATATATATTGTTATGTTAAATTGCAAAATTGTATTATATATCAAACAATAACATTATAAAATCTACGTGTAATATTAATACCACATAGTTTTTCCAAGAATATATATATATATATATATAATAACATATACTCAAAATAATGTATGTTATTGATGTAATATAGTATAATATTAGTAATTCTTATTATAATATACACAACAAAAATTATACAAAATATATTGATAATTAGGTTTACTAATATTGATTCATATCAAGGAAAAAAATGCCGTTTTCGTTGCCGTTTCGAGCCTCCTGATTTACGGAAATTCGTCATGCCGATGGAATTTCCAACGGAAAAATTGTGGAAATGGGCAAGTAAAATGCCGTTTTCAAATGCCGATTTTCATGGAAATTCGACGTGCCGACGGAAAACCGAACGGAAATAATGTGGCCAATACACATATTATATAAATATATATATATATATATATATAAATATGTGTATATAAATATATTTCTACCCGACACATATTTGTAGTTTTTTTAGTTTTATTTATTTACGTGTATGTATAGTTTATTTTTTTGTAAAAAAAAGTTATCAAGTTCATAATGATATTGGTGTGTACGTAAATATTTTATATAAGAAGTGGAGCAATAGAGTTAATACATTCATTGAACGTTCAAACCAATGAAGATTGTTATACCTTTAAAATAAAAGAGTACACTTATGAAGTTAATAAGTTCATTAATAGCCCACTTTTTCTTTTTCATTTAGTTCATTTGGGCAAAAATATTTAGCCCACGTTTTCATTCAGCCCAGCCCACTAGGGCAGTAATACTCAAGTCCTTCTCCAGATGCAAGTCACGCATCAAGGACAACGCCGCTTAAACAAAAAAAAAACTGGAAAGCAACGCAACCAAGACCAGAGCTCCCATTTCTCTCACTCTTCAGTCTCATCTCCGAGGACTCTCGCCGGCGTCCAAAAGCTTTTTGTCGCTTCTCCGAGGACGACGAAAATCGTTAATCTCCGCCGTTTTCTCCGGAAATTCGCCGATTATTTGTGGAATTTGAACTGAGACGAGACGATTTAAAGGAATTTCGTCGATTGTCTGGGAAATTCGCCGGTGTCTTCACCTTCTTCTTCGTTGAATCTAAGTCGTTTTTTTTCTTCTTTTCTCTGGAAATTCGTCGACATTCGTGGAATATATACAGGTTTTAAACTACAAGCTAAACGAAATCAACCGGTCGTTTACAATGGAAACGGCATGTCGTTTCCCCGATTTTCCAACGACATAAAACGGGAAAACGACACAAAAGCTTGTCGCCGGCCGTTGAACCACCGAAATGGAATTTCCAGGCGAATTTCCTGGAAATTCGGCGACATTTTATTCCTTGATTCATATATTATATATGTTATACAATATGGTAAAAATATATTTTAAAAAATTTCTCTTTATTATCTATGTTATATATATTTTAAAAATATATTTTAAAGCCGCCACGTGTCGCAGCCTGACGAAATCACGTGGCGACCTGTGGATGAAAGTGAGGAGAAAAGTTCTCTTTATTATCTATGTTATATATATATATATATATATATATATATATATATATATATATATATATATGTGTGTGTGAACTAAGAGGGCCCATATGCGCATTTTGATGCTCATTAGTTCGTAGATTTAAGTGGTGTGAAATTTAAGTATTTGTATATAAAGTATAAAGAAAAACGTATTTTTCTAATGCGACAGAACGAGAGGTGAGAAAGAGAGAAATATTTTTTAAAATTAAGTATTTGTTTATTGTCCGCTTTGAGCCTAAACCCGCATCATTTTGTTTTTGGATTACTTCCCAAAAAGCTTCATACTAATGAAGTTGGTGGAACACTTATATCTAAGACAATCTTTACTTATTCTTCCAATGTGTGACTTGGATTGTTACCTCAAAACCTCTTCTTTCCCGAATCTCATTGGAGGATAGTTTAGGTATGTATATATCTCCGTATATATGTTTAAATTTACTGTTTAGTTAATAATTTGCTGCAGGTTTAGTTGATATTTTTGTAATAAAATGAAATTTGAGTTAATTTTTAAAAAGAAAATGAACTATTGAGCTACTGATCTAATTACCTTATGATAAATTGCGAAACAAATGTGTCTCTGAAAATTGCGGTGACAAGCAAAAATTACGGTGGCCGATGAAAATAATGTTGTATAAATTAATAAGTTTCAAAATTCAAACAAACGTAATAATTTCCAAAATTCAAACACATAATAACTAATAAATTTAAAGCACACACGATAAATTCATAACACACATTATAAATTGTAAACAAATTATGTTTCATATACACAATATAAATTATAACTTCAATGGTAACTTGAGCGAAGACCAAGTCAGTAGTAAATTTAGGTGCCTTTTCATTGTCTTGTTTTCAGCTCCAACTTTGAAAGAGCCAAAAAATTGGTTAGTTAAAAAGTTTCAAAACCCTAAACTAAGTTTCAATAGAAACTTAAATACTTACGATAAAAACTTAAATAATGGTTTGCAATCAACATAACCATATCAAAAACTCAATTTTTTTTTAAAACATTTATCTTCACCATTCAGTTGTCCGCGTCATTACCTTAAAAAAGATCTATCATCATGGCGCTGCATGCGTTGTCGACTTAGCGTTATTTTTCGGTCATAATCGACTTAGCATGTATTTTTATATTTTATATATTTAATTATTAAGGGTAAAGAAATCATGAAAGTCTATTATTAATATCGTTGAAGTATTGGGTCTTTGACTGTTATTAGACCACTAAAAAAGTCCGTATAGTTGAAAATGGTCAAACAAAATTCCAACCTCTTTGAAATATTTATAGCAAAATCATATACGGATAAAACGACCAATTAAACAAAGTTATCAATGATTTAAGAGCACAACGTACTTAAAAATACGCAATAATGTAAAATGTCAGCTGTCAATAGCATAAATATGATAATGATTTTTTTAATTATGAGTTATGATACAGTGAACGTTGCGCTGATCGTTGATACACTAATACAAGTGAGATTTATCTGATATGTGGCACCGCCATTTCTCTCACATCAGCGTCCACTAATAAAAATCATTTTTCCTAAACTTATTTATTTTAGAGATTTGTAAGTAACTAGGCCACTTTAAACATGTGATTTTGGATCTAGCCTATGTTTGACAATTTTTAGGGATATAGCCAAATGGCTTATGTGGCAATAATTAAGATCTAATTTGCCCTTATTTATTAACAAATTCGTCACTTTCTCTCTCCTATTTTTTTTCAAATAATTTTTTTTGCATCAAAACTTCAAAAATTTGTATCTTTCTCATACGAACTCGAAATTGAGTGATTTCAGATCCTACAAATTCGTGGCGTCGAGATCTTCAAAAATAGACTCATTGTGTTTGATGAAAAATTATGTTTAATGCATCATAATTACGTTTCCATTTATTTTTTTGATAATTTCAAAAATTTCAAGTTATTTTCATATTTAAGGCAGTAATGTGATTTTTCTACATCTATAGTATTAAACATGATTTTTCATCAAACACAATGGATCTATTTTTGAAGATCTCGGCGTCACGAATCCGTAGGATTTGGAATCACTCAATTTCGAGTTCATATGAGATATATATGGTTTTTTAAAGTTTTTATGTAAAAAAAAAAGTGTAGGAAAAAAGTAAGAGAGAGAAAGTGACGAATTTGTTAATAAATAAGGGTAAATCAGACCTTAATTATTGCCACATAAATCTGTTGGCTATTTCCCTAAAAGTTGTGAAACATAGGCTAAAAACAAATTTTATAGTTTCATTTTGGTTATTTCGCTACACTGCCCTTTATTTTATGCAAATATCCAATAGCTAACCACAAAAACAAAGGCAAAATTGCTATATTAAATAAACTCAAGCAAAGAAATGAAGGTGTGTGAAGATTGAATAATTGGTTAACAGTAACACAGAAGAGCAATAGGACAACGAACAGATTAGACGTACATCGAGTCCACAATTTAATCACCGAAATAAATGCATAGTCAGACTAGGGATTACAATGACTGTGCAAAGGTTGCAACTTGGAGGCGAAGCAATTTCATTAGATTTTATATAGTAATTGATTTATGTGAAACAAAATAGGAAACAAGCTAGGAAAGAGGTTGTATAAAAAAAGATTTGCAACGGTTAAGAGTTTATGGCGAGATTTTTATATCCGTTGGACAGCTGTTAAACCAGCTCAGCTAATTGTCGTCAAAATTTTCACTATATATTCATGCGCGGGACTTTCTTCTTCACTTCTCTCTCTCTCTCGGCGCGTTTCCTTTCTTCTCCGATCTAGGGTTTGATATCTTCATACGCATTTTCTTTCTTCTTCTATTCTCTCTTTTCAGTTCGTATGGCGATTTAGGGTTTGGATGAAATAGCCGTCTCAGCTCGTTCGCTCCCAGCGAGTCCGTCTTTGCCTCGCCCCGACGCCGTCGCCGATCGTCAGCGCCGACATCGTCTTGAAGATCTCTCGGTCCTCCGTGCTCGGAGGCCAAGTCGCGCCACCAGGTCTCAACCCCTCCGGCTGACTGGATCGGAGAGCTTCTTCCGGGGAAGGAGACGCCGGAGAACTCTGCGGCGGTGATCGGGTTAAAAGCGCGGGCGGAGAGCGATATTCGCTGCTGTAGAAAGAAACAAGTCCCGTCGCGTCCATCCAAGAACGAGAATTTCGGTAAAAACCCTAGAAAGCCAAACGAAAACCCCGTCCCGTCTCTAACTCTGTTTTTTTTAGGGTTTCTTTTCGGCTCCACCGTCGGCCCGCCGTCGCACTCTCCTGGAAGCCGTGACGCCGTCGCCGGGGTCTCGCGGCCGATCGATAGCGCCGCCCCCTCTCAGAAGTTCGCGCGAGTGACGGTGACGCCAAGAGAACCGCGATGGAGTGACAGTTAACCGGCAAGAGCGTGGGTCGGGTGGAGAAGAGAGACCCTTTTCTTTCCTTTTGCCCTGTTTTTGGTTTTTGCTTAATTAAGGCGAATGATTTCAATTACGGTCGGAGCGAGCCCTAAAATAGGTATAAAAAAATTAATTCCCTTCTATTCACATCGTTATTCCGAAAATGGATATTGCTGTGTTTGAGTTTCTTTTCTTCTTCGTGGATGCTCTTATTTTGCAGAGGCTGTGTATACGGTTGCAACAATGATGCTAAGACGTTTGGTTTCTTTTGCCACGGCGCTCTCGAGTTTCTACTCCTAAGTGGTTTCTTGATCCCTCTACTCTTCACTCTTTTAATTTGCTTGAATGTTAAAGAATTTCCTAATGCTCAGTTCTAAATCGGGTGTCTGTTCTTTTTAGAAAATTTGTTGAAATTCATATTTTTTTTTGTTGTCAAAATATCAAGATTATTCTTGCTGTTTGGCTTATGATTTGCTGTTATCTCAATCTTAGTTATATATAATAGATTTTTAAAATATGAAGTGGATGAGATACATTCTGTTACAGGTCCTTTTATTATTTTAAATTTGTTACTCACTAGCAGAAAATGACACAGTTTTGATGATATAGAGATAGGGAATATTAAATCATACACACATTGATATATCTCTTTCTGTGTGTAGATATGTTTCTATCTTCATTACCCCGGTAGCTACACTATAGTTGGTACGTAAATCTTTGCCTTGTTTTGACACACTACTGTAGCTAATTAATCATGTTTCTGGTGCAGGTATTCCTTTTAAAATTCTATATGGTACACCACATCCACTTCCGAGTTCTTGAGCCAGGACAATGTACTAGTCCAAAAACCAAGGTGGTCTGTCCCTTATTTTTCATTTACTTGAACTTATACGTAGTGGTTGTTGGTCTATTATCTCCTCCCAGGAGTTGGTTGAGAACTTGAGATCAGAGGGAAGGTTGTTGACATTTGCTGTTGGCCAAGCCACGCCGGTGTGGTATGTATATATGTATGTAAAGGGTTCGAAGGTAGAGAGTATAGCAATGACGAAACTTAAATCACGAGATGTCAATGTGCATTGCTTAAAAGGTGAAGAGCAGAGAGGATGGGCTGGGAATATAATTTTCAAGTGTCAGAGTTTCTCTCATTCCCGTTATTTTCATTTCGTGCCTATACCTTTTTTAAAAAAAAAAAATAATAAAACAATTTTTATTTATTAATGGCTTAAAGGTGTGTGGAAATTGCTGAGAACACTTTTTTTTACATGGAGAGTGAGCAGGGTTATGTCGTTCATATACCGAGTCATAAGTTTCTTTCCCTTGTGGCTTCATGTTTCTCTATGAGTTGTGTAAGCCAGATTTAATATAGAATAAGATAATAAGGGGAGAATGGGAGAAAGTTTTTGAGATATCTGAATTGGCCGTATCGAACTTGTAAATTGTTGGTACACTTTTTCTTGTTGGTATTTTGGTCTTTCTTCTTTCCTTGATAATTTACCTTTGCAACAACGATGCTAAGACGTTTGGTTTCTTTCGCCACGCCGCTCTCAAGTTTCTTCTCCAAAGTGGTTTCTTGATCTCTATACTCTTTACTCTTTTAATTTGTTTGAATGCCAAGAATTTCCCAATAATCAGTTCTAAACCTTGTCTTTGTTTGTTTAGAATTTTTGTTGAATTTCGTAAATTATTTTTGCTAAATCATGATCTTTTTTTTTCTATTCGTGGTTCTGATTCGCTGTTATCTCAATTTTTTTTTTTTTTTTTGCAATAAAAAAGGGAGTGGTTATACATTTAATAGGTCTATAAATGACAGTTCTGATAACATAGAGTTTTGATATATCAAATCACATACAAACATGAAGATCACATATTGTCAATACGCACATACATTGAATATATCCCTTTCTGTGTTTGTAGATATGTTGCTATCTTCGTTCAAAGTTCAGTAATTGATTTTCCGGTACCTACACCATGGTCGGTACATAAGTCTTTTCCTTGTTTTTTGACACACTAGTGTAGCTAATTAATTATGTTTCTGTTGCAGGAGTTACATACATTCAGTCAGGACAATGTACTTGTCCAAAAACCAAGGTAGTTTGTCTCTTCTTTTTAATTTACTTGAACTTATACTAAATTGTTTAGAAAATTTGTTGAAATTCATAAATTTTTTTTTGCTAATTTTTTTCTTTCTATGTGTGGTTCTGACTGTCTGTTATCTAGCTATACATTTAATAGGTCTATTTATTTAAAGTGGATGAGATATATTCAGTTACAGGTCCTTTCATTATTTTAAATTTGTTACTCACTAGCAGAAAATGACACAGTTCTGATAAAAAAAGAGTATTAATATATCAAATCACATACAAACATGAATATCACGTATAGCCAATACGCACACACATTGATATATCCCTTTCTGTGTCTGAAGATATGTTGTTCATTCCAAGTTCAGAGTTTGATTTTCCAGTACCTACACCATAGGCAGTAGGGAAGTCTTTGCCTTATTTTTTGACACACCGGTGTAGCTAATTAATTATGTTTCTGTTGCAGGAATTCCTTGTAAAATTCCATATGGTACACCACATCCATTTCTGGGCTCTTCAGTCCGGACAATGTACTTGTCCAAAAACCAAGGTGCTTTGTCTCTTCTTTTTCAATTACTCGAGTTTATACCGAATTGTTGTGTATTATCCCTTTCCAGGAGTTGTTTTAGATCAGAGGCAAAGGTTGTTGACATTTTCTGTTGGCCAAGCCACGCCGGTGTGGTCTGTATTTATGTAAATGGTTCGAGGGTAGAAAGTATATAGGTATGAGGTATGCATGTATGTAATAGTTCGGGGGTAGAGAGTAGATAGATAGATGAACACTGACACATGTATGTAGGTATTATATGGTGAAAGAACGTGATATGGTCCAAAAAGTCCTCTCAACATATATATATATATATATATATATATATATATGTGTGTGTGTGTGTGTGTGTGTGTGTTTTCAGATTGAGGTAAGAGATGTTCTTGTTGCAGGAACTTCAATATGTTGCTTAGAGATTTGACATAGCATATTGAGAAGTTGGAATTATGGACGTCGTGCAATCGTGGATTCAGTTCAGGCAGATCGTTCTATTGCAGTGAATAGCCCTAGCCTTGCCCAATGGCCTACCGTTGCAACACAGTCAACTTTTCATCACCGGCCCTCATTTTTATCCGGTCGTCAGAGAAGAAGTCCGAGACCCTCATAAGATCTGAAACTTTAATCTAAATCAAGGCATAAGAAATTTCTCAAAAGCCACCCTATTTCTTCCTGCGGAGGGCGTCAGCAAGATGAACCACAAGCCCACAAAGCTATAGGTATTGGTTGGTTTGGTTTGTTGGTTTACGATTCGATGAGATGCATTTAATTTTTTTATTTTTATTTTTATTTTTATTTTTTTATATCATTTATACTCTTCTTTCTTAGGTCTAATAAAGTTCAGGGGTGTAGGGAGGTTCAAGGGAAAGAATAGTGGGGCTTTTGCGGCAACTCCTTAGGGGCTTTATGTAATTACTGGAGATTGATTACTTCTTCTCATGCTGCTTTTTTGGTGGGGATTAGATGATTCGGAACGTGGTTTTCAATAGATCAATCTGAATGATATCTATTTTTTTTTTCTTCTCTTTTCCTTGAATTAATCTTCGGTTGATATTTTTAAAATTTTAGAAGAATTTTCTCCAGCTGATTTTTAATCTTCTGTTTTTTCCTATTTCCTTTTCAAGTGAAAGAATAATGTTCTTCTAAATTTTCTCAGTACACTGATCATCATGCTCCAGTAGTCTCGGTCAGAAGTCTGTCATCACTCATAATCTCAGCAGGGTCTCAATATATTAGACTTTTTGTCGGAGTGTGATGATTTTGGCGTCGTTGGTTGCGAGATGGGAGACTCGTCATAGAGTGGGTATGAAGTCATTCTATCCCGTTTCTGTATAAAATTTTTTTTCTTTTCAACTTGCTATTATGCATTTTTTCTGCCTAGTTCTAATCTCTTGTCTTCTGTATAATGTAATTTGCTGCAAATTTGTTTAAGAGAGCGTCTAGGTGTTCAACCACCTGTGCGTTGTCCATGACTGGAGATTTTGTAGAAACAATTTTTCTTATTCTTGTGCTTATGTCTTCAGCAACGAAGATTTCTATCACAGATTCAATGTATGTGCAGAGTCAAATATAATAAAATTTGGAAATACAATCTAAAGAGGGTAAACCATAAAATTTAAAATCAGTTTTTAGAATTTGTTTTAATTACTCAATCTGTTACTAAACAAAAAATAGTAGAAATAAAAAATGAAATTTTGTTAAGAAAGTAGGATAATTAAGAAGATTATAGTTAATTTATCATGTAATTTTTTTTTAATCCCTTTTTTTTATCATCTAAACTGACTCAGACAAAAAATTGATAAAGTCGAGCCCCCCCCAAATACTTGGAAATCTAGTGTGTCGCTGTCAGCCTAATAATCTAATATTTTTTTGGTTGTGCTGGTGGTGGTTTTTTTGTGTCCTCTTTTCAGGTTTGCGTGTTTGTTTGCGTCCGGTCTGATTTTTGGCCAAAACGCAACTTTCCTTCGATGTATATCTCCCTCCATTTATTAATAATATCTTACTGTTTCTTTTTTAGTAAAAAAAAAAAAATAAGAACAAATTTTTTTGCCTACGAAAGTGTTATATGGGTTGAAGGCCCAAGTTACTGTCTATTTTCGAAATGAGGAGGATCATCAAACAGTTTGGCAGGGACCAAAATGGGAAGAAGAAAGCGAAGATTGCTTCCGAAACGTTTGAAGGAATAGGAGGTTTATCTGTTTTCCTTTTATTCTCCTTTCTTGTGCTGTAAGTTTCTTACACGATTTTCCCAAGCCATAGCCAATGGCTTTCCTTTACACGGCAGTTAATTTCCGTACCATCGCCAATTTTGGGAATAATCAATGTCCTCTTTTCCTGATTATCTATGCCCTCTCTTCAGATCCGAAACCAGCATCTAGTTCAAGGTGCAGGCAAGGTTTCATGGTCCGAGGTGTTTCACCATGCCTAGTTCCACCGTTGAAGCCGCCTTATTTCTTTCAGACAACAAAAGGAACCATATGCTCACAAAGATTTAGGTATGTGTTTGGTATGTTTTGTGCGGTTTACAATTTGATGAGACGCATCTATTTTTTATATTTATTTATTCTTATTGCTTATTGTTTGGACTGCTTTTTTTAAGACTAATTAAATTCGAGGGTGCTTGGAGCTTCAAGGGAAAAATACTGGAGTTTTTAAAGAAATTCTTTACTAGGCTTCTTCTAATTATTGAGAATGGATTACTTTTTATCCTATTTCGTATAGAACAATTTGAATCTTTAAATTTATTTTCTTGTTCTCTTCAACTCCAGTCCAGTTGTTACTCACTAGTTTGCTTGTTTCTAAACTCTTTAATGCCAGAAAAATTCCCAGGAACTTTTTTTGAATGATTTTTTTTCTTTCTTTCTGTCAACATTGTGTTTAGAAAAGATGAACTAGAGGTGGTGGTGGGAAAGCCAGACCCTGGCAGATACCAAGTTGTTTGGTTGTTGACCTTCTCTTAATTCTGTTCATATATTTCCCTTTCAATTGAAAAAAACATGTAAATTTGAATTGTATTTCCTTTGGCTTTTATCTTTTCAGAAGTACACTCTGGTGCTCCAAGGCATGACATGTCAATGCACAATTATCTCTTTTTGGGCTGTGAAGCTCAATATTTATTCTTTTCACTTCCACGTTCATCGCTCAAAAGGCAAAGAGCATACCAATGATGAGTCTCGAATAAAATTCATAAGTAAGTTTCTCTCGTTTCCTTTTGTTACGGCGTACATATAATCTATTTTTTAAGAAACTATTTTATTTTATTTTTATTTTATTTTATCAATGGTTAAAAGGTGTGAGCTAATTTTTTTTTTTTAATATCGTCTGTCATTATGGTCTAATGGGTTGCCAACATCAGCCAAGAAGGTCTATAGACGACGAGTGAACATGCTTCTAGGAAATCAGATACTTCACTTTCTTTTATAATGTTTGTTGTGCTCTCTACTCTATCTTTCTTATGTAATATACTTCTCAGTTTGATGGAGTCATTTGGATCATTATATGTGTCTATATCTATCTATATGATAAAAGCAGCGCTGTGATTTGCCGATATCCTGACTGGAGAATAATTCCTGGAGTGGGAGGGTCTAATCCCTGGGAAAAGGTGTCCTTCGTACGATCTGAAACACGAATTATCAAGGCAGCGGAAATTTCTCGAGTCCCCATGTCAACAAGAAAAGTTCTGGTATGCGTTCGATTGATTGGTTTTTGGCGATTTAAGGATATATAAAATTGATGTTTCCGTTTTTTTATTAGTGTATTATTCAGACTATTTTTTGTAGGGCTAATGTTATTGACCTCGCCGAGAGGTTAAGCATTGCAGAGTTATACATCCAGTTAGGTCTTAATTTTTCTTTGCTTGACTTGCGTTTCTGGTCGTTTTTAAAAGAATCTGAATGTGGTCTGGTATGGAAAAATAAATTTGAATGTCTTTCAATCAATGGCCTTTTTGTTTTGCATGATTGGGATACTCTGGATGCCGAAATTCTCTCATCTTTTAGTTGTGTTTCTGGAGACAGTCGACATCTTTTGTTGAGGTATAATATGCTGTTACCTCTCCTCTGATCAGTCCCACAGACATACGTTCATGTTTATACTATTGTTGGTTTTATAGTGTCTATTGATGGATATATACTAGTGTTTGTATTAATGGATATGAACCAAGTATAAATGGAACTGAATTCATATTGCTCAATTGGAGAATTTTGAAGATCTGAGTTGTTTTTTTGTCTGAATTTTTCTAAAACTATTTGCTGCTTTTTCATCGATGCGCAGGTATCTCGATTTCTCTCCTTGCAACTATTGTTTCTGCTGTCTGTGAGTTGTGTCAGCAGGTTTTGGATTCGAGACATCTTTCTTTTTTTTTTTTCTTTTTTTTTTTTTTTTCCCGTGTGATGTTGTCCAAATAAAATAAAGATGAATGTCTTTCATCCGAACGCACTCGCTCCATATGCTGATTCTGGTTTCATGCCTTGTCTTGCTGATGATTCCACCGCTCATGAACCGTCTGTATTTCATTCGCATTTCCATGGGCTCTATATCAGGTAATACACTTGCATTTGTTCATTTTTGTTCTCTCACACGTTGTGTGGTCCTACGATATGTATGTATGCAGTCTGTGAGACCCTCTTCTCATTTTGTTTTGTGTTTTGCTTCAGATTCTTTATTTTTGTTAGTGGTCTTACCAAGTACTTGCCATTTTACTAACTCTAATTATTTGGCGATTTGTGGTTTGCATCACCTGTTTGTGCCCTGTAGCTTCAGATATGCCTACTCAATGACGAACATGTTTCTTGAGTATGCAAGTTAAGTTTATATGTTTTGCTACAATAACTAGTTCTTTCTAAGCATTTTCTTTATAGTTTTACTTCTTTTGACTCCGCGCCGACATTATTTGTCATTTTGTTATCTCTTACATTTATTCTTTTTTGGGAAAATTCAATAGCTATTGGAGCTCTATTCCAAGGTGGTCGCAATGATTGTGACTGCTATAACTGAAGTACAATCGCTAATTAACAAGGTTGTAATGACTTGTTTGTCGTTGGCTTAGAAAATTCTCTCTTTTCAGTGCCATAGTATCCTGTGCTCTACTCTCACAGCCATATTAAGTGTATATGTCGAAGCGTTGTTTTTGCAAGATTATCTTTTTTATATGATCTTGTAGTTTTGTTTGAATACTGCTTGTTCAAAACCCTTTTTAACTTTGTCCTGTTATTAGTCTTCTGAAATTGCTGATATGCCACTTTCAAGGCATCAATATCTGCGTTTAATTATTGCTCTCTCGTGTCCTGGCTAACTTTTCAATATTCGGCCACCTTCATTCACTCATTTATTATCAGCAATTCTTCATTCGTCTTTGAAGTTCAGTGATTGTAGATTTGTAGAAATAAATTTTCTTTTTTGCTCAGAAAGTTTAGAAATAAATTTAGTTCATTATTGTTGTACTTATGCTATCAGACAGCTTATTTTTCCAACTTAATTTCGTGTTTAGAGTACGCCGTGTTTTCTTAATCGGGACTGATAGTTAGATTTTATGGTTTTGTTAGGAGTGTCTCGGTCAGAAAGGGTATATCTAACTTTAATCTTCCCATACTAACATATTTTGTGCATTTTCTTACATATAGCACATTGAAAAAACGTGTATTTTTCTTGACAGAATTTTACTACTGGACTAAGTTGATTTTGTTATGTTCATCCTAATAATCATATTGTTGAGGTTTTTAGTAAGCATTTGCTTGGTTCCGGATGTAATTACATAAGTTAGACTTAATATTGTCTCTACTATGCTTCTGAGAAAGAACTAGGTACTAAAGAGATACTGAGAATATGTGTGGTCCAGTTTTGTTTTGTTTTTTTTTTTTTTGTTTTTTTTTTTAACTTTGGCAAAATCATGCATGAAACATCATTTTGCTTCACCAATATTTTCTCTTATTGAGACGTGTAATACACGAGGTTTATCTCAAAGTCAATTGAGTCATTGACAATTAGAGTAACTAATAATCCTACAAAGTTTATTAAGTTCCTTCATTGGAATGATGTGGGATCGTTAACAAGGTGATCTCATTTTTTTTTAAAATAAATATAAATAGTACTGTGATAATTTTGAGCTGCTAATCTGCATAGTATTATACATATAACATAACCTGATTCCTAGACGGAAAAAAAAGAACAAGTCGTTCATGATCACCGTGGCTGGGTTGGTAGTCCGGTAGGTTTTGCGGTGGTTCTCACTTCTCAGCTATTTTCGGCTGTGTTTATGCGCCAATATGAATATCGTTTTTGACTCATTATTAACTCAGTGTATGAAATATCTCGAGGTTTTTTTTTGTCATAACTACAATGCGGGATCAAAGCATGAGGATCTCAATTTTTTTTTTTTTTTTTTTTTTTAACTAAATAGTATCAACTTGAGTTTTCTGAGTTGCTATTTGCACAGGTTATATTCGTAGAACAAAATCAATTTTGTAGAGAAAAAATAGGTCAAATTCAATTATAAGTCGTTAATGATAAAAGTATCGGAGCAGAGCAGAGCTTGTAGTGTGGTCACATTGTGGTAGTAGAGATTTTTATTTTTATTTTTTAAATGGTGATAAATATAATTTTGTTATAGCTATCCGGCTGCTAGATTATACAAATATATATACACCTTTATCTACGAATCATATGATTAGAAACCAAATGTGACAGCAATGATTTAAAGTTTTAAACTTCATTCCCTAATTGATGTTTGTGATTTACGTTAACCATTTAATGTAGACTACCTTAAAGATACAATGTTGAATCATGTCGAGAAAGAAAACAAAAGACTTTTCTTTGAATACAAATTAATATAATTTTTTTTTATGAGTGACATTTACAATAATGAATATGTGACCCAGGTTCCAACCTTGTTCCCCCTTTATTTGTCCAGCTGAAACAAATAATTTCTTTTCTGTCTATTCCTTGTCTAAAATCTAAATAAATAAAAGTTATCCTACCTATGAAATCAATTAAAAATTTATCCTACGTGTTTTTTTTTTCAGTTTGAATATTATCGGACCTTTTTTCTTTGTCAATATGAATGATTTAGATACCCTTTTTTCTAACAAGGAATAAAGCAGCTTCAAACCTTTATTTGGCTTCTTAAACAAACTACATGGATTAGTAGCCTAATTAATTTTTTGTTATTAATTTTTTTTTTCTTTCATCCCAATTATATTAAATTGATCAGCGGTCACCGTCTTTCAAGGAAAATTTACATTTTACTATTTAAATTTTAAACTGTACTGAAAGTTTAGGAATGAGGAGAATAGTATGTATCAAGTAATATATATGAAGTAAAATCGTCTATATTGTATGCACTAAGCTTGCATAACATAGGTAGCATAATTTCGATAACTTAGTTAGATGCACATAGATAAATTTGCAGCAATGGTTAATAATTAAACTAAGAACAAACAAGTGAATTTAAAGATGTATTTTGAATGATTAAAGTGTTTTTTGTAGATTTTTTTAGTTGACGTTCTTGGTCCCTTGTCGTCGTATAGTTTCCCAATTTATTTACGCTTGGTATTTTTAAATAAGCATTTTCATATAATATACCAAACTTGATCATAATATGCACGCAACAGAAAAAGGAAAAAAAAAAAAAAAACAGAGACGTCTTTTAGATACACACTTACATGCATGTGTGTAACATATTAAATTTAAGCAACTGTACTATTGGGAATAATTATTAAATGCTGAGAGAGGAATATAATGCTCTTAAAATTTACATTCCAATCAGATGCGATTCATTTGGTCGATGATACGAATATGAAAATGAATAGATATATTAATTATTTATACTAAAACTTGTTTTGAACAAGTGTATCTATTATTATTATTAGCCTAGTGCATGGAATATTGGAACGGAATAGAGCTGTTATTAATATTGTTAGCCTAGCCTAGTGTACGTTTCATATATATTATTTTGTTTTTTCTACATATAAGATAGTCTTTCCATTAGCAAAAAATGATTGGTTTTGAAAAATTATACAGTAAAACACATTACAAGACCCTTGATTATCATTATCAACACTAGATCTTTGACAAGATTCTATCTACTAATTCGTGTATGAATCCAAACAACCGAGAGGTTGGATAACATCTTTTTTAGATTAGGTCTAACTTTTACTATTCCTCAAGCTCGTCAATTGGTTTACTATAGACATATTTTAGTTATTAATGGTGGTATAGTTGATATACCAAGTTATCGCCGCAAATCTCGCAATATAATTATTGTGAGATAACAAACATATAAGTCTCTAGTTCAAAAATTTATTGATTAAATCCTCCCGTGTTTTTTTGAACATGCTTCCAAAAAGAAAATATATTTGATTGATGAAACAAAAAACAATTGATAGTTCAAGCGATATTAGAAATAAGAAAGAGTATGCAAATTGAGTTATGGTCGTGTGAGCTATTTCGCTAAGAAAAATGGTGCACTTAATCTTATTAGTTGATAAGGACCTAACAAAGTAGTTCGTAATGGGACACTGAATGGCATCGAGATCGAATTTATGAATATTTGAAATCATAGTGCAAAATTGTATATGAAACATTTGAAAAACATGAAAGTAAAAATAAAAGACTTCCTAAATTCGGAGACAAAGGTGAAGAATACGCCACAAAACAATTGACACGAGGATGATAGTCATTTTGCGCCGCAGAGATATACAATCTCGAATAGGACCTCACACCAAGAGAAGAGAGAAGAGCCTATGTATGAAAACATTTGTGTTTGAAATGTATAAATAAACTTCAAACGGGTAGAGTATACCGGATTAGTGGGGACGTACGATATGAAACCCCGTTTAAGAATAAACCACTAAAAAAGACCATGTTTCCCAAATAATTGAATTAGGCATATATACTCATTTATCCGCTTACAAAAATTAATATCCTACCTTTTATATAAATTAAAAAGAATAAAAATGAATATCATGAACCATTGTGAGCTCTTGATCCCAATCTTAAATTAATGTTACACGAGAACAAGTTTTCTTATTTATGCTTTTTTTTTTTTTTTGCGATATTCATTTTAATTACGCAGACAACAATATGTTTGATATATGTCCTAAGTCCTACTAATCAATAATATATGACTTTCTCAAAATTTCAATTACATTCTCCAAGGTTATTAAATAACCATTATTATTTTTATTCTATTAAATCACGACTCGCAATATATAAGAATATAATATGCACATATAGTGATGGTTATATATGCATATAATCAAAGGCGGAGCCAGGTGGGGGCCAGGGTGGGCCAATGCCCCCCCTCAATTTTTGAAAATTATTTTTTAGACTCAAATTTTTATATTTTTTTATAATTTTACCTCTAAATTTTACTAATAATTATGTTTTTGACTCAAATTTGTAAGTTTTTTTTTCAATAATGCCCCTCCTCAAAAATATTTCTCAAATTTGCTCCCCCTTAATTGAAATCCTGGCTCCGCCACTGCATATAATGTAATCGGCATTCTTAGTCAATGTGTCAGGATTCTTATATTGCAGCACGCATATGAGAACAAATCTCTGCACAATATAACGTCATTGTGATTATTTGTCCAAAAATTAATAATAATAATAAAGACTAGCACATAACTATAAGATCAAATATCGTATTTAATTCGTAAAATGAGACCAAATCTAGCAGTTAGATGAGAAACCACTCACTCCTGTACACCAAAACCAAAGCAGGAACTGAAACTTCGGAAACACCATTCATAAATAATATATATCCGATATTATAAACCCAAGAAATCTGTATAGAAGTAAATAAATAAACAGGAAATCTGATTCCATAAATATTGTTTAATATTATCGATTCCCATTTGATATTTTTTTTTTCCATTTCGGGTTGTTGCTGATACATCCCGTTACATCTATACACATACAAATTTGTTTAGTATTAGGGTACAACGTACGTGTTAGTGACTTATTAATTAGGGTTATCTTTTTAAATATCATTTAACTTCGGTGTCATATAGTTCTCAACTAATACCTTCCTTTGTTTGTGATACATTGAGAAAGAATTGCCTAAATGTGACATATTTTGTCCCTTTGTCGGCCTATCAAACAGCGGGAATATTGCTGAGTTGTTTATACTTAACCCATGCTTTATCTTTCAAACAATTAATCTAAATATCTGCAACTATATACTTATTCCTTGTTTCGATACTGGTCAATATTAATTAGTTCTAGTGAATCTCATTGCTTTGCCCAGTACACCATTCCAGGCAATGAATAAATAAAACTAGTTGCTCGATCGTCATCTTGCTACGTCGATGCAATTTAATTGTTTTGTGTGGATAAATTGCAGTTTTTTTTTAACATTTCATTCGTCATGCATGACTCAAAGATCTTTGTAACCTAGATATATATAAATGTATATATATATATATATATATATATATATTAATATGATTGAATATAGTATAAGGAATACAATCTTACTGCGTCTGTCGCTGTGTGTGTATTTTCATGGTTAGTATTTAAATATATAATGCAATATGGACTCCCACTATGAAATTTAAGATCGTTTTTCTTTTTATTTTATTTACGTTGTAAGATATACATGTATCGAGTTTCGGACAGTCAGCACAATTATTTATCTAGTAACTTGGCTGTAAAAAAAAATTGCACTCCAAACAGAATTCTGATGTCCGTGTGAGTTAAATATTCATATATGAATATGATACGTTGTACTTGTACATTACCAATTATTTCATGCATAGTGCATTTACACTAGAACGAAAAAAAGCTCGTCATTGACGTTGCTCAAAATACGTCCTTCAAATCTTTGAATGTAGATGCTCAAAAGATTGGTCGTCAAATTAAATAGAGATACGGAAGACTTTGGACGTCGCTTGACACTATTTTGTGACGTCTAAACAAATTAATATTAAAAAATCAGGTTAGTTCTCTAAACAAAATCTCCATAGATCAAACAAAATCAGTATTAAAAAAATAATTTGGACGTAGCTTTTCTCTCGAAATCGATGTTTAAATCTACTTTTTGTAGTAATGTTATAGACATGGATTGATTTATCCATACATCACTGAATTATGAAGGAAAATAATGTTATGACTGTCAGACAACATATGGCGCACTGGTATTTTGGATTTTTATGGTCTTAAAATAGTATTACCAGTATGCCTGATATTAAGTTAGCTACTATTTGAATATAAATTATAAAGTGCTAAAAAGAAAGATTATAATAGTGGTACATATAAATTTGTGTTTAGGTATATATATATATATATATATATATATATATATATATATATTAAAATTAATAATGTTTCTGACCATCTTTTACAGATGCTAAGCTGGCTTTATTAACGAATATATCTTTGTTTGTGATCTCACTCATTTAATGCTGAAGACTAAACAGAGCTCATATATTATAAAGGTTGTCTTATTTCATAAACATCTCAGAAGAAAAGACACAGCTAGTTAATTAATTAATAATTGATTAGAAAATAGTCACTTAAAGCAATATCATGAATGAGTGAAAGTTGTCACGAAACATCTTTACTAATTTAAAGCAAAGTGATCAGAATTTGGCATATTCACGTGTTGCATAATTTTTTTTTATAGCAGAAATCAACATGTGATGTAATGTCAGTGCTATATATATATATATATATATATATATATATATATATATATATATATATATATTTTTTTTTTTTTTTTTTTTTATACCTCTCCTTATGGGTCTGGTTTCTCAGGAGATACTCTCTTCCTTCTCTTCCTGATATTATTTATCAACTCAATCACCATATATATTTGTCAACTTCTAATATCCCTTGATATAATAGGACACATGAGGAAATGCTAAAACGCATAGAGAAAGTATAGGACAAGTTATTCCATTGATTCCCCCAAAATTTATCTGATTGGTCATCAATTTGCAATGACTGGGTTTTGATTTCATGTCTGATTAGGTTCTTCAAATTATATCCTCATAAAATTCTATGGTTTTAGAAATTTGTGTCAAAAAAAATATTTGTATTCCTCCAAAAAATCATATATCCCACCAAATAGATCATATTGTCTACTCAACAGTGTGCTCATATCTTCCCAATTCAATTATTAAAAAAATTCTCTAACCTTGAGGGCATGGCCTAGTTTTCCTCAAAATAAATTTGAACCACATTCTGTTTTGGCTGTATAGAATATGACTTGCTACCAAGCTATCCAGCTATATATTTGTCTCCAATCGAAAAGATTCCCCCCAAAAAAATTATATTAAATTAAATTTACCATGGTACGTACTTCCACCATGAGACGAATAATTTTATCACACGAATTATATAGCTTTCTTATTTGCAAGTAAGTAGTAAATAAAAACTTAGGAAATCATTTCTTTGGTTGTTCAAGCTCATTATTTTGCCTCATGTACAAACAAAGACCTATCTTAATATTTTTTTATTTATAAAAAGTATGTATAAAATATATATGTGGGGTGGTATTGGCTCTCACTTTTTGAGAAATGTCAAGGCTCAAATACACACCAATTCCCACTTGAGCTACGCTTTTTGTTGGCCTTTTGCACAGCACTATTTTCATAACATAGACCATCATGGGTCCCTTGAGTTTCTCTCATCATCAATTTATTTCTTTCTAAAACAAATTGGTGTGAAGTATAATATATGATGAGGGGTATATATTATTCATATATAATTCATGAGAAAATAATACTTCAATAATGATCTGAAATATCAATTTATAAGGCGTTCAAATTATTAGGAATACGTCCCGGTCCCATGCAAATTTCTTTCAATCAATATCACGTCCAACTATTTCACTCCCACTCTCGTGTTCCCAAACTTGCTGGCACGTCATGCATGGTGTTTTTTTTTTTTCAGTTCTGGGTCACGTGGATTTTAATATCAATCTAATCTGTCTCCTTCTCTGTTTTTCTTTGCCCTATTACCGTTTGGTATATTTTAATTCCACAAAATAGTTTGAGCTTATTTGCATAATAATACAATACCAGAAGAACATATATAGCATATATTAATGTGTGTGTGTGTGTGTATATATATATCATATATTAATGTGTGTGTGTGTGTGTGTATATATATATGCATAATAATACAATACCAGAAGAAAAGCTAGCTATCAGATCAAAGAGAATTTTATTTATGCTTTTTTAATGAATATTCTAGTTGTTTTCCTTCCCATGGATAAAATACACAATACATATAAAATAACAAAACAGTAGTGGTTGATGTAACAAATGTATATATCAAGTGCGTGTGACTCTATTATATACTCAATTTTCAGACACATGTTGCAAAGCAAATAGCTTGTAATCAATTCTATGGAAAAGAAGAAAACAAGAAAGAAAAAGATAAAATATTCAATTGTTAATAAAATAATAGGCTTAACCTTTTAAGTTAGTCATTCATTGAGCCATTAACTAGACTAGTACACCTTTTTTTATATATTATAAGTTTGAAAAATATATTGAGCATCAATAGAATGTGATTTCTTAATTAATCCATTACCAACTGTGCGAATATCTGCATTGATTTGTTATTAGAATTGTTTGTGATTGTTTTTTTACTTTGAATTTTGCCTTGTGTGTCTTTTTTTTTTTTTTTTTTAATTTCATGATCGTGTATGTTATAAGGGGAAAATTTGGCTTATACCCTGTAGGTTAAGGTATATATGCCGAGTAGCCACATAAGAATACCGAGTATAAAAAATGATCATATTGAATGAGAAACGACTAGGAGCATAAGTTGAGATTCGAAAACCCCCTGAACATAACAAGAAGGTTGAAAAAGTTAGCGATTACAATTAGACTAATCAAAATCGAATGCTTACAATATGACTCATAACACCAAATAACAACCAATGGTCAACGAAGGCATGATGTGATCAAAATAATACCCACACGCAGTTATTAGCATAATTGTCTGAACGTGGATATGATCAACCACCGTTCTAAACAATCAAGCACTATAAAAGGCAAACAAGAAGATGGAAATGGGGAAGAATCACACTCACTATGCTTCACACCTATCACAGTTGTCCAAATTGGCCTACTATCCCCACTTTTGAACTGATTTTAGCTTTAGTCGGTAGTTTTCAGTTTTGCAATTTTCGATGGGTCCCTCGTGAATGTAATAGGGTAGCACATGGACTTAGTCAATAGGCGAGAAACCCGGGTGCTAATGATTTTTATAATCTAAGGGACGTCCGACCCCTTGTGCGGGTCATTTTGGAGGCGGAAGCCACAAGTTAATGAAATGCTTGGGCTCCTTTAAGACCCTCTTTAAAAAAACATCTATCATGAGCACTCTTATACCTAGATTCGTCACGGATAATCTGGCCTAAACACTTCATGTAGTCTGCATGTTCTACTCGACATTTTCTAGTTGGCGTGTCATGTACATCATATATGAATTTGTTGTGAGACAAATATTGTAGCAAATTTTTTCCATTAACCAACGTGTATATGTATATATGTATAGCACAATAAAAAATATATATATATTAATGTGGTGTGTAAATGAAGTGAAAGATAATAAATTTATATACACTATGCGAATTCGCGATTTTCTCATCTTATTTCCGCTTTCTGTTTTTGTTTATTTCTCGTGTTCTTTTAGTCCTTCGTTCGGTTTAGGTTATAAAATATTCACCTTTAAGTTAATATATATTAATTATGGAGGTTAATAAATAATAATCATAGAAGTTAGCTAGTTGAATTTCATTTTTATAAATAAAATATTTACCTTGTGTACAATTTTTTATATTTTATTTATAAAAAAGAAATTCGTCTAGCTAACTTCTATAATTATTATTTAATTGTCTAGGCGACACTTAATAATTTCACTATTTCTCGCAGTAGAATATCGTATTTAAATATAAACTTTACGTATCGATGTACTTGTGTTGTGTGTACCGTATAGTGCTATTATGGGATCGACATGCCTAATCCATAATTGCTAATTAGAACGTTACAAATTGAATATTGTACATGATGTACCCACTATATAATGGCCTATATAGTGTATATATATAGCTAGCTGATTTTATTTCATATATGGGACAACGACAAGGACATCCATCGATGAATTAATTTGTGTGCCTGGTCATTTCTTCGCAACGGTCTCCTAAACAGAGAGAGATATATTAATTACTCTCGAATAATGACACTAATCAGCTAACTATCATGATGAAATGCGACAAAAACAAATAAATTTGGTTTATTTTCGTAACGGTTTGGCATGAACGTAACTCATTAGGAATTTTTATTATTGCTAAGTACGTCCAAATGACTTAAATATTACAGTTACGCTTAAATAGCGAATTGATTGATGTATAATGCATACTAGTAGAACCGTTTATAACCTAAATAAAGACTCAACTGAAAAAGAGAGAGCTAAGAAATATTAAAAAAAGCATCGTCAGAATTCATTGCTCAAGTCGTTGGAAGTCATTTTCAAGCATAGCAATCTCAATTATTCTTACTTTATTTGTCTGTAGGAAAAAAATAAAATATATAAAATAAAGCTGAAAATCCAATTTATACGTTTTGTTGCGACATCAATAAATACTATTACTAAGCAGTGTTCGAATAGTTGAGGGAATATGAATGGAAAATTGTTATATACTTCGCGTTGTAGGCCATATGTCATATTGACTGGAATACGTATTTTCTCCGTGTTATATATATATATATATATATATATATATATATATATATATATATATATATATATATATATATATATATATATATATATATTAGGAGAATTTCAACAGCTCGCAAAATCTAGCTCGAAAACTTTAATTTCCAGCTACTAACAAAAATAAGACACATTAAATAAAAAAAAAATAGTTTTAGGACGTTGGGTTGCGATCGTGTAAATGGCTTTATTTCTTTAAATAATACGGAAATTGTTAAATACCCACGTGAATGTGTATGTCCCTCGTGATGGCAAAGCTGAAATCGATTTTTGTAATTTCCCTGGAAACAAAATAATTGTGCATAGATTATTAATGTTCATTTTTGCATGGAAATTAAATTATGGATAGAATTTGATACACATATTCGATCACTAGTTTATTCGCGATGCTATATGTCGAAGATAAGATTCATGTCAATAATCTTGGATTTAAATAACAACCCTGCGTAATTTTAATATAATACAAAGACAAACACCAACTTTGATTTATTAATTTATTCAAGAATTAAGATGTTTTTGGGTTTCAACCTAGTACAAAGGTTCAATGAATGCTTAAACAAGCTTTCATAAAGAGGTCAAATGTTTCCGTTAGGAAGTTGATCCAATGAACATGACTCGAGAAATATATCAGAACCACACATGCAAACAAATACAACAATTTCACGACGAAATTCAGCAAATTTAGTGTATTATGAACAATGTATACAATCTTATATATTCTTCATGGATCCACTACAAAGAACAAAAAAAACTCAGCAACAAGTACTTTTCCATAAGAATATTTCTCACTCTTTGTGCCTAATTTGATCATTCGGAAATTATTACAATTGAAACCATCTTTTTTTTACTGACCGAGTATAATTGCTCAAGTCTTTTAGTATATAACCTAAACCGTAAAAGAGAACACAAGTAAGATCCACTTAAGTTACTTTGTTATTTTATTTTTTGAAAAGGAAGTTACTTTGTTACTACTTGCAACAAGAAAATATTAATTTATCATATAGAGAGGAGAATAAATTTTATACTCGGATACATTGTACATATAATTTTCTCCCATCATCCAAAGCTACTGTAACAACATTTATAGTAATAAAAAATTATTTATGAATATTGTGTTTCTAGCTAGATTATTCTCAAACACTTAATATTTATTTATTTATTTGCTGAGGGAACTTGATAACTTAATTAGCTAGGTGAACATCCACCAACAAACAAGATTGATGTAATTTTTTGTATACTGAGTTCAATAAAATATTTTTTTAATAACAAAAATACACATAAACACTTACATTGAATAGAGAATTTTTTAATTTTTTTAATTAATGTGACTCCAGAAAAACAAACAACAACTACACCATCTCTCGTTGCCTGGAAAGTATATATATATATATATATGTGTAGTCTTAATAATGTCTCTGCAAAAAGTGCCTCAATAAATTTAAATAATCATTATTTTTCTTCGAGCATTTATGGTACATATCACTGAAATGGATTCTCTTTCCATCCGTTGAGTTGAATAAAAGAGTGATGTTGTATACAGAAAGAGTATTTAATTCATTTTGGACGTCTTATTGCCAAATAGAGAGTGATTTTTTTTTTTTTTGGCATTTATTGTACCTGATAAGATAAGAAGATTAATTCATAACGAGTAACTAAAAAAAGTAGAAAATATTCATTGCAAGCTAACATAAAAGACAAGCTTTAATCATAACAGCAAAACTCTGTTATAGCTATTGGTAATCAATGAAAGCCTGCTTTCAACGAGTCAAATGATATTCAACAAACCTTTGCCAACCAATTAATGTATTATTTTTCATTACATGAAAATAATATGCATTACTTTAATATGTGTGATGTTTGAAAGTAGTTTACTTTGACCGAGATGTAAGATAAGACTCATAGCTTAAGTGTAACTTTAATTTGTGTTGATCCTGGTGTCAATGAAATCTTTCGATTGATATTCAATTAGCTTTATTAATTTGGCATTTCACTAGACAAAAACAAACCATAGTGAGTGTAGATTTTGCTCATAAATAACGGGATTCTAAGGTACCCAAAAAGAAGAAGATACAGCCAAAAGGCCCAAAACATTTGTGATATTATTCCCAATATCTCAAATCACCTTTTTAATTTTTCAAAAATAGCCTGTAAAAGTAAAGTTAGGGACAAATTATCACTGTTGTCATTTCAGTAACAAACATGTTTTAAATCATTACAATTATTTCCTCCTTTTTTAGACATAATTGGGTAAATGATTAATGATCCTATTCTTGAACGTCATATACAGTAAGTAAGTAAATAAAATAAAATATTAGAGAGAAAGTAGTCACCGTGTCAAATTTACTTTTACCTTTCCGTGGATAAAATTGATCAATCATGCACACAATTATTTAGTTCATCATCATACCCAACACAACAAAACGGCGTATCACCGTTGACCGTAAATAAAGTAATCAACGATGGAAGATAATTTCCATGCAAGGGTAATTCTGACAATTCACAACATCAAGTAAAATTGCACGCGTAATAGTCGACGATCACGTCAGATTCAGAACAGTACGCAACACAATACACGTGGCAACACGACAGAGGCAAAAGAGACGCCGTTACCCACACGTACCGCTCAGCCGTTTAATTTTCTCAAACTCACGTGCGGATAAATTAACCGCGGGGTTAAAAATTAAAAGTGTTAAACAAAAAGAAATACAGATCATTCATCATAGTCGTTATAATCAAATTAGGTACTAACCAAAGCACCTTAATTATATTTCCGTACAGTTCTAGGTATAAATACACCTCAACTACCTCTTCAACTTTTCCATAACCCCCTCTCTCTCTCTCTCTCTCTCTCTCTCTCTCTACTCGCAGAGAAAGACCTAAATTAAAGCTCATTTCTTCTGGGTACGAACTTTGAAAAGCCTGTTTCTGCAACATTCAAAGCGTTTCTTTCTCGCTTCAGAGCTTTTCTTTAATGGCGGTTCTGTCGTGAAATAACTGAGGCACATCGTCGCTCCATAAATCCTTAAAATACCTGAGAAAAAGAAAACTCTTTTCTACTTCGCTTTCAGAATTGTTCCAGCTAAAGCTTGGACCTTCTTGCTAGGCTTTGAAAAATCGCTATTATCACTCGAATCCGATTCGAAATTTTTTCTCCGCTTTGATTTCTTCATTATTATTTCCGGATTCGTTCTTTGACTAAATCTTTAAAAGCATACAAGATTGTATGTGTACTGATAGCAAAAAAGCTAGGGTTTGTCTTCTGATTTTCGCCGGAGAGAAATGTTAGAGGTTGGATTTGGGCGCGAAGACTCAGACTGCGATATAAGCTTGGGAAGTGCGAATTCCAGCTCGATGAGCAGCGAGAGTTGTAGCAGCTTTGGCCGCCTCTCGTTCGAGCCTCCGACGACCTCGTCCACGTCATCATCCGCCGGAAACGACAACAAAACGAACCGAAACGACGAGACGATCACCAAAAGCCTCTCGACGAAGCCTCACCGGTCGTCGGACTCGGCGTACTCCGCCATCCCCGGCTGCGAAGGCCTCACGTTCCGCGACTTCCGGCTGGTGAGGCGCGTCGGCTCCGGCGACATCGGCACGGTGTATCTCTGCCGGCTGAAGAGCTCCGGCGGAGAGGAAAACGACGAGTGCTGCGATCCGAAGGCGATGTACGCGATGAAGGTCGTCGATAAGGAGGCTCTTGCGGCGAAGAAGAAAGTCCAGAGAGCGGAGATGGAGAGGAAGGTGTTGAAGATGGTGGACCATCCTTTCTTGCCGACTCTCTACGCCGAGTTTGAGGCATCTAATTTCTCGTGCTTTGTCATGGAGTTTTGCTCCGGCGGAGATTTGCATTCGCTCCGCCATAGATACCCTAACAAACGCTTCTCGCTCAACTCAGCCAGGTCATTATATTTTCCACTGCTCTTTTAATTTTAAATGATTAAAAAATAAAAATCGATGAACTCGGATTTAGACATTTATTTGGTTTTTTCTTTGCATCGTTTTGAAACTTGCTGAGTAAGTATAGTACTTCGTCAAGAGTGCGATTGAAACGTTGCTTTCTTGTCTGATTTCGCTCTGTGAATAGTCATTTCCAGGGAGAGAGAGAGAACGCAGAATATTCTTCCCTCTCTCTCCTTCTACAGTGTATAGTTTATTTTCCATTTTTTTTTTTTTTTATCCCTAGTCTTTGTTTCTTTCCTTCCCAGAAACAAACAACGATACTCGAACGCTTTTTTCAAAGCCTTTCTTTATTGATCCTGTCTTTTACCATGCAGCTAAGATTTGCTCCGATCATCATAACCCCTTTTGATTCGCCTATAAACAAAAAAAAACACAACAAATCCATTGTCGAGTAAAAAATATTCAAATATCATTACAAATCATAGTTATAAAACTCGTGAGCCCTGACCGAGTCAACTCAGTCTAATAATCTTCTTCTTCGTGTTGTTCTCAGATTTTACGCGGCGGAGGTTCTAGTGGCTCTTGAATACCTACACATGTTGGGAATCATCTACAGAGACCTCAAGCCCGAGAACGTTCTCGTCCGATCCGACGGCCACATAATGCTCTCCGACTTCGACCTCTGTCTCTGCTCCGACTCCGTCGCCGCCGTGGAATCCCCGGGCTCTCCGCTCACCCCTCCGACCGATCCGCCGACGAAATCCCGGTCGCGTTCCGTCAAAGCGGCTCTCTCCTGCTTCGGAATCCCCAATCGGTTCTTCCGTTCTCGCCGGGTCCAGAACTCCACGGCGGCGAGCCGGCTTTTCGTCGCCGAGCCGGTGGACGCGCGGTCGTGTTCTTTCGTCGGAACGCACGAGTACGTCTCTCCCGAAGTCGCCGCCGGTGGGTCCCACGGCAGCGCGGTTGACTGGTGGGCCTTCGGGGTGTTCCTCTACGAGATGATCTACGGCAGGACGCCCTTCGCCGCCCAATCGAACGACGCCACGCTGGCAAATATAGTCAAGAAGCCGCTGGCGTTCCCGACCCACGCGCCGAGCTCGACGCTTGAGCACCACGCGCGGGGGCTGATCTCCGGCCTGCTGGAGAAGGACCCGGCGAGACGGCTCGGCTCAAAGCGCGGCTCGGCTGAGGTGAAGAGCCACGCTTTCTTCAGAAGCCTCAACTTCGCATTGATACGCTCCTCAACTCCGCCGCAGATTCCGGGGCTTAGGCGGGTCAGAACCACCGGCGCGACGACGTCGTTTGACCTGTTTTAAGCGTTCGACGGCGGATTTCTTTTTTTGGACAGTTGTCGTTTTTTCTGTATATTCGAGCTGTCTCGTCGACGAGTCTTTTTGATAAGCTTAGAGTCTTTTTTTTTTTTACTCGTTGACGTATATGTTTACGTAAATATTGATCTTCTAGGAAAATGAGTAAAAAAAAAAGAATATGTAATGGTTAGACTTACACGTAGGTTTCGGTAATAGTGAGAGATGATATGTTATTGAGATTTGATATGTCGATATGAAAACAGTGATGAATCTTAGAGAACCCCACTTGAGAAGCGAAGGGAGGATAATAGAAGAATAGAGCGAAATGAGGATCGTATTCTACTTTTTCGACGTTTTCGATAAAATAAAAATAAAATTTAAAAAAAATGCCAAAAAAGTTCGATCAAATTGGTCGGTCTGTCATTGGAAAAATAACTGTAATGCCTCCATTATTTTCATTTACTCGAGGTTTCCACGTTATCCTAAGTTAAATGTATACAAATTTAGTATCGGGTTCTTTGTGTTTATTTGACTTTTGAGATAGTATAATACATATATATTTACCTTGGGTGGTAAATATGTTTTCACACAAATGCTATGGATTCTCACATAAACTTCTTATTAGTACGAGATTCAAATAACAATTGATTCTGTTTCCTTTTAGGTTATGACATCAGTTTGTTTAAAATTATAATAATTAGGTCTAACAGTAATATATGTTTAATATATCAACTCCTGATTTCTAAATAATACAAGCAGGATTTTCGTATTCAATTTACTCTAATAGATATGTCACTATTACTTTTGTTTTTAAAATGTTGTTTTGCGCAGGAATCAGGATCTTGTATATATACTTATAGTGATTAGTTATAAGGCTTGAATTGATAACTCGGTATTTACTATTTTTCCACCGGCTTAATTTTTCCCCGATTTACCTAGCAGGCGTTGATATTAAAATGAAATTTGTCGAAATCAATTTATAGCCATTTAGTGTTACTGCAAATATTGCATAAAAATATTTTCACAATTTTATAATATCTCTAGATAGCCTGTTCACTATTTCATTTAGTTAGAAAATTATAGATAAGAATATACATACTGACATACATATATATATATATATATATATATATATATATATATATATATATCATGGGTGGATGTTTCCATCTATAGAATAATTAGTAATTTAAAATGTATATGGAGTATGGACGGCTCCTTTGTTCGCGACACATCATTATAATATTATATACAAATATGTATGATGGTTGCAATAAATAATTCGGAATCTGCAAGGTTTTCAGAAGGAGCATCTTTATGGCTTTGATCGATCAACTATTGTCGAGCCTTGAGCAACTAGTTATAAAATTTAGATATTTTCTGTCATATGATATCAATATTACAGATATATATATTTTGTCCTGCCATAAAATACTATTATATCAATACCTTTTTTTCTTTTTAATTGCATAATTTTTTAAAAAATATTATAGTATATAGATATGCAAATTATATGGCTTCTTAACAACAATATTCTAAGAACATTTATAAACCAATATTTGCAATGTGAGCTTGTCCCACTTTTGTTCAAGGAAATATGACAAAAAAAAAGTATTCATGAGCTAATCAAACAACTATGAGAACCTTAACAAACGTAACTAGTCTACCTTAGCTCTAGCTGCCATATTTCACTTTACTTTATGTCATAGATAAGTTTTTGTGATGGCATTTTAATAGTTTGTTTTTTCTTTCTTAATAGTTGTTATTTTTAGGTTTTGTGACTTAATAGACTAGGTAGAGAATTCCAAGACCTACTTTCATCTCGCAAGTACAATAATTGAGAAATTATTTTTTACATGTGTTCTGAGCTAAAATTAATAAATGAAAAATTCGGCTAATTCTTTGTTATTAATATTCCCTCATCTACCATGTTGGGTTCCACAACTGCCACAGATCAAGGAATGAAAAAGAATAAGGAAAATAAGAAGTCTTTAATTAATTCTCAAATACAGTAAAACAAAATGATACACAATTATTTAATTGATTTCAATGCAAGTCGATTCTTGTCTTTACCAACTTATTACCATGTAATTATAAAGATGGGTGAAATTGAATCAGTTCGTTTTGACAAATAATCGGACTGGTTTAGTTTACAATCTGATTTCGGTTATCTAGTGGCATCATAATCAATACTGTTATCGGTGAAAACCTAATATCATTAGCAATATAATAATAACAAGACAAATTGACCCAGCAATAACCAATGTTGTAATCATCAATAAAATTGTGAACAAGCTTTAATTTATAGACTTTATCAACTTAGCAATATAAACATTAAAGATATGTATGGGTCTATTTACTCACTGTTATTAAGCTAATATTTCCAGTGACAGAAAATGGCAAGACCCATAAACAAAAACCCACAAAAAAGGCATCGGCCACTGATCCAGGTCAAACCAGGTCTGACTTCAACCATTGACCCGATGACGGGTCAGGTCTCGACTAACCAGACTTCGACCATGACCATGACAAAGCCATATCTCGGTCAACAACAGCAAATCTATGGTCAGAAGCGCAATACGCGTGATAACTAGCCCTACATGTTTCTCAACACTTATAAATATAGATCTTGTCTCCAAATTCAAGTAACAAATTCTTAGCTCCCGAAACTCTACAATAATCACTTTGTGCATGTCTCGATTGTCAAACACATAAAAAAAAAACCTTCATCTCAGCCCTACTAATGTTGAGCGTCAGAACGCACACTAGAGGTAATGCTTATGCGCCCTAATAGATCAATTTATCGTCATCTTATTTCAAGATTGTGCAACCAACAAAATTCTACGCTCCTCAAATTAAGGAATTTGGAGTTTTAGAGTTCGACGCACCTTGACTCAAGTGCAGTTATAGGATCAGGCCCCTGATCAAACCACCACTTGAGTACCTCAATGTTGTCCAAAAAATGAGTGACATCACTCGCTAACATACACAACGTAGTGGAAAGACAACATATACAGAGACAAGGAGTGAGAACAGATTTTGTCTAGTCAAAAGATGATGAACAAGAAAAGAAGAAAGCGCCTTAATACATGAAAAAATGCCTGATGTATTAAAGTGGTATTTTTGTAATGTAGATTTTATCTAATTTGAATGAAAAAATTGTAAATACGTTTAAACAAATTAGAAAGGAATATTTCCTCTAGTACTCTACAAATAACAACTCCCTTCGCATTAAAGAAAATGTTTTTCCATCATCGGAAAATACATATATAGTTTGTATTTTTCTTTTGTATTAAAGAGATTATGAGGGAAAGTTGAGTACCCAAAATCAAATATCTCATTAATATTATGCACAAACAATATCTCATCAGAGTCATAGAATTGCATATACTATAAACTTTATTGCAAATAAAATCATGAATGAAACGTAAATTTAAGGTGGGCGTTCAGTTAGACTGTAAATTTCATTAAGACAAAACATAAATTTTTATCTTTAATGACCAGAACGTTCAATTATTAGCAGTGTAAAATTCAGGTCAAAACAGAAATATAATACTTCTTTCCAATTAGGGACGGAGCCAATATAAGTTCAGAAGGGGCTCAAACCCCCCTCAAAATTGAAGTCTCGGTACGATAACAGTAATGATCAGACGAACTTTGGTTTGTAGAAGCTGAAGTCGATTTTGAGTAAATTGTGATAATTAATTTTAAATCACTTAACAAAAATAAATGCGTATTCAACACGCCCCAGTAGTAGTGGGTCGTTTGTTATGTCACCGACGTTTAAACAGTGAAGAATCTGGGAGTGAAACAAAATAATAGGTATGTATTTATTTTGTTAATTTATTTATGTTAATAATAAAATATAATAGGGTTGACAACACATGGGCTTTGTCCATGTGACCACCTGCCAACCAGGCAGCCCAAGCAGCTCTCTTTAAGGCACTGTCCCCTTCCTGTCTGACCCCCTACCCCACAACTCGAGGGGACCCTATGCATGTCCAATCAAAACCTTCCACGTTGCACTCAACGTTTGCCATGTGTGCATTCCGATTTTAACCCAAATGATGCATTCATCAAACTTTTTTTCTTTCTTTCCATTTAACTTATGTGGCTTGTGCCAACTGCCAAAGTGGTAGTGGAGTGGTGGTATATCATTAGAGAGAGAGAGAGAGAGAGAGAGAGAGAGAGAGAGAGAGAGAGAGAGAGAGCAAATATAGAAAAATAAAAGATAGAAAAATAAAAGGGTTGATAAACAAAGTTACTTGTTATCACTAAAAATTGAAATCTCACGAGATGAGGGTATCTCGCGCAAGATCTCGTTTCTCGCACCTCTGCGAGAGCGAGATGAATATATCTCGTGGTATGTATTAAATCTCGCCGTTTCGCGCAATTTTTCGCACTTTCCGCAGGAGAAAATGAATATCTCGCGAAAAGACTTAAAATATGTTAAAAAAATATTTAGACTGTTTTGGGTATGCCAAAGTCATTTCAAACAGCACAAGATGCGAGATACCCATTTAGTACCTGCTAGCTGCGTAATTGCCACAAACACAAGATGTTTTTTTTCCACACCCTCTCACAGTGCATATGGTATTGTATTAGATTTTAACTTCTATCATATGTTATATAGTCTTGATTTGTGCTTTGTACTATGTTTGGTAATGTAATTTGTACTTTTTTTTTACAATTTGCAAATTAATATCTAAGTGATATCAAAATTAATTTCGTGAAAGTACAATATTTATAAATCAATATCAAAATTACTCTAAAAATTCTAATTTACAAATTAATATCAAAATTACTTTCTAAGTGTAATATGTTTAAAATGATATTAAATGATTTTTAACATACTAATAATATTTATAAGTATCAAAATTCATTAGGAGAAAATCAAACAATTTTTATTAGTATGCTAAATCCATTCATTTCACTTGCAACATATGTATATATTGTAATTTTTTTTAAAAAATTACTTATTGTCCAAATACCCCGCGGAATACCATTTTTTTTGCGATATACCTCGCGGAATGCGAGTTATCATGCGGTACGAGATACCCTCAACGTTCGTCAAATACCGCAGAATACCTTGGTACGAGACGAGATACCCTCAAAATTTAAAGTGCGGTAAAGTTGCGAGATTTCAATCCTTGGTTTAGATATGATTATTTACTTTATCCAAAGAAGGGCAAAGAGAAAGCTAAGGTAACTTCACATGGAAATAAAATATATATTATGATGATGTTTATATTCGGGCATGTCTTCTCGTATGTGAAATTGTGAATAAGTGATCTTTGGGTATGAATATGACTTACTTTGGGTTAGCATTGGGAATTTGGGACTCTCCTAATGAAAAAATCAATCGTCATGTTTTTGTTGACTTTCATAAGAGGTGTGTTTATTATATGTTTTGTTGTCAGCATATTCTTCACGTATTGCTAATATAATGGGAAATAAGCGTGTTGGGCAAAGAGAGTTAAATAAGACTTTAGAAATTAGAACACAATGACACTTAATACGTTCTTGTATAATGTGAAATTTGATTGTTTTACAATTTACATATAACAATGTGCCAGCTAACTGTGTCAGACTTGTTTCAACATCTTTACCTAACATTGTAATTAAACAAATGTGCCAGCAACGGAAGTGTCTAAGGGATTACCTTGTCATTGATTATGGTCGGTTGGCTTTCACCCAAATTACGTTTTTTTAATGGAATTTACTTATTTATTAATTGTATTTGTATCTTAACAAGAAGCTTCTTAATTGACTTACGTTGTTGCAAGCATGAGCTTAAAGTCAATACCAAAGTGTGAATTCAGTTCAATTTTGGCGACAGTCTTAAAACTGTATTAAATTAAGCATACGGTATATGTGTTGAAAAAATCGGATAATACTATCATTAAATATCGGAAATCTAGGTCAAATATAGTTAGGGGAAGTGCTGAAAAAATTACCAAAAAATTACCTTTTCATATAGTCATAATACAGTATTTTTTATCCATATATTTAATGAATCAATTTTTACCAATATATATATATATATATATATATATATATATATATATATATATATATATATATATACAGCCTTTTTAATCCCGTTTTTAAATTATGAGTTTTATATAACTTAAACATTTTAATACGTTGAGTACATATACAAATTATTTGAACACTATACGTTTCCTAGAATCATCAACTTTTTTTCTTTTTATATTTTCAATTGTGTATTATAGTACCTCATTAATAATATTGAACATTTAACCACTGCAAGGACTATCAAACTTCAACAAGAAATATTTTTCACCTCGTAAATCTTAGAACTTAGACCTAATCCATGGAGTGTCTTAAATATTAACTTGTTAGACTACTAGAATGTCCTTCATTACATTACATAAAATATCATTCAATCACCCGTGATTTAAAACGAAACAGAACTATTATAATATCGTTGTTTGATATAATCATACTTATGGATAACGTTAGTTAAACTAGTTTTTTCCCTCTTTGATTAAATGGTCTACAATGTTGCTTATAGTTATAGCCTATATAGGGAGATATAAATAAACTTTAATACGAACGGTTGGAACTTGAAACAACCTAATAAACAGCACCCAATAATATATCGAGCATGACGAACAAAAGCAAACATGGAAAAAAAAATTGACATCACACGAACTTCTTTTCCCTAAAAATCGCAAGGATAATATAATAATGTCGAGCTTGCACTAACGCCAACAATAATACATTATAGTTTTTCAGTTCATGCTCATCTATTCCTATCCAAGTCTAACACAATAAATTATTTGATAACGTATTCCAAACAAATACTCTGATTATTCTATTATCAGAAGAATGAGAGCATGATTCATTTATATCTTGACAAAGATCACATCAGAACAAACCGAATGAAATATATATATATATATATATATATATATATATATAATCGGTATTTAGTTATATTATATCATGCAAGTCTTTTTTTCAGTTGGTCAATTCATTATTTAAAAGGATGTTATATTTAATAAAATAAAATTAATTATTAAAAAACATTAAATTAACGTATTATTTTATTAAAATTAAATGCCAAACGAGTTAAGAGAAAAATTCTATATATGATACTAAAACAATATTGATTTGCTAACAGAATAAAAGGAACTTCAACAACCAAACGAGATCTTTTGTATTGCATGTCATATTTGTTACGATATTATCAACGTAATTAATCTCCCGAACTAGAGTTATTTCTTAAATAAAAATATACTATAGACTACTAGAGTACTAGACTAGATTCCAGCTTCCAAGTTACATGGTTTCACTTTCACTCTCTTATACAGTTATCCAATGGCAAATAAAACGTCAACGGCGAGTATTACACGTGGCGAGATTTAATTAGATAGGAAAAAGCCCAGAAGCATCATGATCTCCAAAAATACGAGAGTGAGCCATCAAGTCAAAATTTGAAAGGATATGATGATGACTGTACACGTCAGACGCCAGTGGGTCCCACCTCTAGCGTACCCCACGCTCACTCCTCAGGCACTGTCCTAAACGGCGTGGCACGTGACTGTGTTCGTCCATATTTTCGTGATTAGCAGAGAGACGAGAGAGAGAGAGTTCGTTTTGGGAACAAGAAGCAGTGAGGGTCACGTGAGCTGAGCGTGTTCCCGTAACTTGTGCCTAGAGAGAGAACGAGAGATCGAAGATTGCATGGCCTATATACTAGTCTTACGTGGCCCATTATTGCTTTTCTTGTTTATTTCTGATTAGTTATAAACAATATGTGTTTATTATTAAATTGTATAGTCATCCCTCATCTGTAGCTTTTTTATAGCCTGGCTCTATAGGCCTATTGCATTGGGTGGTCTGAAATTGATTTTTTATGTGTACGTAATCAATGTGGCTACTTTTTCCATATAAATGTGTAATTTTTTTTTTTTTTTTTTGGTAATGCTTGTTCATGTTTGGACTTTGGACTTGGAAGAAGAACCGTATATTAAATAAGGTAAAAATGTTTTGTTTGATTTTTGTTGTGGGTTTTTGTGCTCGAGGTTTTGGTTTCAATTTCCTGATGAAGAGTGTAGCTTACTCCATCGTCCTGGTTTTTTTTTACTTCAAATTTTTGAGACTTGAACGACTCAGACAAGTCTATCTTTAGCTTCTTTTTTTTTTTTTTTTTTTAAATAAACCTTGGGGAAATACTAAACAGGAACGATAGACTTTTATTTTATTTTTTCCGAATATTTCCATCTTTTACGATAATATAGATTAAATTACTAGAAATAACTTGTAGGCCTCAAACATGAAAACTTTATTATACATTGTGGAGTTTGAATCCTAATTTTTGCCCTTCAAAAAGAACAAACTAATATATCCTTGGCATTTAGTTATCAAAGTAGACATGCCTGATATTTAAAAAATGGTAAAAATTAAATTAAAAAGTAAAAGATAATTTTTGCCCAGTTAATATGTTGTCGAAATCGATAATGTCATATTTGCTTCGACCTTAATTAAACGAGAGAAATTAGTTAGTATAAGATTGTGCTTTTCTCTGTGTTATGTGTGTGAGTGAAGAGTGTCTTGCTTAAGACATTGTTGATGATCTCATCGCATTGACTTACAAATTTGCATTTTAGTTCAAATCAATATTTATTATTGTTAATATTGAAAAATGAATTATCACTTAGAACTGAATGCAGTTCGATCTAAAGTGAAACCTTATAATCTCGCGTGGGCTAAACGACAGTGAAATCATCTAACTTATTTGCCTTTGTCTCGTCAGAGGAATTTTCAACTCCTCGTCACCAGAGAAAACAGAGAGAAGTGAACTAGAATGGAGCGGAGAATTTTTCCATGGCGCGATCTCCGACGCTCAAATATGCGAGGTGAGGTGGGGGGTTTTCTATCTCTCGAGTGTTTTCAGAGAGAGAAGTGTGAGGTGAGAGAGAAACATAATTTTATCAAGTTGAGAGAAACTTATCATTCCGTGATATTTTTTTTTTCGTATCTTCTGTTTTATCTTTGAGTATTTCCGCTCATAGCAATTAATTAACCATAAGTTTATGATCATAGATACAATTTTTTTTATGTTTGCAAAACAACAATCCTTTAGGATCATACCTCGTAAATATGCACGTACATATTTAAGCTCGACCAAAGAACAAATTTAAAACTGCCTAAACAACCTTGTTGAAAATGGGATTCTCTCCAAGAGCCCCTGGTACTTTGGATTTTCCAGAATGTATTAGAAACTGCTTACCGCTTATTTTAAGGAAATTTGCGTCAATGTCACAAATTCGTCGGTTTTTTGCATTTGTGTCACAAAGTTGTCAAAATTGTATTTGTGTCACGTATTTACATTCGTGTCACATGTGCAAATTTCAAATTACTCTCTCATCATTTAATCTTTTTATTAGTTATTCCATGTCTTCTGAATTTTTACAATACCTCATTAAAAATCACTTCATCTTCCTCTAAAACTTTCTAAAATTTTTGCGTGACTTATTTGCAATTGGATTGCCAATTTGTGACATAAGATGCAAATACCACCTTATTTTAAACAATGCCCAATGAGGCCTAATGAAAAAAAAAAAAAAAAAAAAAAAAAAAAAAAGCATTGCTGAACCATACAGTAGATTTTTTCATCTTGTATAAACTAGGGAGCATAGTTGGTTGGCTCTCAAATTGCTTCGGAAAATAGGTCTCAACAGGAGTAAATCTAAACCCATGGATTCGTAGCGCTATCAAAATACTTGCCACAACAATAGTTTTCCTTGTGGAGTCCACTCCATCGGAAAGCAAATTGCCGTCACTGCGTTCTTCGTAGTGAACCGAATCAATGAGAAAAACATGCTCGCCTAAAGATTAAGTGTCGTGATCTTCATCGTGTGTCGTCAACCATATCGAAAGCCCAGACACTCCTTTGAAATCAGTGATAACGCTCTCAATGACTGGCCAGGAGAGACATCACCGAGAACAATAAGATGAGATCATCCACCGAATTCAGTCGACCACTCTTAACTGAGTTACCATAAAATGTGAAGACAAGTTTGTTAATGTTTTTTCTTACCAGATCGCGATTTAGCAGGGCCGTGCAGCTGGAACATCCCCGAAGCTGAGACCTAAGATAGATTTGGAGATCCTTAAGTTTGGCATATCTCATCTTCTTGGAGATAATTCCAAAACCGTATAAAATTAGACGATCAAAAGGTCTAAATATATAAAAATAAACACGATGAGCAAACTATTAATTATCCAAACATATCCTCCAGAAACAGTTTGGGATACTACTGGCAATAAAGCTAAACAGAAATGATTCACAAGAAGTCAGTTGTAAGCTTGAAATTGGTCAAGATAATCACCAGAGCCTTCACAATCATAACTATCAGAGTCGAAGCCAGAACCGGACCCACCATCTCTGGCCGTTCTATACGGGTAGTCCTCGGTCGAATCCCGAGGAAGACGCAACCGCTTAACCCGCTTGACACACGTATCCCACACTTTCCCTTCCAAGCAGACATTGAGACACTCGCGAAGGTCCAGAGACTCGAGCTCGGGACAGCCGTCGAGGATCGCTCCCAAGCCCCTGTTGGTCAGAGAGTTCCCGATGATCTGGAGGCTTTTCAGCTCCGTCATGTTCCTCCCGATCGCGACCGCCTCTTCGTTGAAAGAGCGGTCATCTTCGTAATCGCAGAACTCATCGAAAGCCCTGAACTCGTCCGAGTTCAGCTTGAATGCTTTCAGAGAAGGGCATTTCCGACCGATGGCTTCGACAGTCTTTCTGGTATCATCCCAGCAGCCTAGTGTGAGCTCGAGTTCTTCCAGCGCCGGAAGCTTTTCGACAGCCGCGATCAACCCCTCGTCTGAGAGGTCAAGCGACGAGCAATCGATGAGTCTGAGGCGTTTGATCTGGGGACATCTGTTTAGCAAAGCAGGAACAAGAAAGCAACACAAGTCACACTGCCAATTTAACAGCACATATTGTTCAAAGTTCAAACTCAAGTTGATTACACAATGCAGATTATTATCAATATATTTTTTTTTTTTGGTTCATTTTTCCAAATAAAGACAACATCAAAAGCAAAGAGTCGATTTCATCGACACTTTACTTAGATCTATACCTTACTGCGTAAAAGAAAATATCAACAATGATTAATATTTTACTGAAGAATATCCCTCTTTTGAAAGAGAGGATTTTGATTTGAAAAAACCCAATAAATAACACATGAACTTAAAGTATCGACTTTTTTAGCCACAGTTTCGTACGAAAGACTGAAATTTTGAAATCTTTGAGAGAGAAAAGAATACCTGTTGGCAACGTCACGGAGAAGCTCGTCGTCAGCGAAGTGCTCGATGCAGATATCGACGGCTTGGCCACAGCTCCGATTAACGGCGTCGCGAAACAGCTTGTCGTAATAGATTCCATATTCGCCGCTGTTGTGCATATCGATTCTCTTCCATACGAAAGGGTCTTTTGAGACCTCGAGCCACCATTTGCACACCATCTGAGCGCTGGTCAGAGTGTCAACCGCCGGAAGACGAGAAAGAATCGACGCCGTCGCTCCCCGCGGAAGATCCGCCCAGTTCCGCCGCTCCTCATTTTCCGGAGAGGCCATTCACGATTGGATTTGAAAATGACGAATTAGGGTTAAGTTCCGAGGGTTTCAGAGTTTGTCATGAGCAGCGGGGAAGAGGAAACGGTTCGGGAAGTGGATTCATGCCACGTGTTGTTTTATTTGACGGTTGGGGAGTTGAACCGAGAATCTATACTGAAAGAAATCATGTTATATTCATTTTTAGTTGAAAACGACAAGTCGTCGAGAATAAAAACGACGCGACGACGAAAAACGACAAATGATTTATTCTCGTTTTCATTTATGCCATAACGGCAACATAGTATTGCATTGACTTATCAAAGAAGAATGGCCCTATGAGAACACCACATATATACGACGTAGAAGTCAACAGTTTTATATAACGACACCAGATAAATTAGCTGGTGAAATATTTCTGTGTTATATTTCTATCAACGGTGCTATACGTACTTCTGTTAAATCTCTACGCGCAAGGATAACAACATCGAGGGTTCACGGTGAAGGTAATCACTCGAGCTAAACAAATAAACGGCCATTTCTGCGATTACAAATTATTCTATAATCCATAGCTTTTAGGGGCCTGAAAATTGTCTTCTTAGAATGAGATTACAATGTTCTTCGGTGTTGGAAACGGAAGCGATGCGAGCTTGGAACTTAGTCCAAAACTGTTTTTACTTTTGGTTTGTTAAAAAACAGAAAAAAGATAAAGAGAGACTATAAGCCAAGTGTATGAGAGGCTGAAATTTATAACTAGTAAAGATGGGCTCATAATCCATCTTTAATGGAAATACTTGATCTCCAGTACAAACGGACTAGTTATACAACCATCACTTTTGGGTTCTACTAGCAGTAAAGAAAAGATAAACAGAGAACGTATCACATATATAATTCCCCAGGATGAGATTTGTGTTATAAAAACAGGAAGCTCAGATCAAGAATCTGGAACAGCTGCAAACTTCTGTAATTTCGATTGTTGGATCATATTATTGGTTGCTTAGGTAGCAAGCTATGCCGGAATTAGTGTTCCTTGTAGCTATAAATAGCTATTGCTTGTTTAGTTGAAAAACAAGAGACAAACAGAGAAAATATACAACAATGAGAGCTGGGTAACACTTGAGAGAATTGAATTTGGTAATTCGGGATGAGTTAACATATCAGAACTTCAATTCTAAAACTGGATGTACGTGATAGTACTGAGCCAAGATAAAATTATTTGCCTTTGTTCTTATTCAATAGTTTCGAGTTAGCTTAGGAAACAAGTAACCGAATCTTGTTGGATCCAAAACTTGATTTAACAAGGGGTTAATATAGTTCTCCTTTTTAGATCAAAGATCAGTAACTTGCTTGTACTACTCAGCTCTTGAGCCGAGTCGATTAGAAGCCAAAATTCTACTATGATCTGGGTTGTTCTTTAGGAAAGAAGAAGATAACAATTACAGTTGATCTTGGATACGAGCTACATATAACTACACAGTGACAGTGTTCTATATCTACTTTAGAAAAACTAAATGAGATGGCCAAACTAGGAAATAAATAACACCAAAGGAAAGATCGAGATAGCTATGAGGCACGCAGGAATAGTTGTATGTCAGAGAAGTCTGTCGGTATAGTCGTATTCCTTGGAACCCAAGAAAAGCTCTCAAATCAATATGCCGCGATGTTTAAGATCGTGAACAAACAGGTGGTGGTACCGGTGCGCCGAGGTCGAAATGACTTTACTTCTTGACCTGCTTCGTACACCTTTTCCACACTTTTCCTTCAAGGTCAATGTCGAGGCATGCACGCATGTCGAGCGACTCGAGCTCGAGGATCACTTCCAATCCCTCGTTGCTCATATAGCTCACCATCAGCGTGAGGTTGTGAAGAATTAAAGTTCGTTCGTTAATTATCTTAGAGGTAATGTAGTGGAGTAAGGGATCGATGATAGCGTCACTGTCGATGATGATCTCGACAAGTACAGTCGTAGCTCTACAAGTGGGCATTCTGGCACGTTTCCTTCTCCAAATCGAGCTCGTATGACTAGAAACAGCCATTCCACTGGAAACTATAATTTAGATTTTAGAGTCCTACAAGAAAAAGTGAAGGAAAAAAACCCAAGATTATTTCCTAGGCGACATCGACCAAATTCCAAAACCGGTGAGAAAAGACTAGTAATACCAACACAGCTTGGGATATAATTCAATTCGCCGGAGGTTATCATAAGTACCATCACCAGAGTAACAATGAGAACCAAACCGAATCAAATGTCGAATAATCGGGAAGATATAGCCGCTTGACCCACCTGACTCACATTTCTTTTCCTACTTATTCCTCCAACTTTCCTCTCTACTCAACCTCTTTCAAGCATGTTTAAATTAGCCTCGATTTACTTAAATGAAAATTTTGGCTAAAATTCAGTTTGGATCTCCAACCGGTTAGAAGGCACACCATTACATTGAAATCATTTATTTTAATTAGATGTAGGCGAACCGCCTAAAATATATCTTGCATCGTTGTAATTTTCTGTTCTCATTTTAATTGGCTTAGTCACTAATGGTTAACCACAAATTCCAGATGCTTATTGACCGAAATTTTTTAACGTATAAAAAAATATTAGAATCAAGGGGTTAGTCTAATGGTAAGTGTGATTCTCGGGACCTTGTATGTCTTCAATTCTTGGATGCAATAATTAGGACCCCTAGGGTAGCCTCTCAGTGTCGATAATACCAGATAATACCAGCGCTTCTTGGATTTTAGTCGGGTCTAACCCAGACACCACCGCTATTAAATAAAGAAAAACAAAATAAAAAATATTGAATCTTCGCGAATTTATAAAATTGTTGTTAGTAGTTCGAGTATCAAAGTCGGAGTGGTAATATTATATTTTTAGTATATATACATCATATGCTTCTCTAGATGGCAACAACCATCGTCCAAAACTCAAAAGATCTGTAAAACTAACCTAACATATCCTCCAAAGTGCAATTAGGATACTAGTATAGTAAAGGCCAAATCATTATCCTCATCATTCTTCATCAGTGTCATCGTAGTCATCATAGTAATCGCCACCATCATCATCACCATCACCATCACCATCGATCCTGTACGTCAAGGTATTATTGCGAGCGTGGGAACCGGTACCCGTGAAATCAATCTCGGGTCCGTTCGGAAACAGTTTTCCAGTGGCGGAATCACGAGGAAGAAGCAAATGCTTGACCCTCTCGACGCACCGTTCCCACGCTTTCCCTTCGAGCCTGATGTTGATACACCCGCGCAGGTCCAGAGACTCGAGCCCGGGACAGCCGTCGAGAATCGCTCCCAGGCCCTTGTTGGTCATGTAGTTCCCGATGAGGTGGAGCGTTTTCAGCCCCGGCATGTACTTCCCGATCGCCACGGCCTCTCTGTCGCAGACCTTCTCGAGCCACATGTACGACACGGAGTTCAGCTTGAACGATTTCAGAAGCGGGCATTTCCGTCCCAGGAGTTTCAGGACCTTCGCGTTGAAGCAGCAGAGCGTGAGTTCGATCTCCTCCAGCAACGGAAGATTTTTAACGGCCATGACCAGTCCTTCGCCGGAGATCTGATAGCAGCGCACGAGCCGGAGCAGTTTGATCCATTTTGATCTGTTTATAAGAAAAGCTACACAAGTCGGAAGTTTTTTTTTTTTTTTTTTTTGTGGCCAATATAAACTTTTCTCACTAGATCAACACCTCTCAAGTAGACCCCATAGTTTTTTCACACTCATGTTGATTACAGAATGAAATAATTGCCTGAATTTTGCAATTCATTGTTCATACCAAGTCTGAGAAAGTCCGTGACGCAAATAGTCATTACCATGGACAGTGTTTGTTAGCTATTCATCAACAGTAATCATCAACATCATTGATTAGTGTTCGATTTCTTTTTTAATTAGCGTTCGAATCTAACAATCAACTCTCTTAACTGCAGGTCATTCATAGAGGTCTGTATTAATATACTGGTATACTTATTAACTATCAGTAAAGTTCATATATACACAAATCTTCCTCTTAATTTAAGGGCTCAAATACTGTAACTTAATAATTCCGGACTATTTGAGTTCAAAGACTTTTTGTTTCCTTTTATAATTATCAAGTGATCATATAAGAAAAAGACTAGAAAACAAGGCACTCATACTCGACTCGTTTTACAGGTTAGTCCTCTCGGACATTGATAATATTAGATCACGAAAAATTACAACTAAACAGAGACATTTAAAGAAAATATATAATCACGTTGTACTGCAAATACCTAAGTCCACTTAATCTTTCTCTCTCGTTTCTTGGTTTCTTCTTCCTCTTTCTCAATCGCAGTTCATAGCAGATTTTCAAAAATAAATAAATAAATCACAGTTCGTAGCTTTCTCAGTCTCTGCATTATTGTTCGATAGTATTCTTACTGCTATAAAAAAAAACATGATTTTTTTCTTATCAAACAAAGATAATTTTTTATAAAAAATTAAACGATCCAGTTCCATTTCCACAACATATACTAGAACTTTGACGTTTTATAAAAAAAAGTACCTGTCGGCAATATACACGAGATCATCATCGTCACCGAAGTTCTCGAGTCTGATTTCGACCGCTTGGCCACAACTCCTATCGACGGCATGGTAACAGATCTCGTAGAAGTTGAACTCAGCGTCTCCGTCGTCGTCGTCGACGACGTCTCTGTACATATCGATTTTCTTCCAGGCGAGAGGATCTTTCGAGACCTCGAGCCACGCCTTGCATACGAATTGAGCGCTCGTCAGCGTATCCACCGCTGTCAGCCGCGAGAAGATCTCCGCCGTCACTTCCCGTGGAAGCCCCGACCAGTCCCGCCGCTTCACTTCCGCCGGAGACGCCATGAACAATAAGTTGTGAGCTTCTTTTTTAGGGAAATAAACTTTGATGAGTTGGGAGCTTTTAAATTCAAGAGTTTTGTAATAAGGGGAAACAGAACGACCTTCTGTATATTACAAAAAAAAAAAAAAAAAAAAAAAAGAACGACCTTCTGTCCAGTGCAACAGTCATTATCTGCCACGTGTTGACGATACAGGAATACCGAGGGAAATTACTGTTCAAAAAGTCTACTGTGTTTTGCTAATTTAAAGTTATCAAGACCAAAAAAAAAACGAAATTTATATGCGACAAAAATTTGCAAATGCACCTCAATTTTCAACTCAATTTTATATATATATATATATATATATATATAAAATAAAAATAACAAGACCCTTCTAGATTTCTCTAGCTTCGTCTTTGCTATTGGAACGAAGTGCCTCTTCATTTCCAATAAATTATCTTATTGATAGTAGCACTTCCGTTAGACAAAATAGTGTTTTTTATTTCTTAACGGAAGTAAAATTTCTATTAGACTTAATGGAAATATGGAATTCCGTTAAGTTCTATTAAATAATTAAAAAAAAAAATTAAATTTAAATGGTGAATGAAATAGACTAAACTGTTAAAATTTTTTAAAAAAATGTACTAATATCAAATTGAAAAAGTTAAAAATAAGAAGAATATAAAAATGATGGGTAAAAAATAGTTAAATATTAAACATATTAATAAGAAAATAAAAGAAAATCTATACAAAATCTGAACTTTTCTTTGTAGACATCAGTAATACAGAGAATGTGAGATCCAACATTTAATTCACATCTTAAAATATGCATTAATATCAGATAATGCCCAAGTGGGTCTAAGACACAATAAAATAGAGAAGGGAATAAAGTAGAAGAATTGTTTTGACTTGAAAAAAGTCGTTTATATATTGCCTTAATTAAAAAAATAGAAACCTCACCGCCTCAACTCTCTCTCTCTCTCTCTCTCTCTCTCTCTCTCTCTCTCTCTCTCTCTCTACAACTATTTTCATCTACGCCATTAAATCTGAAAAACCTCACCTTTCACAAATATAGCTAAACACAAACCAGTCCACTGTAAGCATAATTTAAACGATCCTAATTAGCCAAGATCTTAGAATTAGATGATTTTCACATAACATTAGGGATTGAGAAAAACCTACCTCGATTCATGACGAGAGCGACGGTGACGGCAGCGGATAATCACCGGAATTGGTTTCTCTCTCTTGACCTCTTTAGACTTCAGAGCTTTCTTTTGATGGCAGAGGAAAACTACGTAATAGGTTGAGAGAGGACCAATCCCTAGGGTTACTCTTTATATAGACCCACCATCAGGGTACAATATGAATTTACCTTTTAATTAATTAACCAATCGGATTTATCAATATTCTATTAAACTAATGACTTGATATTTCATATACACGTGGGCCACATAATATCCCACGTTCAAGACCCACTAATGGGCTTTGGGATAAATGAGGTCCAACATTCTCCCACTTGGCTCATGTTTCATACCATATAGTTTAATAGCAAAACATAAGTGCGCATATCATAAGATAAATCCGTCATAAAATTGGTTACATCATAAAGTCTCTATTAAGTATGAAAACTAATAAGGATCATAGCGGTTGTACGTCAATTTATCGACATAGTCCCTTCCATGTATCACAATACTAGCTTCACACCTAACATGACACGTACTAAGGTATTCATAATGGTCCGAATCTTGATCATATAATGCATTCATGTATATACTAATCATAACATAAAACAAGATTCATTACTTCATACCAGAAACAAGATAAACGAGCTCAAAGTGTCAATCACATAAAACATAAAAAAAAATAACATCAACGATAAACGAGCTCAAAGTGTCAATCATAACAAAAGAAGACTGCTGCTGAATTATCACAGTAAATTTTCAGCGGCTTAGCGATGGTGTCGACAATTCCAAGCCCCGAAATAAAGTTCCGCAGCCATAATCCATGAACCGTAGCCTCAAAGCATGCTACGAACTCAGCTTCCATAATGGATGCTGTCGGTGGATCGAGCGCGCATCGGACACGAACGATCGCTCCGATGCGACTTGTTTGAGATGATTCCTCCATATAACCATATTAATGCGGAAAAATAATTAATTACGCTGATCATAAGCTAATTAAATTATGGTTATAATTAACAAGATCTAGTTATGTTTAATTAATTTAATTCACGTGAGCATATAAGTCAAGCAACCGATATAAGAGTAAACGAGTACTTACATTGATTTTCGGTTCAGCTACAGAACGCTCCAATCCAATCGCTACTCCTTGCGTCGTCTTGATGAAGGACTCGAGGATGACACTTTAGTCTTCCGAAACGTAATCTCCGAGACGAATAAGAAAGATGAGTGGGCACAGTCTTTATCTCACTCGATCACGAAACTAGGTGTTTCGAGATCTATCTCTTATTTTACTAAGAATGGAAACGAATTTCCGAGGGGAGGGAGAGAAAATTTCGCACGGCCAAGGGAGAGCCACGAAATTATTAGGTTAAAATCCTTAATTTTTGCCTTCTCATGAACCCCTATTTATAGTAGTAAAAAAGAGATATTCATGGAATCTTCCAGAATATTTTATTTCCTTTTATTGTGTTCACACTGGTGGATTAAATCTAGGCCATTGGATCTCAACAAGTGAATCATACTTTTTCTCTCATCCATCAGATCAATATCTATGGGATAATATTCTCTATTTAAATAGAGAATATTTTATTTAGTGAGAAAATAAAAGAGAATATATTATTCTCCTAAATATTCTCCTAAATACTTTCCTTTAAATAAGGAGAAAATATATGACAATATCTTATATTTTTCTCTCTCCTTTATTTAAACAACTAAAGAGAAAATATTGGTAAATACCAATATTATAAATTTCGAATTTTAGGCACACGGCCAAGGGGGGATTTGCGCAAACCTTTGTGCCAAAAATTCCCAAATCCGATTTTCATATTTTGTGCAAGGCCCAATTGCTTAAAACCCAATTAATTATTTATTTACTTGGTCCAACAATAAACAAATAATTAATAATTGTTTATTTACTTGATCAAACAATAAATAAACAATTCTACCATAAATATTTATTTAATTATGCGAATACCCGTTTTCCAGAATTAATGCTGTCAATCACAATTACAGCAAGTGAGATTAATAATGATAAACATTATTATACGAAAGTTCTTATCCGCCTTTATCAGAGCCGAATCGGGGACTATGGACCTAGTAATAGGAGCTTAACAAATCCGATGAAAAAGACGAAATAGTCCTTTCTCTTTTATCCATCAATTCGTCTAATCTTGGTCAAATACTCCACCTTGTAAGCCAAGACTGAACTCTCCTTTATACTAGAATTATATTTACTTATTGTGACGAGTGTCCACTGATATAGTCAGTTCGTGATCAAGATCCTCCAGGTTCAACCCGTGTCAAGAGAAGTCAATTTTTCCGTTATACTTCTCTTTATTGGACCAAAATTTTTAAAACAAAATATTCGAATTCAGATATATAAAATGCCTAAAACCGAACCGAGCCGAACCAATCTAATTTAGCCTATTAAATAATCATCTAACGAATGTTTACAAAACAATTTACGTAATAGTTTTTATTTATTATAAATTACTTAATAGTTTTAAATTATGCTTTCTCCTGCGTAATTTATTTTTAAAAGAAAAAACTTTTGTTTAAGTGTTTTTTTTTTAGTAATAAAACTTTTGTTGATTCAGTGTAGTGTTTTTTTGTTTTTTATTTTTAATTTTTTTTTTTGCTTAGATTCAGCCTAATCCACATTGATAAAAAGAGGAAGATAAGAATTCAATAAAATATGATGGTTGATACAATAATTCTTTATTATAATTTCGGGTATGAATGTGCCGTTTACTACAAAATTTGTGGCTGATCTTCAAACATCGATTTTGTTGCGATGAAATTCGATCTCCACGGTTTCAACGCAACTTTTTCTTTGGAGCTGACGTAACAAATTACGCAAAAGGTCTTTTGTAGTCTTTTTTTCACAACCACTGTTAACTATTTATAGACAATCTTTTAATTACTTTTTACTGTGCAGCAAACTATTTTTATTTTACATATATATATATATATATTAATATATATAATAATAATATGTTCAATAATGTAAGCTAAACTACAACTTAATTGATTTTTTTTAAAGATTTTTTTGTTAAAGCTGACTATATAATAGCTTCAATGACGTAAATATAATAGACTATATACAAAGTCCTTATTAGCACATCAAAAACCGCAGCTCTTTTAAAAAAAAAAAAAAACGACAGTGAGAGACGAAAAACGAGTAAAAACGACGATACTTTATTTATTTTGACTTTGAATTTTGCGTATGACTTGTATTTTATATTCTTAGTCGGGAATTAAGATCTAATCCGACTAGGAATACAAGTACAACACACGTCAAGGACAAGGATCTCTTCGTCGAAAGGCACCGGAATAACCTCTCGAACCGGCTTCTCTCCGATCAAAGAAAGAACGGCGACTCCGAGAACAGCCGCGACAAGTTCTTGGTCGGGAAGATGAAGAAGAGGATCGGAGATTGGTGCACGCACAAGCTCGAAGGGAAGTTGAACGACGTGAGGATAAGCAGAGAGAACGAGGCCGACTTCTTTAAATACATGTCCGACGAGTCCTTATCCATTGGCGCGAGCCTCTCCGTCTCGGTCCTCACCGCTCACCGATGGCCCGTCCCTTTCAAGGCCGAGAAGCTCTCCGTTCCTGCCGATATGGCGAACTGCATCGACGGCTTCACCGGATTCTACGCCACCAAGTTCGAGTCGCGGAGGCTCACCTTCGTGTACTCGCTCGGGAGCTGCCACGTGCTAGGCAACTTCGGATCCAGAAGCTTCAAGATGGTCGTGACGCCGTACAAGGCGATCGTGACGATGCTCTTCAACGACAGCGACGAGCTTTCTTACTCGGAGATCTCTGAGGAGTCCAAGATCGACGACGAGGCTGTCCTCAAAGCCACGCTCAATCCCCTCTCCTGTGCCAAGTACAACGTCCTCACGAAGAGCAGCGGCGACGACGACGTGTTTCGGTTCAATACGGGCTTCAAGAGTAGAGCGAGCCGGTTCAAGATTCCGGCCCCGAAGATCGTGGAGAAGGAGAAGGAGGCGGAGAAGAGGATTGGGGTCGAGATAAACAACAACAGGCGGTTCTGCATCGACGCGGCGATCGTGAGAATCATGAAGAGCAGGAAAGAGTTGGGATATCAGCAACTGCTCGCCCAATGCATCGACCAACTCAGGTCGATTTTCGTGCCGGACGTTAAGGACATGAAGAAGAGAATCGAGACGCTGATCGAGAGAGACTTCATCGAGAGAGACGAGGGAGATGCTAATCTCTTGCATTACATTGCTTAGCTATCTTATTTATTCCGGCCTGTTATTTGTACGAATTTCTTTCATGTGTGTTTTCCATTCCATGACAATATATATATATATATATATTTTTTTTTTTTTCTAGATGTAAGTTGTAAATGGTAACTTATTATACCTGATAAAAGAGCACAATAGTATTCTGGTACGTAATCAAATGTGTACAATATTTATAATTTCCAAATTCACTGTCAATTAAAGGTTCTTGCTAAGTGCTAATAGATTCTTCTGCTCACTCTACTCACAGCTCCATATATGTCTAAGAGATTTTATTTTTATATTTTATTTTCTTATTAATAACAGGGAATAACGTTTTGTTTTATGTAAAGGGTTGAATGATGGAATGAAAAATATCAAATGGTCAGTCCAGTGGACTAACGTCTCTTTTTTGGTGTGTTACTTTCCCGCCAAATGATTTATGAGTGATTCACATAAAGATACAGATTTGCATTCTCTTGTAAAAAAAAAAAAAAGTCAAAAGCAGAAAGGTCAATCACAGGAAGAGTTGATGGAAAACAAAACATAGCTTAGTTGTCTTTATTCAAAACCAAACTTGTCCGCGATCAATGTTTCAGCTAACTATCCCCTTTTGTGTTATGTATTCAACATATAGTTTGTTTTAGGCGTCATACAAACATATATAATGAAACTTGGAAATTCATACCTAGTTCTCATAGCGTTCGAGGTAGTACCATTGCAAGCACTTCATGAACGGACAGATCTTATGCTCGATCTTCATTGTTTTTCGAAGTTTAATGTGGACCGTTGCGACGATGAAAACATATTCTGTTGGAAATCCTATCCAGATCAACATTTTCAGATACAGCGGTTCTGCTAGCAGCAAAGAAAAGCAAATTGGCAATGGCTTCCATCTTTAGTGAAGTAATCTCGTACAGAGAGAACATTTCTTCGTGCTTTAAAGTTTTAAATCTTCAGAGGCACAACTCTTGCCTTGTGGATTGGAAAACAAAGACGCCCGAAACCAATCCAAATTTTGCACGATCTGATTATGATCGTCCTTTGGGAGCGCCATTGCATCGAACTCTAAATTGTGAGCTGTGACGATCGCTCCTTTTGCGTCTTTGGATTCAATGAGCTCTGGTAAAGTTCAGATCTTCAAACTCCAAACTCAGTAATTTGACAGAAATGGTAGCAAATTGCGAGATTGATCCAAGACTTTGGATGCCAACAAAGACAAAGCTTCAAACACCATAGAACTTACTCTAATACCATGATAAAACTAAAGCAAAAATATGAGAGAGAGAGAGATATGCTTCTCTGACTTTTTAAGTTGCGTGATTGATAAAAATGACAAAATCTTAAGGCCTAAATGATGGCACTCTCTAACCAAAGTCTGTAAGCGAGTCAACCCTGTTGGCGACCCCGAAGCATCAGCTCTCTTGTTGGAGCAAGAGGAATCTGTGGCAGGCGAACTCGCGGGTGACGTGGCAGCCTCTGCCAGGGACCACGAACGCGTTTGACCCGAGCCGCGCAAGTTTTCCACATTGGGGTATCGAGTTTCAAGCCGGCGCAGCCACGCAGGTCGAGCCACTCGAGACCAAGACAGCCAGCGAGGATGGCCTTCAGGCCCGCGTTGGTCATCGTGTTTCTCACCAGTCCCAGGCGGCGCAGCCCCGCCATGTTCTTGCCGATCGAGATCGCCTCACCGTCGAGGTCCAAGAAGCCCAGCCTCTGCGATTGGTAGTTGAGCTTCAACGACCTCAGATTGGGACACCAACGCCCAACGGCTTCAACGAACTCCACCGAGAACGGGAAGCGAGTCAGGTCAAGCTCCTCCAGCGACGGGAGTTTCGCCATCACACCGATCATTCTCTCCGGCGATAGCTCGACGCAGCTTGCAACTCGAAGCCGCTTCAGCTCTTTTGACCTGATCAAACAAGCGAGACTCCGCAAAGTTGGAATCTTTGAAACGAAAGTCTCTACTCTGCGTAGGACGAATCTCTTGAAACCCTAACCAAGGTGGACAAGAGAATATTTTATTTTTACCTGTCGGCGATGTACTCGAGAAGATCGTCGTCTCCGAAGTTGTCGATGCTGATGTCGGCGAGCATGACGGAGCTCCGGTCGACGGCACGGCGGCAGATAGCAGCCAAGTCGATCCCTGGATAAAGGTCGCCGATATCGTACATGTCGATCCTCCGCCAGATGAGAGGTTCCTTGGAGATCTCAAGCCACAACTTGCACACGAACTGAACGTTCATCAGGATATCGACCGTCCCCAGCCGGGACATTATCGACGCCGTCACTTCCTGAGGAAGCTCCAGCCAGTTCCGCCGAGAGGAAGACATCGACGCCTGAGATTGTCGGGTAATTTGGGATTTTCGTTTCAGATGATTCTAGGGTTTTGAATGTGATTTGTGAAAGAGCAATTTGGTTATGTCCATTTAGATTTCGCGCCTTGACATTTTAGTCCATGTAATAATTAAGAAAATAATTTATTTTAGGTGATAATTATTCAAATAGTTCAAATTAACATAAAATGATATACTTAAACTTAAGCAAAAAAATTTGGTACTTAGCATGGTCTAATTAGTAAATCTACTGTCTACACAACCTCTAAAATGGAGGAGGTCGTGAACCGTCCTTAAAAAAAAGAAAAATTATATGGACTAAGCCACTTGAAACGTGAAAATTGCAATCTAACCAACGTTTCAGTTAAGTTTCAAACATAGTCACAATTGATGACGTGACTTTTATTAGTCATTTAACAATTTACATGTTTATCCTTTGTTTGAAAGTCGACTGAATATCTCGCCTATTTATTTTGGTTTATTTTCGTTTATTTATGAAACGCATAAATAAAAATTAACGAAAATTTATTAACGAGTTACTTATTTTAATCAATATTTATTTTGTTTCTTATAATATATTCATTAATGATTTTCCTTTTAAATATTCAAATTTGAATCCAATCGTGTACTGAGCCTGATGATGTTGTTGACTTTCTTATTAGTAGGACTCAAACGTTGGCTACTTATTTTCACTAATTTAAATCATACAAGGGTATATTCGATATTTTATAGTCGTAAATTTCAGTAAATAGCTATATTTCAAAAATATCAAACATCTCACTTTAATTTAATATAAATGACACATAATTTTTCATCAAACACAATAAGTCTATCTGAAATCACTCAATTTCGAGTTCGTATGAGAAAAATATGAATTTTTGAAGTTTTGATGAAAAAAATAAGAGATAAAAAGTGACGAATTTGTTAATAAATAAGGGTAAATAAGAACTTAATTATTGCCACATAAATCATTTGGTTATATCCTTAAAAATTATCAAACATAGACTAGATCTAAAATCACATGTTTAAAAGTCTTCGATTAGCTACAAATCTTTTTAATTATTTGTTGAATTGCAACGGGTGATACCCGTTATCACTTTTTAAACGGGCATTACCCGAACTGTTAAATCTTTATGGGCTGCCCTTTTACTTTGTTCTTTTTCCAACTATCAAGGCTTTAATAATTTTTTTTTGGGTGCCAGATTTTAGGAAGAATTATAAGAAAATCTAACGAAATTGGATTTTTTGGGTCCAAATTAGCTATATCGTCAGGAAAATATTTGTGTTTTTATATAACCCAAACGCTAGAAAAGAGTTAAAAGAGTTCGGACAGAAGCTATAAAGCAATATTTAGCGAGCAAGATAATTCCAGTCAGAAAGATGCCGGCGAAAGAGAGCAGCGCGGAGAAGGAGAAGAGCGTCGAGCTCTTCCTCAGCATCGGACTCGACGAGAGAACCGCTCGCAACACCGTCGCCAACAACAAGGTCACAGCCAATCTCACCGCCGTCATTCTCGAGGTACTCTCTCTCTCCCTCTCTTACTGGCCTAGGGTTTCTGGACGAGTATTGGATTGATATTTTCGTCTTGATTTGACAACGATGACGAAGAAAAAGAGGAAATGAATTTTTATCCCTGTGTTTTTCCTTTTTCTGATTTTTTTTATTTATTTATTTTTTTGGCGAGAAACTGAAGGAAATGACATGGTTGCAACGAGTGTTAATCTGACGTGTTATAGAGGGATTGGTAATAGAGGTTTGATAAAACTGATTGAAGTTTTTGTTTTGAGGAACAAAAAAAAAAGACATGTCGTTGATGTGAAGTGGAGATGAGTTCTATTGCTGTTTGTTTGCCGAGAAAGTGAAAACGAGTAGAAATCAAATTTTCAACATCATGTTACAAAGATTGAGTAAAACTATGGAAAAGAAAAGACTGATTTTCATATTAACTTAACATGATAAGAGCTGGAAGTATGATAGTCCCTTTTTACAGAGCCTGATTACATAAACATAAACTCTGGTGAAGTGCTATCTGAACATTCAAATATGTGGATTTGCAAGTGAATGCGATATATCCTGTTTGGCTTTTATTTATAATTTTTTAAAAAATAATTTTGGTGTTTGCTTTTCAGGCTGGTTTAACTGATGGATGCAATAGGACTGTTGGAAATCTTCTATACACGGTAATCGAATTTCGTATTGTATAATTTAGTCTTGATTATATCATTCTTGAATGACTCCCGGAATAATGTTTTCGTTCATCGAGTGTTGTTTTATCATCAAGATTTATAAGAATGGTTCTATTATTCTGCTAGGTTGCCACAAAGTACCCAATGAACGCTCTTGTGCATCGACCGACCTTGGTAGCGTACGTTGTTTCTTCGAAGGTTGGTACAAAAATTCATAAAGTACGGTTTGATTATGGTGTTTAAATCCAGCTATTTTTCTCACTCATTATATGTTTTCCAGATCAAATCTCCGGCTCAGTTAGAAGCGGCGTTTTCGTTTTTCTCAGCCACGGGCTCAGAGCAATTCAAGTTGAATGAATTTGAAGAGGCGTGCGGTGTCGGTATGATTTATTATCTCGTTTTTATCTCACCTTACTTCATCGTTGCATGAATTCAATAAGTAGTGTAGAATAACGGCTAGGAGTGAGTTTTTATTCTTATAGCTTTATTGTTATAAATTTATACTAAGTTAGCGAATAACACCTCTCTGCACTTGTGAGCAGGCGTTGAGGTTTCAGCAGAAGAAACTGAAAAAACTGTCAATGATGTCTTTGAAGAGAAGAAGGATGCCATTTTAGCAGAACGTTATCAAACAAATGGTACTCCCTGTCTCTCCCTTTCGAAATCTATGTATTTTCCTATGAAGGATGTTGTGAATTATATATATCCCATGGCAGTTGAATATTCATTTTATACTTTTCTTGAACCCATTGAAATTTTGCTACTGCTCAGTTGGTGATTTATTTGCACATCTTCGGAAGAGGCTTCCTTGGGCTGACCCAAAGCTTGTCAAGGTAAATATATTTTACTTTGCTTTTAGTTTATTGAATATTAATATTATTGGTGTTTTGATCTTTTGATTTTCTTGCCTTGTCTTTTTTCACTGCAGGAACTCGTACAGAAAAAAATGATTGAATTACTTGGGGAAAGAACTGCAGCAGATGACGAGAAGGCTGTAAAAAAGAAGAAAGAGAAGCCTACTAAAGTTAAGGTGGGGTAATTGTTTTTTCTTCCCCTTATCATTTTGTCTAGAACCATTTGACATAAGACTAACAACTCTCTCTATCTCTCTCTCAAACTACGTAGGAAAAAAACACTGTTTCTGTTGCTTCTGAACAACCATCGGAAGAAGATGTCAATCCGTATTTAATATTCCCGCAACCGGCGGAGAACTTTAAGGTAATCGCTTTTTAAAACTCAGAATGCAGAACATTTCAAACTGTATTTAATTATGAATCGAATCACCCCAACCCGTTTAGTAACTGGAATGAAATGCCTAGTTTAGATTAGCTGCTCGTACATTTCAATGTTGCTAATATGGTATGGTATTTTTCACTTAATGTAATGGTGGATATTGTTTTGTCATTTTTTTTTCTTATGTGATGTAATTGATAAAAGAAGGGAAGGTTATTTCTCGTCTGTTAAGAGCTTCAATTAGTATGTATAATGAGGCGCACGAGCAAACATGCACGGTCGCCTTAGCTTCATATTAATGCCTTTTATTTTTAATATCGTCATTTTCTTGAATCAGGTTCACACTGAGATTTTCTTCAGCAACGGTTCTATTCTGAGGTGTTGCAATTCAAAGGATAAGCTTGAAGAACATTTAAAATGCACCGGAGGAAAAGTTTTGACTCGATTTCCTCCTGAACCAAATGGTTATCTGCATATTGGTCATGCAAAGGTTTGTTAATACCTTCAGCATCTCATATTTATAGTATCATGGTTTCATAATCTGTCATGTTATAACAGTGTATTTTTATTTAGGCAATGTTTGTTGACTTTGGACTGGCAAAAGAGAGAGGTGGAGGCTGCTATTTAAGGTGTTGACCCACTCTTCTATAGCAGTATAATATATATATATATATATATATATATATATATATATATCTGTGTGTGTGTGTGTTCCTTATTATGCACAGAAAGGGGAGGAAACAAAAGTGAACAAAATTATGGGAAGCTTTATCCTGTAAAAATTACTGACTACCAAAATAAAAGACGATCAATGATCTACCCAAGAAGATAGAGAATCCTATCTTGCTACAATTATATTATGGAGCTATGTATAATTTAATTTATGATTGTTTAAGATCCAATACTGAAAGAATTTTTATAATATTCTTGACAAAGTCATGCCGAGGTAATGAATGTTGAAATTTTAGTGATCCAATTGTTAATATAATTATATGGTCATAAATGCAGCTGAATTATATTAGGGGAACTTGTAATTACTTGCTATGTTTTTAACTTCAGTCAATATGCTTTTGATTATTTTTTAGGCTTTCTGGAAATTAAGATCCGAGTATAGGTCTGGCGTCTGAGCTTTTTTATTGTATAGGTTTGATGATACAAACCCTGAAGCTGAAAAGAAAGAATATATTGATCATATTCAAGAAATTGTTAAGTGGATGGGTTGGGAACCCTTCAAGGTATGATTTGGAAACCATATTAATAGATTGTATTTTTCTCTCTTTATACATACTTCTAGTGATTTTGTTTTCAGGTCACTTACACCAGTGATTACTTTCAAGATTTGTATGAATTAGCTGTGAAGCTCATACAAAGAGGACATGCATATGTTGATCACCAGGTTATATTCTATATTTTTTATTTTTTTATAAAACACGCGAGCAACCTTTTGCCTGAAATCTTCTAGATTAAGAATTTAGTATAAGGTTGAACTTTTCTCTAGATTTAGAACTTCTCCAAACCGTCGTCTGTGTGAAAATCAGAATATTATTCAGTTGTTGAGTAACATGGTTCGCATTCATGTGCGTACGTGGAAAGAGAGTTTCGCTCGTATGATCATGCTGATATTTCCTCCCTTCATGATTGGTTAAATGTGTATTTGCTTGTTTTATTTGCACCCAATTTGAACTACATGAGAAATTTACCCATTTAAATATTGGTCACAGACGCCAGATGAGATTAAGGAGTATAGAGAAAAGAAGATGAACAGCCCTTGGAGAGACAGACCCATTGATGAATCATTGAAACTCTTCGAGGACATGAGGCTTGGTCTCATCGAAGAAGGAAAGGCAACACTTAGAATGAAGCAAGACATGCAGAGCGATAACTTTAACATGTACGACCTTATTGCCTATCGAATCAAGGTAATAAGAAGATCCCTAGAAATGATTTCATTGTCATGCAATAGAAACTTCCATTATGACTTTCAACGCGAGTTTTATTTCTCCAGTTTACTCCTCATCCACATGCCGGAGACAAGTGGTGTATCTATCCAAGTTATGATTATGCTCACTGCATTGTTGATTCTCTAGAGAACATCACACACTCGGTATGTCTATTAAATTTTATTGGTGCTTCTTCCAAAGATATATTTCTGTTTATCATGTCTGAAGTGCTTACTGTTATAACCGCTTCGTCGCTGCCGTTTTGCTTCTGTAATCCATGCGCTCAGACTAGTAAGTGATGAGTGATTTCCTTCTCCAACGTTTTTTAAACTTGGATTTTGTTGTATATATATTGCAGCTTTGTACGCTTGAATTCGAGACACGGCGTGCTTCATATTATTGGTTATTACACTCATTGGGCCTTTACCAACCATATGTGTGGGAATATTCAAGATTGAATATCAGTAACACAGTAATGTCTAAGCGCAAGGTTGGCAAACTTATGAAGTTTATTTCGAAGTTAGGCCTTAGAATTACCATCAGATTGTTCTCATTTTCTTCCACTTGCTATGCCATTGTAGTTGAACCGACTCGTGACGGAAAAGTGGGTTGATGGCTGGGACGACCCTCGCCTCTTGACACTTGCTGGCTTACGACGTAGAGGTGTTACTTCCACTGCAATAAATACTTTTGTTAGAGGAATCGGAATCACTAGAAGGTAAGTCACATGTTTTAGGTATAGGTTACTAATATAGAAGATCAATCACCATTCCTTGGTTTCTCTTGGTTCATGATTTTGGTTGCTTGTGCTGTACAGTGATTGTAGCATGATTCGCGTGGATCGCCTAGAATACCATGTGAGAGAAGAGCTAAACAAAACAGCTTCTCGAGCAATGGCTGTCCTGAACCCTCTTAAAGTGTGTTCATTTTAACCTGTACTTGTTTAGATTCAACCTCCTTTTTGAAGTTTGTGCTAATCTGATTATATTATTTGTTTTGTTAGGTTGTGATTACCAACTTAGAAGCTGACACTACAATAGATCTTGATGCCAGAAAGTGGCCCGATGCTCAGGCCGATGATGCTTCTGGTTATTACAAGGTGAAATCATACTTTAAAATAAGACATCCTAGCATTCTTGTGGCTTCATAAACTAATTGGCTCTGTGTTTGTTTATCTGGTGATCTTCGGTTCAATTCAAATTATAAAGTATGAATAATAACTGTGAGAATTTGATTGTTTCTTTCAAAAAAGAAATGTGAGAATTTTTACCACATGTTTTTACTGGTCAAATTATTAACAAGGTAGTTCTGACATCATATTCCAGATTTTATTCATATATTTATTCTTTAATATGAAAAAGTGGTAATGTGTGTCAGTGTCAGTAATAAAGTTTAGGTGGTGTTAAGTTGATGATTTTGCAATCACATTTCTTTATTTTCTTTCTTTTCAGGTTCCATTTTCTAAAGTGGTATACATTGAACAATCTGATTTTCGGATGAAAGATTCAAAAGATTATTATGGGCTTGCACCGGGAAAATCTGTCCTACTCAGGTACACAAGCTTTAGATGCTGACTCAATCCGAAATTATAGGCTGACATTCTCCATTACACGAGTGCAGATATGCTTTTCCGATTAAGTGCACTGATGTTATATTGGGTGAAGATAATGAAACTGTGCTTGAAATTCGGGCAGAGTACGATCCTAACAAGAACACTAAACCCAAGGTCTCTCCCATACGAAAAAAAAAACAAAATTAAGTTTTATCAGTCACAAAAGCAAGCGGGTTCTTATCAAGTTTGCTCTCTTTCTCTCTCTAATTTCATGTGTAATACAGGGAGTCCTTCATTGGGTAGCAGAATCTTCCCCGGGAGTTGATCCACTAAAGGTCGAAGTTAGGCTGTTCGACAAGCTGTTTGTTTCCGAGGTCTAAAATTCTTACTAAGCTTCTCTTTTCTTTTTACGGCACTCTTTGTTCCGATTTTTGGTCTAATTTTTTCAACTCCTCTGGATTAGAATCCCGGTGAGCTCGAGGATTGGCTACGCGATTTGAACCCTCAATCTAAAGTGATTGTATCCAACGCATTTGCTGTATCCGCAGTTAGAAATGCAAATATTGGTGACAGTTTTCAGTTTGAAAGGCTCGGTATGTGTTTCAGCTCAAATCTCACATTCGTTAGCTCATTCCTAATTATCAGTTTCGTGGTTCAAATTCCTATAATACATACATCCAGCTTTATTGTAGTTTCAACTATAATTTGCGGTGTTTTTTTTTTTTTTTTTTTTTTTTTTTTTTTTTTTTTATAAAAGACTGAATTGGACAGTGTTTGTTACAAAACAATTAATTCATACCAAATAGATGTACATATATTTTCCTGGTGGTCTAAAAGTTGTTTTACAAGTGTAAAAAAAAAAAAATTACGTCATGGGAATCTTTTTGTACAAATGCGTAATTTTTGGTTCTTTCAGTAATATATATTTATACATATATATATACATATATATTTTTTTTCGAATATAAAAGACGTGCAGTGTGTGGAAAATACGTTAAATTTTTCCAAAACCTTAATCCGGCGTAATGGATAAATTTGTTTTCTAGGTTATTTTTCTGTTGACAAGGATTCAACTCCGGAAAAGCTGGTATTCAATCGGACGGTCACACTGCGGGACAGCTATGGCAAAGCGGGAAAATAGGTCGAACAAGGATATTTTTAGTTTTGAGGGTCTGATATTGTGTATATACTTGTCCATTTATACACCAATTTTATGCCAAAACTTGCATCTTTTTCCTTTGATCATATAGGGAGTGACAAAATTTTGAAGTTAATTTTGTTTTTGAAAAGCTTAGTTATGAAAGGTATTTAGTGTTGATTTTCATTTGTAGTCTGGTTTGTTTGGCCGCTTTGTCGTTGTACCTCGTTAAGTTATAGTGTATTTTCTTTACCAATTAAGGTAAGTAAAACTTTCACGCGAAACTAATTATATTTTGGTCTACATATTTTTTGTCAAGGCTACGCCCATCAATGCATACTGTAATATTCGTAAAATAGTGATCCATACAGGTAAAAGATGAATATTATTACGGGTCAATTAAGAAAATAATTCAACTTAAATGTTTGATATTGTTAAATCACTAACGTTTCATAAATTTTAGGTAAATAGTCATGTTTGACGTAAATCTTAGAAAAATAGCTACTTTCATATACCAAACATTGATTATGTATCTAAGATTTACGTGTAAAAGTGATTATTTATTTAAACTTATCAAACGTTAGTTATTTAACAATATCAAACGTTCAAATAGATTAATTTTTTTTATTAAATTTTATGTATCATTGAAGCTATCGGTACTTTGCACTTGCACGAGCACAAAATTGTCTCTAGTTTCGCTTTCGCAATATTCAAGTGCATCGATAATACGTATTCTAATTGAAAGTGTAAACCCTGAATAGAACTTGGGGATATTAGGAAAGAACATATTATTAATGAAGCAAATATACTTTTTGTTCTCAATCTTGCCTCCCCCATGGAAAAGGTAACACGTTCCTGGGCTAAGGTGGGCTAGGCCCAGGCCTAGGGCCCCATACGTGGGATGGACCCCAAAAAATTTACACTTTTTGCTTATTTTTAAGAAAATTTACATTTTTTTACCCTAAAAATTTACACTTTTGGCCAATTTTTTAAAAAATTTACATTTTTACCCTGAAAATTTAAATTTTTATTAGTATTATAGGGCCCCAAAATATTGAATCGCCTAGAGCCCCCGGTGAGTTTGGGTCGGCCCTGAATACATGTATGGTGTATTTTTTACCTCCCCCAGTCTTGCCGTCATAAAAAAAATAAAAATTCAAATATATTTATAAACGGTAAAGATTTTTGTCCCGACTCACGACTCCAGTAATAAAAAGCCTAAAAACTGTTTAAAATTGTACACGTGTCAGGCAGTGTATAGATAGTAAAAAATCGTGAGTTGTGTCAGATACCAACCCTCATTTATAAAAACTTGAGAGAGAGTAGACCCCTAGTGTAATAAGTAATAACTTAGAAGTTAGACTATCCAACAATACTTTCATTTAAAAAAAAAAAAAAAAAAGTCTCTCTTGCTTGATGAAATGGAAAAAAAATCCAACTACTACTGAAACCCTAACTCAAAAAAAAAAAAAAAAAAAAAAAAAAAAAAAAAAAAACCCTACTCCCTAATAAATATATCTAAAGTTAAAAAAAAAAACAGGAAGACTCGTCTTCCTCAGTGCTTTCTTAATTCTGTCGTTGTTTCTCTTTCTCTAGCTCGCTCCTTGTCTCTCCGCACACCGCCGTCACCGGTAACCTCTCTTAGACCACCAACAAGCCTGTGATTTTGTCTTTTTCTACTAAAGGCTTTTCCCAAATGTGATTACGCTGTGATAGTGTATTTTTTTTTAATCACTGACCAGAACAATTTCTTGTTCCTCTCTTTATGGACCATTATTGATCAACGATTCTTCAATGAGATGGCACATTAGATTTCCGCACAAACATATTTCAATTTTTTATTTTATTTTATTAAACCGTATAATGCTGATCCTGAAGGGTTTACGATAAATTTTTTTTTTTTTTTAATTTTAAATTACTTTCTTAAAAAAACTACTATAACAGTTTTAATTTTTAATTTTAATTTTAAATTACTTTTGTTTAGGTTATCACTAAAAAAGTCTAAAACCCTATTCACAGAGTGATAATGGAAGAGCCAAAGAAGGAGAACAAGGTTCCCGTACTTCCATGGATGCGAAGCCCTGTCGACGTCACACATTTCGAGGAATGCCCTCTCACTCTCGTTCCTTGCCTCGATCGCAGGTTTGCTTTTGAACCCGTATTAATACCACGTAGCAATACTCTCAACGTTTGGGCACCTTTCATTCAAATTACCCGAGACGAATTCAGTATCAAGAAAGTATGAATTTTTTTAGCTCCTTCTGATTATAGTGTTGAGAAACAAGACTTTTGTTTTCGGTTTGTGCGTGTTGTACAAGGTTAAAGGCGGCTTTGGAGGACATGGGCTTCACTTCGCTCTTCCCCGTCCAAGTGGCGGTCTGGCAAGAGACCGTGGGGCCCGGATCGTTCGAGCGAGACGTGTGTGTCAATTCGCCAACGGGAAGCGGAAAGACTTTGGCTTATGCTTTGCCGATAGTACAAGCGCTCTCGGACCGCTCCGTCAATTGTCTGCGAGCTCTGGTTGTGTTGCCCACTCGTGATTTAGCCCTTCAGGTTTGGTGACATGATATCGATGTGTCCTTGTTGCAGTAAAAAAAACAAAGAAAAGAAAAAGATTTACATTGAAGAATTTCGATTTGAAGATTCATACCCTTTTCTTGCTTCTTTTCGCTGTTGCGATTCAGGTGAAGGAGGTATTTTCTGCGGTTGCGCCGGCCGTGGGCTTGACTGTTGGTCTGGCAGTTGGACAATCTTCCATTGCAAATGAAATTTCGCAGCTTGTCAAGAGACCAAAGCTCGAGGCAGGAATTTGCTATGACCCAGAAGACTTTTCGTTAGGCTTACAGAGCTCGGTGGACATATTGGTGGCGACCCCTGGAAGACTTATGGACCATATTAATTCCACCGAGGGTTTTACGCTTGAGCATCTCCGATATCTTGTAAGCACCGAATCCGAGAGTTTTGTGTGATAGTGAAGAATCTTTGTGTTTGCTCTTTTTTCTTTTTTTAATTATAAATTTTAACTCTTTCTTAGGTGGTTGATGAGACAGATCGATTGCTCAGAGAGGCATATCAATCGTGGCTGCCTACTGTGCTCCAACTGACTAGGTTCAACAATGACGGTTCTTTTCCTAGCGCTCACACTTTTCTACCTTCTTCACTTGGTTCCTTAAAAACCGTTAGAAGATCGTGAGTTCTATGTCCAATTTTATCCTTTTTTTAAAAAAATTTGCGTGTATGTCTGATATCTTGGAATGACGTGCTTGTTCTGTTATAAATTGTGATTATGCTGCCGTGATATCAATTTCTATTTTCTTCATCGCTTAGGATATAATTAATGTTCCTAATAATGTAGTTAAAATTTTGGAATCTTCGTGATCACGGACTTGGTTACCTGGAATCCTTCTGAGAAATTAGAGGCAACATATGTAACGTAGACCATTAAGGTAGGGCAGCTCAGAGTTGTATTTAGGTGATTTGTGGCAGTCGTTTGGAAGAATTACTTGGTATGTTTTGTATGATCTTAGGAGAAAAGGGTAAAATAAGGTTTCACGTCTTATTTCCATTTTAGTTGCGAACTTGGCTATTATGACATAGGGATCTTTTTTTCATTTTATTTTAATTTATATAGTAATCACTCGATTATGTTTCAGGGGTATTGAGAGAGGATTTAAGGGTAAACCGTACCCGAGGCTTGTAAAGATTGCTCTTTCCGCTACACTGACCCAAGATCCAAGCAAGCTTTCCCAGCTTGATCTCCATTATCCTCTGCTCCTAACAACCGGAAAAAGGCGTTACCAACTTCCACAGAAATTAGAATCGTACAAATTGGTATGAAACGGTCTCTTGCATCTCTGATAGGATTCCTGATCCCAAATTCTCAGAAAATTCTGTTTATCTAATTGTGCTGCTTCAAATTATTCTCCACAGATCTGCGAAACGAAGCTGAAACCACTGTATCTGGTGGCTCTTCTGCAAAAATTGGGAGGAGAGAAGTGCATCGTCTTCACATCATCCGTCGAGTCAACTCACCGTCTATGCACCTTATTGAATTTCTTTGAAGATCTTCCGTTCCAGATTAAGGAGTATTCTGGCCTCCAACGCCAATCCCTAAGAAGGTATAGCATTCAAAACGTTTTTATTTATTTATTTATTTTTTTTTATTATCAAACTTGGGTTTTTAGTGTGTGATTTTATGAGTGACGAAGGTTTTTATTTTTTTATTTTTATGCAGTAAAACATTGAAAGGATTCCGAGATGGGGAGATACAAGTGCTCGTTTCTTCGGACGCGATGACTCGCGGAATGGACGTGGAGGGCGTGAGACATGTGATTAATTACGATATGCCCGTCTACATTAAGACGTACATTCATAGGGCCGGTCGGACTGCAAGAGCGGGTCTCGCCGGGCGTTGCTTCACTTTGCTGCCTAAAGATGAGGTATAGTCTCTCTCTCTCTCTTAACATACGTTTGATGTATCGTTGCTCTTGTGCTTGGAACCAATTCATTTGATGAATGATCCAAGGTTTTCATTTCTTTATTTTTATCTTGTGTGACTTAGGCCAAGCATTTTAAGAAGCTGTTGCAGAAAGCAGACAATAGCTCTTGTGCTAGTTACGATATTCCTCCAAGTCTCGTCGAATCAATGCACTCTGTTTATACATCTGGTATGTGCTCGATAAAAAATAAATAAATAAATAAATAAAAGTGTAGCTATCATGTGCATATTTCACTCTGGTTATCGCTGGTTTCGAGTGGAATAAAGGAATTTGTATCGTATTGCATCGATCTGTTTTGGGTGTATATTATTAGTAGAGATCTTTTACGACCGAGGATTGCGTACTGACTGTTCTTCTTTCTTCTCACTCTTGAAAGCACTTGAGAAATTGAAAGAGGCGGTCGAGATGGAAGAATCTCAGAAGCGCAGAGTTGGCTTCAAGTCGTCCCAGTCAGCCAAAAAGAGATGACACTTTGACGGAACCACGTTGACCAAACCGGTGGCGATGAGATTCCAGAACCAACTGAGAGCATTTTGCAAGATGGGATAAAAGACTCGTGTCCTCAAATTGTTGCAATACAGCCATATGACTGTTCTTGCGGGCCTTAATATGCTTTTAAGCAGTGAAGGAATTTCCTCAGCTATCGAGCTAGGTTGAGTGTTTATCTCAGGCTTTAAAACTTGAAGCTTTATTTTATTTTTTAATTTATAAAGACAATTAAGTACAATTGGACCTTGAAGGATAATATAGCTAAGAAGAATTGCACATGTACAACTACAATACCAAAAAGCAGAAGTTCCAGAAAACGGATAAAAACTTTCTGAATTATTCTCCTTACTAATAATAATAATACAGAGAATTCCCAGCCAGCCTATTTTACACACAAAAAAGAGAAGCACCAAGGAAAGAAACAGCATTTTATAGTAATAGCAAGAGCATAAAGTCCTTGTTTTGGCATGCCATTTCTTTCTTACGATAGTAGTAGTTATTGAAACTAGTTACTGGTTGAAGATGGAAAAAGGTCTCGGAACATCCTTGAGAAAGTACTTTGAATTGACGATGGTTTTAGCCGGTGATGATGAAGAAGAAGAAGAAGACGCCATGGCCTTCGAGTCGATGCTGGCACAGACATCTCTCTCCTCTTCTTTGATTGTGTCCAACACCTTCGACGTCCTTCGTCTCATTACACTCACAAACTGCGGCGGAGCCACTTCCGTGATGAACCTCGCAATCCGAGCATTTGCCATCTTTCTAAGACAAGAAGCTTGAAACAAATAAAAGGGTGTTTTTCTTTCTTTCTTTGATTGTTTGGTTGAGTGTTGTTGTTGAGCTTGTGTTGATTAAAGGAAAGCAAAAAAAAGCCAATGAATTTATAGAGAAGGTGGTATGATAATGTTTTGAGACTAGTCAAGTGTGGTTATAATCTTATTGCCGTCCTCTTTGAATGGCAAAGACGACGTGACATGTGGAAGCTTAGGATGGGATTGGATTGGTTGAGGAGGTAAATGTTGGCTAATGTGTGGGAGATTTTGGTTCTCTCTCGAGATAAGCTTTTTGTTTTGAGAGCTAGCTTCCAAATTCTCACTTTTGCTCACTCTTTTGGGACCACGCGCTAAACTCGCCACGTTTCACTATGGCTTTATGGCTATGGCGTTTACTGGCTGTTATCAATCATTCATGCATACACAACATGTCTACAATATACCAAAAAAAAAAACAAAACAAAAAATACACAACATGTCTACAATTTCAGAGAAATTCCATCTATACGCGTGGGGATAATAAGTTAAATTTAGTTTTTATATCCAAAGTCGCATAAATTCTAACAACACATTTCGTCGAAATATCAATGAAGTTTCAGAAATTTTGATAAAACCATTAAATCGACGGTAAAATTAATAAATCGTCGAATATTACTTTTCAACTTTAATTTTAGGGCAAGTTCAAAAGTGCTTTACTGAGGTAATTATTTATGAGGTATATACCAACCATATGTCAAAAGATGAAATTATCTGAGCTAGCTCGTTTTTAGAACGCTTTCTGTGGATATCTTCCTTCTCATTTTTACAATGAGAGTACCTCATTTTCTTTAGAATGACTACTCATTTTAACACTTATTTCCTTGTTATTTACAGTATTTATTGACTTCAACTATTTTTTACTGTTTACAGTTTTATTTAAATATAAGGAAAAATCATCTGAAATTTATAAAATAGGGTACATACGAAATATTTGAAAGTTGGAGGTATTCAGAGAATCACAATCTTCAAATGACTTATTTGTATAATTTCCCCCCCACATCGGAACATGTATATTAGAGCAATATTGATGGTCCAACGCGTGAATCGACCCGGCCAATTATGAAATTTCATTAAAATAAAAAATTATACATAGTAGTTTCAGTCAACCTGTCTCTCTCTGTATTTTGAAGACTCTTCTTGCTTGAAGTGGCTATGGCCTTTCGTCCAAACATTTAGTCAGAAAGTTGCCTCTTATCCATGGCATGAATTATTACCTTATAATTTTAGAAAAAGATATGGCGGACCACAAGAATCGCGTACCCTCGCTAACTGGCTATCTACTGCCTTTTTCAAAGTAAAGCACGCATTGATTTAAAAAAAAAAAAACAGCTTTTTTGACTCTCAAGTTATATAGTATACATCATTATGATATCACCTTACGTATATAAGACATTCATATATTTATATTATTGGTTATGTAAAAGTTAACTAGGTAATTGGTCAATTGGAACTAATTTGAATACAAATCAAATAAATAATATTTTATAACTTTTTGAAATTTAGCAAAGAGCTTTGAATTGGTGTATGATAATATAAAATGATTTTGTGATAAATTAATATAATTACATATAAAATATTAAAATACAATAAATTTGGGGCCGTTTTGCAATCATTTAATTGTTTTAATATTACTAAAATCTCACTCGTTTATGGAGTAGAATAAATAGCGAAACTCCATTTTTAGAGTTTTCATATTCACCCACTCCATAATATAGTGAGAAATGAAGTTGAATTTGAGCATATTCAACCTCATTTTGTCACTTCCACTTTTGAGTGGGTTGAAGATGATTGGATCAATTATTTGTTTTACCCCACATTTTTATTTTTTAGATGTAGAGAATGACATTTAACTAATTTACAACAGTGAAACGAAATTTTTAGAATCTTATTTCAAATGGATTTTTATAGATGAATATATTTATTTAAGTAGGTTTGATAGATCATCCATAATCATTTGTTCTCTAAAGATGACAATATGAGTAATTAAAATATGCATAATCATTTGTTCTCTAAAGCCTCAGATAATGGATATATATATATATATATATATATATATATATATATATATAATGCGATTTCTAGAGACAGGTGGCGGAATTGAGGTTTGACACGTGTGTCGCTCTTAGAGTCCTCGAGATCACGTTTTCGGTTATTTTGAGAGTCGTGACGGATTGAGGCGGCGAACCCAAATGCCACTATATCTAGGAGAGCCTAAAGATTAGTGATGAGGATGGTTGGTTGCTTTTGTCGAATCCTTGAAGTCACACTTCCGTTGGTTTTGAGAGTCATGGCGGATTGGAGAGTAATGTCACTAAGTACTAGTGCTGAAGATGGTTGGTTGCTTCCGTCAAGTCCTTTAGGTCATGTTCCCGTTAGTGTCGAGAGACTCGTGATAAATTGGGGCGAACCTGAATATCACTATCTCTAGAAGAACTTAAGGGTTAGTGATGGGAAGGTAGGCCGTTTCTGTCGAGACCGAGAAGATCATGGCAATTTGGGGTAGAATCTGAAATGCCACAGTATCTACAAGCCTTGAGAAAGACATTGATGGTGGTCGTTGTCGCCTCTCTTTGGGGTAGAATCTGAATATCACTATCTATAGGATTTTCCACCGACGCACGCTTCGATGCTTAACATTATTTTGGTGAAAGTACGATAAATAAATTTAGTGATATTTGTAGTGGTATTTATAGAATATTGCAGTCAATAGGACGAGTCCTCATCATCAGGTCGTGACCTAGAGTCCTCGTCGTCTTCTCTACGAGTTGGAGTCCTCGTAGCTCCTCGCCGAGAACTAGAGTCCTTGTCGCCCTCGTCAAGAGATAGAGTCTTCGTTGTCCTCTTCAGGAGCCGGAGTCTAATTTGTCGTACTTATCAGGAGTTGGAGTCCTCGTTGTCCTCGTTAGGAGCTGAAGTCTTTGTTGTTCTCGTCGGGAGTTGAAGTCATTGTTGTATGGCCTTAGTGAGAATTCAATTTTCGTTAAGAGAGGGAGTTTCCGTCAAATGCCTTTTGACCTTCGTTTTTACTTTTAGGATTTTTGAAATGTCGTTTTTTATGATATAAAAACGACGTTATTTTATATATTGTATATATTATATATAATATATACTCAATAGTAGAGATTAAAGAAATAGCGAGAGCAGAAAAGTGAATAGTTGCTTTCAAATGTGCGTGTGCTTATCCAAATATGTAGGGAATCTTTGGGTGAACAATGGACAAAGGAAACAACACAAGATAGCAATAAAACGGCATAGAAACGACGAGGACTACCTTTTCGTGTATGCTCTTGTCTTGTGGCAGCCAGACCTATCTGAATTAAAATTGATCTCATGATCATGATTTGAGTTTAATACGATCAGTTCGTTTAATTTATGGCATTTAGAACTGCCCAAGAATCAAGATGCGCATGAATTTATTACAATATATGCATCAAATCCTCATAAGTGTGTGTATTAGTTCTCTTGACCACTACTTATTTAGAGTTTATGTCACATTTACAGTTTGACATAATTACTAAATAGTCAACATTTCGTAAATCTTAATTAAATAATCATTTTCATATATTTATGGACGTAAATCTTAAATAAATATTCATTTATATTTATTATGTCACGTCATCTTTATAGTTATTTATCTAAGATTTACGAAACATTGACTATATAGTAATTTCAAATGTTTTAATTGACTATTTATCTAATTTTTTTAAACTTATTTATTGGATAACGTTTTTTTTCTCTCTCTTTTCATTAGTGTTTGTTTCTTGATCATTTAATCATGTTATTTTTTTTAGGGATTTAATCATGTTATTTATTGTAACGAACTCAACAAATTTGGTTGCATATAAATAAGAAATTTGTAACTTATTAGACCATCCAAACATAACGTTTGGGATAAAGCGGACTTTTACGTCAATGTGAATGTTCTTTAAGTTATAGTCATATTAAAAATAAATTTGATCATTAGCAAGTAATTTATTACTTCAGGTGACGGTAATTGTTCTGTGTGTAAATTGTTCAATCACATATAACGTCACTCACCTTAACAGTCTCAATATGTAAAAATAATTAAAAAAAAATAAGGCCTGTGTAATTCTTTATTTTTGAAGTATATTTTGTTATTAGTTAATACATTGTCATATAGAATCATCGGCTGAAGCCAAGCACTACCTTGTTTGGTAACGAGAAAAAAAAATTGGATAAATTAAGATAGAGAGATTAAACTTTAATTTTTTTCTTTCTTTTTAAGATAAAAGTAGCTCGTCGGGATTTCTTAATAGATAATAATAAATATAAAATTCAAGAGTACAAACATCTTACATCTTTCAATAGGATAGAATGAGACTTTAAGATAATAATTCAATATAGTGGTAGTTAACTTGGTCTAGCGGTAATCTCACACACACTTCGACGGAGAGGTCATGAGTTAAAGCCCCCATGGATGCAGAAATACATGCCCCCTACGATTTATTCTAAAATTTTATGTAAAAATTTCTAACAAACAAAATGAAACCACACTAAAATTTGAACAATTCATTAGCTCTTTAAAAAAAATTAAAAGTAGTTAATCAATTAAAGTGCTCGCCGATCATCAATTGTAAAGAAAAACATCCGAGTGTTTGCATCGCCAAAAACTAATACAAAACTCGACCTAAGAGCCCAATATGATTAAGTCATCTTCGAAAAAAAAAACATAATAAACAAATCATCAAAGTTTTCACAACTTAATTACCAAAAAATTATATTTACCTCCTGAAGAAACTTTTAAGCTTATATATATACATATATATCGCTGTCGCGCATTCAAACAGCCGATAGGAGACAAAGACCGTCGGTACGACTATCTATCATCCTCACAAATGTATGCCGTGACAATCAGGGCAATCAAAGGTACTTTTATTTCCAAAAGTAAACTACAAAATATATATTTTATATATGCGTTAAAAACGACATATTTATGGCAGTATATATATATATATATATATATATATATATATATATATATATCCGTTCGCCGCCCTTCGCGAAATTTCAGACAACTATCTCAATAAGATCTAATATATAACGGGAAAGAAAACTCCAATTTTTGCATTTAATGCGTAAAAGGCTTTGCCAGCTTTTGTGTGTTGGCATATTTAACGTGTCTAGAGATCAAATTAGGCAGGATGTATGATGTATTAACCATCATATATCATACTTGTTTGTTGCCCTTGCCTTAGGTTAGCATCAATTTCTTTGGTTTTCATTCACTGCTTGGAAAATAAACTAATCTCCAGTTATAAAACCCTATTTTTAACCAGGGATGACAATTAGTAAAATCTGTGTACTAAAATAAGACTCTACGCACGATTTTTTTAAAAAAATCATACCTCACTCTTTATATCCATTTATTATTAACGGGTCTGATAAAACCTAGAGAGTACAAAGTTATCCATGAGCATTTTTTTACCCATTTAATACTAGATTTATTATAAAAAAAAAAAAACAAATCTTAAAAATTGCTTACAATTAAAAATAAAAAAATCTAAAAAAATACTTAAATTACTAAATACGTACACTAAAATTGACTTAAAATTCATAAATATAGTGATAATTTCAAGCGATTAGGGTATGAGTAGGATCCTTAATAGGGTATTTAAAAACCATACACAGCCTATAGCCATTTAATTTTTAATGGGTAATACTTGTACTTTATTCATTACTCATTTATTCCGGTAAGACTTTACCCGTGACGAGTAGGATCTTGCGGGTACGTGAATATATAGGTAAAATTGTCATCCATACTTTTAACCTACAAAATTTAATAGAGAATTTATATTTTTATTCTGAATCCTTATAGTTGTTTTAGTTTTAGAAGATCTCAAATTTCGAATCAAGTAGTTCTAACAGATATTAGACGAAGAAAAAAATTATGAAAGACGAAAATATCTATATCATTTAGCAATAATAAAGTACGTACGAATTAAAGTGGTTTCGTTTCTTTATTTTGCTTTAGCGTGGCATTCTTGTCATTGTTGGAAAGTCTAGGGACATTGAAGCTAAATCCAGATCTATATAAACCAGTTTGGCTTCACCGTAACAAATATCACTTCCACACTACACACACGCTCACCTAGCTACTCCACTAGTAAAACATTCCATCTCGGAATTTCATGCATACGATATTACTCCTATATCCCTCTTATAACAATCTCAAATTCAAAACAAAATGGCACAAGTTTCAGCAATCATTTCAATACCGCCATCAAATATCACCAACAACATGTTCCCTAATTACCCCGACTCATCAGCCGATAACAAGTCCGAAATGACACGTTTCTCGGCCGTTGCACCGGCTCGGGTTATCGCGGTCTACAGGGTCCAAATCGAGACGCCACTTGCCACAATCCACGAAGAGGAAATCTACAGTTGTGTCGATTATATCGATGATGAAGAAGAAGAAGAAGAAGACGACGAAGAAGTTGAAGCTTTTGTCGAAACTGCGGTGCTGTTTCGGTCCCCGCCATCGTCGACGTGCTTTTTGGAGGTCCACCGGAGAATCGTGACATCTCTTGAGACCAGTGGCTTTCAGTACTGTGCCAATTGATAATTAATGATATATTGATCAATTACTACGTACCGTTATCCATTTGCATGGATTTATTTATTCTCCTTTCAATTATTTTTGTGTTTAATTATCAGGGGATTGTGGTTTATGTTGGAGGTTTTATTTATCCAATATATTGCAAGAAGTCACAGTAGTTTTATTCTGTAATTTTTTACTTTTCTTTTCAAGTATCATCTTTGTTGTTGTATTTACTAGTTTTTGCCAATTGTTATTAACTGGTGGTGCTGGAAATAATATTGGGGGGTACTTATGATCTTTACTCCATGAATAAAATAAAATTAGTGTCAAGAGCAATGTAGTTTGATGAATTTCATCTTTCTAATTTGTCATAACGTTATGCATGGCAGGGATGTATAAAAAAGTGTTCCATTCTAGTTTCCAACATATATATATATATATATATATATATATATATATATATATATATATGTGTGTGTGTGTGTGTGTGTATGTATATATGCAAGTATTTAATTTTAATATAATTGATCAGCTTATAACTACGTGAGATTTGTCTACAGAATATTGAGAATTTTATCTTTACTATTTTTTTTGGTCTAACAAAGAGAGCGATTATTATTGAATAATGAATATAAAAATTATTATTAATTAATTTTGTAATTATTTAATATTCTCATAGATAATGATAGCTCATCACGGCGTGCGCACAAATGTAGTGTTGAAAAATAGTGTTATTTCATTGCTAAAAGCGCCAAAATATCACTTTTTCTGGTTTTTTTAGGTCGATCAATTTTAAACCTTCTCCAATTCATCCTTATTTTTCTTTTTTCTATTTTACATTTTTATATTAATTATTCATTTTTCATCTACAATTCATTTTTATTCTACATCTTCTTCAAAGAATATCCTAAATATATTCTCTACAATTCATTTTTATTTTTCATCTACAATTCATTTTTATTTTACATCTTCTTCAAAGAATATCCTAAATATATTCTCTCCCACTATAATTTTTTTATTTCAATTTTAACCCATTATTATTGTTATATGATACAAATTTGTCAACAAAATTAATTTTGTTCATATTAATCCAAATGCGTATATATAATTAGTCTAAACTACTAGATTTTCATATAAGTCTGATAAGTAGTTTATTTTTATTAATCGTATCTTAAGTTTTTGATTTCATATATTTTGTAAATGTCTTGATATTTTTATTTATGTTGTATGTGTAATATTGTGACTTAAGTTATTTAATTATGTTATTTTTAAATGACTTGATGTTTCTATTTAATTGTCTATGTAATATTGTGACTTCTATTATAGTAGTTTTAATTAATTTTTTTTTCTTTATACGTATGAGTTGTATTTGAATTAATATTTTTTTATAATACTTTAATTTATAAATAAATACATAATATAAAGTATCAAATTAAAATTATAAATTAAGATTTGGGTCAATTTTATAATTTATATAAACTTTGGGTTTTAAAAAAGAGTTATAAAACATGAATAGTTGATTTTCAAATATGAAGAACATCTATTGAAATCATCTTCAAATATTAAGAATACATCTTTATTTGCATATGCATGGAAGGACCATCTCCAATTTTATCTTTAAGATAGAGATGCATTGGAGCATGGAGGCTGTAAACCGAAGCACGTAAGCTCAACTCTCACCTCCAAAATTCTCCAAAAGAATTGGTCAAGATCTTTCAGAGTGGTAAATTATAATTAGAAGCTTCAAAGGAAAGGTGTGCTATGCATGTGACATCGGAGATTGCATAAGCAAAACGTCATAAATTATTATCTGTAAAGTTATATATCTTGCTAAATATACATATAATACAGGTGTATACAAAGTTTACAAACACAAAGTTAATACGAGCGTGTAGAATAAATTCGATTTTACCATCTCCTCATAAAGCTATATAATATATTATTATTATTATTATTATTATATATATATATATAAAGATTTTTTTTTCCACCTGATATTTTTTTTTATCATAAAGATAAAAATATTTTCAAAAAATTTTAAATATATTTTCTTCAAACCTAAATATTTTTAGACAAATTGCTATATATTTTTTTCAGACTAAAATATATTAATTATTCCGCAGCAACGTCCGATGCATATATTACTTGTTAATATAAAAGAGAGGGATGGACTTTTTTTTTTAAAGAATAAATAAGAGATTGGACCCTAAATATAAGTAGTGTTCATTCGTACCGATTTATAATATATAAAAAAAAATATAAAAAACTTCGAATACATTTTTTTCATACCTAAAAATTTACTATGTCTTTATCTATATCTTCCTCTAGACTAAAATATATTGATTATTCTGCAGTAACGCGCGGGCATATATTGCTTGTATAAATATAGAGTTTCGATTTGCCCCATCCCCATGCAAAAAAAAAAAAATTATTAAAAGACCACAAAATATACATAGATATATTAGTTAATTAGCTTACATAGATAATCACATTTATCATTTAATCAATTTTAGCCCATCTCGGTCAAGCAACACATAATATAGATGATAAAACTCGATAATAATTTTGTTTGCGGGTAAATTAAAATGAGTAAAGCTAATCGACACGATCAAAATCTATGCAAAGAAAATATATTAATGGGCTAAAATGTTAGATACATAACATTATAAGGGCGCCATCATGTAACAAAGAAAAATTAGGAAGTGAAGTGAAAATATATATTATGGGCACTATAATATAAGGGCACGCACCCTTTCGATGGTAGGAAAGGACGACACAAAGTCAGTACGATATTACTCTTAATATGTATATACATGAGAGGTCCTATACAAATTCGTACATATAGATGTGAAAATATCTACGATCATATATACATACGTGACACACTTTGTGGAACTTTTTTTTTTACTATATAATATAGAATAATAAACTAATAGTCATCGACAATAATATGGTATGTGGAAATTACATGGATTACCTCATTATTTCTCATTCTCATGGAAATTGTACTTTTTTTTCCACAAAAGAGTCCATGGAGTGTCGTGTTGCTGTCTATTGGACCGGGTCGTCCCTAGGTTAATCGACCCGACTTCTTTTTTTAAAGGTTTTTGATTGGTCCAACTCTCTTCGGAAAAAGGTCTGGCAAAATCGGACTTCATCGAAGGTCATCACTTTTCCGTTCTAAAAAAACGGCATTTAAATCCTTAGCCTATATTTAAGAAAGAAGACAGAAGAGCCACAACTCAGGATACAGTGAGGCATCATTTTCACTTACTTTTTCACTGTATGTGAGAAGATTTCAGGAACGTACAGTAGAGTATATATCGACTATACAATACCATATTACATTGGTCCCGGAATAAAAGCTGTAAATCTGAAGAGATCCTATAGTCTACAGTGCTCCGATAGAGAAAATAAAAATCAACTGGTCTTAGCCATGTAATATATTGGTCCCGGTATTGACTTGTCATCTGTGCACGTATTTATGTAGCAACTCGTGACCGTGCCTTCAGGACAATATTAACGTATTTCACATGTATATATTGTATATGCACCACTTATTAGCTATGTGCCTATTTCATTATTTTAATTTTTGTTTCGGGACCAAATCTATACCTTATAGCATGTGATATACACGTACGATTCGCTTATCACAATATCATATATGTACTTGCTTACACATTCACAACCTTGTCTTTTTTTCTTTTTTTTTTCTGTTCCCCGCCAATGCCATGGATATATTCTTATATAATTATATGGAAAAATTGTACAAAATATCCATTTGAAACTTTTTTATTAACAAAATAGCAAAAGTTTCAATTTTTCAACAAAATAGTCAAATTTACGTTTTTTAAAAAAAATTTAACTGCAAAGATTAAATTTTTTTACGATTATTATAAAAAATTTATCACTTTAAAAAAACTTAATCTTGGGTAAAAAAAAAATTTGAAACCACATCACTGCATATTTTGACTATTTCACTAAATTAAGACAAAACTTGACTATTTTGTAAATTCATAACTTTAAATTGACTATTTAGCTACATATTATATTGTACCTAATATAATATAAAATATTTTGATGATCAATCATATTCAAATAAGTTCTTTTGAGCAGTTTTAACTTCCGATCTTCTTCTTTCATGTTATTCTTTTATGAGTAAATAAATGTAATTAAACTTTTAGCATTTAAACAGGTCATAGATAGTCATAGGAATGGTCAATCTTATATGTGATTGCCAAACCAAATACAACATGTGGCACTTTGTCAACCCTTCGTTGACTCTTCCTCAATTCTGGGCCAACCTCCAACTCCATATCTTACAACAAGCCATACAAATTAACAACGTTCATTCTTGTGGGGTTTTTTTTTTTTTTTTTTTTTTTTGGTGAACTTCGAAGATATAAGTATAACCACTCCAAATATACAGCACACACACAATATCAACAAAAAAATAAGCGAATTATTAATTATAACCCCTCAGACGGATCAAGAAAATGGCAAAAAAGAACGGTAAAAAATTCAAGAAGAGCCTCGGCGAAGTAGCACCGAGATACATCAATGGAAGAAAATCGTCCGTGTCCCCGAGCTTGGAGACCATTGTGGAAGAGGCATGTGACAAAAGCTTTGAAGATCTCTTCTTCTCCAAGAAAGCCTGGCTTGTTCTTCCCGCCCTTTTTCTTTCTTTCCTTTCTTACTTTCTATTGTGCAGACATATTTTGACCTAACTTTTTTTTTTAATTCCTAATTTTTTGGGATAAATAATGTGCGATCGATCAGTGCGTTTGTTTGTTCATGCCATTGAGTCTGCAGTGGTTTTTAGAATTGGTTGGTTATACACACGAATGTTGTTTGGATGAAATAAAGCTTTCACATCTTAAATATATTGAATAATATGATATGAATTTAATGAAGAGTGAACAATTTCCTCACACTTGATTGTATATTGTCCTTCCCTAGATGAACTTTTTTTTATATAAACAATCTATCACCGTAAAAAAAATATTGACACCTGATACTTGTACTTTGAATTAGTTTTTTACGTTTTATAAAAACCTCAGATCCATGAGTTTTAATCGTCTGCTACTATCACCCAGAATTTTATTCATAAATAAATTTCCCTCTATTGATGAGAAAGAAATCATCTTGCATGACCACATACAAACACAGCTCAAAGTAAGCCTGAGAGTTTCGATCGAAATATACTATGAACAAATTATGAAGCCACGTAATAATAATCGAGTACTTACATTAATGCCAAAATAATCGGTAGAACTTTGAAGTCGTGACTAGCACCAATGAATAACACTTATATTAACAGTACGAGTCAAAACGACAAGGATATCATTCTTTTTTTTCTTTGTTGTATAAACAGTTCGAGAAAACGTACAGTAATATGTTAGTCGAGTATCGTCGCTAACGGTTAATTCGACACATCTTTTTTGTTCCAAGAGGCATAAGGTGTGTCCCCATATGTCCTGCAAATATCATATAACGAATATAAATAACTCATCTAAAAAAAAAGCTTAAAACAAAATCACCTACAGCGTATAAAAGTGACCAAGCAGATTTAATCACCTTGGGTATTTGAGATGGAGAAAGAGGAAGAGTAGAGCGATGAAAATGCAAGACGATCCGACGAGGATATAGGAAGCCCCGAGGAAATCGTTTCTGCCTCCTAACCAGCTCGACGTCGTAAGAACAAGCTTTTTCATTCCGCCGAAACTGTAAGTGTTGTAGTTGTTCATCAATCTCACTTCCACCTCATCGCCGGCTTCTAGATCCTCTTCGATTCTACCGTATAGCTTCCGGAAGCTCGGAAGAGCCGCCGTGCGCATCCACACTATAAGATCTTCATGCTCGCTCAGCTAATAAACAAGACCGAGAATCGCACACACACAGAGAAACAAAATGAAGATGTTGTTATAGAATCTGGATCTTGTTTCCCCTTTATTGTCCTCTTTATGTCTCTCTGATCAAACTATGACATCATGTTGTTTTTCTTTATAATTTAATATAGGAAAAATTGTACAAAATAGCCACTAATTGATTAGCAAAATAGTCAAAAGTTTCAAATTTTTAGCAAAGAAGCCAAAGTTATGTAATCAAATATTTTTTTACTCCAACATTAAAATTTTTGAAAATTATTATAAGTAAGTTATCACTTTCAATAATATTAATTTTAAGATTAATTTTTATTTTGAAACCTGATTACTGCACATTATGGCTATTTTTCTAATCTTTGGCAAACTTTGGCTATTTTGCAAATCCTTAACTTTAAATCAGCTATTTAGCCGAATCACGCATTAATATATATGGCTTGTGTACAAGTACTCACGGGGATACTCGGGTCCAAATGTGCACCGCCGATCAAGCTACCTTTTTGAAAGTTGAAGGGATAGACGTGCTTTCCGAACTTGTGATCGCGGTCGCTCTTCCACGCGATGTTCTTCTTGTGGACCTTCAATTTCGATCTCGAACGAGCGAACGCGTAAGTGTCGTTGAACAAGCTCCAAGCAACGAGGCCGCACGGTACGATCGGGAGGTCATTGTTAAACTCTTCAGGCCTACAAGAGCCCGTGTCGTTATAACTCAACCCTTCAAGTAGTTGACGGTCACTCCTACTCTTAACATACCTGAAGGAGATGAAGAAGAAAAAGATATTGGAAAAATTTATCATAGAGTAAAACCCGAGATCGAAAAATGTGATATCTCACCGCCGGTGGTTTTGATAGTAGTTATCGAGTTGGTAGTACACATAGATCGGAGCTTTCATGTGCTTGTGGATCTAAAAAAACAAACAGAAAAAACAGATAAACCTTTCTTAATCAGCACTCTGATAAAAAGATTAAACGATGCAAGTAGTACATACTACTACCTTCAAAACCCGGGAACAGTTCTTAAGAATCGAGCGGTCTTTCACATACGCGACCTTGTCGCTTCTGTACGGTTCGGGGATACACACTGAATCGTAACGCTCCACGATTTCGACAACCTGAGACACTCAACTCTAAATTAAAAAGGAAAAACGACGATGATCCGCGTGATCAGAGGTGAAGGAGAGAGTTTTACACTTCGAGAGGTGTGAAGAGTGACGAGTCCGATCGGAATGAACACAACCCCCAAAAGCAAAAATATCGAAATAACCTAAAAAATAAAAAATAGAAACAGACATTGTGAAGTTTTTATAGAATATATTCTAATGCGATTCACGCCGAGTTCTTAATTCACTCACCGATGCTGGAGTAAGGACGGGCTTACAGGCCGGAAGATTCTGCTGGGTGAACTGGTATATCGCTGCATAACAAATGCTTGGGATTGAAATCAGAGCGGTGATATGATAATGACTCTCAACTAAGTTTAAAAAAAAAAAAAAAAATCAACCTTTTCGCCGCCTGGGACGTGTCGGAGAGGATTGAATCCTTATTGTAGCCATTATGGAACTTCCTTCATCAACTTCCATCATTTTCATACACACACTAACAAAGCTTGTAGAATTCTCCCTTTAAAAGTAACCAATCAATCTTCTACTAAATTACCAAAATGCAAAGCATAGCTCATACTAACATGCCTGATAAAAGCATAAATCTGTTGATTTTTCAATGGGATTTTTTTTTATAATTTCAGAAAGGAAAAAAAAAAAGCGTAAAACGAAATTAACTACCAGAACGAAATATTGTATTTGATGAATCAGAGGTTCGGAGTAAAAATGGGTAATGGAAGTGCTTACCTCGGAAAATGAACGTAGAGATCTTTTGAGGGGGTTTGGATGATCAACGAATAAGAAGATGGGTTTGCAGAGAAGGGTGTTTAGTTGTGGAGAGAACAACAGTCGCGAAGAAGCAAAACACAGATTCTTAGCTTTCAGAGTAATTCAGACACAATAATATTTTTCGTTTCCTACCAAAAAAAAAAAAATCTGTACGGTGAGGATAGTGAATAAACGGAAACGACAGTAATACAAAACGACACAAAATACAAACATTGCTACATTGAATTTGAAATGTCACTTTTTTTAATTATTATTATGAGATTTGTAACTAACTATGCCACTTTAAACATGTGATTTTGGATCTAGCCTATGTTTGACAATTTTTAGGGATATAGTTAAATGGCTTATGTGACAATAATTAATGTCTGATTTGCCCTTATTTATTAATAAATTCGTCACTTTCTCTCTCCTATTTTTTTTCAAATAATTTTTTTCCATCAAAACTTCAAAAATTCGTATCTTTCTCATACGAACTCGAAATTGAGTGATTTCAAATCCTACAAATTCGTGGTGTCCAATGTGTTTGATGAAAAATTATGTTTAATGCATCATATTTACATTTCCATTTTTTTTATAATTTCAAAAAATTTCTGTTATTTTCATATTTAAGGTAGATTTTTCTACATCTATGGTATTAAACATTATTTTTCATCAAACACAATGGATCTATTTTTGAAGATCTCGGCGTCACGAATCCGTAGGATTTGAAATCACTCAATTTCGAATTCATATGAGATAAATATGGTTTTTTGAAGTTTTTATGTAAAAAAAGTGTAGGAAAAAAATAGGAGAGAGAAAATGACGAAATTATTAATAAATAAGGGTAAATAAGACCTTAACTATTGCCACATAATCATGTTGACTATTTCCCTAAAAGTTGTGAAACATAGGCTAAAAATAAATTTCATAGTTTCATTTTGGCTATTTCGCTACAATACCCATTATTATTGGCTTATATGCCTCCATTTCCATACTTTTCTCATATTTCATATTTTGCGTATAATTTAATAAAGAAAAATACTGGTTTCTCAACAAATTTAATATTAGACACAGAAATTTATCGGTTAAAAAATTTGGACAGTTGTATCCAAATCTCTTTTAACTCAATCTAGATATTTCTCTATGTTTTTTTTTATGAATTTTACAAGAGATACGAACATATGCGTCCTTTTTTTTTTATCGTAGGCTTATATACTTCGTTCCAAATATGAAGTCAGATTAATTGGCATGAAATTTTATCATGGTAAAAAAAAAAAAAAAAGAATAAGGCCATTTTTTTCAATTTACAAAAAATAGAAACTGTTAATGCCTGAAAATGGATCAACACGAAAATCGGTCCGCGGTTCGGTCTAGGGCCGGATCTTATGACCGCGCGGTGGTCGAACGGAGAAGTTCTCCCAACACGTGTACCTCCGCCGTGCCGGAAAAGGATTTCCGACGACTCGTCACCTGATAAAAGAGAGAAACGTGAGCTAAAGGACCGCGGAGGGTCTCCTCGGGCTGGCACTCCGACGCTCAACATTAGTCTAGGTGTCGTGCTTCAAAGTTCTAAAGAGAGAAGCTCTGATGAGAGAAAAACAGAGGTTTTGTAAATGTGAGCAAACTTCCCTCCAAGTGTTGGAGATGAGGGTATTTATAGTGTTGCCTTGAGAGTGGGGGTAGATTCGTCATCTACTAAGGGTCCTTCTCTATTTTTTGAGGTCGGGATCCGGGTTGCTCGCATTGAGCAAGTCGCTGGGCAAGCCGCTGAGCAAGTCGCTAGGCAAGTCGCTAGGCATGCCGCCGAGCAGGTCGCTGGGCAAGTCGCTAGGCAAGCCGCTGAGCAAGTCGCTAGGCATGCCGCTGAGCAGGTCGCTTGGCAAGTAGCTGAGCAGATTGCTAGGCAAATCGTTAGGCAAGCCGCTGAGCAGGTTGCTAGGCAAGCTGCTGAGCGGGTCGTCAGGCAAGTTGCCGAGCAGGTCGCTAGGCAAGTTCCTTTTTTTGGACATCGGAGTGAATTGTCTTTTTTTTTATGAGCCGCTTCCACCTGCTCGCGCCTCTGAGCTTCCCACCCTGTTTCTTGAGCCGGCTCGATGTGCTTCTTTGTTTTTAGTTGTGCTTTCATATGACTTTTGAGTGGAGAAAAATCCTTCGTAACAGAAACGACGGTGATAAAAAAAAAATAATAATAAAAAAAAAGTTCATATTTACTATCTGATCACCTGTTTTTGGTTTGAGTTACCTTATGCTATGCTAAGCTCTCAGCGACCAAGATGCCTCAAAATCCCGCGGATTCTCTGCAGCCAAACAAGAGCCTTCAACACCCTCTCTTCCCTCTTGAAACTCTGCACGAAGCCTCAACAGCTGAGCCAAATCCACGCCCGGTTCGTTCTTTACGGCCTATCCCAGAGCCCAACAGTCTCGTCCGAGCTCGTCGAGCTCTACGCCGTCTTTGGCCACCTTAGCCTCTCCGAACGAGCCTACGATTATGTCGCCGAAAAAACCCCGGTTCTTTGCAACTCGATGGTTAGGGGTTTGGCGAAGCTGGGCGAGCCCGAGAGGAGCGTTTTGGCTTACAAAGAGATGGTCTTGAAGAAGTGTATGTTTCCCGAAGAGGAGACTTGCGCTTCCGTGTTGAGCTCTTGTCTGTTGTTGGGAGATTATGGGTTTGGGAAAAGAGTTCACGGGCTTGTGGTCAAGCTCGGTCTGGGTTCGTCTGGCTTGGTTGGTTCTGCTTTGGCTGAGATGTACGGACCGAGCGTCGCTGGTTTTGGCTTGGAGTATTGGAACGGTTTGATCTCCGAAGCTGTTCAGAGTGGAAATGGAGATGAAAGCTTGAGGCTTTTTCGAAGAATGAGAATGGACTGTGTTGAGCCCGATTCGGCTACTCTGATCCACTTGTTGAGGTCTAGTGTTTATTTGAACTCGCTGCGTTTAGGTAAAACTCTGCACGGTTCGGTTCTGGTGAGAAGCTTAGGTCAGAATTTGGCCGTTAATACTGCAGTGTTGTCGATGTATGTGAAGCTGAGCGATTTAGAATATGCGAAAATGTTGTTCGAGAAAATGTCCGAGAGAGACGGCGTTGTTTGGAACATAATGATATCGGCGAATTCTCGAAACGGGCGTCCCGGGGAAGCCATCGAATTGTTGAGATGTATGGGAAGGTTAGGGGTGAGAGCTGATTTATTCACCGCGCTCCCCGTGATTTCGTCGATCGCGAAGCTTAAGGCTATCGAGTTGGGAAAACAACTACACGCCTACGTTATCAGAAACGGGATAGACCGTTGTCAAGTTTCGCTCAACAACTCTCTCATCGACATGTACTGCGAGAGCGGTCTGCTGACTTCAGCGAGCAAGATTTTCGACTCGTTGACGAACAAGGATCTAGTTTCGTGGAGCGCGATGATCAAGGGCTACGTGACACACGATCGCTCCGCCGAGGCTATTTCCATGTTCTCCGAGATGAAATCCGAGGGAGTACTTAAAGCTGATTTCATCACAGTAATTAATCTACTCCCCGCCTGTGTGAACATCGGCGCTTTGGAGACCGTGAAATACCTTCACGGGTACTCGATGAAATCCGGCCTCGGCACGCTTGCCTCGCTCAACACGGCACTTCTTGTCAGCTACGCGAAATGTGGGTGCATTGAAACGGCTCGAAAGCTCTTCGACGAAGAAGAAATCAATCGCAAGGATGTCATCACGTGGAACTCCATGATCGGAGCTTACGCCAAGCACGGAGACAAGCGACAATGCTTCGAGCTCTACAACCGAATGAAGCGCTCGGAGACGAAACCCGACCACGTCACCTTTCTCGGAATACTAACGGCCTGCGTGAACTCGGGTCTCGTCGAGGAAGGTAAAAAGGTATTCAAAGAGATGACAGAATCGTACGATTGCCGACCGAATCAGGAACACTACGCTTGTTTGGTAGACTTATTAGGGCGCTCCGGGTGTGTAAAAGAAGCCAGAGAGGTTATCGAGTCCATGCCATTTGAACCAGACTCTCGGGTCTGGGGACCTTTGTTGAGCGCCTGTAAGCTGACGAATTCAGAGACTGACCTCGCAGAGTTTGCCGGGAAAAAGCTTATCGCGATGGAACCGAAAAACGCAGGAAACTACGTATTGTTGTCGAACATATATGCCGTGGCGGGGAATTGGCGCGGAGTTGCGGCGATGAGAGGCACTCTTAGGGATAGAGGGCTGAAGAAAATCCCGGGCATTAGCTGGTTAGAGGTGAATGGACGTGTACACGAGTTCCGTGTTGCCGACAGGTCTCATCCGAGATCTAGTGAAATTTACGCAATTTTGAGACTTTTGGAACTAGAATCCGAGGGAACTACGGATAAGAGGTCAGAAAAATCGACACCAAGAGGATAATATGAGACACTCGCATCGGCTGTCAGATTTTCTTTTGTCTTTTTTCGAGGAGAACACGTTTCGTCTGACACTTCCATTCCATTGTCCTCCAGCTGAAGGTTCTTTTAGTATAGAATTGAAAAGAAAAATTGATTCATACTTTCAAGGTTTGCACTTTTATCCATAATCTCGGATCAGTGCTCAGCTGCTTTGATTCACAGAGAAAATCAGTCGGGAATTTTATCATTTTACTCGCGCATTCAGTTGCACAGACAGAGTTGCCTGTTCAAGAAGTTAGTTTCATCAACCTATATTTCTAATATGATCATAGCGTATTTGAATGGATTACAATCTTTCAAACTTGAATAGAAACTGAATATTTAGAGAAATTGTTGGCCAAATTTGCTGGGTACAACATTCATGTGAGATTGCATGAGAATGAAAAATAAAAAGGCTAGCTATCACAAAATTGTTTTATCTTTTACACTACATGTGAAGTTGTGAACTACGTTATAGACAAAATTGATATGCAGGGCAGTTCATTGGCAATACAAGAGATGTTTCAATTTTCAAACCGATGCTAAAAGTCCAAGCTTTTTTACAATTTTGTATCTTCTACTGTAACATTGTCTCGCTGAACAAGAAAAGCAGTCGGTTTAACAATCATATTCTATACAATGTTGCTATATGCTGAGAAAGACCGAAATGGATTGAAACAGAAAACTCACATTCGATCATAGAAGTTCCGGCCAGACAAGTTATCCTCGAGTTTGTGTTGACCTCGGCTAAAGGATTCAGCTTCGCCTCCTTCATTGCCGTACGAACATCCCAAACTCTATTGATTCCATCGGGTGATCTTCATCGGCCCCGGTGGCCTTTCTGGTCGGCGAAACGATTCCCTTCACACGTGAAGAATGAGCATTCTCGATCGAGTACGTGACCTTTCCATTGTTCATGTCCCACGCGGTTATACCACCGTCCTCGAACGCCCGTGAAAAGAACCCGAATCTGTCAACACGATACCCAAACACATTGCTTTAAGCCTAGTTCAAAACTTCAAACAATCAATTTTTACGTGAACCCGGATTTTACGATCGAAAATCAAAACTTCTCTATTCTATTAATAAGTCGTGAAATTTGGAGGGAAAGAAAGCCAAGAAGAAAACCAGAATCTCAACAACTACGAATTTGCTTCAATTTCATTTTCAACACGATTGAAAATGAAATCTCAATTCTTGTTATAAACTCCCCCAGAAATACGCATATGCATATGCCTATTGGAACAAACGAAATACGGCGATTGTTTGCGGTACCCTGAGTTTGGAATAGTAGTATTCACATGTTCATCAGTAAATTTGAGTCTTTTATGTTTGGAATCTAGATTTTATGACAAAAAGTGAAATTTTGAAGGAAAATAAGTATTATTTGTTGTTTTGAAGCCAATAAATACTTTTTATTTTCACTGAATTTTGAACGCATCTCATTTTAAGTTTTGACAACATGATTGTCAAATTTTAAGTTTTGATAGATTTTATTTTTAATGTAGCGACATAAGTTTAGTACCTCAACATAATCTCATTTTCCTTCAAGAAAAATAAAAATAAACATAAAATTCAAGTTCACCTCTGGATTCTAATTTCGTCCTTGTGAGGTGTGATCACTGGGTAATTTCTTACTGCTATATATTTCCCACAAAAGGGGAAGAAAAGAAAAGAGCGACGATGGCTCAAGAACAAGAACACGAACACGATGAACAAAAGGCAACTATACCTTCCGACACGGCGTCGCAGCCCGAATCTCGTCGGCGTCCACCTTTCGATCCCAGTCGCAGTACGTATTCCCAAATACAAATTTTAGAGCTTTGGGCTTCTGGTGTTTGATTGTTTACGTCCATTGTGCTTGTACTGATACAATCTCGACCTAACCTAGCTCTAAAATCTTCACTCTGTTTCTTTCTTGTGTATGTGCTATTAGCAATGCGAAACAATCATGATCAGGCGATTTGTTTTCCGTGTTAATATGTTACTTGTTCAGCAATGCAAGTCGCTCCATCCTCTATATTGGAGAAAAAAGATAGTTGCTTTAAGCCTGGTTTTGTCATCTGTTTATTATTGAATTCGTGTTAATGACAAGTTCTGTTTGTTCAATGGTCTTGAAGTGATTGGCATAATTAAAAGGAAGGCACTGATGAAGGAATTAGCAGCAGAGTACCATGTGGACTGTCTTTCTTACTTCCGAGAGCTCTTGGAACTCCAAACAAAATGGCACGAGGTCTGATATTATTCTTTACACCTTAAAGTCCCTTGAATGGAAATTTAGCTTGTCCTTCCTCGTCTGATTATTTTGTATTTTTTTTATAAGACCCAATTGGCCGCTTGGTATCAGAGCTTTGGTGTTTCGGTTTTGCTGGTTCCTATGATTCTCTGTAACTGACTCTTGGACAACTCTTGCAGCCATATATCGACTTGAACGTTCCGGATCGACTCCCAAAGCGGTTAAAGAAAACTCGCTAGCTTACACGCGTGAGAGTTTGTGGTTGTTTTGTTAATTGGTCTCGAGACATTTTGTGAACATTGGTGTCAGTGGTACAGTTTTTCTGGTGTTATGATATGTCTTATGGCGCAATGTTGAAATTTCTCGCTTTAATTGCTGTTAAAGCTTCACCGTCTTTATGTAGTCTGTATATCGAGCCATATTCGCAAGCAAATAAATTGAAGTACAAGAGAGGATTGTTAGGTTAAACCACAAAGCTCTATGATTGTTAAGTGCAGAAATGAGAAAACAGCTTTACAGTTCACAAAATTGTGGAGGTCCTCGGAAATACATGATCGGTTTTATGCTTACTTCATATCCTAGATTCACCTAAACCGAAGATATATATCCAACTAATTCCCGTATCTGCAAATTTCAAGCCAACAAACTTGCATGGTACTGAACATTATAAGAGAGTGGCTCTTCATCGGCAGATTGCTCTCTCGCCCTCCTTGCTTGCTTTTTTTAATCATTGGACGATCACTGGGAATATGCGAACGAGTTTGGTGCGGATACTTGCCCATGTCCTCTGCAACGGGCAGCTCGGCGCCGAGATCGGCTGTTCAAGTGTCATCCCATTTGATATTCTCGCTCCATGAACGAATTTCATGGATTCTGAAAGCCGGTTCAGTAGGTTCAGAAGAGCTATCACCTCATTTCTATGCAACTGCAGCTGAAATTAAAAATAAAATAAAATAAAAAACAATAAAAAAAAATTAAGGAGGAACGAAGGAACTATATGTAAAAAGCTACTCAATATCTATGTTCAGGATTAAAAAAAAAAATTGAGGTAAAGTAGAAACAACTTACCGCCTTCTCTGCGCTGTTTGGCCCATCAACAGAAAAGAGGATCTTTAACGCGGTACCAAGGCCAAGAATCTGAAGCTTTCCCCAAAGTCTACATTTCTCGCATCCTACACAGTCCATAAGTGCGCTGCAATTCAAACGACAAGGGTTGAGAGGTACTGTGAAAAAACAAAAACAGACAAGCACATCACTGAAAAGATCGTATTGGTTACACAAAAGTGCACGTCTACCTAATGTTTCTGAACTGTTTCTGTATTTTTTGCTTTAGTTCGGGCCCACTATGGCCTTTCCACAATTTAGCTTCATCAAAAGGAAGAGGGCAAGCTGCTTGAAGTTCTGGACTGTAGAGCAGCTGTTTCATCAGGGACTGTGTTTTCAGATCCTCTACAGTGTTTCCGGTGTCATACTCTGCATGTTCCAAGTAATCTGCGGCCTGAAGACATTTACAACATTAACATTAGAATTCAATCTAGACATTTCTGTCGACAATGGAAAAATAATTTGACCTTTCAGGGAACACATGCTCGAAAAGTTAAATGCTCACCTTAGTCACAGCTCGGAGGACAAAGAGGTATGTGAAGTACATGTTCCTCACACGATCAGGGTATCTCAGAACCCGGTCGTGAAGTAAGGAAAGGTTTTGGCCCCACTGAAATTGAAAAAAGAAAATTTTTAGTAAAAGGTTTGTCTTATGCGGCTATGCCACATTAGTATGAGCCTGTTAAACATCTCAAATTGGGGTTTCCTTGATACATTGTGAAAAACATATACTACGTTTGTATTTTGGCCTATTGAGAGGAACCAATGCATATCATAGTAATGAAGAATCATTGTTACCTGGTTCATTGTTTCATCAAGAAGATAGTCCGAAGCTATGTGAACCGAGATAGAAGAGTGAAGGCCAGATATCAACTTGTACAGAATTCTCTCTTCCTGGCATAATTCTTCAGCTGGGTCTGGATGAGTTAAAGATTTTGTCAACTATTTTTTGTAAATAAATCCTGCCTGAAATAATATTGTAGATTACTAAGCAAGGAAGCCAGAAATGAGAGGCGTACATTTCGGGCAGTTCTCCGAGTAGATAGCTTCCCATATCCTTCTTGCTGATGGACCCGTGTACCCCGTAAATCGTTCAGGATTTAACTGAAGATTCACATACGTCATCTCTGCTGCAAATATTGAGACACGAAACAATATTTACATCAAAGCTTCAAAAACCAAAATTTGGTTCGAGATTATGGTTAATGGCGAGAAAAAAGCATTTAAAAAAGGCAAAAGAAAATATACCATTGTCTGTCTCGTCATCATTTGTCCACGGATTGTCTGTCTCGATCCAACCCCTGAAAGCTTTACTATCGAGCGTGCGGTCCACGGCTGCCTGTGGCTTTCCCTCTTGACATATGAGATCGTTCACCGAAAGAGCTCTGTGAGGCTTCTTGAATGTCTCTGGGAATTCATTTTCCGGACATTCACAAACACTGCAGTCTCTCAGACGGCACATGCCATCATCGGGCCAGAAAGGGCAATCGCACCATAATTTAACCTGCCAAAATCACATTGACCGAGCTTTAGAGAATGATCTAAGACAAGACTATGACCGAGCTTTAAAGAATGATCTAAGACAAGACTATGGCTCAAGAACAATCTATTCCATCACACACACAAAAAAAAAAAAAAAAAAAAAAAAAAAAAAAAAAAAAGACGATATACTGCAAGGTCCCAACGCAAAATTTAGACAAGCAAGTGTATACCCTTCAAGTATAATGGGATTCTATCTCAAAATCAACCGGTTCATGATTGATTATCTCGTTATTTTTTGGACCAGTGCTTGTTTGAGCTTTCTATAGGCTCTGATACAATATCAAGTATAGCTGTCCCATCTCAAAACCAACTCTTGGTTAATGTCAAGTTTCACCATCCTAATTATTGAGACTATGCTACGCTAGATCATTCATGGTGTTGTTTCATTTGGTAATTCAAGGACGACATTTGTACAGACAAATGAGCAACCATAATCCATGTTTGATTTTTTTTTTTTTCTTCTTGTTCTAATAATTAGGCATCTTAAATTGCGTCAACAAACCTTGAAGTATCGGAAAAATGGAGTCTTGACGAGCTCTTGGAGGGATGGATGAAGAACCTCCTCGTTCAGACGATCAACGGTCTCGTATTCACAACAACAATCCTCCACTATTCCACTAAACTTATCTTTGCCCTGTAAACCATTCAACAAAAACAACATAAAATAAAAAATAAAAAATAAAAAATCATAAACCACCAACTAAGCCAACTTCAAAATCCAAGGCCTACAATATTACAGTTATAATCAAATTATCCAGACATGCAGTGTTTCCTATTCACGCCGTGGCAGCTCAAAATTTTCGCGGGAAACAAACGGGAACGAAGCAGAGAAGAGAGAGACTCATACCCGATCACACTGACAAGACTTGTCGGACTGTCCGAAGAGGGAAATGTTGGAAGAAGGCCTTGTGGTCATAGCCACCGCGACGAAAATTGCGATCAAAGCTCCGATCACCCAGCCCCATCGCTTTCTCGGACTACTCGGCCCCACCATTAAGCCAACGAGTCTTCGAATTCGGTTTCAGATAGCGACGAGAGAAATGAGCGAATCGAATTGAGAAGACTTTGTATGTTAATACGAATGTGTATATAAATATGTGAATATAGGTTCAAATTCAATCGAATTTGGCAATGCTAGATTTTTTGTCCTTCTCTGCCATAAATATGCATATATATAGTTCTGTAAGAGAGACATAGATAGCCAATAGGAATTGATCGATGACGAAGAAGTTCAACGACAATCCATTGGCAGAAAGAGAGACGCGAAAAGTCGTAGAAACTCTGCTTAACCGACCTACTACGGTCTCGTACTGGTCCAATGGGCCGAACATTGTTTGGGTTTACTTCTTGATTAAGAAAGATAAGGCCCTAAAGTCCAATAGTGACACAGCCTGTCACTCACCTACGATCCTCCGTGACCGTGACTTTAGCAAGTTCATTTCTTTCTATTTCTATTGATGTATATATGTAGAACTCTTAGAAACATATGTACGTAAATCAGAGACGAAGCTATAATTTTTTTTTAAGGTCATAAATATAAATCTGTGACACCGTAGATTGATATTTATTAAAATAAATCGATAAAAAAAATTATTATACTTAACTTCAACTAGTTTTCATATTTTGAAATTGTTGCAAAATAAATAATCTCATTATATCAAGTTTATCCAATATAGTTTTCTTAATTTCATCAATTGATCTTCCAATTACTTTTATAACTAATTATTCGCAATATTCGAAACTGAAAACACTAGCCTTATATTAGTTGTAATATCAGGTAAAATTAATGCCAATAAACTAATATATATATATATATATATATATATATATATATATATAATTCTATAGATAAAATATTTATCTATATTTATTCACTTATTTGTTTTCATTATTTTTGTTTTTTCTAGTAAGACATGATGTTATAATTTTGTCACATATATCATGACGGTATTCTATCAATATTATCCTTTATTTTAGGTCAGACTAATATCTAAACTTATTATTATAAAATAAAATAAAAAAAACTCTAATATAAGTACTTCTTCTTTAATTTGTTATTTAGTTTATAAGTTGAGTGAACCTGCCTTTGTCCATGGTTAGGAATATATCATAACGGATTAATCATTCAGTTTTATCGAATTACTATGAGTTTATTAGCTATTTTGGAACATTCACAAATATTTATCTTAAATTTATTTATGTTTTTTTTTTTTGAAAATACAAATGATATGCGTAATAATTTAAATTGAGAAATTATATGAATAATGTTTTTGAAATGACACAATTTAAAAAATAGAACTAATGACATTTTTTTCCTCTCAACTTTGACCACTTTAACAGCTTGAACCCCCGACAAAAAGAAATTATTTTATCGATCTTTTATGAGAGTCACTTTTTCACATGTAGTCCTTATGTTACTTTTAGTATTAAAATAGCCGAAAATTAGGTCGTGTGCTTATCATGTGACTTTTAAATGAGGACAAAAGTGTAATCCGAAAATAAAATTAAAATATAAATAAAAATACAATTAATTCTTCATTTTAAAATATAAAAAGCCATTCTCTCTCTCTCTCTCTCTCTCTCTCTCTCTCTCTCTCTCTCTCTCTCTCTCTCTCGCTCGTCCCTCAGATCAACCATCGCATTACCCAATCGAAATCCACTCCGAATTGACTCAGTGAATCGCCATGATCGGTTGATGGAAGATAATAATGGTAGTGAATAGTGACAATGGAATCTCAACTTTCCCTGTCACGAAGGTCTCCGAATACACTCAACTTCGACGCCAATGCAGGAACAACGAATAGCACGAGCCAGAGCCTCTCGTCGATCCTCAACATCCTAAGCCAATTCGACTCAGCGTCATTGGCGGCCCGCGTAGGCATCGCTAACCGGGGCTTCCTCAATCTCCGCGGCGTTTTCGGCGGAGTTTCTCCCACTCATATCCTCAAAGGCAAGGCCGAGGCACTAGTGGCGTGCCTGAGGGAAGATTTGTTACTGTACTTCAAAGAGAATTTCACGCTGGAAGATCGAAGGCGCCATATTCTGATCAGCGTGCCTGTTCTCGGACGTGTCTGAGAATGTGGCGCTCATGAGAAGCTGACGCAGTACCTTGACGTTGTGGAGCTTCACCTGGTGAAGCAGATCTCACTTTCATTAGTTTGTTCTTCGAGGTCCAAGGTCAGCTTCAGGACCTTAATTCAAAGATCGTTGAGGATTCCGATGGTATCTGGTGCCTCCATGAGCCACTCAAACTGATCGACGCCAATTTGGTGGAGTCAGCCACTCAGATCAGATTCACGACCTCAACAATACGAGGACCAATCTGTTTGCCATCCAACAGCTCATGCTCTATCATTTTGAATAACTGTTTGTTTCATAAAATAATTATTTTTTTGAAATAATATTTTATTTCAAATAAATATAAAGAAAATAAGATAACATACTAGTGGAAAAAAAACAATAATTTTCTTTTCTTTGACCCAACACTTGATGTCCATGTCAGCATTTTCCGCCAATTTTAACACCAATCGTACCCGAAGGAATTGCATGTGATTTTTTCGTCGGGGGTTCAACCTGTTAAAGTGATTCTATAAATATTTTTTTTTAAATATTATTTAAAAAAAAACTATTAAAGTAAGATTCAGACAAATGATTGTTTATAATTTAAAAATATATATTTTCACAATAAAACTTTGAACACGTATTTTCACAATTTATTTTAAAAAAATACTATAAACAATTTTATTAAATTGTAATATATAAAAATATTTCTCATTGTAATAAGAGATACTAAAAATACCTAAAAAAATAGGTTGTCTTATCACTAAGCTTAATCTTTTTATTGGCTGGTGGTTTTTATTAAATATGTGATATTTTATTTTAATGTGTCAAGTTTTGTGTTATCTGATATAATCTAATCGGTAATTTTACTCCATTTCTAAAGTAGAGATGGTGTGTCCTTAAAAAAAAATACGTGTCAAGTTGATACATCGTGACAGTATTATTGCGTGGTGAATTTAAAAAGAAAATTAATACGCTTTATATAATGATCCGCAATATTGGCTTTCAGAAAAGAGTCTACAATATTGGATTGAAACGAACAATCAAGCAGATGGATGGTCAAAGAGTCAAGACACAAGTCTGATAACGGTCAAAAGATTTGATTCCTTTTAAATCATCATCATAAACCTTCTATTTTCGGGAATGAGAAATTTGCTGGTCAAATTCGTATATCAACTGTGATTCTACTACGGATTGCTCACATCACATTGTTTGCTGTTGATAAAATTACAATATTGGCTAAGAAGATAAAAGTTCTGAGCTAAAAAAAAAAAAGATAAAAGTCCAAATAGTAAATAAATTTAAAAAAAAAACTGTGTACGTGTATCCAAACCAAAACTTATGCATATATTTTATAAATATTTTTAAAAAGTAGTGTCATAGACAAATTTAAAAGACTAGCCCTCACCAAGAGAAAATAAACTTTGAGGCAATGCAAAAAAAAAAATCTTAAACATCTCATTTTATTTCTCGTTATTTCACACCCTATAGTAGTACCTTGTCTACCTATACTCTGCCTATGCTTGTACATTTATTAGGCCATAAAAGACATACCAAAGAAATAATAAAGACTAATACTTAAAAAAAATACTAAATAAATAATTGATTGGGTACATGAAGTTAGAACAAGCTCGTTCCTTCAGCTCCTTCCGAGCCCAACTACATTACTTGCGCTTCCATATATAGATTATGTTACTTTAAAGCTCTAATACATCTTGACTTCTTATCTGTTTACCAGTAAATAACGTTTCAACCGAATATTGATGCGAATTTGACGTTTGACAAATAATTGTCATAGCAATCAGTATACCTTAATTAAAATTAGATATGTTTTCCATGGAATTCGACAAAAAAAAAAAAAAAATTATGTTGGAGCTAGCAGACAAAATCATGTATATATAGCTAGACAAAATCAAGGGTGATTAAACTAAGGAGTATTGGCTAAGTCTAAACTCAGTTCATCACCAGGGTGACATACTATAGGCATTCTTAAGGTTTGCCCGTTTCGAAAATCGTCACATTGAAAAGTCTATTAGTCTTTTATTTTCCTTGCGATTGAGGATGTGAAGTGCTTCGTAACGACTTATATAAATGCGAAATTTATAAATATTATAGTGTGGTCTCAATTGTTAGGGTCGAGACAAGCTTGATAAGTATGTCAGCGAATCGAGGGCAAGCCCCGGTACCTCTAGCCGAGGCCTAACGGGATTTCGAGGTTGAGATTTACTCTCAATAGTCGATAGCTTTAACAAGTGCTTTGGGTCTAGATGAAGTGGTAAGTACTCCTGAGATTTTACATTGGTTAAAAAAAAACAATGTGTATTTCATAAAATAATATTAATAAAAATAGGACTTCTATAGTTAGCCAAACAACTAATTTTCCAACTAGGCTCTACCAGTCTAATTATCTATTTGTATATATTATTTCTACGATCATGATATATGCTATCGTGTGTGTGTACTATTCCGTTGATTCTGCAATCATGACAATTTGGAATGCTCAGTTATCGTTATGATTTAGGTCATAAAAATTTGTTATTTAAAAAAAAAATACTAGTATCAGTATGTATTATTTACTTACAATAAAAATAATGACTGTGTAATTTAGAAATATAGAAGTTTTAGAATATTTAAAAATAAAAGTTATAGAATACTGTACGACTGGTCATCATTGGCGCATGTAACATTACAAAATGAATTCCTTACACACACAAAAAAAAAAAAAAAAAAAAGCATTACAAAAATATTGTACGGATGTATGACCTATAGAACTTCCATTTTGTACAACCATTTTATATTTTCGAGAAAAAAAAAACCATTTTTTATTTCTCGCCAATCCTCTCTGCCCTTTTTAAAAGGGGCGTACAGAAGCCCACGGAATTTAGCTTTACATGCTTGCTTAATAATCTTTTTTTAAGTATAATTCACAATTTCACATATTAATTACCAGAAAACCTTAATAAAAATTAACTATTAAATTTTTTTCTTTTCTTAACTTTATTAGTCTTCCGCGTTCCAAAAAACAAAGCATCGAACACACACATACACACTGACAACACACTTTTATGTATAGAATAATCTATCATCTTTACACGCGAGAAGGAAAAAAAAACTAACAATTAACTAACTAGTCATTTATTAGAATGTAAATTATTACCATAAGAGAACCATAAAACCGAAAACTTTAGAGGGCGATAAAAACAAAAATAGAGATTTTTTTTTTCTTTTCTTAATTAGTTTGATTAATATATCGTCTTTGGAACAACAAAGCATAATCGAACACGCACACTGACAGCACAATTTTATCTATAAAAATAATCTACCATTTTTACACGAGAACTACGAAAACTAACTAACTTAGCCATTACCATGAGAAATGTGAAATGTAATATCGTAACGACCATATAATAAAATATAAATATCATTGAACTGCATTAAAAAAACTCTCGAAGCTTCACAGCCAGAGAGCACCAGCGTCCTTGAGGAGAGGGACAAGGGTTCCGTTGATGTGGCAAGCCATGAGCGTTTCGACGCCGCCGAGAAACTTCCCTCCGACGAAGACCGCCGGAACCGGGCCGGAGCCGGAGCCGGGAGAGAGAAGCTGAGAGAGAACCGCCTCGATCTCGTCGCCGGCGGGGTGGTCGTCGAGGTCCAGCACGGCGGGTCCCACTCCGAGACCGAACAAGAGACGCTTCGCCACCGTGCACATACAGCACCGGCTCCGACCGAACACCACCACGGCGTTGACCGCGCCGAGCCGACGCACCATCTCGTAAGCCGCCTGAGCCGATCCCGCGCCGCCGTGGATCGCTGCCGCTGGGTGATCAGGGTTCTTCGCCACAGCTTGCATTTTGTATATTATATGGTATGTGTTTATGAGCCTGTGAGATATAAGAAGAGAAATGATAGTTATATAAGGTGTGAGAGTGATGAGGAAATGAAGTGTGTATTCAAACTCAAAGGGATATATATATATACACACACACACACACACGAGATAGATAAAGTCGCGGAAATTACTAAAGCATGTCACGCTTAATTAACAGTCGTAGAATAGATATCAGTCCTATATATACACACATGGCTAGCTAGGATATATATATATATATATAAAATGCACTTACTTCGGTATCAGAGAACAAAGCAACACAGCAAACGACACGAGAGAGAGAGAGAGAGTAACCGGCAAAAACTGAGAGGTTGATCAGCTAGAGCTATGGCCTTTGATTTTTATATTGTGGACTGTGTGAGTACGGATAATAATATCATGCAATTACAACACCTAAGAGTTATATGTATATATGTAGGTATAGAAATGCATGCTTTTTTCCAACGTCTCCTAAACTCTTACATAAATAGAGAGACAGATATATCCCTGGGGTTTTCTTGGCCTGCCCTTTATTTTCTCCTTACGTTAATTTAATCAATCACAGACCGTCCACGTGTCACCAGTCAAAGATAAAATTACAAAAGAAATAAAAATATCAGTACATTCGTAATATATATATATATATATATATATATATATATATGTGTGACCAAACTTTATATTTCTTTTCGTCCTCTTTTTTTTATGATATATATTTCTTTTTTATCTGGCATATTATGAAAGGTGATAACAGTGTATGAGTACAAAGGAGTACAAAAATCTCAACAGAAAAAATCCTCACAGTCACGCAATAAGAACACACGATATAATACCCAAGAGAATAAAGCAAGCCCTGGGTTTCTCTACTCGCTTATAATAATAAGAAAAGAATATATAATGGGCTTTTAGGGATTATAAATAAATAAATAAAAAGATAAATATACGTTACCGAAACAGGAAACTGCAAACCTGTTGCTGGGCGCGTTTTGCAGAAGAGAGAGATAAGGAAACCGACAAGCCGACAAACACCGACTGAAACGCCGTCGTATTACGGTCAGTGGTGATGCTTGTAATTTGCTTTCGTTACCCATTTTTGTTGTCCTTGTGTTTCGGACAGTCACGCCGTCACATTTTTTACCTTCTCCAGTCTTTTTTATTTATTATTATTACTATTATTAATGACTTTATATATAACCTCTGTTGTGGATTTTAGGCCTTAGCCCGGGTTTTTGTCCATGATTTCGGACTTTTATCAGTTGACTCTCATACACTTAATTTAATTTAATTTAATTTATTTCTGCAATAGGGGAATTATTGCCAACGTAAAAAACATTTTAATGAGAATTGTAAGAGCATGTGGACAACGACAACAGCAAACAAACAAAGGTAATAAAAGCATTTAATTTTTTTTTTCCCCGTTCTTCTTAATCAGTCTTTAGCTACTGAGATTCATTAACTTATATGGATATTAGTAGTTTTTCAATGAATTGGATGTGTAACTTTTTGTTTGGTCATTTTGGAAGTGACTACTTACGCGTGGTGTATATAAATAGAGTATACATAGGCTTCAATTAAATGATTCTGAGGACGAAAATCTTCGAATGACAGTTCAACAGTGATTTCCTTTTACATTTAATAATATACCTTTCCTGGTTTCTTGTTACATTGTCGTAGTAACATTATATATATTTGCTGTTTACCGGTAAAGACTTTATAGATAATAGATATGAACGTGGATCGTCGGTTAGTGTAGTGATCGTAAAAATTTCAAATTTCAATATTCAATATGCATTATTCATAGTCATAGATGTATCCCTGAGAAAATCACCCTTAAAAATAATCAATATGGAGATGAAGAAAAATTATAATATACATTGATTAACAGAAACAAATTGGTTGAAAAATAATGTTTTTCTAGATGTATATAAACAGAAAATTCTAATACACCATATGTTAATATATGTTTCTCGATATCGTTCATATAACTTTTCTTCTTCGACTTATACAGCCAAATATCACTATAGCTTATCTAGAAATTGGACCTAGCATTATTTAGTTTTTTTAATCTCATAAAAGATCGATTATTTTTTAAACAGTAGACAGATATTTTTTTATATAATATTTACAAATTATTTCACGGCGGTTTATAGTTTATTTAGCTTGTTTATATCATTTACACTATGTATAATAAAGGTTGTTTATAGTTTCAATTTCTAAAAAACTGGTATTGGTGAATTTTTTCTAAGTCCAATACATTTTCAGAAACTAAGTTTGTGTCTAATTCTCCAAAAAAGCATTCGTGCTTTACCACAACTTATGTAACTACCTACAAAATTAACACAAAATTTCCTACATATGTCTTATTTAAAAATCATTCATATGTTAACCCACAAGCGAAATTTGTAGAAAATATATATTTGATATTATACTTAACATCTACTATATAAACTTAAACTCATGTTTCATTTTCGCGAATATCATCTTTCTTTTTTCTATCGTCGTCGACCGGTCTACAAAAAATCTTTGTTCATGCAAAGATGAAGGCTTGAAGTAAAGAATAATAAAAAAAAATGCGCATAAATAATGGGATATTATCAATTTAGAATGAGAATATATTATAAGAAGAAGTTTTGAGCACGAGTTTAGTTAAAAGTGTATGAAATGGCAGTACAGAGACCAACAATTAATCAGGCCCATGAAAAATAATTGGCCTGTATGGGCTGACTTTATATAAGGCCCAATAGACAGCTTATTAACGAGACGAGATGTTGATTTTTGTGCCTTGCAACTTGAGCCAATTTCATTAGCCATCCTTTTCACTTTATAACAAATCACAGCTTTAATTTGTTGTTTAATTTTATGGACGAAGTCATGAAATGTTATACGGCGTTGTCAGTGTGTTTAAAGGGAACCTCTTTCTCCTAAAAATAGCCAAAGCTAGGCCGAAGAAAAAGCCTTATTGTTTTTATGAAAAGCTTTCGCATCTTTTAAGCATCATTGTTCTATTGTTATTTCAAAACAGCATTTCTAATTTAGTGCAAGAAAATGGTGCTAGTTATGAGTTGGACTGCTATTAACAAAGAAAGATTGTTATGGCTTGCTAAAAATGATTTTAAAAAAATTTAATACCTCTTATGCATGCGCAGTAATTTTCATTAAATGTCGTTAAATGTGATATTTGAATTTTTTTTTTTTTGTTTTCAAAGGGTTGGCTGCCGGAATATTAAAATAAATACAATGTTATACAAAAAAATTAATAAATAAATAAGTTCAAGGCAATAAAAATCTATATCCAAATAGGGTATACAACTTTGTTAATATTATTTTATTTAAAATAACTTTAGAATAGTTTATTAAATGGAGAAAAAAAAAGTTGAGCATTTCAGTCCTCAATGTTTTACCTTCACATCGTTGTCTCTCGAACACCTTTAGAAGCTTCACCATATTCGTCGATCGTTGATTATGGCACGAAGGTTTGATTTAGTTAGTTAAAGATCTTGTTCAGTAACATCAAGTGATCGTTTATTGATGGGACTTGACATTAATAAAAATTAATCATTGAAACTATTGAGTTTCAGACTTGGAGTAGTAACAAGTTTTTTTAGTTTGAATTTGCAAATTTGTGACACTACAAAAATAAACTAAATAAGTGGTATATAGTTTAGTTGATAATTTCAGATCACCTCCAAAGTAGAAGTTGTGAGTTCAATACTCATTGACAGCAAAATTGTTCTTAAAAAAAAATTAAATATTAGTTGATAGATTAAGAAAAATAGAGAGGAGTAGAGAGAAAAAAAAACATAACTTTAGAGAAACGGGTGAAATGAGATGAAGACTTATATACATGAAAAATATGTGTACTAATTTTAATTTTTGGTGTCAATGTGCATTTGACTTACGAATTCAAGTTGTTTTTTTTTTTTTTTTTTTTTTTTTTTTTTTTTTTTTTTTTAACCAGGATTTCACCAATATTTTTATCAGTTTGATAAAATAACGAAAACTTCATTAATTTTAGGCTGGTGTAAAAAATCTGCTTAGACATCAATATTTGAAATATGCATATACATGTTTCGTTCTTGATAGAAAAATGTCATAAGAAAAACCTTCAATTTTGTCATACTATTTTAATACTCCCATCATGTGATTTACTCTACCAAAAAAAATTATTTTTTAGCTTATGATTACAAAGCGCTCTTATGTGCGCACTTATTTCAAAATAATCTATGCTTTTATTTTTATCTTTATGTCTAGATATTGGATATTTTGAAAATGATTAATAAAGTTGTGAAAGTGTGAACTTAGGTAAGCATAGTCTAGTTGCCTTCAAAAAAAAAAAAAAGGTAAGCATAGTCTAGTTGGTAATTTCACACCACCTTCACATCTCTAAAGTGGAGGTTGTGAGTTCAATCTCCACCATTCAAAAATAAAAAAAGTACATGAGCTTTTAATTTTGCAGCTACATGTTGAGCTGATAATTCAGCTCAAATAATCCCAATCATTCATAAAAGAAAGATTGATTTTGGTTTACATTAATCGGCCACAAATTTTTTTCGCAAGATTGATCATGCTCCCATATTAATAAGTAAAATAAACTAATTAAAATTTAAAGATATATCCTTTGGCTTTTACTGATTATCAAATAAGCAATTAGAGTAGAAGAAACGATGAACAACATATGAATATAAATTATTCGTGAATCGGTGTGCGTACATGAAACGTAAGTGTCTCATTTTTGGGTTGGACGTCTATTCATAAGCAGCGCAAACTCCATCATCTTCAAGGACGCATTATCGTTGAACGAGTCTTCTCATCACAACTATTGGCATGTGTGTAGCTCGATCTGGATTTAGCAAAGTAGTTGAAAAGAATTTGGTTGAACAAATTTTTGTCTTTGAAACACAGAGGTTGCCCATTCATAAGCATTCTATACCCGTCCGTGGGCAAGTTAACGTCATAGAAAGCAGCCGTTGAAGTGGTCACCAAAGTCCTAATTTGGTTGAGGTGAGCCAAAAATAACTCAACTCATAACATCATTCAAGGCGGGTTGAACTGAAAAGTGCTAAGCTGAAAAGAAATGAATTTGCAAACTGGTTCACGGAGGGCTAAGTTGAAAAGTGCTCAGCTCATAAACTGGTTTGAGGTGGATTGAGTTGAAAATAGTATATCTCGCTATACGTTCTTTTAGGTAACTTTGAATGGGCTATTTTGATGGCTCGGGATCCGATTGGATCTAAAATAACTCAATATGACCAAGTCTATAACTAGGCTTGGCCTCAAGACCATTCTTTAGGCTAAATTACATACCTTGGCTACACCCAAAAACATTTTTTTTTAAGGGAGGACTAAGTCCTACACTAACGTTACATGTGTTTATTTTTTGTGTAAGCGACGCCATGAGGAGGCGTATCATTCGCAATATAGGCAATGCAAGAGAAAGACTTAATTTATCGTAGTACGTTGTTGGCTTTAGTTGGGCCTTGGCCAATATTTACACGATATTCAGAGTTTCATTTATAGTTTTTTTATTTTTTAAAATCGAATGTCGTAGTGTTTTTTTGAAACTTATCCTAAAAATCGTTTGTTTTAATTTTTGTTGCGAATATAATATTTTTTTAAGTTGTAAAATATCATTTTCTTGATTTCTGTAGCTTTTAAAAAAGATATATCATGTTTTAAACTTGATTTAATTTATTTAGTGTTTTTAATTTCGTTTATAAAAAAAAATAATCTCAAATAAATGCTTGAAATATATTAAAAAAGGTGCACTTTAAAAAAAATATATATATATATGTATACATATATATACATTACCAGGTGCTCTCAACATGGCCCAATTTTCGTTTACTCTCAGCCCATTGGGCTTGGACCTTTAGAGATATGGATTAATTAAATAGTCAAGGCTCCAGTTTAGCCAAAATTGTTGAAATCGAAATTTGGCTGTAAGAAAAAAAAAAAAAAAAAAAAAAAAAACCTTTTCATTTTTGTGTGTTACCTTACAAAAGACACAAATGGAGTCATCAAATGGATATGGAGGAGTAAGGTCAAAGCGAACTCGGCCATGGAAGCAGAGTTGCTGGGTATCCTTTTGGCTGTTCAATTGGTGAAATTCATGTAAGAACATGCCAAATTTAGTTAGGATAAGAACATAGTCACTTGTTCTGAAACTATTTTGGCATGGACGATCAAATTAATATACATTAAGATAATTATATATATAAAAAAAAGGAATATTGGTATGAGAGGCCAAATTTAAGGTGCATTCTCTTAAATTTCATTTCGCTGTCATCATATGCATTATTTGTTTTTTTTTTTTTCGTAAATGATAAATGCTCTGAAACACAAACTCTCCACATCAGATAAACACGGGACAAAACAGTCAAGTAAACATCAATTTACAATTTGAAAAATGGCAGATAAAAAAATCGATCGATTACGTAAAACTTGTGATAAATGCTGGCTTTGCGTAGACTATGTATCGTGTAGGTCTGCACGTCTTTGGAAAGAGAAAAAAGAGAAAAAAAAATAAGATACCGATGTAAATATGCACTATGCTTTGCTTAGGTGTTAACAAAAAAAGTTTAGATATAAGTAGAGAATTGAAAAAAAAACACAATAAAAATAAAATTCAAAAAAATATATAGATCATAAAATATGTGGTTCAGCATAAGATGTTTATGGAAAATTTTAGACAAATTCATCTAAGGACAAGTAAATAATTTTATCAGAGAGTGAATTATTTTTAAATGAATAATAAATTCTACTTCTCTTATATATATATATATATATATATATATATAATATTGTTGAAATTTAGAGAGAGAGAGAGTCGAATCTGAGAAATATTTTTCTTGTTATTGATATGAAATTGTATCACCTATTTATAGATATGGTGGATACATTAGACTAGACTAGATACATGATCAGTATAATAAATGTACGTAATAACTACTTCTAGGAAATAGATAATAATAAATATACACAGAGAACAAGACATAGGAAATAGAATGAAAAATAAATGCAACACTTTTCCCAAAGTGAGATGAGTTCCAAGGAACCGGCTGGTTCCAAGATGGTGAGGTCAGTTCGGAGTGAGCTGAGGTGGATTCCGAACTGAGGACGAGTTGGGTGAGACGAGCTGACGAACTGAATGGTGAGACGAGCTGACGTGATGATGGTGAGACGAGCTGACGTGGTGATGGTGAGACAAGCTGACGAACTGATGGTGAGACGAGCTGACGAACTGAGACTAGCTGACGAACTGATTTTCTACAAATATAGCCGTAAGAAAATCGTTGACAATGCACTGATATCATTGTAATACCATATACTTGTCGTAAAATATAAATGACAAAACAAAAGATTACTTTGATTTTTCATAATTGTCACACGTTTGTACTCAATTTTATAAAAATGGTAATATTATACTTTTTTAATCACGACAAAAGTAAACCTTAGAAGACATAAATGTGCTGCATATATTTCATTTTTTCTATATTCTAATGGTTTTGACTAATTATTTTCAAAATTCGATTTTTCCTCACTTATTTAATATTTTAGTTAAAAATAATTAAAAACTTATCACGTAATCAATTCATCAAAACACTCATTTTTAAATCTCAATTTTAAAAAGACCTTGAGAGAGTTTTTGCCGATCGGGATGACCATTATTAAAAAATGAATACACATTTATATAAGAAAAAACAAGGGAGAGAGAATGATATATAATTGAAGGTAAAATTGAATTTTTGAAAATTGTAAAAGTCAAAATCAAGAAGAAGAAAAAAGTCTCAATATATGTTGACACAATTATGCATTTTAAAATATACTCTTGTCATTTTCATTAACTAAATTGAGGATACAAACATACTTTTAAAAGAACATTTCACTTAATATGTTGTTCGCAGCAATTATAGTTAGACTTGGGAGAAGTGTGATAATTAATGATGTAATAGCAAAAAAAACAACAACTGAAATATATTAATTGCGTATTCGTGATCTCAAACCACTGACTACACGTCTGTTCACAAATTTATTTTGTTTGCCTAAAATTGTAAATTGACAAGACATAAGACATACATGCAAAACAAATGATACTACCAATAAACAATATGCTTGGAATAAAATATCCGTCGCATTATATATAGTGCGATATTTATGATTTATTAAGCCATTGTTCTTTTAAAATATAACTCATGTTATTCTCTCAATACTTAAACACGCGTTTCCTTTTGGTAATAAGATTGCCAACGATTCTACACGCTTCAGTTTTTTTCTGTGCTTAGTTTGACGTTCATCAAGATTGCGGGTAATTTAACTAAATAATTAATTTAAAGTTATAAATTTATAAAATTACTAAAATTTATCTAAAATTAGTGAAATAGTCCAAATGTACGATAATTTGATTTCAAAATTTTTTTTTTTATCACAAAATTAATTTTTTGAATGTAATAAACTACTTATTATAATTATCAAAAAATTTATTTTTTAGTATTAAAAAAATTTAAAAACATAGATTTGATTATGTTGCTGAAAAGTTAAAATTTTGATTATTTTGGTAATCAATAAATTTCAAAGTCCAAATGTGCGATAATTTGATTTCAAAATTTATTTTTATAAAAAAATTAATTTTTTTGAAAGTAACAAATTACTTTTTATAATTATCATAAAATTTAATTTTTAGTATTAAAAAACTTTGAAAACGTAAATTTGATTATGTTGCTGAAAAATTAAAATTTTGATTATTTTGTTAATAAAAAAATTTCAAATAATTATTTTGTATATTTTTTTTTTCTATGTGACATGTGTTCTTTACGACTGAATTTGGAAAAAGAATAAGACCATGCCGAACGAATCAGATGTGTCAACTCGTAGCCTTTCTCAGATTTTGTAGTGGAGTTAATTGGAATATATTTCAAAAAGTCAGGATCAACAATTTGAATTGCCAAAGTACCAAACTGACACATATACTCCACAAATTCAGTAAAATTCACCTATAGCTACTAAATTTATTGTTGTATAAAAAGAAAAAGGGCAGTTTAGATTTATAGACAATCTGAAACTATAGATTTTGTTTTTAGTCTATGTTTCACATTTTTTAGAGAAATAGCCAATAAGCTTAGGTGTCAATATTTATTAGACTAATTTGCCCTTTTATTTATACAAACAGAAATAATGAAAATATAAGGAAATTATAAAAAAAAACTGCATATTTTAAAAAAGAAACATGGTAATTAGAATTTGTCAATTTTGGAAACTTCCTCCCTAAATCACGTATATTAATTTCCGAAAAAAATGATATTGAAAATATACGAGTTTAAAAAAAAAATCTAAAGAACATGACGAAGCTTGTCGAAGAAGATGAAGACATCTTCATATTAACAATAATTAACAACTATTAACGAAAATTAACGTTAATTTACGTTAATTGTCAAAAAATATTAAGAAGAAATCCTGGCATGTTGAAGGTTAAAAAAAAAACTCAGATATGGTTTTGTGGAGAGAGAAAGAGAAAGGCGGCAGGTGGAGTCGCGCATCCGACAGGCGGAGGAGAACCGCACGCCGCTACTGCGGGCCCACCAGCAGCGGTGCGCCTCCCTCGGGGAGCGGTCGTCCCAGACGCTCCTGCGCAAGGCCGCCCGCGAGATCGAGTACAAGGAGCGCGTGCGCGCCGCCATCCACCAGAAGCGTGCCGCCGCCGACAAGAAGCGCCTCGCCCTCCTCGACGCCGACCGCCGCTGCGCCCGCGTCCTCCGCGTCGCCAAGTCCGTCTCCTCCCAGAGGGACCTCGACGCCCGCCGCTTGCGCGACCGCCTCGAGGACCGCCTTCAGCGAGCCCGCATGACCAGGGCCGACTATTTGCGCCGCAGAGGACCAGGGCCGACTATTTTTTTTTAAATTCCTATTGTGTAGAGAGAGAGAGAGAAAGAGATAACGTGGATACAAAAATCTGGTAACTACCTTCTACAAAATAGGAATTTAACATCCACAAAAAAAGGAAAAAAAATAACTTGATTTTAAAAAACTAAATTAATTATTGAATGACAAAAAAGTAAAAAATATTAGGCCACCTGATACGTTTGGCTATTTCCCTAAAAATCTCCAAACATAGGCTAGATCCCAAACCAAACGTTTTAGGTGGCCTAATTAGTTATAAATCTCAAAGAAAAATTGTTTTCAAAGCATTATTTCTCACTCGATAAAGGAATATGAAAAATCATGCCATGAACCGCGACCTATTATGTAGAATTAAATAATTATGATTATTTTATAATACCCGTGTGTCAATTCCATTACTAGTCAAACCTTGAGTCCAAAGTCAAACATGTCCTTTAAAAAAAAACATACATGCCCTCAATACAAGAAAGGCTTAGTTATACGGCTAAGTTATGTGACTCCTGACTAGAGTAAAGCTTTCATGGGCTGGTACTATTTTTTCTTAATAAAAAAAATTCATTAAAACGAAAAACTACTAATGATAAATTAAAAAAAAAATTGAAATTTCACAAGATTTAACCAATTAGACTAACTGAAATAGTGTCGCCTAATAACCAACAAAACTTACAATATGCAAACGATCATGTTTGCTCCAAGCTTAACGAAATTCGTATGCGCATAATCAAACATTGGTTTAACATAAGCGAAAAAAAAATCCAAAGTAGTTTTTCATTTTGTTAAGCTGTTATTACTTAACAAATGCTCTCTTTCTACTGATTAGCCATTTCCTCTGCGTGAACTTTATCTCTCTGAGAATTAGGAACTTTGTTTGCTCCAAGCTCGTACGCTCCTAATCGATTTGATCTCTGTAACTTTCACTTTCCCTTTGTCGCCTCTCCGAGGGAAAGGTATTGGTTGTGGGTGTTAGTCACATTAATTCTCACCGATTAGAAGTCACGAGTTTTCCTATTTCTTGTTCGTTTTTGGACCCTCTTAGGCCTCATGGCAGTGGCCTCAGAGAGACAGAGACGTCGACGAATTGGTGGTCTTAACTGAGACTCTTCACATGGAAGAGGAAATCTAGGACGATTTAGCTGATGCGGGAGAGATAGACCAACCAGTGATGCCTCGAACACACGCCACTTCAATTGGGAAGGTTGTAGCTAGTAAAATTAGATCTTTGAAGCTGTTGAATTCCATCTTATCACAACTCTGGCGCGGTAAGTCGGGGTGGAAGACAAAACTACTCAAGTGGAACAATGATTGTTTCTATGTCAAAATCGAGTTTGCAGACTCGAAGGTTTGTGCGAAGATGATGGAGAAAGGCATGTGGTGCTTGAATAGCGGAGCCCTTTTCCTGAGCGTTGGCCTCAGTCAGAAAATTGAAGGGACTGTAGCGGGCTCGATCGGAAAAGAATCTTCGTTGGTTTGCAGAAATGAGCATATGTATCACCTATTTTAAGTGGGACGATAATTTTGAATCTGTTTTGAAAGACTTCTTCATGTGCAAGGTAGAGGCCAATACTACGAATCCAATAAGCCCCGGTTGATTCATTTTGGTGGCCGGAAAAGCCAACTTGGATCTCATTTAAATATGAGAAGCTCCCACCACTCTGCTACCGATGTGGCCTTATAGGTCACGACCATTCTCTGAGCTCAAAACCTTGGGTGGTGATAAAAGTATAAAACACGAGCGAGGCAAACAACGGCGTGTTTTGGGCCCTTCGCTTCACGCTGACAACCATAGAATCTCGGTCTTTGCTGGTGGGCGACCACTGATTAACCGGGCAGAGTGAATGGTCACCGCTTTCCAAGGAGATTGGTACGAGAAGCGTGGTTTCAAGGAATTAATAGTTCAAACGAGTTCCAAGAAGAGGGCGTGTGAAGATTGGGCGCTAAAGGAGTATGAGGAGCATCATAAGGCTTCGCGTGCCAACTTTATTGATGAGGGACAGAGAAAGTCGTTTCTTTCTCTAAACGACAATTGTGGATTTACTTCAAAGGTGAATCTGACGAGTCTCACTTGACACGACCCAATATTAAACTCGAGTGGGTCATTCCCAGACAAGGGCTTGAAGCCATCCCAACCTTGCGAGTTTGCGAACGGTAGCAGATAAGCCATACACGATTCCCGGGAGCAACGCGTTGATGCGGTATCTATGGCAATCCGGCAGGGGCCTAGCACTGCCACTCCTGGGACCTCGCAGAGTTCAATGAGGCCAATACCCGAGCCGCTACCGACCCGAAACCAAAGTTGACGCCCCCGCGTTGGAGACCACCACCCCCGGGATATATTGCAGTGAATGTGGATGTTGCACTTGACGTGGCAGGTGATCGAGTTGGCTCTGGGGTAGTGGCGAGAGATCACACAGGGATGGTGAAGTAGGCACGAGTGGAGGTACTCCGCCAAGGATTTTTTCCTCAGTTAGGCTATAGAAAAAAATAAATATTGTTGTTTATACAAGGAAAATTGATTTCAATAATACCAATTGCTTGTTATTTAACAAAAATAAACCAAAATTCAAATATTGACATATTTAGAATCAAATCGATCATGAACTATGTTGATTTCGTGACACATTGATCATGAACTTGTTGCAGTTCGTGATCGATTTAACGTTTTGATTGACTTTTGATAAATGACAAATAAATTATATTATTGTTGTGAATTTCCTTTATACAAATAGTTCAAGCTTCCAATCTTATATTACAAGCAAAAGCCTGATATCTAGTCTTGTGATGGGGTCAATAATATAAATTATACATGCATATACATGCCGTACTGTAGTACTGGTACTATTACTAATACTAAAAACACTGTTTCTGTGGGCACGGTAGAGACGATAGAGAGAAAATAGTAATAGATTGAATCATTGGCTTCTCTCATCTGTCAGACACACTCCCCTTAAACAAAGGCCAAATTCATTCACCCCACATGCCATACACATCAACCACCATATGACATTGTATATAACTATATATACAGTGTATTTTTATTTTTCCTTTTTTCTTTTAACCTTGGAAATTATTTCATTGGCTCTTTCTTTGTCTTGAGCTCTCGTCGAAAGCTATAAGGCCTTGGAATTTTTTTATTATCAAATTGCAGGCTGAGAGGGATTTATTTATTTGCAACATCTGAATTCTGAAATGATGTAACGACCGGGAAAAAAATAATAGTAAATACAAGAAAGGAAATAGTTTAGTTATATATATATATATATATATATATAAGTCCTTAAATTATTTTTCTAAATAAATTAATCTTCAAATGACTGTTTTTTGTAACCATTTTAGTCCTTGTAAATATGAATTCGATTTTTTCAAACTTCATTAACCAAAAAAACTGAAACTGTTAATGCGATTTCTCGGATAACATTTACGGGACACGTGTCGGGGTGCGAGCTTGCGACGTGTCTCGATCTTTTGTTGTCAGGGTCACGTTTCCTCGACTCTCAAGAGGATTTGTGTTTTTTTTAGGAGCGAGTAGGGTGAATGGGGGGTGTGTGGGGGGGTGTGACCGTGCTCTTCGTGAGCTGACTACGTACCCGCTTTGCGGGATCAGGTCATGACGTAGTTCAGGGCGAGTGTGTTTGCTATGTGAGTGGATTCTTGGATTTTTGTTTTTCTTTCTCCCGTCGAGAGGTGGCTCTCGGTTTTTGTTTATGATCCGAGATAATTTTGAAGTTGGGAGAGTATTTGGTTTAGAGAATTCTGGGGTTGAGAGAAGATTTTGAGTTGAGAGAGGATTTTGAGTCGAGAGAGGATTTTGAGTCGAGAGAATGACTTGAGAGTGAATTGAGTTTTGAGTTGAGAATGAATGAACTATTTATAGGAAAAAAATCGGTGCTTGGTGCTTGTCGCTTGGCGCTTGGCGCTTGCGCTTGGCGCTTGTCGCTTGGCGCTTGTCGCTTGGCGCTTGGCGCTTGCGCTTGGCGCTTGTCGCTTGCGCTTGGTGCTTGTCGCTTGGCGCTTGCTCTTGGTGCTTGTCGCTTGCTCTTGGTGCTTGTCGCTTGCGCTTGGTGCTTGTCGCTTGGCGCTTGGCGCTTGCTCTTGGCGCTTGGCGCTTGCTCTTGGCGCTTGGCGCTTGCTCTTGGTGCTTGGCGCTTGGCGCTTGGCGCTTAGTTTTTGCTTGGTTGAAGCTTGGTTTTTGGCTTTGGTTGAAGCTTGTTTTTTGGCTTGGTTGGCGCCTAGTTTTTTACTTGGTTGAAGCTTGGTTTTTGCTTTGGTTGAAGCTTGGTTTTTGGCTTTGGTTGAAGCTTGGTTTTTGGCTTGGTTGGCGCCTAGTTTTTTACTTGGTTGAAGCTTGGTTTTTGCTTTGGTTGAAGCTTGGTTTTTGGCTTGGTTGGCGCCTAGTTTTTTTTTAGTCATGTGTGTTTGACTTAAACTGTCCTTTTATATCGTAACGTCATTTTTGCGATTGGGGTGTCGTTTTTTTACCATAAGAAAAAGACGGCATAACATTAACCCCCCAGTTTCGCGTGCGACTTGTCGTGTGGGAAACTTTGCTTCCCCTCCCCTTCTTTATTGATTTATTTATTTATTCCCACTTTGTGTGGCCGAGGGAATGGTTTGTGTAGCCGCGCTTTGAGCAGTTTTCGAGGTGGGTTGGGTTCTCGATGGCCTGGAGGTCGAGCTCGCCTGGGGGTCGAGCTCGCTTGGAGGTCGAGCTCGCCTGGCGGTCGAACTCGCTTGGAGGTCGAACGAGGCCGAGCTCGCGTGGAGGTCGAGCTCGCTTGGGGGTCGAGCTCGCCTGGTGGTCGAACTCGCTTGGAGGTCGAGCGAGGCCGAGCTTGCGTAGAGGTCGAGCGAGGCCGAGCTTGCGTAGAGGTCGAGCGAGGCCGAGCTCGCGTGGAGGTCGAGCTCGCCTAGTAGTCGAACTCGCTTGGAGGCCGAGCTCGCGTGGAGGTCGAGCTCGCCTGGCGGTCGAACTCGCTTGGGGGTCGAGCTCGCCTGGTGGTCGAATTCGCTCGGAGGTCGAGCTCGCTTGGAGGTCGAGCTTGCCCGGTGGTCGAATTCGCTTGAAGGTCGAGCGAGGTCGAGCTCGCGTGGAGGTCGAGCTTGCCTGGTAGTCGAACTCGCTTGGTGGTCGAGCGAGGTCGAGCTCGCGTGGAGGTCGAGCTCGCTTGGAAGTCGAGCTCGCCTGGTAGTCGAACTCGCTTGGTGGTCGAGCGAGGTCGAGCTCGCGTGGAGGTCGAGCACGCTTGGAAGTCGAGCTCGCCTGGTAGTCGAACTCGCTTGGTGGTCGAGCTCGCGTGGAGGTCGAGCTCGCTTGGAGGTCGAGCTCGCGTGGAGGTCAAGCTCGCCTGGTGGTCGAACTTGCTTGGGGGTCGAGCTCGCCTGGTGGTCGAATTCGCTCGGAGGTTGAGCTCGCTTGGAGGTCAAGCTTGCCCGGTGGTCGAATTTGCTTGGAGGTCGAGCGAGGTCGAGCTCGCTTGGAAGTCGAGCTCGCCTGGTGGTCGAACTCGCTTGGTAGTCGAACTCGCTTGGGGGTCGAGTTCGCTTGGAGGTCGAGCTCGCTTGGAGGTCGAGTCGCCTGAGGATTAAGCTCGCTTGGTGGTCGAACTCGCTTGGGGGTCGAGTTCGCTTGGAGGCCGAGCTCGCTTGGAGGTCGAGCTCGCCTGAGGATCGATCGGGGACTTGATGGCGCAAGTCCCCTCATCTCGGGTCGCACGGAGTTCTTTGCGATACGTTCGGGGTTTCAACGTCGCGAAACCCCATTTCTCGGACTCCGTGGACGCTTTTGAGGTCGGTCGGGGACTTGGTGGCGCAAGCCCCCTCATCTCGGGTCGCACGGAGTTGATACGTTCGGAGTTTCAACGTTGCGAAACCCCATTTCTCGGACTCCGTGGACGCTTTGAGGTCGGTCGGGGACTTGGTGGCGCAAGCCCCCTCATCTCGGGTCGCACGGAGTCGATACGTTCGGGGTTTCAATGTTGCGAAACCTCATTTCTCGGACTCCGTGGACGCTTTTGAGGTCGGTCGGGGACTTGGTGGCGCAAGCCCCCTCATCTCGGGTCGCACAGAGTCGATACGTTCGGGGTTTCAATGTTGCGAAACCCCATTTCTCGGACTCCGTGGACGCTTTGAGGTCGGTCGGGGACTTGGTGGCGCAAGCCCCCTCATCTCGGGTCGCACGGAGTCGATACGTTCGGGGTTTCAACGTCGTGAAACCCCATTTCTCGGACTCCGTGGACGCTATGTCTGTATTCCTGCATTTTCAAATATATATATATATATATATGTATATATTTGTTTTGCGTGTTTGTCTTACTCTATTAACCTGGTTGGAGGTCGGGCCTACCTGAAGGTCGGGCCTGACTGGAGGTCGAGGCTGATTGAAGGTCAAGGCTGACTGGAGGTCGAGCCTGACACGACTTTGGTGCGTCGTAGAGACGGCTTTATTGCGTCGCGAGGGACGGCTTTATTGCGTCGCGCGGGACAGCTTTGGTGCGTCGTTGAGACGGCTTCATTGCGTCGCGAGGGACAGCTTGGGCCTCGGGGGGGCCTTGGTGGAAAGCTTCCGTAGAGAAAGCTTTGGAGTCAATCTTCGTCGTATTGAAGGTTTTCCGCGGAGGAAAAGAGTTGCCGGTGGAGAGCCCGTGGTTGTTCTCGGGATCCCCTCCTTCTAGCGCCAAAATGTTAATGCGATTTCTCGGATAACATTTACGGGACACGTGTCGGGGTGCGAGCTTGCGACGTGTCTCGATCTTTTGTTGTCAGGGTCACGTTTCCTCGACTCTCAAGAGGATTTGTGTTTTTTTTAGGAGCGAGTAGGGTGAATGGGGGGTGTGTGGGGGGTGTGACCGTGCTCTTCGTGAGCTGCCTACGTACCCGCTTTGCGGGATCAGGTCATGACGTAGTTCAGGGCGAGTGTGTTTGCTATGTGAGTGGATTCTTGGATTTTTGTTTTTCTTTCTCCCGTCGAGAGGTGGCTCTCGGTTTTTGTTTATGATCCGGGATAATTTTGAAGTTGGGAGAGTATTTGGTTTAGAGAATTCTGGGGTTGAGAGAAGATTTTGAGTTGAGAGAGGATTTTGAGTCGAGAGAGGATTTTGAGTCGAGAGAATGACTTGAGAGTGAATTGAGTTTTGAGTTGAGAATGAATGAACTATTTATAGGAAAAAAATCGGTGTTTGGTGCTTGTCGCTTGGCGCTTGGCGCTTGCGCTTGGCGCTTGTCGCTTGGCGCTTGTCGCTTGGCGCTTGGCGCTTGCGCTTGGCGCTTGCGCTTGGCGCTTGTCGCTTGCGCTTGGTGCTTGTCGCTTGGCGCTTGCTCTTGGTGCTTGTCGCTTGCTCTTGGTGCTTGTCGCTTGCGCTTGGTGCTTGTCGCTTGGCGCTTGGCGCTTGCTCTTGGCGCTTGGCGCTTGCTCTTGGCGCTTGGCGCTTGCTCTTGGTGCTTGGCGCTTGGCGCTTGGCGCTTAGTTTTTGCTTGGTTGAAGCTTGGTTGAAGCTTGGTTTTTGGCTTTGGTTGAAGCTTGTTTTTTGGCTTGGTTGGCGCCTAGTTTTTTACTTGGTTGAAGCTTGGTTTTTGCTTTGGTTGAAGCTTGGTTTTTGGCTTTGGTTGAAGCTTGGTTTTTGGCTTGGTTGGCGCCTAGTTTTTTACTTGGTTGAAGCTTGGTTTTTGCTTTGGTTGAAGCTTGGTTTTTGGCTTGGTTGGCGCCTAGTTTTTTTTTAGTCATGTGTGTTTGACTTAAACTGTCCTTTTATATCGTAACGTCGTTTTTGCGATTGGGGTGTCGTTTTTTTACCATAAGAAAAAGACGGCATAACATTAACCCCCCAGTTTCGCGTGCGACTTGTCGTGTGGGAAACTTTGCTTCCCCTCCCCTTCTTTATTGATTTATTTATTTATTCCCACTTTGTGTGGCCGAGGGAATGGTTTGTGTAGCCGCGCTTTGAGCAGTTTTCGAGGTGGGTTGGGTTCTCGATGGCCTGGAGGTCGAGCTCGCCTGGGGGTCGAGCTCGCTTGGAGGTCGAGCTCGCCTGGCGGTCGAACTCGCTTGGAGGTCGAACGAGGCCGAGCTCGCGTGGAGGTCGAGCTCGCTTGGGGGTCGAGCTCGCCTGGTGGTCGAACTCGCTTGGAGGTCGAGCGAGGCCGAGCTTGCGTAGAGGTCGAGCGAGGCCGAGCTTGCGTAGAGGTCGAGCGAGGCCGAGCTCGCGTGGAGGTCGAGCTCGCCTAGTAGTCGAACTCGCTTGGAGGCCGAGCTCGCGTGGAGGTCGAGCTCGCCTGGCGGTCGAACTCGCTTGGGGGTCGAGCTCGCCTGGTGGTCGAATTCGCTCGGAGGTCGAGCTCGCTTGGAGGTCGAGCTTGCCCGGTGGTCGAATTCGCTTGAAGGTCGAGCGAGGTCGAGCTCGCGTGGAGGTCGAGCTTGCCTGGTAGTCGAACTCGCTTGGTGGTCGAGCGAGGTCGAGCTCGCGTGGAGGTCGAGCTCGCTTGGAAGTCGAGCTCGCCTGGTAATCGAACTCGCTTGGTGGTCGAGCGAGGTCGAGCTCGCGTGGAGGTCGAGCACGCTTGGAAGTCGAGCTCGCCTGGTAGTCGAACTCGCTTGGTGGTCGAGCTCGCGTGGAGGTCGAGCTCGCTTGGAGGTCGAGCTCGCGTGGAGGTCGAGCTCGCCTGGTGGTCGAACTTGCTTGGGGGTCGAGCTCGCCTGGTGGTCGAATTCGCTCGGAGGTTGAGCTCGCTTGGAGGTCAAGCTTGCCCGGTGGTCGAATTTGCTTGGAGGTCGAGCGAGGTCGAGCTCGCTTGGAAGTCGAGCTCGCCTGGTGGTCGAACTCGCTTGGTAGTCGAACTCGCTTGGGGGTCGAGTTCGCTTGGAGGTCGAGCTCGCTTGGAGGTCGAGTCGCCTGAGGATCAAGCTCGCTTGGTGGTCGAACTCGCTTGGGGGTCGAGTTCGCTTGGAGGCCGAGCTCGCTTGGAGGTCGAGCTCGCCTGAGGATCGATCGGGGACTTGATGGCGCAAGTCCCCTCATCTCGGGTCGCACGGAGTTCTTTGCGATACGTTCGGGGTTTCAACGTCGCGAAACCCCATTTCTCGGACTCCGTGGACGCTTTTGAGGTCGGTCGGGGACTTGGTGGCGCAAGCCCCCTCATCTCGGGTCGCACGGAGTTGATACGTTCGGAGTTTCAACGTTGCGAAACCCCATTTCTCGGACTCCGTGGACGCTTTGAGGTCGGTCGGGGACTTGGTGGCGCAAGCCCCCTCATCTCGGGTCGCACGGAGTCGATACGTTCGGGGTTTCAATGTTGCGAAACCTCATTTCTCGGACTCCGTGGACGCTTTTGAGGTCGGTCGGGGACTTGGTGGCGCAAGCCCCCTCATCTCGGGTCGCACAGAGTCGATACGTTCGGGGTTTCAATGTTGCGAAACCCCATTTCTCGGACTCCGTGGACGCTTTGAGGTCGGTCGGGGACTTGGTGGCGCAAGCCCCCTCATCTCGGGTCGCACGGAGTCGATACGTTCGGGGTTTCAACGTCGTGAAACCCCATTTCTCGGACTCCGTGGACGCTATGTCTGTATTCCTGCATTTTCAAATATATATATATATGTATATATTTGTTTTGCGTGTTTGTCTTACTCTATTAACCTGGTTGGAGGTCGGGCCTACCTGAAGGTCGGGCCTGACTGGAGGTCGAGGCTGATTGAAGGTCAAGGCTGACTGGAGGTCGAGCCTGACACGACTTTGGTGCGTCGTAGAGACGGCTTTATTGCGTCGCGAGGGACGGCTTTATTGCGTCGCGCGGGACAGCTTTGGTGCGTCGTTGAGACGGCTTCATTGCGTCGCGAGGGACAGCTTGGGCCTCGGGGGGGCCTTGGTGGAAAGCTTCCGTAGAGAAAGCTTTGGAGTCAATCTTCGTCGTATTGAAGGTTTTCCGCGGAGGAAAAGAGTTGCCGGTGGAGAGCCCGTGGTTGTTCTCGGGATCCCCTCCTTCTAGCGCCAAAATGTTAATGCGATTTCTCGGATAACATTTACGGGACACGTGTCGGGGTGCGAGCTTGCGACGTGTCTCGATCTTTTGTTGTCAGGGTCACGTTTCCTCGACTCTCAAGAGGATTTGTGTTTTTTTTAGGAGCGAGTAGGGTGAATGGGGGGTGTGTGGGGGGTGTGACCGTGCTCTTCGTGAGCTGCCTACGTACCCGCTTTGCGGGATCAGGTCATGACGTAGTTCAGGGCGAGTGTGTTTGCTATGTGAGTGGATTCTTGGATTTTTGTTTTTCTTTCTCCCGTCGAGAGGTGGCTTTCGGTTTTTGTTTATGATCCGGGATAATTTTGAAGTTGGGAGAGTATTTGGTTTAGAGAATTCTGGGGTTGAGAGAAGATTTTGAGTTGAGAGAGGATTTTGAGTCGAGAGAGGATTTTGAGTCGAGAGAATGACTTGAGAGTGAATTGAGTTTTGAGTTGAGAATGAATGAACTATTTATAGGAAAAAAATCGGTGCTTGGTGCTTGTCGCTTGGCGCTTGTCGCTTGTCGCTTGGCGCTTGGCGCTTGCGCTTGGCGCTTGTCGCTTGGCGCTTGGCGCTTGCGCTTGGCGCTTGTCGCTTGCGCTTGGTGCTTGTCGCTTGGCGCTTGCTCTTGGTGCTTGTCGCTTGCTCTTGGTGCTTGTCGCTTGCGCTTGGTGCTTGTCGCTTGGCGCTTGGCGCTTGCTCTTGGCGCTTGGCGCTTGCTCTTGGCGCTTGGCGCTTGCTCTTGGTGCTTGGCGCTTGGCGCTTGGCGCTTAGTTTTTGCTTGGTTGAAGCTTGGTTTTTGGCTTTGGTTGAAGCTTGTTTTTTGGCTTGGTTGGCGCCTAGTTTTTTACTTGGTTGAAGCTTGGTTTTTGCTTTGGTTGAAGCTTGGTTTTTGGCTTTGGTTGAAGCTTGGTTTTTGGCTTGGTTGGCGCCTAGTTTTTTACTTGGTTGAAGCTTGGTTTTTGCTTTGGTTGAAGCTTGGTTTTTGGCTTGGTTGGCGCCTAGTTTTTTTTAGTCATGTGTGTTTGACTTAAACTGTCCTTTTATATCGTAACGTCGTTTTTGCGATTGGGGTGTCGTTTTTTTACCATAAGAAAAAGACGGCATAACATTAACCCCTCAGTTTCGCGTGCGACTTGTCGTGTGGGAAACTTTGCTTCCCCTCCCCTTCTTTATTGATTTATTTATTTATTCCCACTTTGTGTGGCCGAGGGAATGGTTTGTGTAGCCGCGCTTTGAGCAGTTTTCGAGGTGGGTTGGGTTCTCGATGGCCTGGAGGTCGAGCTCGCCTGGGGGTCGAGCTCGCTTGGAGGTCGAGCTCGCCTGGCGGTCGAACTCGCTTGGAGGTCGAACGAGGCCGAGCTCGCGTGGAGGTCGAGCTCGCTTGGGGGTCGAGCTCGCCTGGTGGTCGAACTCGCTTGGAGGTCGAGCGAGGCCGAGCTTGCGTAGAGGTCGAGCGAGGCCGAGCTTGCGTAGAGGTCGAGCGAGGCCGAGCTCGCGTGGAGGTCGAGCTCGCCTAGTAGTCGAACTCGCTTGGAGGCCGAGCTCGCGTGGAGGTCGAGCTCGCCTGGCGGTCGAACTCGCTTGGGGGTCGAGCTCGCCTGGTGGTCGAATTCGCTCGGAGGTCGAGCTCGCTTGGAGGTCGAGCTTGCCCGGTGGTCGAATTCGCTTGAAGGTCGAGCGAGGTCGAGCTCGCGTGGAGGTCGAGCTTGCCTGATAGTCGAACTCGCTTGGTGGTCGAGCGAGGTCGAGCTCGCGTGGAGGTCGAGCTCGCTTGGAAGTCGAGCTCGCCTGGTAGTCGAACTCGCTTGGTGGTCGAGCGAGGTCGAGCTCGCGTGGAGGTCGAGCACGCTTGGAAGTCGAGCTCGCCTGGTAGTCGAACTCGCTTGGTGGTCGAGCTCGCGTGGAGGTCGAGCTCGCTTGGAGGTCGAGCTCGCGTGGAGGTCGAGCTCGCCTGGTGGTCGAACTTGCTTGGGGGTCGAGCTCGCCTGGTGGTCGAATTCGCTCGGAGGTTGAGCTCGCTTGGAGGTCAAGCTTGCCCGGTGGTCGAATTTGCTTGGAGGTCGAGCGAGGTCGAGCTCGCTTGGAAGTCGAGCTCGCCTGGTGGTCGAACTCGCTTGGTAGTCGAACTCGCTTGGGGGTCGAGTTCGCTTGGAGGTCGAGCTCGCTTGGAGGTCGAGTCGCCTGAGGATCAAGCTCGCTTGGTGGTCGAACTCGCTTGGGGGTCGAGTTCGCTTGGAGGCCGAGCTCGCTTGGAGGTCGAGCTCGCCTGAGGATCGATCGGGGACTTGATGGCGCAAGTCCCCTCATCTCGGGTCGCACGGAGTTCTTTGCGATACGTTCGGGGTTTCAACGTCGCGAAACCCCATTTCTCGGACTCCGTGGACGCTTTTGAGGTCGGTCGGGGACTTGGTGGCGCAAGCCCCCTCATCTCGGGTCGCACGGAGTTGATACGTTCGGAGTTTCAACGTTGCGAAACCCCATTTCTCGGACTCCGTGGACGCTTTGAGGTCGGTCGGGGACTTGGTGGCGCAAGCCCCCTCATCTCGGGTCGCACGGAGTCGATACGTTCGGGGTTTCAATGTTGCGAAACCTCATTTCTCGGACTCCGTGGACGCTTTTGAGGTCGGTCGGGGACTTGGTGGCGCAAGCCCCCTCATCTCGGGTCGCACAGAGTCGATACGTTCGGGGTTTCAATGTTGCGAAACCCCATTTCTCGGACTCCGTGGACGCTTTGAGGTCGGTCGGGGACTTGGTGGCGCAAGCCCCCTCATCTCGGGTCGCACGGAGTCGATACGTTCGGGGTTTCAACGTCGTGAAACCCCATTTCTCGGACTCCGTGGACGCTATGTCTGTATTCCTGCATTTTCAAATATATATATATATATGTATATATTTGTTTTGCGTGTTTGTCTTACTCTATTAACCTGGTTGGAGGTCGGGCCTACCTGAAGGTCGGGCCTGACTGGAGGTCGAGGCTGATTGAAGGTCAAGGCTGACTGGAGGTCGAGCCTGACACGACTTTGGTGCGTCGTAGAGACGGCTTTATTGCGTCGCGAGGGACGGCTTTATTGCGTCGCGCGGGACAGCTTTGGTGCGTCGTTGAGACGGCTTCATTGCGTCGCGAGGGACAGCTTGGGCCTCGGGGGGGCCTTGGTGGAAAGCTTCCGTAGAGAAAGCTTTGGAGTCAATCTTCGTCGTATTGAAGGTTTTCCGCGGAGGAAAAGAGTTGCCGGTGGAGAGCCCGTGGTTGTTCTCGGGATCCCCTCCTTCTAGCGCCAAAATGTTAATGCGATTTCTCGGATAACATTTACGGGACACGTGTCGGGGTGCGAGCTTGCGACGTGTCTCGATCTTTTGTTGTCAGGGTCACGTTTCCTCGACTCTCAAGAGGATTTGTGTTTTTTTTAGGAGGGAGTAGGGTGAATGGGGGGTGTGTGGGGGGTGTGACCGTGCTCTTCGTGAGCTGCCTACGTACCCGCTTTGCGGGATCAGGTCATGACGTAGTTCAGGGCGAGTGTGTTTGCTATGTGAGTGGATTCTTGGATTTTTGTTTTTCTTTCTCCCGTCGAGAGGTGGCTCTCGGTTTTTGTTTATGATCCGGGATAATTTTGAAGTTGGGAGAGTATTTGGTTTAGAGAATTCTGGGGTTGAGAGAAGATTTTGAGTTGAGAGAGGATTTTGAGTCGAGAGAGGATTTTGAGTCGAGAGAATGACTTGAGAGTGAATTGAGTTTTGAGTTGAGAATGAATGAACTATTTATAGGAAAAAAATCGGTGTTTGGTGCTTGTCGCTTGGCGCTTGGCGCTTGCGCTTGGCGCTTGTCGCTTGGCGCTTGTCGCTTGGCGCTTGGCGCTTGCGCTTGGCGCTTGTCGCTTGCGCTTGGTGCTTGTCGCTTAGCGCTTGCTCTTGGTGCTTGTCGCTTGCTCTTGGTGCTTGTCGCTTGCGCTTGGCGCTTGGTGCTTGTCGCTTGGCGCTTGGCGCTTGCTCTTGGCGTTTGGCGCTTGCTCTTGGCGCTTGGCGCTTGCTCTTGGTGCTTGGCGCTTGGCGCTTGGCGCTTAGTTTTTGCTTGGTTGAAGCTTGGTTGAAGCTTGGTTTTTGGCTTTGGTTGAAGCTTGTTTTTTGGCTTGGTTGGCGCCTAGTTTTTTACTTGGTTGAAGCTTGGTTTTTGCTTTGGTTGAAGCTTGGTTTTTGGCTTTGGTTGAAGCTTGGTTTTTGGCTTGGTTGGCGCCTAATTTTTTACTTGGTTGAAGCTTGGTTTTTGCTTTGGTTGAAGCTTGGTTTTTGGCTTGGTTGGCGCCTAGTTTTTTTTTAGTCATGTGTGTTTGACTTAAACTGTCCTTTTATATCGTAACGTCGTTTTTGCGATTGGGGTGTCGTTTTTTTACCATAAGAAAAAGACGGCATAACAGAAACCATAATTACCATTTTGGTCTCTATTTAGCTACACAAATTTGTCTGTCATCCTGTTCCATTGAGACTAGAAAATATACTATTAATGTTTATTTACTGCTAGGACAAAGTATATATCGTGTAAAGTAAAAAAAAAAAAGCAAGTTCATTGAATGGTTAAAATCATATTGCGTTACATTCGTCTTTCTCGCTCGACGAAAAGATTATATTATTTGAGAGGTTGACACTTGACACTTTGAATATTCGATGATAGCTCAAATAGTGGGCACTTATACGTACACCAGTTCAAGGTCTTGAATTTGAGTTACATCTTGCCTTAAAAACACTTTAAATGAGCTTTTATGGCACTTTGAAAGTTTTATCTTTCAGTTTATTCTTGTTGTTTTGAGAATAATTGAACAGTTTTGGGACCTCGTTAACAATTAAGCAAAGTAATAATATCGCTTGAATTTTCCGTGACTGTTTTTTGTCACTATTTTGTATAAATATTATATTAAGTTTGATGTAAAAATCACAACAAAATAGTATTACCATTGAAGATGCTCTAACACCTCGTATAATAGAAGATCTCATAAGAGTACGGTAGTGCTCTCAAAATAGGTGTTTAGGGGTTAAAAAAAACCTGAAAAATTGGAATAGGAAAAAAACATGAAACCTTAAGAACCCAGAAATACAACACATCTAGTGATGGACATAGTAGAACAAAGGGATGAAAAGTATGATATCTGATAGTGGGAAAAAACAAGAGAATCTTAGAAAATGATATTTGATCTTAAATTTCTTAAGAAATAGAAATGGGAAAGAAAAAAAAAAAGTGGATTGAGTAAAAAAGTAAAAAGAATACGAAAAAAGTGGAGGAATAACAAAATAATGACAATGCCCAGAAAAGTTTGTTTCCTTATATATATATATATATATATATATATATATATATATATATATATATATATATATATATATATTTGGGAAGAGAAATTTCATTTTCTGGGCTTAATAAACCATTAAATATCAAGATTAGGCCCTAATGTTTAAAAATATCTAAATATGAACTTTTGACCCAAAATCGGACACAAATACCCTTGATTCAAAAAACTCATGTGTTTTCTCTCATTTTCAAATGATTTTCATCACAAATCTTTTTCATTTTCGAATTGGTTGCGCTAGGATTAGAATTTTCGGTGGTCGAGCTCACCGCTGAGCTCGTGGGGTTCGGGGGTCGAGCTCATCGTACGACATCGTACGATGCTGTACGATGTCGTACGATGCTGTACGATGAAATTCAAGGTGAAACCCTCAAAATCGAAACTGAACACATACCCAAATTCCTTAAAAAAAAAAAAAATCGGGGCGTTGCCCCGAACCCCGAAAATTCTAATCCTAGCGCAACCAATTCGAAAATGAAAAAGATTTGTGATGAAAATCATTTGAAAATGAGAGAAAACACATGGGTTTTTTGAATCAAGGGTATTTGTGTCCGATTTTGGGCCAAAAGTCCATATTCAGATATTTTTAAACATTAGGGTCTAATCTTGATATTTAATGGCTTATTAAGCCCAATTAATGAAATTTCTCTTTGGGAATATATTTAGACAGAAAAATAAGAAGTAGAAAGAAAGTACACAGTTTACTTATTTTACAAATTGATTGAATTTTTGTACTTGAAACTTGGATGCTGTAGAGAAAAATTTATCCATATTCTTTTAAATGGTCTGAGTTTCAAAGCCGAAAGTTTAAGTTTGGGAACAATTTTGTTCATTTTTTTCCCTTCTTACCTAGAAAGCACAGTAGTAGTCTACCACAATAATTAAACATTCTAAATTTACAGAGATATCTTTCACAATAATTTTATGTAATACCGACTTAAATATATTGAGATATTTAAAATAAAATTGAGGAACTTATCAATACATCCCGTTGTTTTTCTATTAAAACATATTAAATCTAGCTGCTTATCATCAGTGACCGAGCTATAAATTGCACTCGTGGGGGACAATTTTACCGAGATATCAACGGCTATTTCATAATTATTTTATGTAATACCGACTTAAATATATTGAGTAATATTTAAAATAAAATTGAGGAACTTATCAATACAACCCGTTATTTTTCTAGTAAAACATATTAAATCTAGTTGCTTATCATCAGTGACCGAGCTATAAATTGCACTCGTGGGGGACAAATTTGAAAAGAAAAAAAATTCAGGAGCCAAATTTAATAAAACTCAGGACAAAATTAATGTGGGTCCCACTAGTGGACCCCATTTCAGGTGGGCTTAAACCAATAAGAGCTCAACAGCATGATGGAGAACCAACGACAAGCGAATTAGCCGAATCTCCATCTTATATATTGCTGCGTATATACTATACATACAAACATATACATATACATATACATATACATATGATGTATATGATGATTATGCTTTAAGAAAACAGTGACACGTGCACTGGCCTCGTCTCCGCAACCCAACGCGTAGACGGAGTTTTGACCGAACTCACTCACTCGACTCAGTCGAACTCTTTTAAGCCCTGACACGTGCACTTGCCTCCTTCCAACCAAACCCATCTTCTTCGTGCACATTGAACACCTAAACACAATTCATAATTTTATTTATTTATAATTTTTCAATGTCCTTTCTCGTCTCTTAATTATTTATCATCCCACTTTAACTAGTTAAAATGCGGTACATTGATAACGGCAAACATTGCTTTTGTACTATAAAGTTATTAAATTATAAAGGTTTTTTTTTTAAATTGTAGTTTTATATCGTGTAGTGGATAAATAATTAAAGGTGATTTTGCATTATTTTAATATTTGGCTTCTTTTTAACCGGCAAGTGATCGAGCATGGAAAACCGTGCACTTGCCCATCTTCTGTTGGCCTTGCTATTCAATTCTCATGCATTTTTATTTCTCTCGAAACCCTATATTGTTTTGTTTAATTAATTTTAGAAAACCCAATCATCTATTGAAAGTTATATATATATAACGTGAAGTGTGGTTGATAAAATTATCGCAATCTAATATAAATTCTAAAGTATGAATTTACTCTTAAAATTGAAATCTTCACGGGGTTTATAAATCCGCCTTGTAAAAGTGGGATGTATTTTTTTTCCATCATATTTACTATTTTTTTTTTTTATAATAACAAAACGATAACTGTAATTGGACAAGAAATTAATGTATAGCAAATGGTTGGGACCATTTTAAGTGTAGCCTGTTTTAATTTATTATTTTTCTAGATTGCTTTTTGTGCCACATCCGTAAGATTGTGTTGATTTGGCGATTATTATAGATTAGGGGTGGATTTATTTTCGTTTGTTTTTGCTTCATTATTTGTTCCCTCTTTTTGAAGCACTCTTAAAAGTTTATGTGCCCTTTAAGGTTTCAGTTAAATCTTAAGGTAATCACACACACACACACATAACAACACACACGCACACACACACCCCCACACACATTTTGATATAATATTTAGTTTTTCAACTAGATAAAAAAATTAAGGTATTACATTTTAATGAAAAAATACAGTCTTTAAAACAATTAATTATTTCCATTTAATTATTTCAATCCTAAGCTAGACAAATAATATTTACTTAATATAAGTACATAATTTCTTTTTAAAATAATATAAGAAGAATAATACTCAATATTTTTTATTCAAAATATTACACTTTTTACCCGTTGTTTTAATTTCTAGAAAAAAAAAACATAAATATTGTCTCAATAATAACTATAATGATAATATAAAAAAAAATAGCCAAGGTTTAGCAAAGTATAATTAAGAAAAACTAAACCAACCGAGACACATAAAATATTGGAATTGCATTCATGTCAACACTTTAAGAAAATTTTTTATTATCAAATAATCAGATAAAAAATGGGGTAAGTCATTAAAGATAATTTTTTATACCTATTTTATCCTTACTAATTGGATATTCGATTTTGTTTGCTAAGTAAATAAATAATCATAGTAATTTTTTTTTAAGGAGAGCATTATTAGCCAATGATAGAAGAGCAAATATATACAATAAACATAAGAGGCTGGACAAATATGAGAATCTATTATGTTACTACACAAACACACCCCATAATTAAACAAATATGTGAAATGCGCGCGGCGGAGGAGAATTATTATTATCATTTATACCAAGCAAGTTTGGGTATAATCAGAGTAATTGATTAGCATTAATGTTGATGTATTCCACATTTGTACCTGACTAGTAAATTAGCCAAATAAAGTTTGGCCAATTGAAAAATAGTTATATGTTTTAAAATTTTAAATTAATAGTCACTCGGCCCATTAAGTCTATTGAATATGATGTCAATTCAGTAAATAAATAAATAAAACTATTAAAATCCAATAAAATCTAATTAGGTTTCGAGGAAAAAAAAATGCATTCAATAAAAAAAAATAATACTAAAAATTAAAAAGAAACCAGAAAATCAGAATTAACTATGACAAAAAATTGCCTTAAAAAAATCATACTAAGTTTTTTATACAACATATACTCATGTTTGTAAGCAAAAAACTAGTAAGGAAATAAAATAGTTGTGTTTTGAATCCTTTTAAAGATGGTTTTTTTTTTTTAAACTGTAAACATTTATTTGATTGTTTTATTTATAAATGTAGCTGTTAACTAAAAAAAAAAAGTTAATTATAGCCCAAAATAGTTAATACATTTTTTTAGTCTAGACAACTAAAAAATGATTATCAACAAATATTAATTATTATTTTCGCGATAAAGAATTGTAGTTTTAAAAAGTACTAACTATAATATATATATGTGTGTGTGTGTGTGTGTGTGTATTTGTATTCGCTATATCAATATGTGCTAACTAGTGTGTTTGCAGTTATGATTACTCTATTCTGAAAAAAACAAAGGAGATAGAGAAAGGAATGTGATTAAATGTAATATTTACACATGAGAATTTTTGTTTATATAAAAAAAAAAAAATACACATGATTCATGAAATCCCTTTAATAGCCCATTTAATTTAGCCTAAGCCCTTTTATAAACCACCAAGCCAGCTTTAATAGCTCAAAATCAAATACTAAAGTAAAATATACACATTATTTGCTTTGGTGGAGGGTTTTTCAAAGGCGAGATGATTCATTATAAACAAAATTACTAGAATACAATTACATATCATGTCACATTTTCATTGACAAAAGAAAAAGAAGAAGCAACAATTTTATGATAGTGCATTTCCATCCGCATTAATTGTTCCACTATCATAAATCCCAAACACAATGACAATTTTTTTTTTCTTCTTTTCAGAAGTGTTCTAATGGGGTCTATAAATGTTCTGGCAAGTTGTCTGTCATTGGAAGCTATAAAATTCATTTAAGTTGTAAATATATTTAAAACTAAAGAAACTTAAAAAAAAAAATGTTTGTTAAAAAAGTGAAGAGGAGTATTTAGTGGTGCACAACTCAAATAATTGGTAGTGCTCTTTGGTAGTTTGGTTTGCCAGCAATGAGATCATAGTGGGTTTTTGCCGCAACTTGGCCCATCAATTATCTGTTACCTTACATAATATTAGATTAGTCAATTAGTTATACATACATAACTTTATTGATTATTTAAAAGTGAAGTTTTACTATGGACTAAACCTGGAACGGTATTACACAAAAAGAAAGTCTTCCAAATGTCGTATTGTTTTTTACGGAAGTGCCGATTTTCAAATTAGTCGAAAATGGAAAAAAGATTTTCGTGAATTGTCGAAAATGGCAGAGAAGTTATCGGAAATTGACAGGTGTTTTGTTACCCATTTGGACATCAACGAGTAAAAATATTTGTCCGTTTATTATTGTTTGAGCTCGAAAATTAACAACAGGTTTTACACTTTCATCCATCCCTCAATTAGACTATAAATATACCCGATTTTCATTCAATTTTCACAACAAATCACATTTTCAACTCTCTCAAATCTTTCTACAATCTACATTTCTCTCTATAAACTTTCTATACACAAAATATTTAGATATATATTTTACATACTTAAGTTTATATTATATAAAATTTTTATTATAAGTTTAATTTATATTATAAACTTTCTATACACAAAATATTTAGATATATATTTTACATACTTAATTTTTATTATTAAAATTATAGTTCTAAATTAGAGTTTTATAGTTATTATGTATAAAAAAAATTATATTCTATATATTTAAATTTTACATATTAGTACATTCTCTTAAAATTTTAACATTTGAGTCCATTTTATTTACTATTTAAATTTGATTTTTAATTTTTTTATTACTTAATGGAAATTAACGAAAATGCTAACTTCCATTGAGCTCAACGAAAATTTCACTTCAGTAAACAATGAAAGACAAAAAAATTGCCTAACGGAAATACCACTTTCGTTAAGTAACAAAGACACGCTAACAAAAGTGGAATTTCCTTTCCTTCACGCTAATTGAATGAGGGCATGCTGATAAACTATCATTTATTATTTCATCAAATATTTATATTTATATGGGTTGAGATGAAACTTTGTGATCTACGTTATATACTAATTAAAATGATATTTCAATGTCGTAGGCATGTAAATGTAGAACATTGTTTACAACAACTGTTCAATGAAATACCTAGTTTAAGGGCTTGACGGTGAAGATCCTAGATCGAGCTATATCTAAATAGCCAAGTTAACTTATTAACAGATTAATAAAATACTTATTTAATCCAACCAAACATATAAAAAAGGTAGTTAATAGACTGCCACGTATGCAAGTTGGCTATTTACAAATTATTTACCAAAGGTTGACTAATTTACAATTCCTATAATAAAGGTGGCTTACGTAGCCAATTTTTTGTATATATATATATATATATATATATATATATATATATATATATATATATATACATGTATATTGCATTGCATATATGGTACCCGACAGATTTAATTGTGAATCCAGTAATGCAGATAGGTACAGATACATTTTTAAGTAATGATATGATGTGAAAAAAAACATATCGTATACTGTTTTATCATTTATTAAGGGGTCCCCGAATTCATAAGATTCCGTTCTATCCTATTGTATTAAATAAAAACATGTTAATATCTATTCTCCTGGTTAAAAATAAAATATAAAATAATAATCGTTAGGTTCAGTACCTGAACTTCAGAATTCAGATGACATACGTACTCGACTAGTAAGAACTATGAAGCTAGAAATCATAACTTAGCTAAAGTTAAAGATGCTGAATATTTATCCTCAATTATTTGACAAACTATTGCAACCAATTGTAAGGTGTCATTATAACCACAATAAATGATTTTCGGGTTTTTGACTCGTTCGTATCGTCACAAAAGAGTGAATTGTACAGTACAATTAGGCAATTACAAATGAAAATTTTCAAAATCCACCTCAACACGAATGAAAAGCTAATAATGTAGAAACTTAAATTAATTATTGTACGTTAATTGACATGTTTAAAAAGATTATATACCAATGTCCGCAAACAAAAACTATAGTTTAAAATTAAAGCTAATCTTTAATTTGAGAGAGAGAAAAAAAAAACCTCGGATTAAAGATGACAACTTCGACTGGTCCACGACGGAAAAAACATAGGTTACGAGAACATCATGGACTGTTAGTTTAGGGGTATTTTATTTCGTCAATAATTATAAATAATATAAAGATGTGCGTTATTTTAAAATAGAAGAAACTGCTTTGAAATTGTCCAAATTAGACTACACTAAATCAGTAGCTTAATTATACAAATATTAAAAACGTAACTCAACTTTACAGTATACCAAGATATATATATATATATATATATATATATTTCTTCCCCGATGGATTTCTTAAGTAAATATAAATGAATCATAATAGAAAATTAAAGGAACCAAAGTTTATATAAATTTAGTCCGGATCGAACATATTTTTATCAGATTCATGTTTGCAATTGATAGATTTATTAAGTAGCTATCCCCATAATATATATATATATATATATATATATATATATATATATATGAGAAAATATCAAGAGTATCTCTCGTGTTTAATCGAAATGCGAAATTTATTCCCTCTATTTATATAAATATCAGACATATCCCTTTAGTTTAATATAAGTGACATATATCTCCCCTAAAAAAATGTTATATTACAAATATCATCTTTTTCGTTTATTTTTTACAAAAAAATAATTTGAAACCCCCAAAATACCCTTAATATAATAAATATTTATTTACTATTTTATTAAAAGAAAATCAAAATATCTCTTTATAAAAAAAATCCTAAACTTTTTATAAATAAATTTTTTTATTTAATTTTTTTGTATATAGAATAGAAAACAAAAAATTATTTCATTAAGGGTATTCTGGGGAGTTCAAATTATTTTTTGTAAAAAATAAACAAAAAATAGTGATATTTGTAATATAACATTTTGTTAGGGGATGTATATGTCATTTATATTAAACTGAAGGGATATGTATGATATTTCTAAAAATAGAGGGGATAAATCTCGTATTTCGATTCAACACGAGGGATACTCTTGATATTTTCCATATATATATATATATATATATTTATTAACAATTGAAGTAAATTAAATCATCATAATATACTTAATTAACAAATTAAACTAAACAAAATCTAAATATTACAGAATCAATATACTGCGTACATAAGCTCGGTTGAGACTATTTTTTATTAACATTGATTCATTTAATTTACTTTAAAATAGATTAAGGTTGATTGATGGGCATAAATATCTATGGAGTTCTTATATATTTGTTGTATCAATTGGATAAATTTCTTAATACTTGAAGTTAACATTCAATTATTAAGACCAAAACTTAATATAAGAGGTTCAAATGGCAATATATATATTTCATCGACTATGGTTAGCTCTCTTGTAAATATTGGGATGAATGTCTAGAAAAGTAAATTTAATGTGTTAGTATATTTAAATATCCATTCGGTTTTTCCATTAATTGCCAACTATTTTTTTGTACGCAAACTTTAATTAGTACAACTTTCAAAGAAATATGGGCGTGATGAATGCACAGATTAATTGAGTTACAGACGGTATCTCACCTATAAGTATAACCACTGCGCAATTATTCAATGAAAGTTCTGAATTATTTGTATTTAATTCTGTACTCAGGAGAGCAATGAAAAATGATGGTTCAAAAGCCTTATCTACTGTAATTTTGCTTGGTTAAAAAAAAAAAAAAAAAAAAAATCCTAACCCCTCTCTCTTCTCTTTACAAAAAATTATTCAAATTTAAAAAATTTAGAGTCACCACCTCTCTTGAGACATGAGACTCCGGTGGTCTTAATCATTAGGTAGCTCTAGTTTTGAGAGGAAGCGTTTCTCTTTTTTCTTCTCTATGTGTTCATCGATTTTCGTCAAATTTATAGTCATACGGAGCTTCTTGACTCTTTGCGGTCATCTTTCACAACTCAGAGTCGTTGTCATCCCGGCTACAATGATTTTTATAGTCATACGAGAGTTTTTTTTTTCCCCCTAATTTTTATGTTTCAATAATCCATACATGAATCTGATTTTTGTACCACCGGATCTTTGATCGTAGTGGTTTTAAATTACATTCTATAAATCTGAATCTTAGATATGAGATATAGTTGATTTTCTTCGGGTATAGATCTCAGTCGGGCAAAGTCACATAGAACGCAATCGACAACATATGATGGTACGTGTTAATTACCTGAAAAAAAATGATAACCCATTATTCTGGTTGTTTTATTGTGATTGTGTTTGTGATCTACTTTTTAAGTAAAACTACTTATTGCATGACAAATTATTTTTACCTTAATTTTTTTTCTTTTCACTTTCTCACTGCAAGCCTCTGTTTATAATAGTTGATAGCAGTTAATGATAGTCTTTCATGTTTGTTTATAATGACTAGTAGTAGTTTATAACAAAGAAACAAAACAACTGAATTTCAATTAAAAATAATAATTTATTAATGTTAATCATTTATACACGATTTGAGAAATAAATAAAAAAACTCCAAAAATCATAATGTTATCGTAGAAATTCAGCAACCCAAAAACTTATGGACAAATATTATGATTGGTAGCTATGCGCGATTCATTTTTTTATTTAAAAAAAAAAAACAGAATTTATTAACAATTATGACCGGTTATTGACTATATGTGATAAAAAAAAAAGCCAAAACTCAAGAACAAATTCATCGAATCACTATATAGCCTTCTAATTCTTGAGTTCAATCCACCAAAGCATAACAAGATCTATGGAGGAGTGAAGAAAAATAGTATGAATATAAGTAACCAAATATGAGGCTCACCCATCATTCAAACCCAATATCACACCACTGACCACACATATACAATCAAAATAAAAGAATAAGAAGCGATTATTGAAATAGATAAAACCTAAAACCTCAAAACTTAACTTTAAAGGTCCGTTTGAAACAAAAAAAATGTGATAAAAAGTAAAAATTGAGGAAAATGAGAATATTAGATAGAATGCAAAGGAAAATCGAAATTCGTTATTGTGTTTGAAAGTGATGAAAAGCGAATTTCTTTATTTTTTTTTTTTCAATTCAAACAAAACTAGAAAAACTTAACAGATTATCATCTTTTCTTACTTACACTTTTCGGGTTCAAGGCAGACCCAAAGGTCTGCACTTAAATCCTAAGAAAATTGAAAATGAATCGATCGCTAACAGTAGATACAAAAATCAAAAGAATAAATCATAAATAAACGGAGAAAGGAAGAGGCTCACAGTTTCCTTGAGGTCTCCATCGGATTGTCACATAATTAAAATTAGTTATTTTAATTTACAACTTTAATATTTCAAGAGTGATCTAGAGTCCTAATTGTTGTGATCTTTCAAAACGAAACTTGAATTTTGTATGATGACAAGACTTGAACTTGACTATCTGGCAACATATTTCATATCACTATCTAATATATAAAAGTATGGAATTAAATTGTTACATATGGCTCTTTCTTCTTACGAAATTTAAATGCCTCAATTAATTGATATACCTAATAACTGACCAACATCAAGACACCCCAGCGGTAGTTTAGCAATTGAAATTTTTATCGACCTTATATTGATGTTCAAATTGACAATATCACCTTACACAAAAACTATTGACGTTTATATCATCGTTTTTATTTTTATTTTTATTTTTTATAAATAGTTATATAATAAATACTCAATTATTGATTGAGATACCATTGAATGTCATAAATATATAATGGTATTAGAAATTAGGTTACTGCAATTTTGTCTAATTAAATTTAATTACTGTTACCCTAGCCACCATTGTCTTATAAGAGCTTGCCATGCCAGTTTTGCATGCAACTCTCTATTTAACCTCCCTTACTAGTCAACTGAAACTAACCTCAGTCCTTTGACTCAATATTTTGATAAAAAAAAATATTTTTACTACACAAATATTTTCGCTTTTCTAGGTGTCACCTTCCACCGTGTTGATGCATACTCAGGCCGATCAGACTATATTAGCCTCAGCGGCCCAGACCACTAATTTTATGCAATTTAGAGCATCTTTAATGGTAAGCTAAATGTCATATTTAGCTTACCATGTTACATGGTTCTCATTGATTGAAAAAAAAAATGGGGTCCATTTTTTGCTAAGCTAATGGTTAAGCAATTGCTCTATAGATCTAATTTGTTAAGCTAAATCAATAGCTAATATACAAAACAATGGTAAGCAAATAGCTTAAAACTTTTGCTATTTACTAGCAAGTCCCTCCAATTGCTAAACAAATGACCATTAAAGATGCTCTAAGAGGTTAGAACTCGCAACTTCACTATAAAAATAGTGTAGAATTATCACTAAATTAAAATATAGGAGTTCCCATATTTTTCTCTTCATTAAATTTATGATCAAACCATTCACTCTTTATAATATTTATATTTTTCTATCCGAACCAGCCTAAGAATAATTTCATATATATGGACAAGAAAACATGATGGCCATTTTCTCAAAACACGAATTACAATGATTACTCAAAGTGTCTTGAATGTCAAGGGTAATGTTAGACTAAACAAACCTATCATAAAATTTCAAAGGAAATGGAATAAAGAGAATTAGATTTATGTTTCTCTCTTTTAATCATCGCAGCTCCTGCTCAATTTTTTTTTCTTTGTAGAATTTAAGATGATATAATCAAAACACTTGAAATACACAGCCATTCCGCGTTTAGTTTTCTAACTTTTCTTCACGTTTCATAAATTTCCGCTCGCAACTTAAATATTTGTAATAACTTGTTCAACTTGTAAAATCTATAATGGAAATTACCTTTCCTACCTTCTTTGCAAAATTAATCCTATAAATATCTCGATTTTTTTTTTATTAAAAGTATTTTCCTAGCTAGTTGCTTACAATTTTAATAGAAAAAAAATTCCGTTTTCGTAAGCGTCGAAAATTTGGGTCGTCGGAAACGGTTCTTCAAGTACCGTCCAATAGCTATGATGAGCTCGGTTTAACGTTTTCTAAGACCTAAAGTGAAATTTTGATATGAGGTATCATAGAGAAAATAAGTGATATAATTAGAAGTTTGTTATCATGACTAAATGACAAACGTATTAATTAATGAAAAAATAATGAAAAGGAAAAGAGGTAATATTTATCACGCGTTGGTTGCGATTTCGTATATATGAAAAAATTAACCTAAAATCAAAACAAAGAGAATAAATAAAAGCGTAATTTGGTCAATAATTCATCCTCTTTTTAAAAAATAAACAAAATTTCATTTTATTTGTAGCTCATGTTTTTTTTTTTTTTTTAGTAAACGTGGGCGGAACCACGGAGGATAACATTAAAAGCCCTCGCTTAAATGGCGGAGGAATACCGTGGTTACAACGATTGAGATTTATCTTTCAAAACCTCTCGCATGGCGCACGGAGGGACAAGCCCCTCCCAACGCACATCCGAGCCAATAACAAGAGCAAAGCGGCCTAAGTTGTGGGCAACTGCATTACAAGCACGGGGCACGAAAGAAATGGAAAAAACGGAAAACCACAAAGCACTAACCTTGATGTCATCGATGATGGTACCCAATTCCGTGTGTGGACTCGTCTTCATACCGAATGTGTTAATCACGGCGAGGCAATCAGATTGAATGATCACCTTTCTCCACCCAAGATCCTTGGCTAATGACATACCCCGGAGGATGGCGGTGGCTTCGGCGAGAGGAGGAGTGAAGGCAGCGTCCTTAACCGTAATCTCCGAGGCAATCACGTCCCCATGGCTATTCCGGATAACACACCCGGTACCAAACCGACCCACGGGACGGTCCAACGCCGCGTCCACACTAACCGCCACCAAGCCTTGGCTAGGGGGGGCCACGCGGCTGCCACGGGGCTGCCGCTCTCGATTCGGGTCACGGTGTTGGCCCTCTTGAACTCGTCGAGGAAGTCGCCGGTCCAACGGATGAGTTCGTTCGGATCCCACCCACCACCTCCGGCCACCATGTTGTTCCTAACATTCCAAATCTCCCACGCCAAAGTAATGAAGAAGTCTAAGTTACGTACCTCTCCGTGCTCTAGGGCCTTCATGAAGATGTTGATGGCGGTCTCGTTCCGGATGTCCGCCACGACGTTGGCCCACCCCGCGAGTTTCCACGTTTTGCGCGCCCACCGGCACCCCCAAATGGCGTGCTCCACCGTCTCCGGCCCGGTATGACAAACCGGGCAAGCCTCGTCATCAATGATCCTTCTCCGGGTGAGAGCAACTTTCACCGGTAACCAACCTTTGCTCGCTCTCCACGTAAAAAGTTTGATCTTAGGGGGGATCTTGAGCTCCCAAAGTTTCTCCCACCAATCGGCGTATGCCCGCGGGTTCGAAGAGCAAGCCATAGTTGAGCCCGACATGGCCACCCGATAACCGCTCTTCACCGAGTATTCGCCGTCCTTCGAGTAATGCCATCTCAACACATCATCGGTCCCCGACTCGCTCGCCGGGATCCCAAGAATGGCCTCCGCGTCTTCTCTCGCAAACATAGCATGGATTAAACCTTCATTCCATTTCCCCCTTGGATGTTTTAGCTCCGCCACACGCATATCATCGGGTATGAACGGGGGATCAGATAGAGTAAAGGAGTGGGTGTGGGGTAGCCACTTGTCTTTCCCAACGAACACGGATTCCCCATCCCCTATTTTCCATCTCGAACCCGTTTTAATGATCTCCTTACCCCACATCAAGCTCCTCCAAATCGAGGATCCATAGGACTTGCACGACGTTTCGAGGAGGTCACCACTCGGATAGTAACAAGCCCGGAACACTCTCTCCACTAGGCTGCCCCTCCGACGAATGAGTCGCCATACGCTCTTGGCCACAAGGGCTTAGTTAAATCTCTCAAGATCGCGGAATCCAAGACCTCCCAAGGCTTTGTGTTGCGTGAGAACCTCCCACTTGCACCACTGAGTTTTCCTCTCGTCACAGTTTCCCCACCAAAACTTTGCCACGGCTTTGTGGATATCGGTAATGAGAGTCTTGGGTAGTCGAAAGACACTAGACGCGTAGGATGGGATCGCTTGGAGAATAGACTTGATGAGGACCTCCCTCCCCGCCTGAGAAAACCAAATACCTCTCCAAGACTTAATTTTATCCCATATCCTCTCCTTCACGAAGGCAAACACCTCATTCTTTCTTCTACCGGTTACCGTCGGCAATCCGAGGTAGCGTTTGTGGCAAGTCGAGACATTAACCCGAAGGGTGGAGGCGATGTCCCCTTTGGCCTCCTCTTCAACATCCTTCCCAAAACACACATCGGACTTCCCAAGATTAATAAGTTGCCCCGAAGCCGTCGCATAAGTGTCAAGGCACTCCACAATCGCCGAGGCCTCTTCAACACATGCCCGAAAGAAGATGAGACTATCATCCGCGAAGAGAAGGTGGGAGACCCGGATATTATCCCTACCGAACCGGACTCCGGAAATACTTCCATTCCTCTCCCCGTTCCGAAGTAGGCTAGAGAGGCCCTCCGAGCAAAAGAGGAAGAGGAACGGAGAGAGAGGATCACCTTGCCGGAGCCCCCGTTTGGGAATCACCCTCCCCCGGGTAGAACCGTTGATGTTGAAGGAGAACCTAACCGACGTAACGCATCTCATGATTTTTTCCACCCAAACCTCGTCGAAGCCTAACTTCCTCATCATGGCATCGAGGAAGGACCATTCAACTCGGTCGTACGCTTTGGCCATGTCGATTTTGAGAGCCGCACACTCCCCATTACCGAACCGCCCCCTCTTCATCGTATGAATCCCCTCGAAACACACCATCACGTTATCGAAGATTTGGCGGCCTCCTACAAACGCCCCTTGGTTCTCCGAGATGATGTTTTCCATGAAGCCCTTCATTCTCCACACGAGGCACCTAGAGACAATTTTATACATCACGTTACAGAGGCTAATAGGTCTAAAATCACTAACCTTGTCCGCCTTGTCGACCTTGGGAATGAGGGTGAGAATCGTGTCATTGATCTCCGACACGGATTGGCCGTCGTTGAGGATCCCCAAGCATGCCTTGGTCACGCGCTTGCCAATAATACCCCAAAATTTTTGGTAGAAGAGGGCCGGGAATCCATCCCTCCCGGGGGCTTTAATCGGGCTCATGGAGAAGAGAGCATTCTTCACGTCATCCTCGTCGAAGGGTCTAAGGAGCTCGGTATTCATCTCGGGAGAAACCACCGTGTCCACTCCCGTCAAGGCCGCTTCAACGCTCACCGGGCTCGGCGAGGTGGAAGAAAAGATGTCGTTGAAGTAATCGGTGATCACCTCTTCAACTCCGAGCTCTCCTTCCCTCCACACGCCGTTCCCATCGAAAAGGCCTAGGATAGTGTTTCTTTTCTTCCTCGCCGAGGCCTTCCGATGGAAAAGCGAAGTATTTTTATCTCCACATTTCATCCACCCCAACCGGCTCCTTTGTCTCCAAAACCGCTCCTCATTCTCAAGTAGCGCATCAAGTTGATGTTGTTCGCGCTTTAAATCGGATCGCGAGCCTCCCATCTCACCATCTCCGATCTTCCGAACAATGTTTTTTTGCCTACAAATTCTCTTAGCCAAAGTCCTTTTTTTCCCCAATCCCCACGACTCGAGGCTATTTTTACACCGACTTAGAGACTCGATAAGAGCTGTGAGATCGTCCCCACTCCTCGGGGCTTCCCAAGCACCGCGAATACGCTCATCGCAACCCTCCTCGAAGAAGAATCTTTTCTCTCTCGTCCTTCCCCGCTTCTCCCTTCCCCCATGAGTGAGAAGAAGGAGCGGGCGATGGTCCGAGTTCCAATATTCAAGGTGACGCACCTTAGCTTTCGGGTACAATGCTCCCCAATCCGGAGTGGCAAGGCATCGGTCAAGCCTTTCTTCGATGCTATCCGGTTGAGAGCTGCGACGCCACGTGAATTCAGGTCCGACGAACCCAAGGTCTACAAGGTCGCAATCCTCGAGCAAGTGGCGGAAGGATTCGAGAAGGTGAGGCTCTCTTGTCCTTCCATGGCTAAGTTCACGATCGTTCGCCACTTCGTTAAGGTCCCCGCCCACCAACCACGGTCCCGTCCGCGAACTCATCACCCTACGCACGAGCTCCCACGAGAATCTCCGATTACCCGCCACCGGATCACCGTAGAGTCCCAGGAAATTCCAACACTTTCCGGTCTCGTCCGTTAAAGCGCCTTCAATGTGAAAACGAGAGAACGAGCCGAGAGAGAAACTAACCTCGTCCTTCCAAAGCAGCATGAGGCCCCCACTCCGGCCAACACGCTCCACCACAAAACACCCTCTATAGCCTACCAACAAACGGACCCTTTCGGCCGCACTCTTCTTGAGTTTGGTTTCCGACATAAAGATGAAGTCGGGCTTGAACTCAAGGGAGTGCGAAAGAAGGGTCCTCTTCGTCCGGGGGTTGCCCAACCCCTGGACGTTCCACACCAGGCCGATCATTGCTCCCGGTCGCCCTCATCTCCGTGGGACGCCGCTTTATTTTCCGTAGGGTCCGTAGCCGAATCCTTGGTGATGGAAATGGCTGGGACGGGTGGGAGAGTAGAGGCGGAGATACTGAACCCCTGTGTAGGCCTCATGTCAGTCACAGGGGTTGTGGCCCGTGGGTAGGTGCTGCCGGAGACCCCGCCTTCGAACGTGAGCTTCGCCGCTTTGGAAACACTTGTCTCCTCGGTTCCCACTTCTGTAGACTCCTCCACTGGATCCCGATCACACTTATGGCCTCCTTGGGATGCCGACGGCCACGGCCGGCGAGCCCTCTTCTTCCAGGTGGTCCGGTCCTTGGTTTGGTGCTTCACTGTCGCGCCTGGCTGCTCCAACTCCTCCCCCGCCAAGCCCACAGCGGTCTCCACAATATTGCCGCTGACCTCCGACACCGCCGACGCCAAGCCATCAGGTTTGACTCCCCCACAACCCTTCCCGTGAGGTTGGTGCGTATCTGTTTGGTCAACGTTGACTTTGGGACTACTAACCTCCACCTGTTGACTTGGAGTGATGGGAGCTTCATGCTTAGAAAACTCCTGACGCACGTGCCCCTTGGAGATGGGTAAGTGAGATGCGTCCGGGTGGGCTGGCTTTGGGCCCGGGTTGTGAGAGCTGAGAGTGGGTTTGCTTATCCCACTAAAGGGTAAAGGTGAAGGGGCTGGGAAGGTATGAGCTTGGGCCTCGAAAGCCTTATGCTTTTCTTTCACCAGTGGGCCCAGCGGCCTCTTATCACTCCCAACCCTAGCAGAGTGCCTCCTAATTTCAGTATGAGGGCAGGGCATAGGCGCCAAGGTACTCTGACGAGTTTCCGGATTTGGCGAAACAGCGCTCACAGGGGGTTCGGTGGCGCCAGGGCTCGAGGCGGTCGCAGGCTTGGGTGGTCTTGTCTCAGACCTCGGGAATCCTTCCTCTCGACCGTTGAAGCCAGCTGTCCTCTCACGCGCTGGGTTAGGTGGCCTCGATTCCGCTGACGCGTTGCTCCCACTCGCGGTGTCCTCCTCCATCGGTTGGGCTACCGGGTTCTGCTTCTCCGACGGCCGATTCGCCTCGCCCTTGCGACTGGACTCATACCCTTCCCTCGATGCGGCGAACGGGTCAATCTTTCCCGGCCTTTGTCCCGCTGGGTCCACGGTGGGCCCCACCTTCTGGGTAGCTTTGGGTCGGTTCCCAGGAAAGCGAACAACTGGCGAGGCAAAGCGGTTAGGTGAGGCTCCTAACAGGAACAAACCATACCCAAAACCCTCCGCCGGCTTCTCCGTCGGAGCATTCCTCGCATGTTTAAAATATATGTAATTAGCAATGATGTACTCTATAATATAATATTGAAAAAAAAAATAAAACTCTTTTCCTGGACTCTATTCATGACGTGTTTGAGAATAGATGGAAGATTCTAATGTAATTGTAGGTTTGAAGAATATAATTTGAGTTTTTAGACTAACACAAAATATGTAGTGTACTTCTATAATTTCTCATTTGCAAAATAGACGGAAGTGATGGCTTTCGTAAATGTACTTCTTTATATCGTTGTTGTACTTGTAATAAGTTGTTGTACCATAGTCTAGCTATTTTCGCCAGATAAATATACTCAATATCACTATTTTTTTTATTTTTTTATGGAGGGCTTTATAAGTAGCCAATGATACAAGATCGGATATTTACAAATATGAGGGTTGGACAAATATAAATATCTATTTTTAGAACCACACAAACATAAATATCTATTTTTAGAACCACACAAATATAATTAAATGTGGGCATTACGCCCACCGGGATTCGATCCCGCGTCCTCACCTTGCGAAAAGAGTGGTGTTACCTCTTGGCCCAAACAAGCTTGAGTTTCGATATCACTATTATACCAAGGAAGCATTATTCAATAATCAATTATCATTTTCTTGTAGACATTAATGACTTTAATTAATAAACCAACTCAATGACTCATGTTAGTTCTTCTTCTTGAACCAACGCGTGTTAATTAATTATTAATACGTACAGTCAAATAGTCTTTTTTTGGAGAATTTATTCAACCATCATTTTTTTTAAGGTGTGCGAGTATATATAATCACGCAGTCACGACTTAATTCAGTATGAACCCTAAAAAAACAAATTCTCCGAATAAGATAGGGATAATAATAAAGATTTGTAATACAAAAAAAAAGGCATCATTAAAAGATGAAATAAACGAAGGACGAGAAAGTGGCCAAGGAAAAATCCAAGTGAGAAGAAAACAAGGACACGAATAAATACAAGAAAGAAGAAACAATTATTTCTCCAAGAATTTTATCTGATCTCAGACTCATCCCTATTTTTATCACACACGCACACCTTGGGGGAAATAATTGAGAAGGGTAAGATAGTAGAAAGCTTGAAAACCTAGGGTAAACTCGGAATAAAAAAAGAATTTATGTACTTATAAATACATATATAAATGTATATATATATATATATATATATATATATATAGATGTATAAAGTTAGGGAAACGGCGCTGTGTCTGTCCTTTCCCGTTAAGCTCGTTCACTTGCTCGCATAAGGAAGAAGCAAAATGGTTTTCCAAAATGATTATTAATAACTAATTAGTATTACTCTTAATTTTTGTCTATTTTATTAGCTATTAATATTATTAATCCTTAGACCACTTTTGAAACTCTCTCTCTCACTCTCTCTAGATTATATCATTATACATACTCGCTGTCCCTCTAATTCCCACATCATCGGATATTTCTAATTTTCCCTTTTTATTTTATTTTATTGTTTGCTCTTCTTTGTTTCCCTTTTTATTTTATCACCCGCCAAACAGACTAAACCTAAGGCTAAGAGCCCTAAGCTTAGAGTTAGAGAGCTGGCACTTAATTGGCACTTCTGTCGAATCTTTTTCGTTTATGTAAGTTTATCTTCTTCTTCTTCATTTATTTATTTTAAATTATTTTTCTTTCCATTTCTTGGACGAATCTGTGTCACAGAACTCGAGTCTGAGATACAGCGAATCACTTTTCTTCTTCTTTGTGAAAAATCAATGGCGGTTTGATCAGTAGTGGCTGATTTCCTAATTTGAGAGTTTAGTTTGATGAAAGCAAGCTTCCGATCTTTAAGTCTGAAGCTTAAAATACTTGAGCTGAATATCAAAATTAATTTGTTATTCGTTTATTGATTTATTTTATATTTATGAAGGCTACAAATGAGAATGAGAATGAGAAGGATAAGAATCTGTAAGTTGCTATTGATTACAATATTTTTATTTTTATTTTTGCAGAAGTTTGAGCTGATGCAGTGAAGTTTTGCTGCACAGATCTGCGATTTTTGATTAGTGGAAAGAAGAGAGAAAAAAAAGGAAAAAGATAAAGAAATCCAAAACCACAATCGACATTGGAAATTAAACCATTAAGAAGAAGAAAATCTACTACTCCAGTGTCAACTTTTTTTTATTTTTTTGGTGGTAAAAATAACTAATAACCAGAGGCTTTGACACCTGTACCAAATCCAATTAGCCCAACATTGTTTGTTCAAGGTTCGTTACATAATTTTTTAATCATTTATTTATTTCTATTGCCTTTCTGGTTTTGATGTGAGTTTTGGAGACACAGTTTTTAATATTGAAGATAATGTGTTTTTTGAGCTTGAGGATTATAAATCACGGCTCTAATTCTAATCAAAATCTTTTAAACTTGTCTGCCATTTTTAGGGGCGAGACAGACGAGGGTTTTCAATATTAACCGCTCAAAAATTAAATCGGCGGCTTTGTATTCTATACAATTTATTGCTTCTCCTTTTTATTCTGCTTTAGCCTGAATCTGAAACAGAAATGTTTTATCATCAGCTTAAATGAAGAGATCTTTAGATCAAAGGTCTACATTAGGGATGATGATAATAATATTTATAGTTATACAACTATTATTCCGGCTAAAGTTTTTATTTATTTATTTATCTTTCGGCTCAAAAACCGCTCAGCTTTAGTAGAAATAATAAATACGGACGACGCAGCAAAAGTCAGATCTTTTGCGTTGTTCAACTCTTTTATCATATGTATATATATATATATATACAAATCTGCTTATAATCTGTTTAGGCTTAATAGAGCGCAGTATTTAGGCATCTGATGCTTTTAGTTTTACTCATCTCTTTGCAGTTTTAATCATTCATTGACTAACTGGGTATTCTTTTTCTCTAATTTGTATTTACTTTTTATATCCTTACAGGTTCTCTGAGTTAGAGAGAGAGGGTGTGTAAAGTCTGAGAGACTAAAAAAAAATTCTGTAGGCATTTGCTTTTGAAAGCAAGTGAACACAAACACTGCAAAAAAAAAAAAAAAGCTTTAGAGAGAGAGAGAGAGAGAGAGAGTCCGTCCCTGACTTGGAGTGCGATATATCAAAGGCGCAAAAGAAGCTTTTTTTTTTTTTTTTTTTTTTTCTATCAAATATACAAAAGCCAAAGTAGTCTCTGAATTATCGTCATCAATGCAATAGGACAGTACACATTATACACACACACACCCTCTTTCTTTCTCTCTCATCACAACTTTCTCTCTCTAAAAATTTACCCCAAACCGTGAATGAGCTGTCCAGTGGGAGAGGCATGAGTGGAGATGGAGGTTGAGGAGATTCAAGAAAACCCGAACGCAAACACGGAGGTCAACAGATTTGCCAGGATCGGAAACGGCCGGCCCGACGACGCCGCCGGCGGTGGAAACCGCCTCCGGGGATGGCACCACTCGTCGAGGATAATTAGGGTTTCGCGAGCCTCCGGCGGGAAGGACCGGCACAGCAAGGTGTGGACCTCGAAGGGGCTCCGGGACCGCCGCGTCCGACTGTCCGTGACGACGGCGATCCAATTCTACGACCTCCAGGACCGGCTCGGGTACGACCAGCCGAGCAAGGCCGTGGAGTGGCTGATCAACGCCGCGGCTGAGTCCATCTCCGAGCTCCCATCCCTCAACTCCGCCGCCTTCCCCGAGACTCCCAAACAGCTCAGCGACGATCAGAAACGCCCCTCTCCCTCCTCCGCCGCCGCCGCCGAGCACCACCACAGCAGCAACTCCGAGACCAGCAAAGGCTCCGGGCTGTCCCTCTCCCGCTCCGACGTCAGGGTCAACCGAGTCAAAGCCCGCGAGCGAGCCAGGGAAAGAGCCTCCAAAGACAAAGACCACCACCTAAGCACAACCACCACTCAGACTCGTCAGAGCCAAAACCCCTCTTTCACTCAGCTTCTCACTTCCGGAATCACCTCCAACAACAACAATGGAGGCTCTTCCGGTAGTCCCCGTGGGGCCCACAATCCTCCCATGGACTACTTCCCGGGGCGGTCCCACCACCCAATCCAGTCGTCGCTGCCGATGCTTCCGGCGCCGTTCGCGGCGGCGGCGGAGCAGTACTCCTACGTCCCGGAGGCGCATCAGCTGATCCCGAGCGGCGGCGGCGGGGATTTCAGCAGCCAGTTCTGGATCGGCGCAGGTTTCAACAGGGGGACCCTTCAGTCCAATAACAACAACACACTACACTCGACTTTCAACAACCACCACTTCCAGAGGTTTTCCAACGACGGACCCTCCGCCGCCTCAAGCATTCCCTTCCTCTTCGGCCCCGCCGCCGACCACCACCACCAGTTCTCCGCCGGCTTCTGCTACGGCGCCGACCACAAGGGGAAAGGAAAGAACTCGTAATCGATCTCTCTTCCAGGTTTCATTCCTGTCTTTTCATCTTTTAATAATCATATTCCTGCTATTGTGCTAGTTTCTGATTTACGTGCTGCAATGCAACTTGATTTAATTTGTCTTCTTTTTTCTTTTTTTTTGGGTAATCTTAAAGGAGTCGAACCTTGTTATTTTATATATTTATTGTTTGTTCTTCTTTTTGGGTTCCTGCATGGATTGATGAGAATGAGGAATCATATGTTTTGGATGTCTGATTTGGTTAGCACTCAATGTAATGTAAGTTCTTGACAGATGTTGGAACCAGCTTGGTTACTTTAGTTTGCTGATGAGAGAGAGAGAGAGTTAGTGATACTTCTAAAACAAAGCCCTTGTTTGTGTACCTATTCCCAATTCGCTTTAGGCCAAAATTATTTAAAAAAAACATAAACGAAAATTGAGTTGTGTACTGTGACTGTAGAGTAGCTTTTGTCTCACACTTTACTATTGCTTTCCGAGCTCTGAACACATGGCAAATTTGAATCGGCGCACTGTCGGAAGTCAATAAGAAGTGGTCAAAGCTGTCTTAATTAAGCCCATGCACGTCGTTGCAGCATTGCTTTAACACAATATCGAATCACATTATCTTACCGAGCAAATATTGAGTTATGAACATAAGGTTTGATTTTTTTTTTTGAACGAAAAGAAAAAACCTTTTTTTTTTTGAACGAAAAGAAAAAACCTTTTTTTTTTTTGAACGAAAAGAAAAAACCTCCGCTGATGATATAATTAAGTTGATACTATTGTGAGTTAAATACTTTTGAGTATTAGACCGGGTTTAGGTTATGCAGTTGAGTATTGTCTTGTGGGACCTAGTGAACAATGCATGGTTAAGTTAAAACCAGAATCATAACAGACAAATTTATTGGTAACAGTATAATCTTATATAAAGTATATATGTATATGTAAATAATATAAATGTGAATATAAATAATAGTGATAAAAAGTGAAAGGTGTTTTTTTTTTTTTTTCGTGTAATGGCCGATTTTATCAATTGTAGGTTTATAGAGTAGACCTCCTTTCTAAACTTAGAGGCTTTTTCCAATGTTATGATGTGTGTTGTTGAAGGCTTGAAGCTACATAGAAACGCTAGACATATTACATGTTTTGTGGAAGTGCTGTCTTTCATGTAAAGGAGTTATTATTTCAAATTATATTGGAGTACTATTTATTTCGTAAATCCGGTGACCTACTTCTTCATTCTGTGCTCCCTGGGTGAAAATACTTGCTTCTTATCTCTCTTTTCCCAAAGACTTTCTTTTATTCCTTTTCTCATCATTGCCTATTTGTATAGGCTTTGGCATGAAAACTAGAAAGTTGTACATTTATAGTTTTTTGAGTCTTTATCTTTTTTTATGTCAGTTAATGTATTTTCTTTAGAGGATGTCATTTAATAATTAGATCATATTTCTAGGTTTATCTGTACATGTGATTATTTTTGTTTTTGCTGAGATATGCGTGTGGCATTTGAGCCACTGCAGAACATAACTGATAGAACACTTAACCTGTAGGAATCATAAAGCAATTTACAATTAGAATCAAATTGTATTTTGTTAATATGTCAGCCTTTTGGAATAGCCGGTGGAGCTGAAGACTTCACTGTATAATTTGTAAAAAAATGGAGGAAGATATATTGTTTGGTCGAGAATTGAAGCCTAATAAGAAGCTACTTTTTGTCATATTATGTAACACAAAAAAACGACGTCAAGAATTTTGAAAAATAATTCAAGTGTATATTATAAATTTGGATTAGGTATATGAGTAAGAGACTGCATTTTTTGGTGTATGTGTTTTCTCATAATCCTCAATATGTTTTAGATTTCACAGTAATACCTTTAATTCTGTTCATTATCAGACAATTTTTATAACAGAATTCGGAAATAAAGTTACACTGATTGTGTATGTCTTATTTGGCAGTAAGGAAATAAAGAGTTTAGTGAAGAGGAAACTATAATAAGGGAACCATTTCACTTTACTAAGTACATGAACTATTTATATTATGTATGAACTTGGTTTCTTCATTTATTTTAAATTACATTTAGAGGGTTTCATTTACTATCACTTCAAAGTCAAGTGCTTTTTTTGTTGTTGTTCAGAAGTCAGTTATTGAGCTTCGAAAAATAAATTAATCTTAAATATTTACTCTAGTTCCTTAGTGTATCTGTGTCACTATATGGTTGGTTTATCAATAACCAAAGATTATTACACGAATTGTTTGTTTTGTTTTTGTTGGGTTTCCCCTGAAGTTGTCTGATAACTTAGGCCCTAATTTTCCTTACAAAGTACATGATCTTATTCATAAACTTGAATTTTTTTTTTCTTTTTTTTTTCTGATTATTTGATTTTTCATAAACAAGCACTGTCGGATTATTTGATTTTTCAACTGCGTGATACGAGTAAATCCCTTTCTGTGTTTATTCACCAAATTATTCAAACACAACAAACAAATTCAGTCTCGATTATTTACGTTAGTTTCCTTTAACTTCTACCATATAACCAGACAACTTGACGAGAGAGGCCAATGTAATTTTATTCTATTAGTAGAGAAAATTAGTTTTTGGAAGGAAAGAGAAAAACAAAAGTAAAAATACAGCTCTTAATTGGAGGTACATTATTTGATTTGTTTAATAGGGAATTATAGTGAAATGTAACTCTCAAATACTTCCTTGCATATTTCATGAGATCAACACATATCAAAATATAGTTCATATATAAATGGTTGTATTATTTTTCAGGCAAGTGGGGCGCAGAAATAGAAGGCGTGAAAACGGCTCTTTGGCGTCCGAGGATTCCATGATGTTAATGCTTCGGATAACTGTATTTTGAAGTCATTCCTTAATATTTGTTCGTCCTTCTGATATGCTTATGTAACGTGTGCAATTAGAATTTTTTTTTTTCTTTTTCTTTTCTTTTTTTTTTTTTTTTTGCGGAGAAAAGTTTGAACACCAATTCGATCGGTATTATTCGATATCTTTTTTATTATTTTTAAGTCGTCGCTTTCCAAAGTTGTACAATCGATCGAGTAAAATCTCATTTATTAGCTGCTTCTGAAATGAAATCTTCTTAGTGAGCAATTTTTATGAAAACTCAGCTATTTGAGGAATGGATTCCTCGCCGTGACCAAATTGTTTTCTCTATTGTGAGATATTGACGGCGAGTGATTATCTCTATCGTGAATATTGCAGAGCTTCGAGAAACTAACTACTTTGACTATTATACAAATATTTTGTGTGTGTAGCGTTTTAAATTTTAATTAACGACCTGCTATACTTTTTTATCCGTTATCCGGACCCGTTTACCCGGATTTTGAGACGGGCCGGGTAACGGGGATACCCGCCGGGTAAGCGGGTTAAAAATATTGGACCCGTTACCTGTTTACTCGGTTTAAAAAATGGTAGCGGGTCGGGTAAACCCGCTTATCCGTTTATAAAATAAAAATCCATCAATATAAAGTTTAAAAATAATAAAATTTATGTGAAAAATATCAAAGTGCTATTACAATATAAAGAACATTAAAATTCAAAATAAATAAATAAAAAATACAAAAGAAATCTTCATTGTAAATTGATCATCTTCATTGTAAATTTTGTCATCTTCATTGCAACGGTATCATCTTCTTTGCAACATATAAAAATTTATTATCTTTTTAAATATTTAAAAGTTAACGGGTCGGGTCCCGGGTAACCGGATACGGGATGACTATTCCGTTACCCGTTAAAACCTTAACGGGTATTACCCGTTTACCAAAAAAGAACGGGTATTACCCGACCCGAATAAATCGGGTAACGGGTCAAATTGTCATCCCTACTGTGGACGGATGGATATCCTTTTACAGAGAAGTAATAACGTAATTTCAATTTCATACTGGCCAACTTTTAATTGTGGATATGTAGATATATTTATATATATTAACATTACAACAGTTATAAAATGTGTGCCCCAACTACCTGAACTACTACTGTTGTATGTTGGGTCAACCAAGGATTAAATATTGATACTGATACCGAAGTTTTGATTAAAATATCGATACTGATACCGAAGTTCTGATTTTACTTATATATCGAATATCGACGGATATCTCATAACAATTTCAATACTGACTACCGATGATATCAATGATGTATCGACTACCGACAGATATATCGACAAAAATCTTATAAAAATAGATATTATGTATATATAATTTAATGATACAAATAACAATTATATTTTAAAGAGATATATATATATATATATATATATATATATTTATATCTATAAATATTTATATCTATAAATATACGTAATGAATGAATATATAACATTTATTTGAATTTTGAACCACTTGATTTTAACTTGAAACAATGGAATGCAAAAATAAAAAAAAAATCTTTTATGTTATTTAGCTAATAGATAAAGTTCACTTTATTGTGAAATTAAAAAACTTTAAAGAAATAACTCCATGTAAACCTATGTGGTTCTCAAGCAGGGCAATCGGCACGGAACTCTATGGAAGGAAGGACTTCCATCACTAATTTGTGCCTCACGGAAGAGGTGTGTACCGTATGACACGGTAATGGTAAACAATTTTCCATGCTGTGTTGGAAATGGCAGATTGGCACACGGAAGAAAATAAAACCAAGTATACCGTTTAAATGTGAACTAACAGAGGGACAAAATTTGGCCAATCTCAACCACTGGATTTATTAATTTTGGGCATCAATGGCTGAAACAATTTGGCCATTTATTACTGTTGAGGCTCGAAATTAATACCATTTTTTACACTTTCATCCCTCTTTTATTTTACACTATAAATACACACAATTTATATAGTTAAGTTGTTAATAAATAGTTTTAATTTTCTATTATAAGTATTATTTATATTATATAGTTTTAATTTTCAATTCGAATTTTCAAGACACATTTAATTATGAATATTGATTTTGTTGATAACTTTGATATAAACTTTCAAAACATGACTATTAATGAAATGTAGTCTTATTATAATTTTTTATTCATAATCTTGTTGTAATGTTTTTACTTTTTTTTTAAAAAAAATTATTATGAAGTTGAAATTCATTTTACATATTAGTACATTCTTTTAAAATTTTAACAGTTTAGTCCCTTTCATTTACTATTTAAATTTGTTTTTTAATTTTTTCAATTTCTTATTGGAAATTAACGGAAATCTATATTTCCATTAACCCTAACGGAAATTCCACTTCCGTTAAACAATGGAAGACATCAATTTGCCTAATGGAAATTCCATTTCCAATAAGCAATGGAAGGTAGCTTATTGGAAATGGAATTTCCATTACCTTCCAATAGCCACCTTGATGTGGTTCTATGAATTTTAATAAGCAAAATTGGGTCTTCATCCTCCCAAGAACTCAATTTTAATTTTGGATCTGTTTAGAGCTATAAAAATAGGTATTTCATGAATAATTTTATGTTTTGACTGTTATAGTAATTTTTCTATAAAAACGGTATTTTGGGAATAAAACGATATCTACGTTGTTATAGTAATTTTTTTGTTACCGAACTTCCCATTTTTTCTTGATATCGGGATATATCGTCGGTATTTTGAACATTGGGCCAACGTCAACCCAATGATTAAAATATCGATACAGATATCGAAGTTTTGATTTTACTGATATATCGAATATCGACGGATATCTTATAATAATTTAAATATCGACTACCGATGACGTTGGACTGATCACGCCACGATCTTCGACACCACGTCACAAGGCCACTACGCCCATAGACACAACACGTCCTAAGACTCAAGGCATCTATAAATAGAGGGGAAGAACACAGAACGATAACAATCCACTTTATCACACATACAAGAACAAGTCATAAGTTTCACCTATCATTCAGCCCCTTCATTTACATTTTCTCTTATACTAAACTTGGTTGTATTTAGAGAAAATCTTGCCTAAATATTTGGAGTTTTCGGGAGTGCGATCTCGGTATCTAGTGTATCTGTGAGATATTGTTGTACTAATTTTTTAGGTCAACACACACGATCCACTTTCAAAGATCGTTTATTGGTCAAACGCAATCAGACACCCCCTAAATTAATCATAATCATATGTTGGTACATCACGTACATTGATTAAAAAACTCACTCACATTTAACAACGAACCATAAGAGAATGAATGAGAATTAAGTCGACTTGAAAGTTTCAGTTAATTTTTCAATAGCAATTTTTTTTTTTAGGGGAGTTTAATTATAATTGAAAAACAAATCATTCGTGTATTACGCAGATTGATAACCAAATTCGATGCTTTAAATTCAGAAATTAAAAATCAAAGATATTAGTTAAATCAAGTAGGAAAAGACATGTGCGGGAAATAATCTATAGCCCTTAGACAATTAGTTGCACAATGAACGAACTATTTTTCCAAAAAAAAAAATCCATGTCACAACGCACAAGTAATGTATTCAAATATATAAATATATGTGAATATATATACTTTCGTATAGGAGAGAGAGAGTAATAGCATAAAGTGTGGAGAATAATTGGCGGTGAAATGGTTGAAACTTGAAAGAAAAAAAGGCCCCAGCTGTGTATGGGTTGGCAAATTGGATAGTAACGTGACTGGATTTGAACATAACACTGAAAATTGACCATTTAATCAACGCCGATAAAATTTACAAGCATTAAATTCACGACCGAAATTGGACCACCAAACCTAGTTTCTCACTTATCTATCTATCAGCTCTACTTCCTCATCATGCCTTTTCTTTTTCATTTTTTTTTTTTTTTTTTTTTTTTTTTTTTGTAGTTATCACTACTACCGCTAATAAATATCACATTTTTTGTTATAAATATTATTGTATTTAGATCGCTCATCGCTGCAACAGACTATTTTGAGTGACGTCACATAGATAATTATCCGGTACCAAACCCCAAAAATTCATACTTATTTATTAACGAAAAAAAATATATTTATCTATGCCCGGTATCATTAACGACGGTTGCCAAAAGAATTGAAAAATATTCATAAAATATAGGATGTAAACAAAATGATTGAACTGGGCCTATATTTAAAAAATTAAAAGAGTAAAGCGTGAGAGAGTGTCATGAAAAATGTTGGACTTGTATAAGCTAAGATGTGCAAGAATGTGGTCACGCTAGGATTCACGTGGACTGTGACTTGAGAGCATGCAAACTCAAAGTCTCTCATGTGACTAACACATGTAGACACAGCTAATCATCTTTTAATCACCCCTCCATTATGTCATTAATTTTATATTATAATTTCTTCACGATATGTTACACTTCCCGGGTTGGTTCTAGAACCACCAATGACCAAACCGGGTGGCATGGTGGGAAAATGAGAGTGGTTCCCTAACTTGATCCCACTTGTATTGTATTTGTATATTAGCGATCAGCGACCGCTATAATATAGCATTGCTCAACTATCAACTTGCGATTAGCAAAATATCTCATCCCGTTAACTTCCAAATAAAAATCTAAAAACCTTAATCGACTTTTTCTTTCCTTTTTTCTCAAAACCAAAACCATAAATAAAAAATAAAAAAAATCTAAGGCAACACTTTTATAATAAAAATAAAAATAAAAATAAAAATAAAACGTTTTTCTATGAACATCTGGACTGGAGCATAAAAATTGTATGAGTGAACATCTACGGGTAAACCGACCCTGAAATCGGATCTCACACTCATAAGGTAGGGTAGTTCAAGAGTGAAAAAATGTCAACCATTTAAAAAGCACATTACATTAATTTCGGGTCGAATAGTAGACTCTTTGGTGGTTTTTTCCACTGGAAAGCGGGATGAATATGTACCAAAGGCATTCTATATATTTCATGTTATTTGGGACCCAATTGAGGAGAAATCCAAAACTGAAAATAAGCAGCTTTTAAAAATTACGAACAGAACAATGCTGGTCCATATTCATAATAATATAAATATATCTCTATAGTCTCCACACATGCTTGTTTCTCTTGTTAAATGCAATCACATGAACTGGTTTATACAACTACATTCCTTATACATTTTAGGACGGACATAATCTTGGAGTACGAAAAAGAGTCGTTACTTGTTTCTCTGTATCTCAATATGATGAAAAAAAGAAATTTCACTTTTGCTAAATCTGATTGAATCAATGATTAATACATCCCCTAACCACAACTTTATATTGTTTTATGTGTTCAATTAAAAAAAACAAAATAGTTGTTTAAATAACTCAATCACTGCATTGAATAACTTAGTCAAATTCGCTAATATACATACCTCTTGTTAGTGGAGTATAAATATTACCCTTTTCAATGTCACTTTCGATTATTTATGGATTCTTTAAATACAACGCTGCATTCTATTTGGGGTTTGACAGTAGGTCATTCTCTTTGCCTTATAACTATGCAGTGCAAAATAGGCAAAAATACATATGCTTCAACAGAGGCAGCGAATGTGAAAACTCTTTATTTATTTTTTCTTCTTCTTTTCTTATAACTCCATTGCTGACATAGACTTGAGCATATTTCACATAAAGCAAGCATAGCCATGCCCAGCAGAATATTCACATACCGAGATATAGAAATGAAGAAACAAGTAACTACAACTTTCAAGCTCTTAACAAAGATGATCAACCAAAGAGTCGATTTTGTGAACTCTAACAAAGCATGTGCCTGAAATAAAAACAACCAGCAGATGCATTTTCATCTCTCTCTCTCTCTCTCTCTCACGGTTCTTCCGTTGAGATCATAATGCAATTTGATCTTGCAACGCATGAAAAACTCAACTCAACATACGCGAAGATAAGGATAATGGGCTTCTTTTGTTTACGTGTGTATGTGAAGAGTCCAAATCAAGGATTTTATATATCTTCAAGTCTCGCCGGACAAGGACAAAACTGTTGTGTGTGTGTGAATGTGTATGTGGGGGTTCTTCTCTGCCGTTCCAGAAATAAAGCAACTTTTCCCTTATCTCTTTGCTTCACCTAACAAAAAAAGAAAAATGAAAAAGAAATCAAACTAGAGGACAAACAAAGTTAAAAACTGAACAGCATTTTTCACGCAGCACAAGCAAGGAATCGATAACACAGGCATTTTCAGCGATGCAAACTCTGATCCTTCCAAATCCATATAAGATTTTAGATACAAAGAGGTCATAATTTGCAATATACCGAATCGAAGTTTCACCTGAAGCAAAATCGAGATCAAAAGGAATTCATCTCGAGGCAATAAGTCCTGCGCTTAACCAACATCTTGGCGGCGGTCCCGAACGGTCCATCGAAAGCAGAAGCGACCCACGATCCGTCGGAAACTTCCTTCTTCGCGGCGGACTGCTCAGTTGGCCGGATTGCGACCAAGGTAGCGCCGTTGAGAACGACGCCGCCGGGGAGCTCGAGGCGCGGGGCGTACCAGAGACGCATGTTGAGAGCCGGAACTAGAGTCCTCTTCGACGCTGACGAAGCCGAAAGAGGCTTCACTCTCAGCTCCTCAAGCTGATCTCTGTTCATGCACAGAACGCCCTGACCATCGGCGTCGGTGAGAACCAGGCTGTCCAGAGTCTTGTGCTCCGAGATTATCGGCTGGAGAAGGTAATGCCTCGCCGAAGCTGCGATCAGCGAGCTTATCGTCCAGACAACTCTCAGCTTCAGACCTCCGTTGGTGTAGAAAGAGTCCGGGATGCTTCCGTTGTCCGCTGCGGCTGGATTTTCGTCCGATGATTTCGTTTCCGCCGGAGACTGGCCAGGCTGGACCACCGACGACGCGCCGAGGATAACGCAGCTGTCTAAGGTGGAGCCGAAGTCTGCCTTCCACTTCAGAAGCACGCCGTCGTCTATTCCGAGCTCTCCGCTCGGAAGCTCGATCTGGAGAAGCCGAATCTCGTTGAAGTTCTTCAGGACCTGTGTCGGAGAGTGGTGAGTCACTCCGGCCTGGTCGAATTCTCCGTCTTCCGCGTCTCTGGAGCCGACGGCGAGCGATCCGCCGGAGGACCAGGCGGCGGCGGAGGAGGTGGAGGAGGAAGACGAAGATCGCTTTGGACCGAGGAATTGACCTAGGGCTTGTAGAGGCTTGACGATGTTGCCGAAGACGATGCGGAAGATCGTGGAGAAGGATCCGGCGCCGGAGCGGGACTTGTCGGAGACGGAGGAGGCGGCGGCGGAGTCTTCGTCGGAGATGACACAGTCGACGCGGACGAGGACGTTCTCGACCTGCGGGATGAGCGCGTGGAAGCGACGCGATACGACGCAGCAGCGGCCGAGAGCCTTGACGTCGCCGATCCTGTTGAAGACGAGGAGGAGGACGGAATCCGGGAGGCGGTCGAAGTGGTCCTCCGCCGCCGGCTCAGGGTCGAAGTGGTCCTCCGCCACCGGCTCAGGGTAAACCCTAGACATCAGATCTGCTCTCAGAGAAGCCATTGTTGCCTAATTTAGAGAGAGAACCCAACAACACCGCAAATTCAGAGACGAAAAAGATTGATCGCTTAGTATATTCAGATCTCGTGATGATGAGAGGAGAAGATTAATAAGATGAAGAGAAAATGGATGAGGTGTTTTTCGCTTGCTACCACAAAAAAAAAAAAAAAAAAAAAAATAGATGAGAGAGAACCCTAAAAATGCAATAGATTTTTTTTTTCTTTCCTTTCTCTTCTCTTCTCTTCTTTTTGTAAAGATGCAGAACGAAGCAAAGAGAGAGAGAGAGAGGAAATAGGGTCAGGAAAAATATTTATAACGGACGGAGGGTATTATATTCTCTCTCTCTGTAAAAAAAATATTATTATTGGATAATTTTGTACATTACCTTAATTGTCAATATTTGGGGTCCTTAATTCTAATATTCTATTCACTCTAAAGTTTGTTTACCTTGTAAGTTGTAATGCATGATTTTTATTTATTTTTTATTTAATTTTGTGTATGCTTGATTGCTGATACAATGTGGCTACCGAACGCAACCGATATATGATTTCCAATTTAGATAAAAATTAAATAAAAAATAAAAAACCAACTACTATTTACGAAAGAAAGGCTAATATAATATTCACGGATTCCATGTCCATGTTGTTTATGGACTGTGACACTTCCTTTATCACCAAGCTTATCATTAATTGGTTTTTATTGTAACAAAAAAAATCATGTTTCCAAATATATATTTTTGTTTGATGGAAAATAATAATATTGACACGTATTTGAATCTGTTTTCGTTTACATTTCTATTTAATCTAATGACAACCAGCACTTTCTCAAAAATAATTATCTTTTATTTTCTTGCTAATAAAGAATCTCTTTCTAACTTCCAAGTGCAGTAAGTGCAATGAGGGAAAGAAAACAAAATCATTTTAATCATTGTATACGCATCTACTGAAAGTAAATACTCCAGTTTTGATATTTGTAACCATATATTTTATATATATATAATAAAAATAAAAGTACTATACCGTTCCAGAATTAGTAACCTGGGTCTCAACTCAACCTGACTATTGGAAGGTAATGAAAATTCCATTTCCAATAAGCTACCTTCCATGGCTTATTGGAAATGACATTTCCATTAGGCAAATTGGTGCATTCCATTGGTTATTGGAAATGGAATTTCCGTTAAGTTTAATGAAAATATGGATTTCCGTTAACTTTCATTAAGTAATTAAAAAAATAAAAAAATCAAATTTAAATGGTAAATTAAAGGGACTAAACTGTTAAAATTTTAAAAGAAGCTACTAATATGTAAAATAAAAAAGTTAAAAATTGTAAAAAATAAGAAGAATATAAAAATGGTGGGTAAAAACTAGTTAAATATTAAACAAATTAATAAAAAATAAAAATAAAAAAGTCTATACAAATATTAAGACTATTTTGGTCTTATTATAAGCTATACGTACATGAATTATATTTTGGTCTCCACTACACATCACTGCCAAAACCAAACAATTGTATTTAATAAGCTTAGTGACCCTCAGTCCAAACTCTCTCTCTCTCTCTCTGCATAACCCCTCAACGCAAACAGTCCACAACCTCTCATGGCTACTATCGGTATACCCATTTCCGCACACCCACTGCCATTTCCAACACATATCGGAACTGTGGCTACCATTTCCGTGTTATCGGAACTCGGAAATTTCCAATGAGTATAAAGATGACCCGGAAGTCATTCCTTCCGTTTGCTTCCGAACCGATAAGCCAGCTTGAGTCTCAACCTGGCTATTGGAAGGTAATGGAAATTCCATTTCCAATAAGCTACATTCCATTGCTTATTGGAAATGGCATTTCCATTAGGCAAATTGGTACCTTCAATTGGTTATTGGAAATGGAATTTCCGTTAAGTTTAATGGAAATATGGATTTCCGTTAACTTCCATTAAGTAATTAAAAAAAATAAAAAATCAAATTTAAATGGTAAATTAAATGGACTAAACTGTTACAATTTTAAAAGAAGCTACTAATATGTAAAATAAAAAAGTTAAAAATTGTAAAAAATAAGAAGAATATAAAAATGGTGGGTAAAAACTAGTTAAATATTAAACAAATTAATAAAATAAAAAAAAAGTCTATACAAATATTAAGACTATTTTGGTCTTATTATAAGCTATACGTACATGAATTATATTTTGGTCTTCACTACACATCACTGCCAAAACCAAACAATTGTATTTAATAAGCTTAGTGACCCTCAGTCCAAACTCTCTCTCTCTCTCTCTGCATAACCCCTCAACGCAAACAGTCCACAACCTCTCATGGCTACTATCGGTATACCCATTTCCGCACACCCACTGCCATTTCCAACACATATCGGAACTGTGGCTGCCATTTCCGTGTTATCGGAACTCGGAAATTTCCAATGAGCATAAAGATGACCCGGAAGTCATTCCTTCTGTTTGCTTCCGAACCGATAAGCCAGCTTGACCTGGGTCCTTGTATCACGAAATTTTCATTTCTGAATATGAGGAATAATAAAGTTGGCGTATTTATCATTTATGGAAAAATCGCTAATTACTTGAAGATGTAATTATTTTTATTTTAAAAGTCTTGATCCTATACTCTTTTTTTTTTTTTTTTTGCATGAATCGCATGCCATATTTATGTAATTGGGAACCTAATAATAGCCATAGGTTTAGGTTCTTGGGTACGATTTGTAATTACCAGCAGCTATTTAAAAAAAAATTAATTTTTAATTGCTAAAGTCATTCTAAGCTTTAAAGAACTTCTATTACTATAATTAATAGACCGAAGTAGGGAGAAAGACTTCATTTTTTTTGCTAAATTGTAATTGAAGTTCCTTTGCTTAGATTGGATGCAAAAAAAAAAAAATTAATAAATAAATAAATGAAAAGTTAACATAAATCATAGAGATTTGTAAGTAATTAGGCCACTTTAAACATGTGATTTTGGATCTAGCCTATGTTTGACAATTTTTAGGGATATAGCCAAATGGCTTATGTGGCAATAATTAAGGTCTGATTTGCCCTTATTTATTAACAAATTCGTCACTTTCTCTCTCCTATTTTTTTTTGCATCAAAACTTCAAAAATTCGTATCTTTCTCATACGAACTCGAAATTGAGTGATTTCAGATCCTACAAATTCGTGGCGTCGAGATCTTCAAAAATAGACCCATTGTGTTTGATGAAAAATTATGTTTAATGCATCATAGTTACGTTTCCATTTTTTTTTATAATTTCAAAAATTTTCAGTTATTTCCATATTTAAGGTAATAACATGATTTTTCTACATCTATGGTATTAAACATGATTTTTCATCATACACAATGGATCTATTTTTGAAGATCTCGGCGTCACGAATCCATAGGATTTGAAATCATTCAATTTCGAGTTCATATGAGATAGATATGGTTTTTTGAAGTTTTTATGTAAAAAAAAGAGTAGGAAAGAGAAAATGACGAATTTGTTAATAAATAAGGGTAAATCAGACCTTAATTATTGCCACATAAGTCTGTTGGCTATTTCCCTAAAAGTTGTGAAACATAGGCTAAAAACAAATTTCATAGTTTCATTTTGGCTATTTCGCTACAGTGCCCTAAATCATATGACGCATAAATTAGAATTAAACATTGCTTTAAGACGAGGAAACTATGTGAAAAGATATGGGTGGACAGGTAGGGCTAATTTCAACAAGTTTTTTTTTTTTTTTTTTTTTTTTAAATAATGGTGGGGTCAACTTCTTGGGCATACAAGTAAAAGATTGGGTCATATTTTAGGCCCAAAAACATTACAGGGCCCAAATAGCCTACCGACTCGCTCAAAGATGTGTCATTATTGATTGTCCTGTTATAATATATATTCTCTATTATTGTTCTCTACTTTTATAATAATATTAGTGTCGTTAAGTTCAATTATTAGTGTTCATATGTTCTACACCCACTTATTATTATGATTTGATATTGCATACAGGCAAAGATTACTAACCATGTGTATGATAATATTATAAGTGGATGGTATTGTTTTCTTTAAGAGAACCGTGCATAGTCCAATATTCTATGGTTTCATAGGCATATGTTTTATTATAATATGATAAGCTGTTTGTGGATATTCATCATGAGCGTCGGAAATGGCACTAAGCGGTAGTACCGGTCTATATTTACATTTTGAGATTATTATTTAACTAAAATTTAATAAATATTTATTAAATAATCACATTTATTTATTTATACGCTTAAATTGACGTAAATACTTTATTTTATTATTTTAACGAAATGGTAAGTCAATAACATCATGTTTGTGGTTATTTACCAAATATTTTAAATATTGACTATATAACAATCTCAAACATTTAAATTGGTTAGTTATCTAAATTTTTTGTTGATAAATTGGTTGAAATGCACACAAATCTTTAAAAAAAACCTAAGAAAAAACAGACAAAACAAAATCCATTATAATTTTAAACTCCAATCTCTAATTTTGAGCGTATACACATAGGTCCCCAAGTTAATTTTTGCTGAACCAACCCTTTATCGTGCCTTCTGGCATATTATAATATTACAGATTGTATTCCAACTAGGTATCATGTATCATTATTCATATTCATGTGCTATTAATAATAGGAAAACGAAAAACAGATCCAAGAAAAACACCACCCTTTAATCATACCAAATTAATTACGATAATAATAAATAAAAAAAATATGAAAAGGAAAAGAAAGAGAAACAGAACCGCACGTTGTGACATGTGTTAGTGCAGATACTTTATCATGGATATGATTTTGAGACGTGTGAAAACTATTTATATTTTTAGTTTTATTAATATGTAATATATACGGGACTCCGTACACATATATACAGTACTTGTACCAAATGGATTTAGTTTATAAACTGCAAATTCTGAATTAATATATATCAAGAAGATAATTTGAACAATTTTATTCGTCGAAAATATGCCTACCTTTGTGGATGGAATGGAGTACACATGGATGTACATATTATCCATTAAATGTTACATTAAAATCAAATTTCGAGCTAAATTTTTTTACGAGGTGAGACAAAAAAAAATATGACTGTGAAAGATACATGATCACGAATTTTATTGATGATGATTATGAATAATATTATTCTCCGATAATCGTTTTTCCGCCATCCAGTCTAAACAAGTTAGGTAATATTCATTTGAAATGAATAAATAAGGAGTTCTCATTAAAATCGAGTGCATGTAAAATTAGAAAATTCGTGACTAAAATTAATTACAAAATCTTGAATTTCGGAACGATTTTATTAAAGGTATTATAAATTTTTCACAACTCATTTATTAATACATCCGTAAATGTTTATTTTATGGTTGATTTTAGTAAAATGATATTGAAATGGTAATATTCGTGTTTAATTTATAATTATTTTACTTTACAACAAAATAATTTGCATATTATTTTATATAATATTAGTTATAATTTGTGATATAAAAATTAATTTATGTACACTACTTTACGTAACATGTTATTCGTTGGGATATGTAATATCTTGTATCAGTATTTGATTTTATAAATGGTATATAATGCTTTATGTTATATAATGCTAAATATACGTGACTAAATGGTGATATATAATTTACAAATGGTTTAAATAATAGATAAATGATGAATATATTTTTAACGTTAAAAATAGAATTTTAAGATGAAAATAAAGTGATATGCATATGATAAAGGGTTATGCATAACTGAATTCTGTGGTTCTTTCTATAGAGCATTTTGTACTCCACCACATAATAAATAATAATAAGAGAATTGATCTTCATAAGCACAATAGCGCTATCATCGGCGATGTGTCATCCTTAAATATGAGTTATATATTTTTTTGGGCCCCATTTATTTTTAGTTTTTTTTTAATTATTGAAAAGATGGTAAATATCATTAACGGGCAATCACTTCCACAACAGGTAAAAGATCCTGAAGTGAAAGATTACCAAAACCAAATTTGTTGTTCTTTGCCCATTTACACATCGTATGAGCGAGAGATTTATTTTTATATCATAGAACTACTTTCATACTCACGAGTCACATACATACGTACTAGCTTTGATTCTTTCTTTCTTTTTCCCCTTTTTTCTGATAATCGAAGAAACGCTAGTTTTGCTTCTTCCGAGATCAAGTCAAGAATTGTTTAACACGAAACGAACAAAATAAAATATAAAAAAAATAACACCAATTAATTACTCGTCCAAGTTTTTTAATTAGTTTTTCTCAAGGGCTAGATTGTGTGCACTACTATGGATCCGCAACGTGTTGACTGTAATTTATAAGGATGATATTGTCATGCCTTGGGGTTGAGAACCCAAGTTTTAATGTTCCCTTTAATTTTATATTACTAAGATAAATAATAATAATAAACATATATTTTACACCAATAATAAGAGAGGGATGAAACAATTAATGTGCCCTTTTCATGCCCACTACACGACAAATAAATAATATACAAGGGAATCCCCATCTGGGAAATCGAATTATAATTAAAATCCCATACGTAGGCATTTACTAAATTCGTTTCAAGCAAGGGACAGTAGAATTATTAGTCTCTAGAACTGAACACTAAGATACGTACTCAAATGTATTATACGATGAAACAGAAATACAAAAATACCCTTTAAACTTCACAAATTTGTATGCGTGGGATTTGAATTTACAACACCAAATACCTCATACAAAGAAGAAATGGCTAAACTAGGCATTCGATGGTCAAAATCTCATTCCTTTCCCTTAATGGTCCCATGTTTTCGTTTCTTTTTTATTATTATTATTATTAAATTCTTTTTGGTTTTTGGTCTTTGTTGTCGTTCTTATTTTCAAGCGTGCCTAAGAAGAGAAGATGTGAATTTAATTGGCACAAGGGGATGTATACATATGAACATTTTTAAAAGAAACAAACATTGATGGAACATTCACTTTTTTGTGCGAATTTTTCCATCACCGTTATGCTTTATTAGGTGGATTAATTTAGGTACAAATTTATATATGTACTTACCAATTGGTACACAATCTAATCGATGCCAACCACACAAAGATGCTCATTTGTTTGTAGATCAAATCGACATCTACCATGACCTAAGACATCCATTGAAAATTGTGTAGCACACAAACACACTATATATATAATATAAATAAAAAAGAGAGATTTTTTTTTTTTTTTTTTTTTTTTTACATATAGAGCGACTAGTTCAACTTCCTACTTAAAACTATCTTTGACATTTGTATCTATTTGATAAATTTCTTAAATTTAAAACAATGAGTTGAAAAAATTCGAGTATTTTCTCTCTGAAAAAAAAAAAAAAAAAAAAACTCTCAAGCCGCCACGTTCCTCTAAGTCTCTAATTTTCGATATAGGGGAAGAGCTTTTTGTTTGATTTTGTTTCTTTTTCGATATTTGAATCGCTCTGCCTTCTAAAATATTGGCATCAGCTTCTATCTTGCATGGCGCAAAATTAATCTTGGCCACCTTCGTCATCGACGAGCAATACTACATCCTCAGCTCTGATAGCGCTCTTGTGCAATAAAAAATAATACATTTTTCCAACAAAAAAATTGCATGTTACAAATTTATAACTAGTTTTTAATGTGTGTTTTAGCAAGATGCTCAAATTCAACTTTTTTTTTTATATATATATGAAATAAGATAATAATGGATTTTTTTAACATGTATTACTTTATAAAAGTAAAACATATAATGGTTTAATTAATATGTAGATTAAAAACTAGATATATTATTTTAATGTGCAATTTTTTTGTTGAAAATACAAGTGATCAATTTTGTTGGGGAGGAACACAAAACAAAAAACGACAAAATAAAAACTTTAACGGACAAATGGACCAGCCAACAAGAGAGAGAGAGAGAGAGAGAGAGAGATAATTATCCAACGTAGTGTAAAATTAATGAACAAACTAAAAATAATGAGTGTTAGCCTAACACCACCATCAATAACATATTATGCCTACACAGAGGCATGACTGACTTAGCAATTACATATACCTTTCAACGAACAAATAACTGAATAGCGCGTGAACATCCTTGTATTTGTACATGACAAATATTGTTCTTTATCGAGTATATATAAAAAGAGATATATATAGTATATGTTTCTCTAAAACTATTGTTAAGAATCAATCTGATGCAATACAAAAAAAATTAACAAAAGAAAATAATAATAAAAAAAAGGTTAAGAATCTTTAGTTGATGGACAGAGCCCGCCGTTGCTATAGGTAAGCAAAGTTGGTGTTTAAAGCTCTCGATTGGATTGGATCTCAAAATTTTAAATTCAGCAAAATATAACTCAAAGATTAAGATTATTTTTATTAAAAAAAAAAAAAAATTACGAATTTTTCAACCTAATATTATTATCAAAAGACCTCGAAATATTACTTCAACCGAGGCCTTGATGAGTTTGAGCCAATCATGTTGATGAATTTCGTTTTCTCCAAATTTAACAATTTTAGTCATGGCAAGTTGAAAGGAGTACAAGATATGTACAAGCTAGGTATAATCAATTCCATTTATCTATTAAAAAAAAACTCTATTTTTAACCAATCCCTAAGCTCCCCAATTGTATAGCGTTAGGTCAAAAATATTCTTTGAAATATTATAGAGTAGAATTGTAATTTATTTTTAATTTTATTTTCGTCTAGAAAACTCTTGTGGGGTATATATATGATACGTTACATCCCAACTACAAGGCCTTCTTTAATGTTCGTGGTGCTTCCAAAGTCTCATTTAAAATAAAGGTATATATTTGAAATTAGTACGATATTTCTACAGGAATTTTGTGAATATATTTCACTTTCTAAGTTCATATTTAGTGTCAGCGCGTGACAAGTGATTATGAGAAAGTCAACCCACATCGATTGAAAATGTGTGACTTATAGTTTTATATATTCGTTATAAAGATCACATTTCATTCATATTATTGCTAATTAATTTAAGTAGAACTACATGATATTAGAACCAAATCTATTTTCAATGATTGATCATCCACTTTTACAAACTTCACGTTTTAATTTATCAATTCTAATCGTAAAGATTCGATTGAGAATGTATCATTTACTTCCCTTATAAAGATCACGAATTATTCATGTTATTGTCAATTAATTTGAATTTTAAAAATTAAAATTTTACTCTTAAATTTAAAAAAAAAAATTAAATTTTTTATCCCAATATTTTATATTTTAGCTCAAAATTATATGATTTTTTATATTTGTCCCTCCTGAATATTTTTTTACAACTTTTACCCCAAAAAATTTACATTTTTAATCCAAGATTATATATTTTTTCATATATACCCTTACTGAACATTTTTTTTCTTACACGCACTTAAGAGAATTTAGAGAAAAAAAATTTAATCAAATTTCCTCTCCCCCCAGCTACAAATTCTAGCTCCACTGTAATTTTTTGCGTCCCTTCTAAATATTCTAAAGTGTATATTTTAGGTCTCCAACCGCAGATTAATGAATAATACCTTTTGCATCGTAACGACAAAAAGCAAACTGGCCACGACTATTTGTAATTGTACTTGATTAAACTGTTAGTTAAAGTCTCGTGAACCCTCAAAATTCTTTAGATAATTATATAATAATCCATCAATAAATAATTCGAGTTTGATCATTATCCATATACACATGCACGCATATAAGAACAAACACGTACATACACACACAAAATCACCATGAATCCGTTATCTGAGAGAGCCATTCATGTCGATCAAAACTTCAGAATATAAAGACTATACAATTATACACACACTTTTGGTCTTTCTGTTTCTCAAGTGTCATTATCTTCTGCCCGAAAAATATGGTACCTAGCTAACCCTAGCTCTCATTATATTTAACTGTTAACAAGCACAAGTTGTCCCACGATGAGAACAAGAGCTTCACTTTCATATAAAAGATCCCACCTTTTAGCCTTTAAACAATCGCATTCAACTAATTCCAATAAGGATAGATATATTACGCTAGTGTAGAGATTACAGATTAGTCACTTGAAAACATATGTTTTCCAATTTTGTTGATGTTTAGCTAATTTTGCAGTCTAATAATTAGCTTATACAAACAGAACATAAATCCCATATTATAACTCTTGTAGTTACAAATCACAAAATTCTGCTTTGTAGTCCACATACATTAGGGAGTCCGTGGATCTTCGGTTCAGAATCAATAAAAAATTAATGATGGTCAAATAGAACAACAACTTTTGTTGTCATCTCTAGAAGTTCACCCCGTGAACTTCTCGAGCGTTTTGGAGGGCATCATGGCAATAGACACGTGCAATAGAACCGCTCAGAACAAGATTCGCGAGTTCATTCCCGACCATAGCCATCATCGAGGTCTGCCCCACAGTATTTGATCGATATGGTCACCACACTTAGAAGGGTTTCCCTCGGAAGTCACAGTGACATACTGACATTCGTATCGATAAGCAATTCGGGTTATTTTTCATGTCTATAAAACAAATCAACACTATCAGCCTTGTTGAATATTTTATTTTGGGAAATAAAAAATTTGGAAATACCCAAGCACTCATACATTCTTAAAATAAAACTAGTTCAATATTATTAGATTTAGAATAATTGAATAAATTTAGTGCTGGAATGAAAGACAATTTACAAATTCTTGAAAATTGAATTAAAAAATATTTCATCAAAATAATAATAATAAAATTAATTAGTCATAATAAAATAAAATACAATCAAATAAGGACGCCGGGGCTTAGTTGACGATTTTTTAAAGCTTATTGCTTTCTCACCAGGTGCTTGAAAATGACGAGCAAGTGTTTCGTAGGATACAACGAGGTATGAGAAGAATAGTGAATCAATGGTTCAACTCCGATGAACAAAGCCACCGCCGCAATCTACCACGGTCTTCAAAAGAAAACTAGAACCCACTTTAGGAGGGGAGGAAATATTTTTGAATTTTTACTATGGTGTGCTTGAATGAGTGATGCCTACTGCCTTTTATAGGCTATGGTGTACTATGTTTTCGACGTTTTAGACAAAATTATTGCACGTTTACGGTCAAAGATATCAAATAATACTCATCACGTTTGAATGCTACAACGATTAAACGTGATCATTTGATATTGGGCTTTGGGTAGGCCCAACTCGCCGGTCTGACCGAGCGGCAGCGGCGGTCGTGTGTAGTGGTGGAGATGGACTTGTAGATGTCTTAGCCACTCTACAAAATTGGGTTGTCCCTACGGACCCAATCCTCATATCTCTTCCAATGTGGAAAGTTTGCATATGCATATACATTCACAACAAATCTAATCTCCTTCATAATATTTGGAGGCTTTCAACATACTTGAGCATCAATTTCTCATTCATCAGCTTAACTTTGATTTTGAAAAATAAATAATCAATCTTATACCCTTCTATATGAGAATAAAAAATCTGCTCTAAAATTTTAGACTCGATGACTAGACCCCACTCAGATATTTTTCTAACTCTGTCGATCAAATGAAAGTAAATACCCTTTATTTTCATACTTTTTCAACAATCCCACACATAAATAAAATTGAGTAACGACAACAAAAAGACACGATACAACTCTACGTGGTGATAGATTGTGCAATCAATACATGTATATGATAGTAGCGAAGCCTTTGTACCTTCCATTGGTCATGAATTCGTGTTCATTTTGGTCATGAACATTCACCTGATTCTTAGATTTTATTTTGACAAATAATTATCGATCTTGTACAAATAATTCTCGTGGTTAAGAATTAGCTCTACAAATTCAACAAGTGATCCCGCTCAAATATTTACCACAATTCAAATAATCAATAAAAATCAGTACTCTTTATTTCTGTACTTTTCCAACAACCTTCTAACAAATCTTCCTATGTGAATTCGAAAGAAATGGAAATTTGCATTTTACTGGAGGCACCAACTAAAAAGAAATTAGTACACCCAATTTTGCGAAATCTTGTAAATATTTTTAAACATGGTAACATCCAAAAGTAGAGATTTCTGTTTATCCAAAAGTAGAGATTTGTGTTTGTGCAACTAAAAGAGGCTAATGCTCTTTAAAATAAAAATAAATATATAAACAAACAAGTTTTTTTTACTGGGCTATAAACAAACAGTTTAGATTATATGCATGATATATATTTTATGTATACATTGTAATGAGGAACGAAGCTCTCACAATAATGATAATCATCATGAACAGCTAAGCTTTTTTCCAACAACTACTAAAAAAACAAAGTAATGAAAGCCAGCTAAGCCTTATAAGAAGAGTACTATACATTGTCCCAAATTAAGTTTTTTTTTTTTTTTTTTTTTTTTGGTGCTCGAAAGGTCTTGTGGTTGTTAACAAAACCCATCTGTATCAACAACTTTATTTATATTATTCTTAAACGAATTAAGTGAAGAGTCTGTCTGTTGATTTGATACATATATATATAATTTACATAACCACCAAAAGTTTTGTATTATTGTGTCTCCACTGTGTCTCCCCCTCAATAATGGATTAGCGAAATAAAAATAAAAATAGCACAAATTTGTAGAGTTACACCAAGATCATACATGAGAGAGAGAGAGAGAGAGAGAGAGAGAGAGAGAGAGAGAGTAATATATTAATATTGAATGGCATTGTTCTCAGATATCCAAACGAATAATTTCACTATCAATATCATATCATGAGCTCTAAAGAAAAACTAATTAATCTTTTGGATTAGTCATTCATTTCCATCCACCGTTATTTTTAAAAATTCTATATAAAGAAAAGGTGGAAAGAAGTTTCAATGGAACCTTAACAATGGCACGTAATCTCACGTGTAGTCTCTCACGTGCGGAGAGGTACCCACAAAAGGAGAGTGATATAGAGTGCTATTATTATTGTAATTTTTGTGTGTATATATGTGTATATAAATATTTGTGTCCCAGTTGTGCATTTATGAGGATAGGTCTTATTCATCCCATTCTCGGGATCCGATCGGGAAATTGTTTTGTGTGACCGTTTTGTCATCGTTCAATGATCAATCTCATTGTATAATAATCAAGTTATCGCGTTCACAAATGCATGCAAAACGCGTTCGTTTAAGTGGCCACATGTGATTCAGCAAATTTTTTTAAATAATAATAATAATAAAATAGAGAGAGAAAAAAAAGTGGCCATATATTAATATGGGTGGCAAAAAAGAGTGCCTATCGTTCAGGTGCAAATTAAAACATTTGTGGAACTATATTCATGCCGACAATTTTTTTTTTAATTTTTTTTAACCTTAAAACGTCTGAGCACTGAAAATCAAATGATATATTACAATACAACACATGCCAATTCCTTTAAATACTTCCCATCAGAATGATACTGGGACTGGGATTCTAAAGTTAATCCTTTTTTAAATTCTTTCGCCAGGAAAAGAAATGTGTCCCATTTAAGATTTTACTTAAAGAAAGAAAGATGGGAATTAAATTTCCTACGACGTCTTTAAAGTGAATAGATTCGCAATTGCATTAACCTTGCCTATGAGACAAAAAAAAAAAATAAAAAAAAAAAAATAAAGCCCGACAGCCTGACTTTGAGATTGATTGAACAATCACGTGCAATCAGACTCACCACATAACTTAGCTCCTAAGAAAATTAACATGAATTAAATTTAAAACACAAACAAACACAGGGCCTAGGATTCCCATATTATTCATTAGTACATTAAGAACTCCACGAGTAATTAAAATCCGTATTGCCGGCAATGCAAAAACAAGAACAAAAAAAAGCCCTAAAAGTCTCTTCCACAACGGTCACATGTATGTGGTGTTGGATAAGCATCTTTTGGTTTTGTCTTTTTCTGCAACTCTGGAACATCGAGCTCTAGGACTTCGCGAAGAGCATTCACTCCTTGTTTGAGCTCATCCAAACTGTTTTTTAAATAGTTTTAATATGTTTAATAAAAAAGAATGTGATTAAGTTATAAGAAATAGATTATTAGAAAACAAGTCACTGCACGAATAACAACACGAAACGAAACCTTAATAAGATAAGTTAACACCTGGGTTGTCAGACACGTGTATGAATTGCACGGATTCAGAGAGTGAAAAAGACAAAAGACATGGTAAAAAATCGAACCTAGACTAAAAGAATCACAAGGGATAGATTTCACATGATAAGATAAGAAAGAGCATATAATAAATTATTAGTGTATTTCTATCCATACATTAGGCAACACATGAGAATAAGAATATTATCAGATTTTCATGTATTAATTAAAAACAGAAACTAAGGCCTCTTTTTCAAGGCGTCCACGTAAGTAATTCTCAACTTGAAAGTCTATTAGATGATATGTAAGCTAAATTGAAGATTGGACGAGATTCTATTTTGTGAATGGAAAATCCAATAAATTATGAATATGATGATATAGTGATTGAAATGAGTTACCTCATTGATAGTGGAGGGGTTAGTCTGATAATAGTATTATGGGTTGGCTTGGCAAGAACTTTTCTGTCCTTTAGCTTCAGACAGATATCATAGGCCGAGACTGGGGACAATTTTTCGGCGTTGAGCTCCACGGCGCTGAACAATCCTCTTCCTCGGACCTCCTTCACGTAGCTCGGGAATCGCTGTTGGATCTCAAGCAGCCGAGTCATGAGTTCTTGCCCCAACTGTGCAGACCTGTCGAAAGACAACAACCGTGGATATCTAACACGACAGAAAAGACGAATCGATTGTTACTTTCTTCTTCATACCTCTCAGCGAGTTTCTCGTCTTTGATAACATCCAGTGACGCAATCGCAACCGCGCTCGCCAATGGATTTCCTCCGAAAGTGCTAGCCATTCACGGAAAATAATAAAAAGAAATCAGCAAAGTTTGTGGAGTTTAAATTTCTTTCGAGTTATTATGTAAAGTTCAAACCTTCCATGTTCTCCGGGTCGGATACAGAGCATCACGTCTTTATCGGCAAGGACTGCACTCACGGGCATCACTCCTCCGCCCAATGCTTTTCCCAGAATCTGAGCGTAAGAGAGAAATGTAAGATTAAGCAACTATATGTGTTTTGAAACTGAATGAACTAGCTCCGATATGGGCACGCCAAATGGGATTCGGAAATCGGAAAAGGAAGTATTAAGGTTCTTCACCACAACGTCCGGGCGGACTTCTTCCCAGTCACAAGCCAGCAATTTTCCCGACCGGGCTAAACCGGATTGGATTTCATCGGCAATCATCAAAACATTGTATTTTGAGCAAAGGTCTCTCACAGATTTTAGATAACCATCATGAGGAATGATGACCTATCAGCAATAGATGAGTCATTATTGGGTAGTTTATGGAGAATAAATTTCTCTTAGAAAATAGTGCAGCCTCGAGAAACATACCCCAGCTTCTCCTTGTATCGGTTCAAACAAAAAACCAGCGATCCGGTCTCCCTTCTCTGCTTGTATATAACCGCGTAAATGCTAGAGCAAAGTGCACAGACCCAACTTGGCTATTTGCTTTACATGTACACAATCAACAATTTTTACCTTTAAATATTTGCTCAAGAGCAGCTTCATCTCCAAAATCTACTTTGAGATGACCAGGCAACAAAGGTCCAAAACCTCGCGTAGCCTCGTTGTCACAGCTCATCGAGATTACACCCAACGTACGGCCGTGGAAGCATCCACAACATGACACAATGATTGCCTGCATCATCATATAACCTATGATCGTCAAGATGAATGGATGGCGTTTCTGAAGCAGCGTTTAGTCACCAAAATTAATAAGTAAAACGAAAAAAGCCATCAAAGGTTGAACAATCGTGTTCATATAGGTAGTCATATACTTCAAAGGTTGAAGTAGAGTGCCGATTTCCTACGAAACTAGCGCATCGAATAGAAAAGCCATCAAATAAAATGACATGACAAGACATACGTACACACATAAACAGGGTCGGTGATTCTTTATCTGTCAATGCATATCAATAGAAATGAGGATTCTATACCTCGTCTTTAGGAATTTTCTTCTTCTCGTAACCCCATTTCCTAGCCAACTTGAGAGCGGTTTCAACACCCTCGGCTCCAGTATTCATAGGCAGCACCATGTCATATCCAAACATATCTGTAAGACGCTGAGCAAATATCGGGAATTTATCGTTGTAGAACGCTCGAGAACTCAGAGTTAGCCTCTCTGCCTGTTCTTGTAATGCTTTCGTGATTTTTGGATGACAATGACCCTGCACCACCATGAGACGAAGATTTAGTCGAGGAGATCAAGAAAATGTCAATGCGGCGTTACAGCTGTGGAACTGGATAAAAAAGTTCATCAATTTCGCAGCAGGCGTTTCTTTTAGCCACGAAATACAGTTGGATAATCAATTCGTTAACCATTCACCGACATTTTGTACCTGGTTAACGGCAGAGTAAGCAGAGAGAAAATCCAGATATTTGTTTCCCTCGGGATCCCATATAGACGATCCCTTTGCTTGAGAGAACACAACAGGAATTGGGTGATAACTGCATTAAAATAGTGGAGAATATGAGATTTGGCCTGATGTAAAGGTGTTAACTATATTGAATACCATAAGTCAATTACCCATCCGAGGAACAATGAAAAAAGAATGCTAATGAAACAATCAGGCAGAGGCAAAAAAATAAAAAATAAAATTATGGAAAACAGAACCTAGATACTCTTAACTTGGACCCGGAATTTCAAATGTTAGTAGCCACTAAGAGATATGCAACATCATCAATTTGTTTAACTAGGTCAAGGTTAAACTTAAAAATAGAGATAGAATCGTCAATCCCTTGATAACTTGCACAAAAAGTTAAAAGAAAAAGCAACAACAAACCACAATGAACAATTCTTAGCCAAAACTTAAGCATATAAGACACTCTACAGTGTCTAAATGCCCTACTGTCTCCATAAAATTACATTTCAAAGACTTCTTAATATGATCGCAATTTTAAAGACTGACATGAAAATTATAAACTACAACCTCCAACGTTTTGCGATATAAATTTGATATAGTAATCACACAAAACCACATAAGTCATAACTATGACTGGAATAAGTGATATTTTATTCCTTCTTATTCTTCTGCAACACCTTCGAAAGATAATATATATATATATATATATATATATATATATATATAAAAAAATAAAAAAAAAAAAAAAAAAAAGATAACTTGGACATGAGAGAAAGAGATTACTTGTGAGCGCTGTACTGATACTCGGCACTGATTAGGTCCTCGGAAGATGAAGACGATTGGGTTTTCCCTTGGGGAATAGCGCTGAGAGACCTTTTTCCATGGAACCCTACTCTGCTCAGCGAAGAACCAAACCGCAAAGCTCTTCTATAAGCCATTCTTGATCGCCGGAATATTTATTTATTTTTTCGAAAGGTAGAATTTAGGTTGAAAAAAATCGATGAATCCTCAAGAAGGCAATGAATTCCAGGAAGAAGAAGTAGAAAAACGTTTTCAGGCCCGACTATTCGTGACTCGTACATAATAGAATTAATGACGTAGATTTTCTTTCTTTTATTTTCTTATTACGGATAAGTAATTACTGTCGTTTTATTAGACAATCACAACTCCCAAGGAAATCCATTTTCCCAAAATTTTCTACCAGGTGCAAGAATATGAAGAATATGATTGGAGTTCTATAAAATCCAAGCAATAAATAAGGAAATTCCAAATAACATAGTGGAGTATCTGGATAATCATAAACCATTTTTTTTTTAAGTAAAAGTAAAGATGACATTGAGTACACGTATCAAACTGATCCATTCCATACAATTACAATGGCAACTAGCTGATTCATTGTTTCAATAGAACTCTTCAATATTTATATTTATAACAAATCATTGTAATAAAGTTTTGGAACATTGCACAAAAAGTATATCAAGATTGTCTCTTCTGCTTAATCTCTTTTTTTTTTTAATAACAAATAAATAAATAATTAAAAAAATAAATACAAATTGTAAAGTAATCTGTCATTTAAGCATTGCGTTTGCATTAGCCTCTCTTTTTTTTAGAGGTTCTTAACCCCATATTGAATTTGTTGTCCATGTGTTAATTATATGTAAATGAAAGTATAAACATTTTTTTTTTGTAGTAACGTGTTTGTATTGTTATGCGTCACCATCAATATGCTATAATTTTCACATAGCCTGCCCTGCCCTTAACCAAGAACCATGTTTCTGTTTGGCACCAAATAAAAACGACATCATCATCATATTCCCACATATATTTCATAATTCATCTCGACGGTGAACTGGAACAACTTTTCTGTAGGCTTAATAACAAGAATATTTGTCATAATACAGAAGATTACAAAAGAACAGATAAAAAAATGGATGACCCATAACAAAGCATAAACGCTCTTATAACTCTCTACTGAGCTCATCTGACAACAAACAATGAATAGCTTGTGACTAAAGTAATGGTTTAGCTATGCCCTGAATATCAAATCAAACACATTGGACAGCATAAAGGGCTATTATAGACATCAGATCATAGTAGAACGTAACATCTGGGTAAGTCAGGCCAAGGAGGGGGCCAAATTAATTAGCCTGGCTTCAAGGGAAAGAAAAAACTAACTATGGAGGACCAAGTCTCACTAGAAAGTGGAAAATACTGAACTCATTCGACAAACAATCAAATGATCAATAGCTTGTGAGTGAATCAAATATTGGAAAGCATGAGGAATATCCATAGGCAAGTGTACTATGGAGACTATAAATAATAGTAGAGTGTAGTTCATGGATAAGCTAGACCCAGATGGGTTCAACTCAGATTAAAAATTCATGAGAGAGAGTATACGATTTTGTGTAAAGATGTTATCTTTTCAGCATAACGAATTCAAACTCGCAGGGAAAGCAATAATGCAGAAAAAGTATTTTTCTGGAGTATATGTATATAAAAATGGATAGTTCTTCCATGGTATTTGTTAAAGTTGCAAAAATATGACTTTACCCTGTGTAGAGAAATATAGCCTATCCTCGGGTATTCTAGAATCGGCTAGACTAGCTCTATCGGCGGTCAAAACTAGGTTTATAGCTCAACCACCCATAGCATATGTGTCAGATAGAGGGAATCGTCAGAGACAAAATCGCAGGCATAGACAGTGATTTTCTTATATATGTGCATCTAAATGCCAACACGAGATCAATGAGACGACTATTATAATCTACTTGTACCGAACATCACTACCACAATAACTCTGATGTATTCTGAAACTACATACCTAAGCTGCGATTGGTTTGTATAGCTTAATCACTGGAGGATCAGATAGACAGAGAACTAGGATATTTCGAAAGGTGCGATTCACATTTTTGGTGCGAGTCACAAATTTGGGTGAAATAATTACTCGTTATTGCAAAACTGAAGAAATATCCTCGTGTTAATGATGATTAGGAGGCCTTCTAAAAAAGCCACCGGATCAGACATTCACATATGAGGGTAAATAGAATGCAAAGGTGATTGGTCCATTAATGTCCGTATCTAAGACTGAATTTTTTTTTCCGGTTCCCTGGATCAACCATAGGATACAAGATCAGAGCACAGAGTGGAGAGGTACGGGCATTCCAACTTCCAGGATAGGATCGAGTAAAAGCAGATTATGAAAATCTCCTTCTTTTCAGCTGCATAAATATCGTGTAAATCAAGGAGATGAGGCAAAAGAAGAGATTAACAAGCAACCACGTCGAACTTGCACCATTAATAGAGAAGATGCTTTTAGCATAAAGCTGAAAGCAAGAGGTTGAAAGGCTAAGAGAAAATCGCACAAATATTATAAGATCGATAATTCACGGTCATTGTTGAAAAGTTATTCAGAGTATTGATAGCATTGAAAACTCGGATGAGCCCTAAACTAGATAGGGAAATTACGAAAGGAAAACAATGACAAATGACCAGAAAGAAGTGAGTTTGATGACATCGCAGATAAGAATAAGACATGAGAGAAACCTAAAGAACTAAGCATAACAAGCACCGAATCCTCATGCACGATCTTGATGGTCACCGTTCAAACGTTCAAGAGAAGCCCAATAAAATAAGAATAGGAAGGATTCTCTCTCCTGAAACCAAACCTTAAAGAAGCTAAAGAGACGAAGCCATGGGAAGGAAATGATCAAGACTTAGCGATTCACCTTCAAACACCAAGAAGGCATGATTTATTTTTAAGTGGCCATCATAAATGCCTGAATCAAGCTCTCTGCTGTATGCTTTTGTTCAGGTGTTCCAGAAATCTGAGCAATTCGATCTCCCCGAGCAGATTTGGTGTCAGAAATCTCTACCAAAGCTCCAGAAATCTGAGACAGGAATCAGTAAGCGTGAGAATCTAATAGAAGGAAAACATAATTATCTTCCCATGCTAAAAAGTAGGAGAACAACCACCTGAGAAGAATATCAAGCTTTTAACCAATTTTTTTATAGTAAAAAAAAAAAAAAAAGCTTTTTATGAGAAGGCTGATAGAGAATGCTAAATGTAAAAACCACAAGGCAATATAGTTTCATAAACAAGTAAACGGATTTTCATTTTAAACGATTATTCAACAGTATCTATTTCGAGTACTTTTCTGTGATGCAATTTTGTTTTATTAATCATTACAGACCATTTCAGAAAGTTGGAATCTGCAATTATCTAGAGCATAAGAAATTCAAATTTCAAAAGGGTTAATCAATCAAAGCAGTAATACAATCTTATATAACATTTAAAATCCATAGCATCCATGCAGGAATTATCAGCCTTGTAGGACAATTCAACTTAAGGCATCTCTCAGCAATCATAAAGTAATTAGAAAAATGGGGAAAAAAATGATGTTCAAGAATGAACTCACCTTCCTAATGTTCGATAAATTTACCCCTCCTTTTCCCACAACTTTCCCAACTGCATTAGCAGGGATAATAATCTCAAGTGCAGTTGGGGGAGGCAATCTGCACAACAGTAAGCAAATTTCAATTTATGGTCATGACACTAAATGATATAAATTCCAAATTAGGTCTCGGAAGGTGAAAAATACTGACCCTCCATACAGCTTAGATGAATAGGAGGAAACTGGTCCATAGACATGATCCCCCATCTATTATAAAGAAGGAATTAAAAAACATCAACGATTTAATAAAAACCTCGAAACAAAAATAGGTTAGAAAGTAAGAAAAAAATAGTTTTCAGCACGCATAAATCATGCAAGTGATCAAGAAATCACTAATGCCATAGGTCATCAGTAAGAAAAAAGCACAATGTTCTATCTCGCCTTTACTTCAAGAATAGATCCCAAGATGCAAAAATGATTATATATTGCTAGGGTTAGGTCAGCTTTGAGGCAATCGATGCATCTCGAAGGCTGAGGTATATATATACCACTCAAGCCATGAGCTAGTTTGATGGTATTAAAAAGATAAACACTTTGAGATAGAGAAGCTAACAAAAGTAAATATAGCTACATACAGGCAAAGATCCATAACCATAGAGGCTGCTTGAAGGAATCATGCCCAAGCCACTTCCAGCCTCAGGTCTCTCATAACCATATGGACCAACTTGGGACATCGAAGGAAGCACCGATGGAAGCACCGATGGCACTGGTTGACTAGAGCTCCCTGAATATAAGGATTCAGTGCCATGGGATGAATTATGACCAACATCTCTCTCTCTCAATACATCGTCTCGGAGCCGTAGAACAATCTGAACAAGCGCATCTTTTACACAGTCGATCTCTCCTGATACCTGTGTATAAAAGAAAAAAAAAAAAAAAAAGGTGATCAGCAGAATGAAAAATGTTATCAACTATAAGTTCTTTTCTTTTCTTCTCCTCTCCTGCTTTTTAAGGTTTGAAAAGCGAACCTCAACAAGTTCGTCGTTAATATTAGCACATTTAGGCTTATCTCCCTTTGAGATCCGGACATCCGCCTTTGTTCTTCTTCTAATTTCATTTATAATCGAACCACTTTTTCCAATTATACACCCAATGACTTTCGACGGAACAAGAAGTCGCATCGAAGCCGTTTCGTCATCTTCGTCACTAATCTTTGATTGCAGCAACAGAACAGCTTCAACAGCCATCGACTTCTGGTCATCTGGAGACTACCAAACACCACACACCATTAAAACAAAAAGAAGACCATCCATTCACGATGCGTTCAGAGAATTACCCGCCCTCTTAAACACAGTCAAAATGGTGACAAGCTACAATTGTATCCAGGATATGAAATGGAGAGGAATACCTCAGCTGAAATGACAGTGATGATACATTCGTCTCGGTCCTCTTTGGTGTCATCAACATCAACACGGGCACCGCTAGCCTGCCTAATGCTTTTAATTGTACCGCCGCCTCTGCCGATCACACGCCCGATCTTGTCAAACGGACACAACACCCTCATAATCAGCTCCTCCGACCGAGAGGCAGAGCCGTAGCCAGGCACTACGGAAAGAGCAGACGGGTAAAGAGACCACGGATTCCCTGCGTCAGCGTAGCCCTGGAGATCCTGTACATGGCCGGAGCCGAATATCGGAGGGAGAGATCTAGGAGGCAGGATCGTATCCGTGCTCGAATATATCCCGCCCGGTGGGTACATTGGGACATCCGACGGGATAATAATGCTTGGAGGGGCTTCCGTAACCGAAGTCTCCAGCGAAATCTGTTCCTTTGGGCTGAACTTGTACATAATTGATGAAATCGCAACCAAGGCTCTTTTCACCCCATCTTGTTCGCCATTTATCTGTCCACATGAGTCACGCATAAAGAATAAATTCTCGGAAGAAATGCAGTACTTATCAAGAACTTTACAAGCTTCTGTTAATATCTTCTTCGGTGACTTAGACATAGCTTCCCTAAATTTGGGACCCACTGAGACAAACTAACCGAATGAGACAAGTTTTATGCTACAAACTCATTCGTCTAAGGTAAATTTTGAAGCTTGAAAATCTTATGGAAAAAAAAAATTGAGAATATATTATATTTTTCTTGCGTCGTTGGGATTCAGGAAACTTCGAGGGAAAGAAAATTTTGAGTCTGTGATCGGATATTCACGCGACCACATGTGCGACTCTCGCTTCTCACTCACCCCGTTCTCTTTCCCTCGAAATTTATATTTAGAGTTTCTGTCACATTTTCTTCAAAATTTTGTTTTCCGCTGTTAAAATCCGGATCCCAAACACACATAAAAAACCAATCTTGACAACAAAGCTCTAATTCAGTTTTCTGACCTGAACAAAGTTGTCGAAATCCATAGCACATGAATGAGCAGGATCGCCGTGGTCCTTGGAGATAATCTTAATGCTGGTCCTCGTCTTGCTCCGAAGCATCTTGATAGTCGTCCCAGACTTTCCGATCACATTCGCAGACTGGCTCGCCGGGACCAGAATCTGGCACTCCACCCTATCCCTATCCTCCCTCTCGCGGTGGTCCCTACGCTTCCAGTCGGAGTCTCCGCCGCCGGCCGCCGCGACGGCATTGGAAATCGCTTCGTGGAGTCTCAGGAGCGCGTCCTGAGCGGCGCAGAGAGGCCTCCGGCGATCGTCGGACTCTTCCTCGACGGAGATCTCCTCTTTCTCCTTCACGTAGCAGTAGGCTGTCAAAACCCTGTGGCTCGCGCCGGGAAACGGATCGACGACCTTAATCTTCGCGTTGGACTCTTGCCTGATCGAGTTTATGACCTTCCCGCTCTTTCCGATGACGCTTCCGATCACTCCGACGGGGCACAGAATCCGGTACACCACAAGCTCGTCGCTTCCGTTTCCGTCTCTGCCGTTCTCGCTGGTTCGCCTCCTAGGGTTTCGGCCTTCGCCGTCGTGGTCTCTGTACGATCGATTTCGCTTCCCAGTCTCTCCCATAACCTTAATAAATAAATAAATAAAAAACAAAGACTAGAGAACAAGAGATGAGGAAATTGGATTGCTTTGATTTGAAGTATCGGAAAAATACTCAGACGATAATAGAGAAGAGAGAAGAGAGGAGAGAGCTCAGTTAAAGTTGAGCCTTCTAGATTTACAGCCGCAATTGGTAAGGGCTACAGAGAAGCTTCTCTAGGTACGATAATGAGAGCAGATTTTACAAAAAATTGGGGAAAGTATTTTTCTAAAAAAATTAAATTAAGGGACAATCAGATTAGTAGCCAATAAGTCATCTTGCTTTTAAAAAATAACCAAAAAATATTTTATTAATATATAAAATAGCTCTTTTGATCGAAATAATAGTTAATTTAATTTACTTAAAAAAATAGTTTATCAGACCGAAGTAAATTAAATTAACTTAAACAGTTAATTAATTTACTTCGGCTTTGTAAATTATTTTCTTTATAAAATAAAATTCTATCTAAAAATTTAAATGTAACTAAAGAATTGACTAGTTGCAACAAATTTTTTTTATAAATTATATGGATTAATTACGAAAATTACTCACAAACTCTCACGCGTTCAATAATTTTTTTTATAAGAAACGCGAACAATGTGGAACATACCATCAACTTTTTAAAATATCAATTTTATCTCTTCTGTCAATTTTTTTTTAGTGTCATGAGACTTAAAAATTAAGGACAAATACGTGAAATCCAGTTAACTACTAATTTCAAAAATAAAAATAATTAAATAGCCTAAAAGTATAATACTCAATTAAATAAATGATTTTTTTAAAGACACGAAAACAAGGGCGTTCCTCTACCGTCCACGGGTTTAAGAGCTCCAATAATAACAATAGTCATCTTCCAAAGTGGACATTGATATGTGCTTCAAGCTCGAGTTTTTTACAAAAGAAATCGTCTCAAAAGCTCGAGATCTACAAATAGTGAAAGACTCTCATTCGAAGATCGTGTCCATCGATGATCTCGATATGTGTGACTTGAGCTTTTAATGAAGGGAAAGTCTCCCAGTGTCTACGTTTATGGTTTTGGTTTTAATTTAAACCATAAACTCGTAATAATAAAAATGTCTACTTAAAATACTAATTGCAATAATTATATCACCTAATTCAATTATTAAAAAGTCTAGTTTTCATAATTAAAATCTCTAATACGTGACATTATTCTCCTTTTTAATAACAATAGTCATCTTCCCAATTGGACCTTGATATCTGCTTCAAGCTCGAGTTTTTTACAAAAGAAATCGTCTCAAAGGCTCGAGATCTACAAATAGTGAAAGATTATCATTCAAAGAGTGTGTCCATCGATGATCTCGATATAAATATTATCGTTGATCTCCCCGTCACTGTCCATATGGTGTGACTTGAGCTTTTAATGAAAGGAAAGTCTCCCAATGTCTACGTTTATGGTTTTAATTAAAATCATAAACTCGTAATAATAAAAATATTTACTTAAAATACTAATTGCAATAATTATATCACCTGATTCTATTATTAAAAAATATAATTTTCATAATTAAAATCTATAATATGTAACATTATTCTCTTTTTTTGTTAATTTGAGCATGTACTCAAGCTCAAACTCTACTTTCGATCGGTACACTGCTCATGTGACTGTATTGAGTTATTCATTGTTCAACTTTTTTTCCATATACTTACCCTTTCTCGATCAATTCGATGTAGAGATTTTTGGTTGTAGTGGTGTTTAGAGACGCATACTTTCGGTTATTATTTATTGGCAAAGAAAACACACCTATGGTGATTCTTTCTTCGCCTTCGAGAATGGACAAAAAAAAGAATAGCTTATTTCAATGTCAAATAAGCATAAAAGAGCTATTGGATTGGATGGATCGCAATGAATATCGAAGGAATGGCAGGATGTATAAAATTTTACTGGAATGTTGTAGAAATTTTTTGAGCATAAACGTTTTTTTAATCCAATTTTAAAAGAATTGGACAAAGAAGGAAATTATACATTGGTTCAACACTGGGATTATAAATCCCATTTCAAACAATTTTGGGTAATTATGTCCAATTTGTACCGAAGAAAATGTTGGTGAGAGAGATCAGATTTGATCCCGCTCTAATAGCAATTGTTGGGGGTTAGAGCAATTCCAACTCCTCCGAATCCAGCCGTTATGGGAAATTGGATTGAGTTAGATTCACTCTGATACTATTTATTGATGATCGAAAAAACACAAAATAATAGCGCAATTCATTATTATTTTCATTTTACTCATAAATTTCTGAGATTTGTAAGTAACTAGACCACTTTAAACATGTGATTTTGGATCTAGCCTATGTTTGACAATTTTTAGAGATATAGCCAAATGGCTTATGTGGCAATAATTAAGGTCTGATTTGCCCTTATTTATTAACAAATTCGTTACTTTCTCTCTCCTATTTTTTTTCAAATAATTTTTTTTGCATCAAAACTTCAAAAATTCGTATCTTTCTCATACGAACTCGAAAATTGAGTGATGTCAGATCCTACAAATTTGTGGCGTCGAGATCTTCAAAAATATACCCATTGTGTTTGATGAAAAATTATGTTTAATGCATCATAGTTACGTTTTCATTTATTTTTTTGATAATTTAAAAAATTTCCAGTTATTTCCATATTTAATGTAGTAACGTGATTTTTCTACATCTATGGTATTAAACATGATTTTTCATCAAACACAATGGATCTATTTTTGAAGATCTCGGCGTCACGAATCCGTAGGATTTGGAATCACTCAATTTCGAGTTCATATGAGATAGATATGGTTTTTTGAAGTTTTTATGTAAAAAAAATGTAGGAGAGAGAAAGTGACGAATTTGCTAATAAATAAGGGTAAATCAGACCTTAATTATTGCCACATAAGTCTGTTGGCTATTTTCCTAAAAGTTGTGAAACATAGGCTAAAAACAAATTTTATAGTTTCATTTTGGCTATTTCGCTACACTGCCCTAAATTTCTTATGTTCATCATAATTCTAATATCTTAGCTGATAATATGTAAATAAAATATATTATAACTCCTTTTGGCGTTGGTGTGCTTTAAAAAAATATATTACACTGTAAGAAAAAACTGCTATTTTCAAAAGCAGATAGTTGTTTGGTAAACTGTTATAAAATTATTGTAGCTATTAGCAGAAGCAGATTTAGTGTTTGATAAAATATATATCAATATTTGTAATTAATCATTATTTATATAAAATGTAATTAATAATAAAAATATATTCTCATGTATACCAAAAATATATTAAATTAGGTGTATATATTTTGTAAAAAATAAATTATAAATTTTGGTGACATTAAAAAAGTTATTTGATAAAAGACTATAAAGATAATTAGAATTACAAGTTAAAATAAGATAATAAAAAAGTTACAAAATAGAAAGTACAAGCCAAAAGAAAAAACTACGTACAAAAAATTTCTAAATATATATTTTAGATTTTTAGTTAAAAAATTGAAAAACAATTTTCAACTTTAAAAAAAAGTAATTTTACCATATGTTAATGCATTTTTTCGATTAACATTCAATGACGAGTGACATGGACGGAATTGGTCACACGTCTTGTCTTGATGGGCCCATAGTCACTTTCTAGGGTCTGGATGCTAAAAAAAAATTTGGGGTAAGAACCCGAATGATCGAGAGTCCTGGAAGACCTTCGAATTACGACAAAGGGGGAGGAATCAACTCCTTTTGAAGACGGAAAAGAGAGAGAACTTTGGGGTCTAGACCCGAAGCGTCCATCAATCGACGGTTCTAGGGAGCGATTTAAGTGTGGTGGTGGTGGCTCTTCGCTCAACTTCACGCCGAAAGTGAGTTTGTTCTTTTCTCGTCTCCATTTTGTGAGTGAGTTCGCTATTCTCTCGACTCCACGTCGAGAGTGAGTTCACTCTTTTCTCGACTCATATTCGGGAGTGAGTTTGCTCTTCTCTTGACTCCACGCCGATAGTGATTTGCTCTTCTCCCAACTCCACGTCGGGAGTGAGTTCATCGCTGCGATTTCCTAAAAAAAGAGAAAACATCAAGTGTGTGGTGATATATTTCTCTTATTAAGTGAAGAACATGAGAATCGATTTCTCGAGCTTTTGGACAATTTATAGAGGAAATATAATTTGTCTTGGTTAGTCCTTGTTTGTGTGTATGAGAGATAGACAAATAGAGAGATAGAGTATTTATGGAAGTGAGATTATTACTCTTTTTTTGTTTTTAGATGTGAGATGAGATGAGAGAAAATGACTTCTATTTTTTTGTGTTGTTATTTTTCTCTTTGTTTTTTGTCTCAAATGTTATTGTGCGAGAAGAACTAAAGAGAGATTAATGAGAGAATATTTTGGCATGGGTTTGCCTAGTTTTTTTTTTTTTTTATTAGAGAGAAGATGGAGTAAATGGGGGGTATTTGTAGAGTTTTGAAGCGGTGATGAGGGTTTTGTGGGGCATGGTCGGATTTAATTTAAAAAAATGTGGGAAAAGCCTCTTGGTTTTGGGAAAAAATGAGCCTAGGCGAGGAGGAACTCTTTTTGGGCGAGAAGCCTCTTTGTTTGGGTGGGTAGAGACTTGACTGGATGGGAAGAAATGAGCCCAGTCGAGGAGGAACTTCTTTTGGGCGAGAAGCCCATCTGGGCGAGAAGCCCATCTGGGCGAGCATGTCTCTTCGACGGGAAGCTTTTCTGTATGTGGACGAGTGGGCATGGCAAAAAGGTTTGGCCCATCTGTCTCTTACTTTGCTTACTGAAAAAGAATGATGACCACTGGACTACACATAACTTCTTGTTATGTTTGGCGAAAAATGACATAACATCAAACAGTTATATACAGTTTAGCTTAAAAAAACTAAAAGCCTACTTAATAAGCAATGCCAAATAGTGCTTGTATATTATTAATAGAGAAATTGTCCCATTTACCACCAATTTTATAATTTTTTCCCAGTTTCCATCAAAAGACTATTTTTTTCCAAAATGCCACCATCTATGTCAACAATGTTGACATCTATTTTTGCGCTTCACTATGAGATGTCAACATTGTTGACATAGATGTCAACAATGTTGACATCTCGGTGACATTTTGGAAAAAATTAGTCTTTTGGTGGAAAATGTGAAAAAATTATAAAATCGATGGCAAATGGGGCAATTTCTCTTATTAATAATACTCTGCATGATACACTTAATGGTCCCTTACCGACCGATATCAGTTATCATTTTATGGAATACAAAGGAGAAACTTCTAAGGTATAATATTTATGCGTTTATTCTGTTTGCAGTGGTAACAATAGCAGATAAATAGTACCCAAGCTTGCTTGGCCAAGTGGTAACACCACTCTCCTCCCAAGGGGAGGACGCGGGATCGAATCCCGGCGGGCGCAATGCCCACATTTAATTATTTATGGAGTGTGTTTGTGTGGTTATAGAAATAGATACTTATATTTGTCCAGCCCCTCATATTTGTAAATATCGGATCTTGTATCATTGGTTACTTATAAAGCCCTCCCTAAAAAAAAATAGCAGATAAATAGTAATGAAATCCCTCGTTTTAACTTTGTTTTAATAGATGCTCAAAAACTCATTATTTTTATAACAAGCCAAGGTGACGGAAACATTTAAAATCTCTAGATATATAGTCGTGTGAAAAATTCAAGTTTTGCTATATATCTAATCTTTAGTAAATAACCTTGAAATTTTATTAACAAAACCAACAAAACATTAATAGTTATAAATATTGGTTACTAATTGTTGATAATCATCATACTCCAAATACATAAATGTTATGGCAAAAACGTCTAAATAATATCACAGCACCATAATAATTATTTACAAAAAATTGACTACTTAGAATCTCCAAAGTTAGGTGGCTTAGGTAGTCAATTAATTGTTGATTTTATAATCCCCAATAATGAACTAACAAGGCGAGCGGCGTGCTAATTGATGATTTTATCACCCAAATAGCAAATAGGTTTGTGCCACTTGTTTTGTCAACAATGATCGGATTATTTAATTGATTTTTTTAGTATAAGAAATTATTTAATTAAGTATGATTTGAATTGGACGCGTGTTTGGTTTCCATACGAGAGAAACATACAATTTTATTTTCGTGGAGAGAAAGATCTGATTTAATTAACATATTAAGCATATTCCAGAATAAGCTCACGTACGTGTTTATAAGAGGACCTGTGTACTTCATTATAAATAGATACGATGTAGAGTAGTTGTTACGCTTAATTAGGCAACATAGAAAGCATGATTAAAGTAATTATCGAAAACAATTGATAACCTAGGAATGAACAATATTATTAAGTTCACGCTAATTTCAACAGCTTTAGAATTAATTAATCCACATGGGTTTCAAAACTATTGTCAAACTTATACTTTCACGATGAATGGTCTGGAAGTAGAGGACAGTTTATTAATAAAATAAAATTGCCGGCTCGATTAGAGGCACTAACAACATTAAATTATGGCATTGTAAACGATAAAATAACACATTGATATTCCCAATAACAATTTTGCAAATTAGTAATAGTAATACACACGGAGTACAGGACGTTATTCTTGCATATGAAATTAAAGCGTCTATTTAATCATCTGTAAAGCCTAGCTTTATTTTCGTGAATTACATAACTATAATTCACCATAATAAGGTTTAGGTTTGATTTCAGATTCAGAGGACATCAATAAAAGTTACACAAATACTATTTTATTATAGTTTTTAAGTGTAAATAGTCTTTAAATTACTGCGTTAGTGATATTTTATTTCAAAAATTGTTTTTAGAGTAAAATTGGCGGCTAAATTGTTGCTCTTGTAGTATTTTTAGTTTTTCTTTCCTAAAATATATATAAATATATATTTATTTTTTCTATTTATGAGATTCGACATCTAGAATTCTAGATAACTTAAAACATATTACGAATTCATGTGATTTTGTTCATCTATAAAGTGAATTAATTAGGTTATTAATTTGTGATTTAATTCCTATACGTGTATGTATATATATATATATATATATATATATATATATATAATTAAGAAGTGACTGACATACTACACAAAAAAATTATAATGAACTAAGTTTATGAATTTGTCGTGTATTTTAATTAACGTTTAGTTAAAAATTAAACGTAAAAACACATGGGAAAAATAGAATATCATATCATAGATAGGAGTTGTAAATGTCGTGGAACAAACAACATCGACGATTAAAGCCTTTTACTTAACATAAATTTAGCGATATTAGCCACAAAAACATTAGCGTTTGCGTTTTAGTCAACGTTATGTAAATGTTTCGTAAATAGCTAAAAATATGATGTAACCAACGTTATTTACACATATTTATTAGAAATTTATTATGCATTTTTTGTCATTGTGATAGTGTAAATAGATTTACGTGGTTATTTACAAAAAATTAACAAAACGTTGATTGTTTGTAAATTTCTAACGTTTCCGTATGACTATATAGCCACTTGATCATTTACTTAATGGAGAGAGCACTTGGACCATTTTTGGTTGAGGAGAGTAGACATAATTACAAACAATTAACTATAAACAAACATAAAATCATTTAATGTCATAAATTGGCCGTTGCACCTCTCTCACGGTTTCTTATTTATTTACTTGTGCATTGTTGGGCACAAAATGGAGAGCGAGAAGAATATGTTAAAAAAACAGAAGGAAAAAAACGCTACATGTCGATGTCTGACGAAATTACGTAGCGGCGTGTGGACGAAATTTGGAAGATACTTTAGCTCATCATTATTAGGACTATGAATTTATTTGATTTATGCGAAATTTATAATTTGAATAAACTTTATTATATTTTCTAGCAAAATTAAAGTCGTTTATCCTCTAATATACAAAGATAGAGAGATAAGATTTTTATTTTTATTTTTTGTTGTCGAGGGAGTGCATTATTAGCCAATGACACAAGAGCAAATATACATAAATATAGAGGTTGGACAAATATAAATATATTACCACACATACAGATTTCATAATTAAATAAATATAATCAATAATGTCTGTGAGATTCGATTCGATTCCACGTCCTACTCATAAAAGAAGAAATTATATTATCACTTGAGCCAAACAAATTTAGGTAAGAGATAAAATTAATTAATCCACAATATTATCCCATTCATTAAATTTCATAGATAATGTATTTTTTAATAACTGGGGAATAATGCTACCATTCTATCTTGTACCCGTGAATGGTCATAACCAGATCAATGCGTTGACTTAGTATTTCTTTACTTTTATAAATGATGGTTGCTGCTAGCCATTAATTTAAATATTATGTAGTATTTACATCTTCATTTTTAAATAGAAAAACTCTTGTTAGGTACACGAAAACAGTTTAGCCGTTAGTTCATCCGTTATCTCATAGTATTGTTTTTTTGTTTCCTTTCAAAATTGAGGATACTAAATGTAACCCACAAAAAAATGTCGTTTAGCCCAAATTGCATATTATAACAGAAAAAAAAAATTGGACATAGAACATAATCTAAAATATGTGAGAAGCTTAAGTTTGATTTTGGTGATTTTTATTATGTTAAATAGTTTACTTACTTCTAATTTCGATTTTAGAGAGAACAATAGTGAGCACTATGAGCCGACTCAAGTCCCCCTTAAAATTTTAAATTTGATTCTTACCTGAACAATTGTGAAATGGATCGATTATCTGATTTTCGAATCACATATGTTTTTTTTTTTTTTTTTTTTTTTTTTTTTTTTCATATATGCTTTTTTAGAGAAGTAGTTTCTCTTTGGAACCCCATTAAAAACAAAATATTTCGTTAGGTATTCTTATATTTTATTTCATATAGATAAATTACATAAGATTTTCTTTGAACTAGTGCTTGTATCAACCTCCCGATTTTTTTTTTTTTACAAAAAGTTTATTAAAAAAAAATCATCATCATCATGATTGGTCTGTCACTAGTTAGAATTTAAGAAGATAAATATGTAATCCCTAAAAAAATGTAAAATAATATGTAGCTTATCCTTTTTAATAAAAACTATAAAAAAAGGTTCAATTAATCCCGTAAAAAGAAAAGAAAAAAGAATGACCGAATACTAGGGACCACGTAGGCTAGCATACAGGTGATCTTGTCTCTCTCTAATGTCAAAGTCAAAGGAACAGAAACACATACCTAACCCAAAACCTCCCCCAAATATGATCCCCTTTTTATATATTTATTATTAAAATATTCTCACACTTTCAGTATATATACACTTTTACATTCTCTTAAGTTCCGAAAGAACGTTCTCTTTCCCTAAAAATCGATCACTCGACTTTCCAACCCAAACACAAAACAGAAAATCCCATTTCAGATTCTCCTCTCTTTCCCTGTTTATGCGAAATTCGACAATAAATAAAAAAAGCCGAACTTTCTGTGCGCTCGTGAGTTTACGTCGTTTGATCCGAAATCGAATGACGAGATTCGGTTCGATCCAACCGTCGCGTAGTCTCGTCCGTCGATCCTCATCACCGTCCGATTCCAAGGGAACAAAGTCGTCAGGGCTTAGATTCTGACGGATTTTGTTCTCTCTTTTTAGTTTATTTTCTCTAGTTTTGATCTCGATTTTAAAGGAAAGAAAGATGAGCGTGGCAAAGTCACAAGTATGGCAACCTTGCAAGAAGAAGAGATCTTAATAGGAAGATTTTTAGGGAGAGGGAAAGAGATTTGAGGTTTTAGCGAGAGAGAATAAGGAAGTTGCTACAGAGAGAGAGAGAGGTTGGAAGACGAAGGAGGAGTGGAAAATGAGGCCAAGCCCTAGACCAAGCCCTAGCCCTAGCCATAGCTCCGGCAATGGCTCCGGCGGAGGAAGCCGGACTCGCGTCGGGAGGTACGACCTCGGGAAGACGATCGGAGAGGGAAACTTCGCGAAGGTCAAGTTCGCTCGGAACGTCGACACCGGAGAGAGCGTCGCGATTAAGATTCTCGACAAGGAGAAGATTCTCAAGCACAAGATGATCGGCCAGGTAAATTTTTGCGTTCGGCTACTTAGAAAGTAGGGAAGAGCCTAGGGCAGTGACTCGGTCGTTGATTTTATTTGTTGGTTAGTGATATACAATGAAGGAAAAGTCAATTTTTTTAGCAGTACAAATACGAACTTTAATAAATGAACTTTGATATAGAAATCAGTATATACCTGTGAGTTTGCTTTATATCTTCGTTGCTATTTTTCTTGGGTGTGGAATTTGGAAAATTGTCAAGTGTGAACGCTACAACAGGAATTTTGACTTATTTGGATTTTATTTGTTCCATTTGTCAAGTATTGTTATATTTATTCTTTTTGTGCTAGTTGGACTAGGAGCTGTGTTTTTTCTGTGTAATGTTTGTTTGGAAAACTATGACTCATTTTCTGGTAATAAATATGCATGTGGAATAAAGAAGACATCTTTAGCATGTGGTTTAGCTTTTTGTCAATGGGGAAAGTAATGTAAAATTTAAGACAGTGACTTGACATGTTAGTTATGTCTGTTTTGAATTAAATGGATACTACATAGTCAACTCTGAAACAGTACTGTGTGGAACTAAAAATTTGCAATTGGGTTTTTTGCTTAAGAGACCATGCTGAGCTTGGTTTATACTTATTATAATTTTTATACTTTATTTTAATATAATGTTGACTGAATCAACAATGTAATTAATAATAGTGAGAATGATTTGTTCTCTTTGATGTCTATGCTTATGGTTCCCGGGATTCTATTCTTTTGGCGACCAGAGCACTTATATTTGGCAGCAAACGTGTGGCTATGTATGTGAAACATTAATTATTATGCCACAAACTGTGTCTAGAGGCGTTTTGGCCAATCCCAACATTACTATTATATCTTACTTGTAGACATGTTGATCCAAAATTTTGTGGTGCAGATCAAACGTGAAATTTCGACGATGAAACTCATTAGGCATCCTAATGTCATCCGCATGTATGAGGTTAGCTAAAAAGTTACAGCCTTTGGATGCAGAAACTTTATCAAGGATCTATGAAATTGAACATTTCTGTTCTGAAAGTTTCTTTTTGCATAGTCACAATGTTTTTTCTGCTGTCTGACCAAATTTGGGCTCTTAAATATTCTTTATGTATGTAGGTGATGGCTAGCAAGACAAAAATATACATCGTAATGGAGTTTGTGACCGGAGGAGAGTTGTTTGACAAAATCGTAAGCTCGTTTTTTCACTTGTTTCTGCCTATTTTAGTCACCACAGAAAATTATTGAGAAACACCTATGTTTCCAAATTGTCTGATGCAACTATTTTTCTTGAGCAGGTATCTAGAGGAAGGCTGAAGGAAGATGAAGCAAGGAAGTTCTTTCAGCAGCTTATATGTGCCGTTGATTATTGTCACAGCAGAGGTGTTTATCATAGGGACCTTAAGGTGTGACTCCTCTTTGATTTTTTTTGCTACTCCATTACAATATGATATGATGATTATTGGATACATTGGATTTTAAGAATTTGTTAATAAATAATTTGATTGTGGTCTTTATCACAGCCAGAGAATTTGCTTCTGGATGCGAGCGGCACTCTTAGGGTTTCAGATTTTGGATTGAGTGCATTGCCTCAGCAACTTCGAGTATGTGACAAAATTAAGCATCTTGAGCAAGTTTTTTTTGTTAATATCCTTATGGAAGTCTGGTAGAGTAGATGTACATCGGGACTGATATCTTCTATTTAATTGCTTCAGGAAGATGGATTGCTTCACACTACCTGTGGAACGCCAAACTACGTTGCTCCCGAGGTAAAATAAACGCACATACTTGTGTATTTCATTCACTGCTCTTTTGGTTTCTTATCAGCACTTTTTTTCTTTCCCAGGTGATCAATAATAAAGGGTATGATGGAGCGAAGGCGGATTTATGGTCATGTGGTGTGATTCTTTTTGTCCTGATGGCGGGTTACTTGCCTTTTGAAGAATCTAACCTCATGGCATTGTATAAAAAGGTGACTTTTTTTTTTCTCTCTGTCTCATTTATGACTAAAAAACCTTTAGACCAACTTATATTGTACATAGAATATTGTTTTAAAGAATTAAATGATATGAATAAGTTTCCAGAGCTTAGGGAGTCAAAAGTAAATGCAATAATAAAGAAAATTAGAACACATAATTATACTCTCGACTCACTGAATCTGACATTACATAATTCTATAGATCTTATAGATATAAATGAATCACCTATTGTATATAAGATACTTATGGATAATACTGTATATTATGGTATTATCAATACAATTGTTGAAGATAAACTAGTGCTTATGGCACTCCCACATTTATTTCACCTGCGGTTTTTCTTTAAAGTAATTCAAATCCGTATTTTCTATGCTCTTTATCAACATACATCAAACTGCAATATGACGTTTCTTGCCACTATAGATACACAAGGCTGAATTCACGTGTCCACCTTGGTTCTCCTCGAGTGTAAAAAAGCTAATAAAAAGAATCTTGGATCCAAACCCCGCAACGGTATGCATTCGTGTTTTCATTCTCTTACAGTACCAACTAATTGCGATGATCTCTTATATTTCCTTACCTTAGGCAGCGAAATTCAAATTTCTCAGTCATATTTATAAGGGTGTCAACTTATGATTATAATTGACATGGGTAATTGGTTGTATCAGCGTATCACTATTGCTGAGATAGTCGAGAACGAGTGGTTTAAAAAAGGATACAAGCCACCAAGATTTGAGCAGGCTGATGTTAATCTTGATGACGTCGATGCCATCTTCAATGAATCAGGGGTAACATTCTCCGTTCAATAATTTTTTTTGTTCAGTAGTTTTAGAGCTTGAGATAAAATTTTCTGCGGTAACAGGAGTCACAAAACCTTGTGGTGGAGAGGCGAGAAGAAGGGCCTGTTGCACCTCTGACCATGAACGCCTTTGAGCTAATCTCTACGTCTCAGGGTCTGAACCTGAGTTCCCTTTTCGAGAAGCAAATGGTAAGGTTCAACTGTTCGCTCTTTATAAGTGGCTGTGTGATGTGTGGACATGTAACTGAAACCTTTCTGCCATTGCGCTTTGAAACTCTGCATTCAGGATTTGCAATATGTTTTCTATACTGCTGTTTTTAAATGAAGTTTTGATTCAGCTGAACTATAACTTTGCGTTTTAAGATAAAGTATACTTGACAGCCAAAACATTATTTGGTAATCAGGGACTTGTGAAACGGGAAACAAGATTCACATCAAAGTGTTCAGCCAATGAGATAATCTCAAAAATTGAAGAAGCTGCAGGGCCTTTAGGCTTTGACGTAAAGAAAAACAACTTTAAGGTATGATGTCTTTATCTTTCTGTTTCCATTTCTTTCTGATCTTATGCTAGTTGTACATTGATACTGTATACTATTATCTTATCCCTTGCCTTTTCCATGATAAATTCTAGATGAAGCTTTATGGGGAAAAAGATGGACGTAAAGGTCCTTTATCTGTTGCAACTGAGGTACATGCTCTATGTAGAAGAAAATAAAAACTCTTTTAGTCTGAGGGAAAACAAGTTATTGTACATTGCCATCCAGAAACTGCTCTCAAAATATCTTATAATCGCAGATTTATGAGGTTGCGCCGTCTCTGTACATGGTTGAAGTCCGCAAGTCTGGAGGAGATACTTTGGAATTTCACAAGGTATAATTGTAATTATCATTTCGATACAGAACCTACTACTGATTAGTAATCCACTTTGAAGATTAGAGCTCCATTGTTTATACTCTTCCCATCTTGTCAGTTTGACCAAATCCAAGTCATGATTCCTTATGACGCCATTGTAGCTTATATGCTCAGCGCAAGTGTTCTTTTTTCTTCATTTTATATTTGCAGTTCTACAAGAACTTTGCTACCGGGCTTAAAGATATTGTCTGGAAATCCGAAGAAGGTCCCAAAGATGAGCCTGCTGCTGCAACTAATGGTTAGTATTATCTACATTTTTTCAGAAGAAAGTGAATAATATAAAAAAAGGAGTAAAAGAGAAAGCTTCGACTAATTTGAAGCAGAATACAAACTAAAGGAGAATAGGCCATTCTCGAATAAGCTCAGACTTGCCGTAGGCTTTAAAATCTGAATTAAGAGAAGTAATCCAGAGCACTCTCCCACAGAATGTCGGAATGGAATTTCTTCGTCGTCGCCAACACGTAGTAAAAAACGCAGTCTTTGCCACGTAGGAGATTTGCCCGGCGTCTGAGACCAAAGACAAAGGTCGGAGAAGACATCAGGCGGGGTCGGCAAAGAGGGAGAAAATCTTGACCCAAAAGCCTCTAATCACATGATAATGGACCAAGAGATGGTCTCTCGATTCGGAGGAAGTGATGCACAGAACACAGCCAGAGGGGCAAAGCGATCAACGAGGGATTCGGCGCTGAACGATGTCCCCGGTGATGAGCTTATTAGAGGAGAGAAGCCATGGAAGATTCAAGAACACTGTAAGAGTCCGAAAAATCAGCTGTCATAGAGTTAACCACGCTCTACGATCGATGGAATATTTGTGGGATCAAGGGCCGCCATCAGATGTGTGACTTCGTCAAATTCCCTGTTAGTCAGATTCTTGATATCCCAATAAACTTTTCCATGGCCCGAGGGGGTCTGAACTAGTACCACTATCCACATATTTCCCCGATCCTTCCTCTTGAATATTCAAAGATATCAAGAATAACAGCCATGACTTGGTCAGTAGATGGTTGATTGGATAATGATCAAAGAAACATAAAACCTTTGGACTAGGCTCGTCACAAGTTTTTGACATTTATTTATTCTCCTTTCCCTTGCAGGTGCTAATGTTTCTCCGCCAAAATGATCAGGCCTCGTGGTTTGTCTCTTTAATTTGATTCTCTCTCCTGGCTGGAACAAACTTCTGGTTGTGAATTATTGCGAGACTGCTTGTAGCTCGTGGATTGTTTATTGTGATTTGAAACTCGTGAATAAAACTTTAGTGGTCTTTGAAATAAGATGTTTCTCTTGGACTTTATATTGTGTCTTGTAACGTCGTGTGAAATAATCCTTTCCCTGGTTTGACAGTTAACTGAGCTGTCCAGTTGATTGTAAGTGGTTGGTTGTTATAGTCTCTCTCTCTCTCTCTCTCTCTGAGTTTTAAATTAATAAAACAGGTCAGTTCAAACTTTCTTACCTGGCAAGTCTTTTTAACACACAAGTATTTGTCAAGTCTATTAGTAATAGAGAAAACAGGACGAGCGTTACTTTTCCCGGTTAGCCAAGCGCTGATTAACATAAACATTTTATGCCTCTATCCAAACACCCGATTTTATTGCAAATGCATCGGAACTTCATATAATTTTAAGGAAAGTAAGTACATGTTTTTTCAAGATTTATACTGGGAAAAATTTCAAATGTAAAAGTAGAGGGACAAGTATGTTCCTTTGCTTTTCTGAATTCGGAAAATGTTAAATTATTTTTTGAAATAAAAACCTGTTTTAATCAAGAATGAAAGTTTGAAAATAGTATATAAAACGTAAATATTTCGATACATTTTAAATGATTCAAACAATTTTTTTTTTTTTTTTTTTTATTTTATAAAATTAAATTGTAGACTGTTTGGTCAAATTAATATTAATAGCCACGATGGGTCAACATATTATTAATAGCTCATCATCAATATGACAAGGTAGTGCATTTTGGTGTTTTCAACTACATGTCCCGACTTGACTTGGAAGGCGGGCTAAGTTAGAGCTCCGCGAAGTTTGGATTTTGCCCATCACAGTGTCGGGTGAGTTTTGGATCAGGCCACGTCAAGCACAAGAAAATAAAGCTTCGACATCATTGAATGACATAATTGTAAATATTTTTTTTGAAACAAGAACACCTTTATATTAAGATCTTGCAAATGCCAATTACAAGAGTGGTTGTTCGGGAAAAACCCGATAAAAACCCCAAAAAAGTAAATAGACACAAAAGGGACATTTCTCGACTTAAACACTGAAACACCTATGAGCCTATCTGAGAAGAACTTCCTAGAGACGCAAAAACTCTAAACCCGCTGACTGCTCCGATAAGAAACAAAAACCCCAAAACGAGATCCACGAAAACCATAGACATCCTCCAAAACTCCTCTCAAACCATGGGAATACTTCATAAAAATCCAGAACGAATCCTCATGAACTTTGGTTTCCGAACTCTGATTAAATATGCCATTTTTCGAAGATCTCTTTTATCCAAATCGATCTTCTCAACCTTTCTCTGAGCAGAAAAGACCTTCTCAACCTTGTCTTTTCGCTTAACGGGAGCAAATACCACCCGATCTACGACGCCTTGCTCTATCCCATCAGACTTTCGAGACTCGGAATCTAGGACATATTATTAGCGAGGACCTTTTTTTTCACTTTTCATAACACGATATCAGACTATCGGTATACATTTGTTGAATTGTATACATATTTTAATTATTGTACACAAAATCAAGCTGATAACAGTGACAAAGTATATAAAATAATTAAATAAGGTAAAATTGACACTTTTTAGACATATGAGTTATTTTTGATAAAAATAATTACCTATGCTATTTTCGCGTAATTCTTAAAAATTCATTTATTAAGGCAAGTTTTGGTCAAAGTTGTACGGGCTTGGGATTTAGGCTCAAAGCTAAGGCCCAGCTGAGATTGGGCAATCAAATGAGGTATGGTCTTGTTTGACTCCGCTCTTTACCCGCCATTCGATTAGTGGTCGACTATAAAACCCGTTTTCTCACTCATTTCTCTCTCTGTTACACTTGTACTCATTTCTCTTTCTCGTTCCCCAAAATTGGGGAAAGAAAAACAGTTCTTTCTTTCTTGTGATAAAAATTTCGAGACCCAAATTGAAATAGAGAATATTAAAAAGGAAAGAAAAAAAAATGAGAGAGGAAGTGATTAGCTCTGGAGGGATCGTTGACCCCACTCCTGCCGCCAGGTACTTTCTCTTTCACGTTTCAAATTTTTCTAGGGTTTTGAGCTTGGTTCGACATTTGGGATATTCGCTTCCGAATCTGTTCAATTCGCGATAGGGTTTTAGTTTTTCGGAGATGGTACGTCGTAATGTTAGCTCTGTTTGCTTGTTGACCTAATAAGTGTTTGTGTGCGCGTTTGTCGGAGTGGAATTCAGCAGTGTTTCGTAATTGTACTTGTCCTAATTCCTAATTGCTGTTTCTAAGTTTAGAGAGTGATTCAGGTGTGGTATTTTTTGGGAGGGTCTCTGTTGTGTGTGTGTGTGTGTGTGTGTGTGTGTGTGTTTTCAGTATTGGAATTAGATCGGTGATTGGGGGAATTGGGTTTTGCACTTGTGTTGGATTCAACTGTTTAAGAGCGGTGCTATATGGCCTATGGGTGGTTGTTTTAGACACTCCGGTTCTTTGTTATGGTCGAAGGGATTTAAATCGGGGAAAAAGTTACAATTTTAGGGATTTTTTTGGGGGTAGCCATTTCTTAAAGTATTCTTCTCTTCTTCTTTTAGTAACCAAGTTATTGGAACTAGTGTTTCGATAAGCTCATCATACGTTGACGCATCTTAATGCCTTTCCATGGGTATCATTATAAATTTCTTTCAATTGTTTTGTGATGAATCAAATGTATATGTGTTAATGAGAAAAAAAAATGTTTTTCTTCTCGTTCGAGCTCACTTCTTATAAAATTCATCTCCTTTAAATTTATCAGTTCGGCCGGGGCGTCATCGCCAGCTGTCCCAACAAATGTTGGCAGTTTGGATGGGTCGAATCACGGGCAAGGCTCGAAGGCAGCTTCTATTTCATGTGTTGGTTCGCTTCCACCGCAGACTTCGTTGAGTACAAGCGCCGGCGGTTTCGCTTTTGGATCTTCAAGATCATGCAGACCCTGGGAAAGAGGGGACTTGTTGAGGCGTTTGGCTACGTTTGTGCCCTCGAATTGGTTTGCAAAGCCAAAGGTTTGACTATTGGACGTTGTGTTCGAAATGAATGCATTTTACTTTTCTTTTAAATTATACTTGTAGTTCTTCTCATTATACAGCTGACCCATCTCACTGTTTCATTTTTCACTTGTCGCAGCTTATTGGTCCGTTGTCCTGTGCTCAGAAAGGCTGGATTAATGTTGATGTTGATAAGATTGAATGTGAAACATGCGATGTGAACCTTAAATTTGTCATGCAGCCATCTTGGACCCCTGAGGAAGGTTAGCCACACGTACTGTGTATATTCTCTCTTTATTAGTGAGCTATTGAGAGGACTGTTTGGAAATTTTTATGGATAGAAGAATTCAGATGATAGCTATTCCTGAGGGCCAGCCATGAACCGTATGTAGAATGTGAAGTAGAGGATGTGTATTAGTGATATGCTGATGTAGATGTGCGAATTAAATTTGTGGATTTGCATTGCTAAATCAAGTGAAACTTTGTTTGAAAGCTAATATTTAAGTGGGTGAACGGTGATTTTTTTTTTGGTAAATAACACTTGCAAAATTCCTACTCCTAGTATTTGGAGGTCATGGTACTTGCTCTCTGGAGTCCACTTCATGATGATGTAATATGTATTCTATGGTCAAGCTTCTGTCACTTGACCGATAAAGAAAATGTCTTATTCGAAAAAGTACACATCGGATCTTTCATTTTATTTTTATCTTTTTCGTTTATGGTCATGAAATTCTCTTTGTTAATCTTGTATGTAATGCATGATTGTAGTACAAGATGCTTGTGAAGCCTTTGCAAAGGATCTAGATTTAGGGCACAAGGCCTCATGTCCATGGAGAGGAAACAACTGCCCTGAAAGCCTAGTTCAGTTCCCTCCTACTCCTCAGTCTGCCTTAATAGGTGGCTTTAAGGACCGAAGTGATGGACTTCTGCAATTTGAGTCTCTTCCCAAGGTCTCTGATTCTGCAATCGAGCTGATGCGACTCTCTCGCGGGTTACAGATTGATCGCTTCCTGTCCCAGTCACAGAGTTTTATACCAGGGGAAGGGGATTATAGACCAGAGAGTATTCCAGAACAGGAACGTTCTCGGGATGGGACCGCCTGCTTATACTCCTGTGTGAGTTAATCCACGTGCTTTCAGTGTTAATAATCCTGTAATCATTCTTGTGGAATAACTGAAGAAAAAAATGTCTTGTTAATTTACGAATAACTTGCATGCTTTTGTTACTTCTATTTCACAGGCGCAAAAGCTTATAAGTCTTTGTGGGTGGGAGCCGAGATGGAATTTGAACATTCAAGACTGTGAGGAGCATTCAGCGCAATCAGCTAGAAACGGAGATTCTCTCGGACCTAGAAAGGCCCAGCTTTATCTTTCACGGGAGCTCGGATTAGGCAAAAAAACGCTCTCTGCTTCAACTAAAAAGGACACTGGAAAAGGTAAACTGTTGGCCAAGGAGCTGAAATCCGAGTTCAAGTCATCCTTGCTAGATTGCAGCTTGTGTGGAGCTACAGTAAAAATCATGGATTTCTTAACTGTTCCCCGGCCTGCTCGTTTTTCGCCGAACAACATTGGGATTCCCGACGCGAGTAAAAAAATGACGCTGACTCGCGGGGCAAGTGCAGCCAGCGGAATCAGCGGCTGGGTTGCACCAGATGATGCCGAGAAAGAACAGACCGAGGACCGCGACGAGGTTGCAACTACAAATGATGTAAAGCAGTTCCCAAATTCTGATGTGGATTTGAGTCTCACGATGGGTGGCAATTTACCTTTCAACCACTTTGGTAAAAGGGGTATGTATGAGAACATGAACGAGGCCGAGCTGGGAAGGGATTTGATGATCGGACAGCCCGCAGGAAGTGAGGTTGGCGATCGTGCAGCCTCGTATGAATCACGAGGTCCCAGTTCTCGAAAACGGAGTCTGGAAATAGGTGGCAGCTCAGATGATAGACAACATTTGAGGGTACATCAGGCGGACAGTGTTGAAGGTACTGTCATTGATCGCGATGGTGATGAAGTCACGGACGGTAGGCAATACTCAGCTGGGCCTTCAAAGCGACCTCGCGAAATGGATGTTTTCGATTCGTTCTGTTCGCCGTATCAGAGAGATTCTGGCGCAGGTCCAAGCCATTCGGTGGGCATCGAAATTTATGGAGATGGCAACAGACCCTCTTCGCATCGGCACAGAAGCGATCAGTTCGGAACCCAAATGACTCGGGACTCAGCGCGAGCGTCCTCAGTCATTGCGATGGACACCCTCAATCACAGCTCGAACGAAAACTCCATGGAAAGTGTCGAAAATTTCCCCGGCAATAATATGGATGACGCTCAATTCCCATCGTCGAGCACGTACGGGAATCTAGATATGAACGACACGTCAGAGTTGAACTACAGTAACCCGGCTCAGCAAAGTGTCGGTTTCCGTAGTGTTGCGGACCGTATTCGCAGGGAAGTTGGAGTTAGCAGTACGAACGATGGGGAAGAGCTCTTCAATGCGGAGACCGTGACCGCTCCGGCCCGAGACGGGATTAGTTTCGGAATCAGCGGTGGAAGTGTCGGGATGTGCGCCAGTTACGAAGCCGAGATCCATGGCGCTGACGTGTCCGTCCACAGAGGAGAGAGTGTAGTCGGTGACTTGGAACTCAGAATCGAAGACGCAGACACTCAGGGACAGACTGGAGAATCTGCTCCAGATCGCGGGCTAATGGACGAGATTGTCCCCGACGAAGTCAACCGGGACGACGTTCGCGGCGACAGCGAAGAGCTATCTCAGTCTGTAGGAGGAGCGGACAGTGCTTCGAAGATCGATGGTTCGACAAAAGCCGAATCCGTCGAAAGTGGCGAGAAGATCAGTCTGAGCAGCAAGTTTGTCGTGGATACGTCTGCGCAGCCATCTCTTTCGTGCAACGCTGTCATGGATTCTGGGTACGACACGAGCAAGCAAGAGGTCACTAAGGCAGGGAAATCTTCATCCATCAATAACTCTGATTATCAAGAAGCGGTTGCCAATGGGCTAGGTATGGGCTAACCTCGTATCTTCAGTTTTTAAAAGCAAAGTTAAGCTTTTGATCCTTCACTTTCTTTTTTCGATAATCCAGAACCACCTAAAGGGGAGAGCAATTACGAAGAGGCTGCGGAGTTTAACCCTGTAGCCCATCACAACCAGTACTGTCCGTGGGTCAACGGAAACGTCGCCGCTGCCGGGCGGAGCGGCTCCGGCGACGCTGTGGCGCTCTGTGGATGGCAGCTCACACTCGACGCTCTCGATGCGCTCCAGTCTCTGGGCCCCATTGCGATCCCCAATCACCAATCTGAATCTGCAGCATCTCTCCACAAGGTTTTTTTTTTTTTTTTTCTTCGCAATTTTCATCATCACTTTTATCAAAAAAGTCGTGTGTTTACTTTATGTTGGATGTTTATCATCGGGATTCGGATACAGAGTGGAGGGAGAAATAGTGTCTTATAAGGCTAAACAGGACCGGCTAAAGCTAAAATATGGCTCGGCTTAATGAGAGGGAATAGGAGTAATTTTTAATGATTTACCAACAGTACATGACTTGGCTTGGCTTGGCTTATGATGGGAATAAAAAAATTCTCTCTTTTAGTCCTCGTGTGTACATTTAATCTAACTTGTATTTTCATTTTTATGAGGTGTTGTAGTATATCTCTGCACAGGTCTGAGCTATTGTTTTTGTTGATGCAGGATGATCATCAAACCCCGGGAAATAAGCAGCTCATCCGCAACCATTCGATCAGCAGAAGCCATGGCCAATGCTGAGGATGTTTTGTAAGCCAAGTGAACCCAAAACTCAGTTCACCAAAAAAAAAAAAAAAAACGTTTGTGAAGCCCTTTTTCCTTTTACCGTTATTGGTCGAGTAAATTTATATTTGTCTAGTAAAGAGAATTCAAACCCGCTCTGTATCATCGTGTACGTCGTCGTCGTATTTTTTTTTTTTTTTTTACCAGTCCAGACTCCAGACTCGGAACTATGTCTCTTGCATTTTTGCTTCATCGGATTCGGAGTTTTGTTTGTTTCATGCTGTGCCTATTCAATAATCAATAATAATGACAACACTTTTTTTTTTTTTTTTTTTTTGTAATAAATAATAGTTTCTGTCATATGATAGTTTGTCGTTGGCAAAACTTCCATATCCCAACCCAATATAAAAAAAAATCTACGTAATCCAGTCCCAGCCAATCAGTTTCCAAGCGTGGTATCCACGTGGCAACCCCACCCACCTACAATAAAAACCATCACTAGAAAGAAGAAAAAGAAAAAGAAAAAAAAAAAAAAAACCAGATCATCATCATAACAATAATGGCGGCGATGCAAATGCAGCTCCAAACCCCTTCTTCCTCTTCCTTCCCGGAACGGTCGTCCCGGGTTCCTGGCTGGAGCTCCACGGCGTCGGTCCGGAACCCGAACCCGAACCACATCCCGGGTGTCCCGCTGGAGATAAAGGAGAAGGTCCTGTGCCTGGAGATAATGGGAGTGGACGCCGGAAAAGCCCTGTCCCAAAACCCGTCCCTCCGCCACGTCACCCTCGACTCGGTGAACTCCGTGGTGACGTTCCTCCGCTCCAAGGTGGGGCTCCTCCCCGACGACCTCCCGAAGGTGGTCGGGATGTGCCCCTCCATCCTCACCCTGGACGTGACCCGGGACCTCGCCCCCGCCCTGCGCTTCCTCACCGCCGACCTCCACGTCCCGACCCACCGGCTCCGCCGAGCCGTGGCCAAGAACCCGCGGCTCCTCGCGGCCTCGGCGGCGGACCAGCTCCGGCCCGCCCTCCACTTCCTGCGCCGTCTCGGGTTCCGCGACGACGACGCCCTCGCGCACCGCCACTCCGTGCTCCTCGTCTCCAGCGTGGAGCGCACGCTGGCCCCGAAGCTGGCGTTCCTCGAGGCCGGGCTCGGTGTCACGCGCCCCGAGGCCGTCGCCATGGTGCTGCGCTGCCCCGCGCTCTTCACCTTCAGCGTGCGCAACAACTTCCGCCCCAAGTTGGACTACCTCACCGCCGTCATGGGCCGCAGCGCCGCCGACCTCACCGAGTTCCCGCAGTACTTTGCCTTCAGCCTCGAGAATCGGATCAAGGTCAGGCACTGCCAGGCCGCTCGCAGACGCCTCTGCCACCGCGTTCCCCTCCCGCTCTTGCTCAAGACCACCGACAAGGAGTTCGCCGAACTCTTGGACTCCTTGGCCAGTAATAGTAATAGTAATGATAATAATAATAACACTCCGCTTCTGTGTTGAACTTCTTGAACGAGTTTGTTATTTTTCTACCTTGGCTTGTATATTTTTTTGCGGATAATACCCCT